>NC_090652.1:207124757-207724757 GCF_040937935.1 Hyperolius riggenbachi
AGTGTGCTTTTAAAACAAAACTGCAACTATGACAGAATGATGCAATGTTATTAAAAAAAAAAAAAGCTATATGAACTCAAAATAAAAATATGAGACTCTTTTCTTTGGTACTAATGCTCTATTCCTTATCTGTACTACACATCATTATAAGTTGTATTTCACTTCTAGTTTGCTTTAAAGGAGAACTGTAGTGAGAGTTATATGGAGGCTGCCATATTTATTTCCATTTAAGCAATACCAGTTACCTGGCTATCCTGCTGATCCTCTGCCTCTAATACTTTCAGCCATAGGCCCTGAACAAGCATACGCAAATCAGGCGTTTCTGACAATTTTGACAGATATGACAAGATTAGCTGCATGCTTGTTTCTGGTGTGATTCAGACACTTCTTCAGCCAAATAGACCAGCAGGGCTGCCAAGCAAATGGGATTGCTTAAAAGGAAATAAGTATGGCAGCCTCCATATACCTCTCACTACAGTTCTTCTTTAATGAATTATTTTACGAAGTATAATAATATTGTTACAATCACCTTGGATGACCAACCCATTACATTTAAAAAGTTGCTGGTGGAGGCTAAGGGGGATAACTACATACTTTGTATCCCTTAATGGCCTTTATTTCCATGAAATAGCTACAGACTGTGAAAAATAATAACCTGCATTAGTTCCAGTCAATGGATTTCAATCTGCCACTCACCTCCTACTGTAGATGTGAACAAAGCATTTTTAATAACATTCCGATACAAAAGGTAGGCTGTACAATTGATATTTGTCATACTGAACTTTTGGATTCACTTTAAAAGTGATATTTTATCCTTCCCGTTCCAGTGTTTTAAGTGCATGCATAACACACTAGAATTGGTGATAAAAAGCTTATTATTATCTGTTAGATCTCTCTGATGTAGTACTTATCTTGCACATGCTATTAATCTGATAATTTCAAATCTTCTATAGTTACAAAAGGTCAAGGACTCCCTCTACTGAACAGATTAAAAATATAATTTCTAAGGAATATATTCATATGGATGACTCCTTTACATCATTGATTTTGTCAACAAATACCAAGAATCAAGTCCTGAAACACCACTGCTGGATATCATCAAGTGCTTCGGTTAAGCCTGTGGCTCATCAGCACAGCACACTGAGGTAGAAACACAGACTACAGAGTTCAAATGCAGGGAGCAACCTAACATTAATTATGCCCCCGATTTCAAAGCAGCTTCTAGACACTTTCATCATGGAAGATGCTGTTCCAACTAGGGACAGATATTCTCCAGAAACTGACTGGATGGAACCAAAAAAAACATTCTCTTCAAATGGTTCAGGTGACATTTTACAGTTCTCAGGCAAAGAATATGCTTCAAACTGAACCAAATACCAGACCTGATCAGCAATTACACAAAAGGACCAATCTGGTGCTGGCTGTGTGACCAGAGGTGGAACCAAGTCTGGAACAGGTTAGGTGAAGTCTAGAACCATCAGAAAATGTAGTGAAACAGTAGGATGAAATCATGACATTTTAAGTAGAACAGATTGCACATTAAAAGGCCATTTTGTGGAGTGTGGCTGAAACAGAACTAGCCCTGGATGGAGCTGAGTTGACTGGCTAAGGCAGATTTAAACCAGGGTGGAGCAGAGCAGACACTGGCTGGTACAGGGCAGACAGTGGTGAAGTCCGGAAACAAAGTCATATGCAGGCTGGAACTCTTTACAACTTGACTTGGGAACAGACTGCCAATCGACAGAAGCTGGCTAAGAAAGCAATTAACAATCATCCAAGTCAGGCTGAACAGAGTGCCGACACTTGGTAGAGGCATACAATGATGGCAACATGATTATGATTATTGCAGGTGCTTTTGGTGACTGGATTATTATGTGCTGCAGTCCTGTCTACTGCAGATGAAGCTAGACTGAACCAGAGCAATACATTAGAGCTGAGGATCCATGATGTAGGGAAGATTCTAAATAGAAGAGTCTTTTTAGCAGTACAGAATTCTGTGGAACTGTGCTGCAGGTAATCTGAAACAGGTTGACCTATGATACATGTAGTCTGAAGCAGTTGAGCTGGAATGTCTGTAGTCTGAAGCAGGCAGACTAGAATGTCAGTAGTCTGAAGCAGGTGGACTGGGATGCTGGAAGTATGAAGCAGGCAAAATGGAATGTGAGTAGTATGAAGCAACACGGACTGGGATGACCAGTGGATAAAGAGCTGGTGGTTGAATAAGCAGATCTCTCACCAGAAAAAAATGACTGGAGCAGGGGGGAGGTCCACAGGGATTGTTTAAAGTCATGTGCAAACTTTCTTTCCAATAACATGAATCAGTTAATTAGGCTCTTCAAGGAAATCATCATCACTATCAATTGCATCTTGCCCAGGACCTAAAGTCACCATCCAAAAGATGTGATATGATTGCTTCTGACTGTACACAAGTGTCGTTGGTCTTAAAATAAGGCATCCTGCCAAGATCTAAGCTGCTACAGATCTTTACAGAGCACGCTACAAAGGATGATGGATTGCTACCCTTAGTGGGCAGGGCAATGGACTAGTTTGCTGCCTGGTAGCCGCCAGGTCACAAATCCCCGGGAGTACCCTACCAGTGACAGAGAACAGGAGAGTGCAGAGACAAAGCAAGCTGGTAACTGGAGACTAGGTAAAACTAGCCGAGGTCAAAGGGCAGGCAGCGATCAAATGATTATTTATTATTATTATTATTTATTGTATTTATAAAGCGCCAACATATTACGCAGCGCTGCACAATAGATAAATGGGTTAACATACAGGTAGAACATACGGAAACTCACAACAAAACAAGATCATGCAAATGATTTGATAACAATACATTGTCATAGGTCAAGATAGAGACTGTTCGAGTCTACAAGAAGGGTGGTTGTGAGTAAGATTGCATAATCAAGCTGGATACATTAGGGAGGAGGGCCCTGCCAGAGGCTTACAATCTAAAGGGTGGGGTGGAGACAATAGGTGCGTCTTTTGAGAGGGGGTCTAACAGAACATATTATGATGCTGGTGTAGGGGGGTTTGCTACTGATGCTACTGATAATTCCTAACAAGCCAAGATCAGGATATGCAGATACTAACAAAGTCAGAAAACCAGCCGAGTCAAAACAGGAATTCAGGTGAGCAGGGTATCACAAGGCAGGCAGGAACGGATTCAGGACACAGGGCAGGAAGCAGGATAACCAGGACAAGGATACAGGGAGCCAGGAAACACAGGAAACAACCTTGATGAAGTGGCAGTGATCTGCAGACCAGGAAGTGCTTTAATATGTTCTGTGAAATGCACAGCAGTTGTGGGCTTTCATTAATGCAAATAAGCTCTAAGACATCAAGTCCAGAAACAGCACTGCTGGATGGTAGTAAGTGCTTCAGTAGTCTGTGTCTCATCAGCAAAGCACACTGAAGCAGAAACACAGCGTCCTGAGTTTAAATTCAGAGAGCAACCTAACAGTATGCTAGTTTTGGGCGTTAGCAAGGTTATGCTTCACTCATGAATCACTCTCGCTGAGTATACACATAGAACTCCATACTTTTTGGTGATGAACAGCATAGTAGGTAGAATTGAAAGAGTAATTTTCTCCTGCATATTTTGTTCTGGAAAAATGCTTTCACTTTAAGAATAATTTCAGTTACTTGTATCAATCAACACTAGCTTCTCTAGTAGATAAATCAGAAGTCCATTGAGCCCTGGGTAACTAGCAGTGCTTTCTTAGTGGAGTTTTTCAACAACCATAAAAGCACAATGATGCAAAAGCTGCAGAAAAGCAACTAATATTCTCAAAGCAAAACAAAGTATGTGCGTGCAGATAGCAGTATGTGCTATCAGGGCAGAAGTCATCTAAAATAAACTTTGAACGCAAGTATTTCAAAGTTTACTGCAAGAGCTTGCTAGAGCACAGGTGAATGCATAAGCAGCTAACTTGTTTTAACAGTACATTTTTAAATATATTAATCTTTAAACACATAAACTTACCAATAGTTTTCCTGGCCAACTGTACAGCTTTGTCGATAGTATTATCCTGCACAACTTCATCCACAATACCCAGCTTTAATGCTTCTGTAGCAGGAATATGCCTCCCTGAAAGGAACAAAAACATAGGCTACAATTTAGTGGGAGAAAATGGACATAAAATAGACTTTATAATTATCAATTAAATAATATAATTATTATTATCATATCATATGATAATAATATATTATAACAGTTCACTTGCATTAATGAACTATGTACAACAGGAAAACAAACATGAATTGTTCCATTACTGGTTCGCAGTCTAAAGTAAATTGCTGTAATTAAGGCTGCTTCCACAAAACATATACAATCATCAAGTGAAATCAAATTCCACTACTTCAATACATACCCTTTTAACCAGGCACTTGCGCAAAATTAAAGGAACACTATCGATTTACATATTTTTTTCAATTGAGATAGGAATTGTTTGGGAAGTTCTGCAAAGTACTGGTGTGTACATTTCACTAGCAACCTCTTTGTTTATGGTTATCAAAATACTTTCAAACTTTACTAACGCCAAAACTGAGGGCAAAATGAGCCATGAGGGGAGGGGAAATTCCCCTCACACTTGATCAGTTAACCCTGTGTGTAACTGTGTGTGTGAGAGAGAGAGAAAGCTCCAGCTTCTACAGCTTCTTAACAACATATCAAATTATTTGATTTCATGAGCAATCAAATCAACTGTACTGCCACAGTTGATTTATGTACATTTGCATAAATCAGAATCAACGCAGAATCATTTCCATCTCACTGACCATCTCTATTAGTGACACGGCTACACATCAGGCTTTATACTTACAGCATAGACGTTATTTAGTGTATATATATATATATATATATATATATATATATATATATATATATATATATATATATATATATATATATGATTCCTGTGTACACATCATATATACAGTCACAATCAGATGTGTATATCTGACTTTATTGAAGCAGCACAAGTAACTAATGTTGATTGGTTTATTTCATTTTTGTGGACTAAGCACAGCTATTACTGTATGTATAAATTATTTATGATGACTATTATCTGAGAAATAGAACATTTGATCATATTTTCTATTTTAATTACAGTTTCAATTCATTAGGAGTCGGAGTCTGTACATTTTTTCCCGACTCCGACTCCAGGCACCCAAAATTGTCCCGACTCCAACTCCACAGCCCTGCCACCGCGAAACCACCTCTAGGTCCCATGGCTTACGCGACAACTCCTGCTGCTCCAAACCAAACTTATAATGACCGCCTTGGAACCACCTCTAGGTCCCATGGCTTACGCGACAACTCCTGAAAAAAAAAAAAAAAAAAGACCGGTGGAACAGCCACTAGGTCCCATGTCCTACGATTTATCAAAAACGAGGATTCAATTGAGATTACTGAAATTTTTCCATCAGAATGCGGAATTTCGCAAAATTCAGACGGAATGTAACGGTTACGGAATTCAACGCGGATGGAATTCTGCGGGATTGGAAATTGCACTTTCCGATCATCCCTATTGATAATCATTAGACCCTCTATTTACTTTTTAATATTTTGGGGCTTTTTATCCATATTGTTTCTTGCTGCAATGGGGGCATGAATGATTTGAATACAGTGTAGTTAGGTCTAGAGAGTGGTCTATGCATGTCAGCATATTTATGTATGTGCAATTTAATAAAGTACGGTGGTGTAGTAGATCACACTCCCGCCTTGCAGCAATGGATCCCCAGTTCAAATTCATGAGTATGTACAGAAAATAACCTTTTAATGTTTCGACATTTTATTGAGCCAACAAATAACTTTTTTAAAACCAGTAATTTAATCAAGATTTCTCCATGGTCTCAATTGTTAACTGACTTCAGACTTCTGACACAAATAATAAATATCTCCCTACTTTAAGACAGTAGTGTTAGACTTGCTACACTACACTGGGAACGGAGTATTGTATATGGAGGAAAGCGTGCGGATATATATCTCACAGAAAACAGAAAGTTTACTTAGAGAGAAAATCTGTGACTGACAGTATGAAGAGCTTTATTCCCACCCAACAGATATACCTATGGACACATACAGTGCATTCTCTTAAGTAAAGCAGGAGGACCGTGATCATGTGGCTAGATCAATAATAATAATAGGTCAAAAGTCCATGCGCCCTGGCCTGGCTCTGATCCTACTTCTCCAAACGCTCCTTTAATGAGTCCTCATCTACCCCCAACCACCTCTCGGTGGGAGTCCCCCAAGGCTCCGTCCTTGACCCCCTACTGTTCTCCCTATACACATCCTCCATTGGCAAGATTATCTCTCCCATGGGTTTTAACTATTATCTGTATGCAGATGACATCCAGATCTACCTCTACACCCCTGACCTATCCACCACTACCATGGGCAAGGTCTCCTCCTGACTATCAGCCATCTCCTCCTGGATGTCTGCTAGGTCCCTGAAACTAAACCGGTACAAAACCCCGGCCATCCCTGACCCTCCCAGATGTGAATGTTACTGTTAAACACACTACCTCTTAAGCCCGCTGTCTGGGTGTCATCCTGGACACGGAGTTTCCTTCACCCCCCCCACTTTCAAAACCTCACAAGTCCTGCAACTTCCACCTCCATAATGTGCAAGATCTGCCCTTTCCTGACCTCTGTCAAAAACAAACTCCTCATCCATGCCTTCATAAATTTCCCGCCTTGACTACTGCAATGCCCTTTTGTCTATGACCCCGTTGCAGACTGTCATGAATTCGACAGCCAGAATTATCCACTCCTCCCATAGCTTCACCACGGCGGCTGCCCTCTGTAAATCCCTCCACTGGCTTCCTATTCAGTCTAGAAGCAGATTCAAGATACTAAGTCTGGCCTACAAATCTGTCCACAAAACCTGCCCAACCTAGATTTCCGATCTTACTCAGAGGTACACACCTAGCCGCTCACTCCGCTTCTCCAATGAACTTCGCCTGACAGCCCCCCGCATCACCCAATCCCATGCATGTCTCCAGGACTTCTCAGGAGCTGCTCAAACACTATTGAACTCCCTACTTCCACCATTAGGGTTTCCCCCTTCTTCAACATCTTCAAAAAGAACCTCAAAACTTACCTTTTCACTATGGCCTACCCTCTCTCACTTGAGCTCTAAACCCACACAGCTGAACTCTGGACCCTACCTTTCGTGTCCCTCTACCTTTCCCTCTAGATTTTAAGCCTTCGGGCAGGGTCCTCTTTATGTCTTCTACCTTTTCACACACCTCCATCACCATACACCCATCCTATGAATCTGAGTGAACTCTTAAAGGGGAACTGAAGAGAGAGGTATATGGAGGCTGTCCTGTTTATTTCCTTTTAATCAATACCAGTTGCCTGGCAGCCCTGCTGGTCTATTTCTCTGCAGTAGTATCTGATTAAAACCAGAAACAAGCATGCAGCTAGTCTTGTCAGATCAGACTTATAAGTCTGAACCACTGAAACACCTGATCTGCTGCATGCTTGTTCAGGGGCTATGGCTAATAGTATTAGAGGCAGAGGATCAGCAGGGCTGCCAGGCAACTGGTATTGTCTAAAAGGAAAAAAACATGGCAGCCTCCATATACCTCTCTCTTCAGTTCCCCTTTAAGTAAACTCAACTGGCCTAATCTCAATTCTCCTATCCAGTGACTAAGCATTACCTTGCACTCATACTGTGCTGCAGTATCTGGTTTGCATGTGTTCTTGTATTGTCTTATTGCTGTATGTCACCCCTAAATATTGTTGCTATGGAGGGGTTTGTGGAGGGAGGACACATGGTGCATGACGGAGCAGTACAGAGCAAAATGGGTACGGAGGGAGAACACTGGATTCTGTGCTTGAATGAGATGATCTGGCTGTCCAGATCTCTCACCGATGCATCAGGTGTTTGGGAAGGGGGGGTGGAGAGATTGGGGAGTGCTGCACACACGCTAGATTCTTTGTAGAGGCAAACCCAAAAGGCCACTTTGGCTGAGAATCATCTAGGGTGTGTACAAGACCTTAGGCTTTAACTATGCAGTTCAGGCCCCTTTTATACTTACTGCATTGCATTGTGTTGTCCTCTCCTACTGCACCTTATTGCAATGGCCATTGAGGCCAATGGAACATGACACACATTCCGCAATGCAATGAAAGTGGTACAGTGCAATACCGTGTGGCACCACAAGCTATGTGCATGTGCTACTTCCTGCCCAGCATTATACACGTGACTGAAGGGTGCAACTTTTTGAAGGTAGGTTGCCTCCAATTTCCAGGTAAACGCTGTCTGTCGCATATACTAAAGTGAGTGTAATGGTGCGTGGCAATGCCTTGTTGCAGCAAGTGTAAAATGACCCTTAGGCTAGGTGCACACTTGTCCGTTCCAGATCAGATCCATTTAAAACGGCTCAGTTTTTGCTCATTTTTTTCCTCTCTTTTTTCAGAGAAAATTGAAGCCTACGTTTCCAGTCCGTGAAAACGTTCCCAGCCCTGGCCATGGGTGGGGTGGCGGTACCGCCATGCTGGAGGGGGTAGCAGGCAGGAAGGGGGGCAGCGGTGGGAAGGGGGGGGTCGTCACCCTCCCTCGCTCCTCCTCCAGCTAGTTTCATTAATTAAAATCAATTTAAATCAATGAATAATGTATAAAAAGCAAGCGGGGACCTTACTACCTTGCATTCCACCGCTAGCCTCATCACTTCCTGTAATGCCACCCTCTGTACTTCATTGGGCAGCATTACAGGAAGTGACATGGTGAGCGGTGGAACGCAAGTGGAACGCAAGGAAGTAAGTTCCTTCCTCGCCTTTTATACATTGTACATTGATTTTAAATGATTTTAAATTAATGAAACTAGCTGGAGGGGGAGCGGAGAAGGGGGGGACCCAGGTGAGGGGGGAACCCCCCTCCCCACCGCCCGCTGCAACCCCCGTCCTGGCTGCTACCCCCTCCAGCATGGCAGCCCCCTCCCCACCCACAGGCTGGGCTGGGACACAGAAAACAAATCCGTTTCTGTGTCTAAAGATGCCGGTGTAGCGGGGGATCCGTTTTTGCATTGATTTTCACTATCCCTCCGTGTATCCAGGGTCTGTAAAAATCCTGCAAATCTGGAATGTCCTTTCAGGTTTTCAAAACGGATCCCCCTGAACAGGCGTGTAACTAGGCCCCACCGGGCCCCCATGCAGAATTTCTGACTCCCCAGGGCCTGCTCGGGGCCGTTTTGTGGGGGTTGGAGGGGACGCAGCATGAGGGGAAAGCCATGGCCACATTCAGCGGGGAGGGGGGACATTCCCCCCCCCCCTCTCACCTCGGGGCTCTCCCGTCCCGATATGTTTTTAGAACAAGTGTGAACCTACTCTTAGGGAAAAGTAAGGTTTAAATTCCTAAGCAGATGAATAAAAAAAGGAACCTAAAAACCAGGGTTAAAATTACCCCTGACCCCGACATTTTTGATATCTTCTTTTTACTAGTGTTGTGCGACTAGCACACAGCACCATCCTCCCACCTTCAGCGCCCCCTGCGGCCGTGTTCTGACATCAAATATAGGCAGGGAGGAAGTGGCAGCTCTTTCTCACTTCTGCCCGACCTTAGTCCCGCCCCCTTCTCTTGCCACTATAGTCCCCTTATGATCTAATGCACACAGCGTACAGGAGAGCTGCGCTGTGTGCCTGGCTTGTAGTGATTGAGGTCAGAAGGATATCTGATCTCAATTATCACAAGCCCACACACAGCGCAGCTCCTTGGCACGCTGTGTGCAGGGAATCATAAGGGGAACTATAGCAGCGAGTAAAGGGGGCTGAATTATGGTCGCGCAGAGGGGAGGAAGAACTGCCACTTCCTCCCTGCCCATATTTGACATTCTGCTCAGTCGAAGATGATGACTGAGTAGAACGGGGGCTACAGGGTGCACTGGAGAGAGGAGGATGGTGCTGTGTGATAGTCGCAGCACCAGTAGTTAAACAATATTAAAAGTATGGTGGGGGAGGCAACCAGGTCAGGGGTACTTTAAAAGAAATGTCTCTGAAAAGCTGTTACACATGATTGCTTAGGCTGCCATACAGGGCTACAGTTCATAACTGCCCGACTCCTGCTAACAGTACTAATTCCAGGACAGGTAGCTGTGGTTTGGGACTCTCAGCTCTCAACAAAGCAGAATTTGTATTAAAAAAAATAAAAAATAAAAGTCACCTCGAACAATCACATCTACAGCTGCAGGAACACCTATTAGCCGAGGCAGACGCTGGGTTCCTCCAGCTGCTGGCAGAATGCCAATGAGAACTTCAGGAAGACCCACTCGGGACTGTAATTAGAACAGAATAAAACTCTAAGGGTATAATTACAACACAATATTTTTTTTCCAACTTATTACATTACCATCCAATAAAAATAAATGAATACATTAATAAATACAAATTCAGTCTAACATTGAACATTCATTGGAGTTTGGCACATTAATAAATGTTTAATGCTTTAATTACTAAGAGAGTTCCTGCTGTGAGATCTGCCACCTGAAAGTCAATTTCGTGGTTCTCTGTTTCAAAGGCGAATTATGGAAATAGGATGCTAATTCTTGTGCACTTCTGTAATCAGAACATTGTTGCAAAAGCGATAGCAAGTAATAATTCTTTGTGGCACACATCAGTGTCAGAGATGTGATGATGCTATACAATTTTCTGTCATGCAAAACACAAAGGATGGGTTTAGGTAAGACCGTTATTTCACACATTCTTAAATTATTAAATGTTTGTATTAAAATACTGGGGGATCATGGATTTATGCCTTTTTTTATTTACCTGGTGTTCCAATTTCCATCTGAATTCTAATAAATTGGAGAACCACACAAAACTCTCTTCTCATAACAGTTCCTTTTAAAAATAGCTACACAAATAGCTTATCTGGGAGTACAGATAAGTGACTGGTTTGCGGTTTTCCCCTTTTGCCCCAGACTGCTAGACTAGGGAGGACGAGGGGATGAAAGAAGAAATCTGCATCAGGTTGGGTACCTGGACGTTGTCCAGGCTGCGGGTTGGATTCAGATAGTCCAAAACTGTGTGTGAATGAGTTGTGTGTTGGCAACAGGTAAAAAAGAACAATAGGTCAGGTGTGGGTGGTGTTTTTCTGTAGCTGGCTGCTGTCAATAGACCTTTGCTGATATTAATCAGAATTATATTTGCAAAGTACAACTGGGGTTAAACCTGGAATTGGTTGTGGCACATACAGGGTCAGTGATGGAACAATATAAGCATACACTTTTAAAGGACTACTGTAGGGGGTTGGGAGGAAAAAAAAAAAAGAGTTTAACTTACCTGGGGCTTCTAATGGTCCCCCGCAAATGTCCTGTGCCTATACTCGCCGATGCTTTGGTCCCTGCCGCTGGTTCACTTCTGGAATTTGTCTGTCAGTTCGGAAAAACCACTGCGCCTGCGCAGCGGTGTACTCGCTCCCGCTAATGTCACCAGGACCGTACTCTCCTGGTGATGTCAGCGGGAGCGATGGCGCAGTGGTTTTCCAACTTTACTGTCAGAAATTCCAGAAGTGAACCGGCAGCAGGGACCGGAGCATCGTCTAGTGGTTGCATGGGCACAGGACATTTGCTGGGGACCATTAGAAGCCCCGGGTAAGTTTTCCACTTTAAAGTCGGAAATTCCAGAAGTGAACCGGAGGCAGGGACCGGAGCATTGGTGAGTGACTGTGCGGGAACAGGACATCTGCTGGGGACCATTAGAAGCCCCGGGTAAGTTCAACTCTTTTTTCCCCCTACAGTACTCTTTTAACAAAGTGAACAAAGCATATTATAGACAGCATTACAATAGCAGAAAAATGAAAGGGGGGTTGTGGGTGATTGGAGTAGGAGTAGAGTAGTCCAAGTGCAGATTTGAGCTGTGCCATTTATGGCACTCAAAATGTATTCTACAAAGCGAAACAGGAGATAAGCAATCTGTCCACGGGGCAAAGGGGTACAGGCGGGTAGGACAAAGGACAGAAGAGTTCAACCACGAACCAGTTCATCGTGGGGCTGGCAAACTAGCAGTGGTGGGCCTGGCAGTCTCAGGTACAGGATAGGATTACCTGGCTCATAGGTGTTGGAGCTGCTGGTGGCCATGATGCCCTGCCGCTGAGAGTGACTGGCTTCTAGTGGCTAGGCAGGGGGAGTTAAGGTGTATACCACAATGCCTGCCGCTGGAGTGGGCTATGGCTTCTAGCTACCTTTGGCTGCTACTTCCACATGTTGGTCCGCAAGTGTGAGGGGACTGCAGTACATGTGTCTCCAAGCAGCAGGGGGCTGCAGTGCATGGTCTGAGTAGCAGCGATGAGTCAGCCAGCAGATTAGCGATCACGGTGGGAGCAGATAGAGGTCAGAGTTGGACGTCGGAGCTTCGGGAGGCCCCTCAGCGGAGTGCAGGGGAAAGCCACAAGCCTGGCCCCCAGTGAGAGGAACAAAGCTATACTGCTGGGAACCCTTTACGGGCTTACCAGCCACAAATTCAGGTGATGTTACTCTTTGGCCACCCACTTAACCCCACTGAGTGCGCTCTTTTTCTCTCGTCACCCCTATTACCTTCCGCTGCTATAGAGGGCGCCAATATAGCCACAAAATTAACATTGCAGGCTTTGTAGCGCCTATTTTACTGCATGGCCACTGGTGCCCAAATTACCTGCTTCACATTTAATTGGGAACTTGCAAGCAGCTAAAATAACTAAAGTGCTAAGCAGCACTTGATCATATTTCACAAGGACCTGGAAGTTATTTGGTCTTAGGCCTCACTTACACTAAGGATGTTGCTGTACGCTTTTCACATTGTGCTGTTCACTTTGCTAGGTAAAGCTTGTTACATTGATTCGAATGTACCACGTTCACAACTATGCGCTTTACTGACCATTTGAGAAACGTAGGGGTGCCGCATTTCTGTGCGTTGTGCTGTGAAGCGCACAGCAATGCAAGTGAATGGGTGCACTTTTTTAGCGCATAGAAGCACATAGCAATGCACTTTGGACATGTGTTTTTTACCCCTAATTAGAAAAAAAAATTCAAATGAAAAGAAACATATCTTCATTGACAACTGCTACTTCAAATAAGCAAAACATGCAGAAAAAAAACACATCCAAGTGCATGTAAAAGCATAGGTCCCCTTAAAAAAAGCGCACTAAAACGCGCATCAACGTATGTGTTTTTATTATGCACTTAAATACATTTCTACATGCACTGTATGTGAACAAGGCCTTATAGATATTCATGTCAACGTGCAGGCCTTTACCTTCCAGTGACAGTTATATTTGAGTGGATGTTCTTGCAAGCTCTCGATTTGACAGAAGGTAGTGCAAGTATGTTCTGACAGTCAAAGAGACCTTGCAATGAAGGATCATTTGCCAGCACAAACCACTAGGAGGTTAACTCACTACTGGAACCAGCTGATACATTTGGAGCTTGTAGATCCAGCAGTTTGACTTCAAGATCCAGCATAGGGCAGGTAGCCGTAATGGTAATTCTCATGGTCTTTAACATTTTACAGATCTGGACAAACTGGCAGGCATCGGATCCCCAGTATGGGGTCAAGTCCTTTTAAAACTAAGGGAGGAGGTGTCATGGCTGACATATATAGCCAACAGAGTTCCCCTTAACTCACACACACCAAGAGAGAGTAAAGTTTACTCTTAGAAACAGACTCAAAGAGACTCAAAATTCATATTTATTTTCCAAGAATAAGTAAAAAGTACACTACAAATGTGGTGACGAGAACTAATAGATTATCTAAAAATATTTTTAACCCCAAAAATAAGTCAAGTTCCAAGCAAGATTTATATTTTGTCATTAAAATAACTAAGGAAGATCACTACCACTCAGGCTTGGTTCACGCTTGAAATGGATTTGAAATGGCCAGTCAGAGCAGACAGTGTAGTATCAGCTCTGGTGGTCCGTAACAGATGCATTTCCACTATAGGCCTTTTTTGGAAATGTATCAGCTTATTTGGAATAATCGCATCAGTGGGGGCCTTGCTAATAGTTTACAGAACTTTCAGGTAATCAAGTAATCTTGAAGTTAAAAATAATTTTAAAAAATGTAGATACTTACCTCAGTAGTGGGAAGCCTTTGGATCCTCCTACAACCCACTGTTCTGGCGCTAGTGCCTCTTTATCTTCTGACTGTAGATAAATGCATCCACACTGAGCATGCGTGAGCACCATCTGTTTATGCCCAGTAGAAAAAAAGCACTCGTGCATGGGTTTTGTCCTCTGTACTGGAGTTCTTCCCGCTACTAGGCACTAACTTACTTGCGCATGCTCAGTGTGGATCTGCTCCTCCACCCCCACGCTAGTGGGAGAAAGAAACTCATGTGACTTGCTGAGTTGAATAGGCATAGAGGGACCCTGAGCTTGAATGGTGGGCTGTAGGAGGATCCAGGACGCCTCTGGACCATACAGAGGCTTCCTACTACTGAGGTATCTAAATTTTATAATCACTTCATGATTATTTGAACAAATTATCTAACTAAAAGCTGATCAGATAAGAGTATAAATCTGCTATTACAACACACATTTACCTTTATATTGGCTACTCTATAGTGACATGCCAAAGCCAACTCAAGGCCTCCACCAAGCGCCACGCCTTCGATAGCTGCTACTACAGGCTTTTTGCTGGCCTCAATTGTGCTATTTAAATCTTCTAGAGAAACTGTTTTAACAGCAGAGGTGCCAAACTCTCGGATGTCTGCACCTACAAACAAAAACAAAACAGGTACACAACATTATCTCAAGAGGTATATTTAATCCTGTTGATGCTTAAATTAGAGCACAAAATGAATACAGTAAATAGAACCCCTAGACTATTTGTTATTAGTACTCCTAGTCTGTGTATAAATACTTTCCAAAGATTTCTGTATGTGTTTAATTAAATAAAAATACATATATATATATATGATTTTTTTTTACCCTTTAAACATGCTGTAATGGCGATGACAGAGTCAAATACCCCCTGAACCCAACCTACGCCCCTCCCCACATACATCCTCCCAGGGGGTGTAAACTTGGGTCATGGAAAATACTAATTGTTTTTTTGTCACTTCTGTTTCTTTTATTTCTTCAAGACAATGCAAGACACACAGGAAATTTACAGTATGTGGTGAAATAATTCTGAACAGGGAAAAGCTTTCTACATTCTATAGTACAATGCCATCTTGCCTAGGCATTGCTTCTATAACAAACAAGAGGGAGTGTCTTATTTTTAATAAAATAAATGTCATAAAAACTAGATTACTCCAGGAGAGTCACCAAACACTGTACCCACCATTCTTTTAGGGCACAGTTAGGGCAGGTATACACTACATGATATTTTTAATAGCTTAGATGTCAGGTTTGATACGAACATCAAATCTAGCAAAAAAAATGTCAATGATAAACTGCGCCCCTCTGTAAAATATCATATGGGTTGGTATTGTTCAAACAGAAGAAGTTCTCCACACTGTCTAACTATAACCACTAACTGAATCAGGTGAAAAGAACATTGAGACTATATAAATAGTATTCTAACATGATTACGCAAGCTAATATTTACCCAAAACTGTCTTATGATTGAAGCATGTGAATAAATACTGGCATTGATGTGAGGATGATCACAGCAAAGATAGCTAGTTCTGAAAATTAAGGCTACAGGTATGTTGTAGACCAGTGTGAATGTCTGAATGCATGCCTAGCTCATAAAGACAGAATAATTTGTAAGGCTCCACACGCCATAGTTAGCTGAGGGCCCAATCCCAGCAGCATCCAAGAAATGTCCTAGATGCTTTAAAAGTTATACCATGGCCGAGTGGAAATCAGACTGAACCCTGTGCCAATCCCATCTGGCTAGATGCAGAAACCAAAACTATACTATATAGAGCAACATGGCCAGCACCCTAGTTGTCCATGGACAGGAAAATAACTGAATGTACGTTTCTGTTACGGATATATTATGAGGAAAGCAATGTAAATGTATGTATTCTATCTAGTCCAGTTCAAAAGATGTGAAAAGGTCTGGGGTGCTGTCCTGGAGACACCCCTGAGAAAGCAATAGCCTACATGTAATGAAGGCACCAGGAAATTTGGGCGCAGAGTTAAGCTGAAAACGTCTCACCCTGCTGTTGCGAACTTCTGGTGACATTAAACACCTGACCTTGTTTCTCCCTTATGGACCAGAGCAGTTTTTGACATTTTAGTCATGTCCGTTTAATCAGCAATAACTTTATCCATACTTGTGATAACTAAATTAAATATATATTGGGTTTTTTTCAAGACAAACTAAGCTTTTATGGTATGGCATTTTTTCTCTTTCTCCTGGGAATACACAGTTCGTTTTGTATCTGATTAGATGGTTCGATAGATCATTTCCGACATGTCCGATCTCACTTTTGATTGTGGTGCCGCTCGATTTCTGATAGAAGTGAATGAAAAAAGATAAGAGAAACGAGAGGAAGATAAGAATCGAAAGCTGAATCGAGAGCGAAATCAAGCGGCAAAAAGGATCGTGAGCAAAAACGCAGAGCAGAAACGAACCGTATATTCCCAGCATTAAACCATTTTGTTTTCTATGCATTTTAATGGGAAAATACAGGAAACAAAATAGAAAAAAAAACACATTATTTCTCCATTTTGTCAATTCCAGTTTAAAAATAAAAAAAGCTATTGTTGATAAACAAAACACACATTTTGTTTGGCTATTTCTAACGTTTATCACAAAACTTAGATTATGTTCCTGTCACAATTTATGGTGAGGATATTTGATTCTTATTTAATGCTACAGTGGGTATTTTTCACTATTAACTGAGAAAATAAAAGCATTTTTAATGGTAAAAATCAATCTTATTGGCTCAGGGAACATATATTCCTTTTCACCAATAAGTGCTGCATCAGACAGTGCCGGAGGTGTGCACAGGAGCAATGCCCAACCGTGCACAGCTGTGCTTAAGCTACAGGACATATATGTACGTCCTTGTGGCTTAGATGAAGTCCTAGAGGATGTAGACATACTGTAATGGTGCATAAAGTGGTTTATTACTATTCCCCCTCCAAACCCAGTGGGTAAGTCAGTGGGTAAGACGCAATTCATCCTCCAGCTATTACTGGCCAAATTACGTTGTTTTTATTGGAATTTGGGCTCCCTCTTTTGCCAGTACCCAAATTACTCACTGAGCTCTGCTATAGCCGTAATTCCCATCACAGGCTATGGCAGCACCCAAATGGCGGTGGTCGCACAGCGTCCTTTTTGCCTGACTCGAAGGAATGATTTCTGTGGCTCTACACTGTCACTTGAAGTGATACACTATGGGCTTGATTCACAAAGCGGTGCTAACCTACTTAGCACGTCTAAAGTCTTTAGACGTGCTAACCAGGGTGCTAAGTAGGTTAGCACCGGATTTCTTAATTGATTAACCTACTTAGCACTCTGGTTAGCACGTCTAAAGACTTTAGACGTGCTAAGTAGGTTAGCACCGCTTTGTGAATCAAGTCCTATGGGAGTTACATTTTGTTTTAGGACAAGTGGTCACAAGTAAGTGACTTTCACCCACGTATGCAAATCTGAATATCTTTCTTTACCACAGGCATACATTGATAAATGCAACAGTAACCAGAGCTGAGGAAGCAACTCCTGGCCATTGCAGATTATGGGTTCCTCTGCCTGCATGCAGAATGCCTGGCAACATCAAAATAAATCAAGAAAATAAAATGAATAAAATGTACCTGCACTGAAATTCCCATTGGACCCAGACAGCACAATGGCTTCTACTTTTGGATCTTTGGTGGCTTCTCCAAATTCTTCAACCAATGCATGGCGAACAGAAGAGCTGATACACAGAAAACACATATTTTACTATCTAGTGATTAGCCAGAAATTGCACTTCCAGGCGACTATGGACTGCTATTTTTGTCATAAATAAAATATATGCTATAATCCTATGTCTATTGGTTTTTTAATAAATGTCCATGTAATGTATAAGCTTCGAACAAAATTCCACTATTTCCTAACCTGTGTGTCGCGGCAGCTCTGGATATGTGTTGCTGAATTTTGCCAGGTCCCACACTAGTCACAGACACTGGGATAATTAAATGAAATTGTGGACTGGATCGTCCTTTTCTCGGCTCCCTGCAGTGCCCTCCTCTCCGTCCCTGCAGCATCCTCAACCTGCTTCCATCTGGTAAGCTCGGCCTCCCTTTCAATGATTGAACACTAGCTCAGGGAGGTGGTGCTGGAAGACCGTGTAGACTAACAGGGTTCTAAGTTCCTATGGCCGGGTGAGTGACTGTGCCACTGTGCCATATATCATACTGTGCAGCCACAATGTGTTGTCTCAGCTCTACCTCTCTCCATCCAGCAACACCCCACCTTCACCTGCCTCTCCCACCCAGTACACTCTCCCACCCAGTACACTCACACACCTCTCCCCCACCCAGCACACTTACCCACCACTCCCTAGCCAGAAGCCTCACCCGCCTCTCCCCAGCCTGCACCCTAACCGGCCACTGCACACCCACCCAGCACCATTACCTAACCCTGCACAACCACTCAGCCCCCTCACCTACCTACGCACATGCATCCTCACCTGCCTCTCCCCACCCAGCACCCTCACCTGCCCCTGCACACCCACCTGCCTCTACACATGCACCTTCACCTGCCTTTCCCAACCCAGCACCATCATCTCTCACTCCCAGCCCCACACCATAACTGGCCTTGGCACATCCACCCAGCACCCTCACCTGCCTCTGCACATCCACCTGCCTCTGCACATGCACCCTCACCTTCCTTTCCCCACCCAACACCATCATCATCTACCTTTCCCCGCCCAGCACCATCATCTGTCACCCCAGCCCAGCACCCTCACCGGCCTTGGCACACCCACTCACCACCCTCACCTGCCTCTCCAAACTCAGCACCCTGACCTGACTCTCCCCACCCAACACCATCACCTATCTCTACATACCCACCCAGGACCCTCATTATCCTCTCCCCACCCACCTAAGACCTAATTCTCCTGCCTCTCCCCATCCACCTAACACCCTTACCTGCCTCTGCACACCCACCCAGCACCCTCGCCTGCCTCTCCGCACTCAGCACTCTCATCTGGCTCTCCCCATCCAGCACGCTAACCTGCCTTTGTACACCCACCCAGCACTCTCACCTGCCAGTGCACATCCACCCAGCACTCTCACCTGCCAGTGCACATCCACCCAGCACTCTCACCTGCCAGTGCACATCCACCCAGCACTCTCACCTGTCAGTGCACATCCACCCAGCACTCTCACCTGTCAGTGCACATCCACCCAGCACTCTCACCTGCCAGTGCACATCCACCCAGCACTCTCACCTGCCAGTGCACATCCACCCAGCACTCTCACCTGCCAGTGCACATCCACCCAGCACTCTCACCTGCCAGTGCACATCCACCCAGCACTCTCACCTGCCAGTGCACATCCACCCAGCACTCTCACCTGCCAGTGCACATCCACCCAGCACTCTCACCTGCCAGTGCACATCCACCCAGCACTCTCACCTGCCAGTGCACATCCACCCAGCACTCTCACCTGCCAGTGCACATCCACCCAGCACTCTCACCTGCCAGTGCACATCCACCCAGCACTCTCACCTGCCAGTGCACATTCACCCAGCACTCTCACCTGCCAGTGCACATTCACCCAGCACTCTCACCTGCCAGTGCACATTCACCCAGCACTCTCACCTGCCAGTGCACATTCACCCAGCACTCTCACCTGCCAGTGCACATTCACCCAGCACTCTCACCTGCCAGTGCACATTCACCCAGCACTCTCACCTGCCAGTGCACATTCACCCAGCACTCTCACCTGCCAGTGCACATTCACCCAGCACTCTCACCTGCCAGTGCACATTCACCCAGCACTCTCACCTGCCAGTGCACATTCACCCAGCACTCTCACCTGCCAGTGCACATTCACCCAGCACTCTCACCTGCCAGTGCACATCCACCCAGCACTCTCACCTGCCAGTGCACATCCACCCAGCACCTCACCTGCCAGTGCACATCCACCCAGCACCCTCACCTGCCAGTGCACATCCATCCAGCACCCTCACCTGCCAGTGCACATCCACCCAGCACCCTCACCTGCCAGTGCACATCCACCCAGCACCCTCACCTGCCAGTGCACATCCACCCAGCACTCTCACCTATCAGTGCACATCCACCCAGGACTCTCACCTATCAGTGCACATCCACCCAGCACTCTCACCTGCCAATGCACATCCACCCAGCACTCTCACCTGCCAGTGCACATCCACCCAGCACTCTCACCTGCCAGTGCACATCCACCCAGCACTCTCACCTGCCAGTGCACATCCACCCAGCACTCTCACCTGCCAGTGCACATCCACCCAGCACTCTCACCTGCCAGTGCACATTCACCCAGCACTCTCACCTGCCAGTGCACATTCACCCAGCACTCTCACCTGCCAGTGCACATTCACCCAGCACTCTCACCTGCCAGTGCACATTCACCCAGCACTCTCACCTGCCAGTGCACATTCACCCAGCACTCTCACCTGCCAGTGCACATCCACCCAGCGCCCTCACCTGCCAGTGCACATCCACCCAGCGCTCTCACCTGCCAGTGCACATCCACCCAACACTCTCACCTGCCAGTGCACATCCACCCAGCACTCTCACCTGCCAGTGCACATCCACCCAGCACTCTCACCTGCCAATGCACATCCACCCAGCACTCTCACCTGCCAGTGCACATCCACCCAGCACTCTCACCTGCCAGTGCACATCCACCCAGCACTCTCACCTGCCAGTGCACATCCACCCAGCACCCTCACCTGCCAGTGCACATCCACCCAGCACTCTCACCTATCAGTGCACATCCACCCAGCACTCTCACCTATCAGTGCACATCCACCCAGCACTCTCACCTATCAGTGCACATCCACCCAGCACTCTCACCTATCAGTGCACATCCACCCAGCACTCTCACCTATCAGTGCACATCCACCCAGCACTCTCACCTATCAGTGCACATCCACCCAGCACTCTCACCTATCAGTGCACATCCACCCAGCACTCTCACCTGCCAGTGCACATCCACCCAGCACTCTCACCTATCAGTGCACATCCACCCAGCACTCTCACCTGCCAGTGCACATCCATCCAGCACCCTCACCTGCCAGTGCACATCCACCCAGCACTCTCACCTATCAGTGCACATCCACCCAGCAGTCTCACCTATCAGTGCACATCCACCCAGCACTCTCACCTGCCAGTGCACATCCACCCAGCACTCTCACCTGCCAATGCACATCCACCCAGCACTCTCACCTGCCAGTGCACATCCACCCAGCACTCTCACCTGCCAGTGCACATCCACCCAGCACTCTCACCTGCCAGTGCACATCCACCCAGCACTCTCACCTGCCAGTGCACATTCACCCAGCACTCTCACCTGCCAGTGCACATTCACCCAGCACTCTCACCTGCCAGTGCACATTCACCCAGCACTCTCACCTGCCAGTGCACATCCACCCAGCACCTCACCTGCCAGTGCACATCCACCCAGCACCCTCACCTGCCAGTGCACATCCACCCAGCACTCTCACCTATCAGTGCACATCCACCCAGCACTCTCACCTATCAGTGCACATCCACCCAGCACTCTCACCTATCAGTGCACATCCACCCAGCACTCTCACCTATCAGTGCACATCCACCCAGCACTCTCACCTATCAGTGCACATCCACCCAGCACTCTCACCTATCAGTGCACATCCACCCAGCACTCTCACCTATCAGTGCACATCCACCCAGCACTCTCACCTGCCAGTGCACATCCATCCAGCACCCTCACCTGCCAGTGCACATCCACCCAGCACTCTCACCTATCAGTGCACATCCACCCAGCAGTCTCACCTATCAGTGCACATCCACCCAGCACTCTCACCTGCCAGTGCACATCCACCCAGCGCCCTCACCTGCCAGTGCACATCCACCCAGCGCTCTCACCTGCCAGTGCACATCCACCCAACACTCTCACCTGCCAGTGCACATCCACCCAGCACTCTCACCTGCCAATGCACATCCACCCAGCACTCTCACCTGCCAGTACACATCCACCCAGCACCCTCACCTGACTCTACACACCCACCCGACACCTAGAAATAGAGTTACAGGTGTGTTTGTCTAAAGTTAGCCTATGGTTAAAGAAATATTTGTGCTATTTATTAGGCCCAGCTGTCCCACTGATTTTTTTTTCATATTCCTGAACAGTTCTACGCCTCATTTACAAGTTCAATCAGGATAATGCACTCTCTTGCATGGTTTCACATTTGTTTGCATGTGGCTTGTGCATGTCCGCGCTCAAGAGGACAATATCATAGGTTCATGGAGTGCTTACCTGGAAGCTTTCTCAGGATCAGCTTTATTTTCAAAAAAACAGAGGACAGAGAATTTGAGCTATTAAGGTGGCCAAACGAATGCCAGACAGGACAAAGATATTAAAGAGTAGACTATGCAGGAGGTAACTAGGACAGGTGTAGGCTCATTTTAACTTTTGTTTTTCAGTTCAGGTTTGCTTTAAACTGCAGGAATAGTTCTTCATTGGCACTAAAATGGAAACTATCACCTCTGTGTATACTTTTGATATTCTTAATAATTAAACTGTTCTCTATGCAATCTTACACCTTTCACACTGTGGCTGTCCTTGGAAATCAGGTTTCGGAACTCAGCATTATGAGATTATGATGTATACACACTGTTGGCTTTAGAGACCACTTGTGAAATTTGCAGTGAAGTTTATGGCTTTGTACCTGCCCCACTGATAATTAATTGACTTAAAAAAAAACAGTAGTACACCGCTCGCTCAGCCAGACTATATACCATTGTTTACTGACACTCTGTGTACACCGCTCAGCCAGACTATATACCATTGTTTACTGCCACTCTGATTCTGCTGGGAACAGTAGTACACCGCTCGCTCAGCCAGACTATATACCATTGTTTACTGACACTCTGTGTACACCGCTCAGCCAGACTATATACCATTGTTTACTGCCACTCTGATTCTGCTGGGAACAGTAGTACACCGCTCGCTCAGCCAGACTATATAGCATTGTGTTTACTGCCACTCTGTGTACACCGCTCAGCCACACTATATAGCATTGCGTACTCTGCCAGTCAGTGTGTATATTGCTGGGATCAGTAATACTCCACTCACCGTCAACCACTATATGAGCTCAACATGAGTTCCCCAGAGACCTCCGCTGTGAGCAGCACTCCCAACAACAGCAACAGCCAACGCCCCACGCAAGCTATAACATCCACCCCAGCAGCCAGTGGTCAGCAGCAGCCCTCCCCGGAGGAGAACGTTGTGTCCATCAGTCCGTCGCCAGAGCGATTAATGAGGGCTGCCATTGAGGAGATGATGGGGCCTGATGTGGAGGAGGAGGTCTGGCTCAGGCCAGCATCCCAAGTTAATGTTGAGGACGATGAGGGGTCTGTGTCTGGGGATGTTGGGGTGGCAGAGGTGGTGGGTGGGTCAGACTCAGGAGAAGAGTTGTATGATGAGGATGATGATCGGGACCATCTGTATGTGCCTCAGAGTCCGACCCCGGAAAACATGTTGTATCGTGTGTTTAGGTACTAAAATCTGCGTTCCCTCCCAGTAGTGTTGGGCGAACAGTGTTTGCCACTGTTCGGGTTCTGCAGAACATCACCCTGTTCGGGGTGACTATATAGCAGACTATATAGCATTGTGTTTAATGCCACTCTGTGTACACGGCTCAGCCACACTATATAGCATTGTGTTTACTTCCACTCTGTGTCTGCTGGGAACAGTAGTACACCGCTCACCCGCCACTGTATAGCATTGTGCTCTGTGTCACTGCTGACAATAGTGGTACACCGCTCACCCACCACTGTATAGCATTTCTGTACTGCCACTGTACTGCTGCCAGTCAGCGTGTACTTTAAGGATAAGTGAAATGAGGAAGAAATCCGGTGAAAGAGGGAGGGGCAAGGGAAGAGGTGTTTCCCCTGACGGTTCACGTACAGGCCACAGGGGAGCACCCAAGAAAACCCACTCAATACTGCCCATGTTGTCCAGGACAACAACCCTCACAGATCCAAAAGAACAGGACCAGATAATTACTTGGATGACCTCTCAAGCGTCCAGCAGTGGGTTAAGCAGCACCAGCACATCACGCACGAGGTCCGAGTCCTCAGCCAGTTAAAGTCTGGGCTTTCTTTGAAGACTGCACTGAGGATGTTACCATGGCGATTTGCAAGGTGTGCAAGACCCGCCTGAGCAGGGGGAAAAGTATTAACAACCTCTCCACCACCAGCATGAGCCGCCACATTCTATCCAAACATCCCACTCTGTGGGCAAACGCGGCAGGACAGGGTACCACCAGCAACACTGCCTCCCTTGGGTTCACCAGACTCACCACCAGACCCGCCTCAGCAGCAGCAGTAGCCCAGCCATTGCGTGGTTCACAACATTCACAAACATCAGACGATGCTGACACTGTCACTTTCCGGACTAGTGCTCTTGAGGTCTCCCAGTGTTCATCAAACACAACAACCAACAGCCCTTCGGTGTGCAGCGCTACGGTTGAGTTGTCTGTCTCTGAGATGTTTGAGCACAAGAGGAAATTGCCAGCAAATGACCCCCGGGCCGTGGCAGTAACAGCCAGCCAGCATAGCCAAGCTTCTGGCCTGCGAAATGCTGCCATATCGAGTGGTGGAGACAAACAGCTTCAAGGGCATGATGTCAGTGGCCATCCCACGTTACGTTGTTCCCAGCCGCTACCACTTTGAGCGCTCTGCAGTGCCTGAGTTGCATGAGCACGTGGTCAGCTAAATAACCCGAAGCTTGAAGAATGCCGTTGCCTGCAAGGTTCACCTCACCACTGACACCTGGACGAGTGCGTTCGGCCAGGGTCGATACATCTCCCTTACCGCGCACTGGGTGAACCTTGTGGAGCCTGGCAGCGATTCCTCACCTGCTACGGCGCGGGTGTTGCCCACGCCGCAAACAGCTGGATAACAACAGCAGCACCTACCTCTCTGACTCCTTCTCCTCCAACGCATCTCAAAGCTGTACCTCATCCGGAAATGCTAACCCAGCACCAGCAGCAGTAGGATCGTGGAAGCAGTGCAGCACAGCTGTTGGCATGCGTCAGCAAGCGTTGCTGAAGCTGATCTGCCTTGGGGATAAGCAGCACACAGGGGAGGAAATTTGGAGGGGAATAAAGGAACAGACGGATTTGTGGCTGGCACCGCTGGACCTGAAACCGGGCATGAAGCTAGACACCTGGCACGAACTGGCAATGTACGCAATAGAGGTGCTGGCTTGCCCGGCAGCCAGCGTTATGTCGGAACGCTGTTTCAGTGCTGCCGGAGGCATCATCACAGATCGGCGTATCCGCCTCTCCACAGAAAATGCAGACCGTCTGACTCAAATTAAAATGAATCAATCCTGGATTGGAAACGACTACGCAACACTCCTGGACCCCAACCAAGTAACATGACCGATGAACATCTGGGATGGTTTAGCGTTTCCGGTCCCTGTTTATTGAACCTCTCATCTGTATTACATTTATGACTGCATGGCGGCAAAAAGCATTGCTGCTATATCCGCACGCTTTTTGTCCTCATGCAAGGCCTGGGTTGTTGTGTCTCACAAAGCGTGGCCTTCTCCTCCTGCGCCTCCTCCTGTTCCATCACGTGTGCTGCTGCTGCTGCTGCTGCTGCTGGGTTACCGTTGCCGCGTGGTCCCTGTTTATGGAACCTCTTATCTTTATTACATTTATGACTACATGGCGGTACAAAGCATGCTATCCGCACGCTTTTTGTCCTCATGCAAGGCCTGGGTTGTTGTGTCTCACAAAGCGTGGCCTTCTCCTCCTGCGCCTCCTCCTGTTCCATCACGTGTGCTGCTGCTGCTGCTGCTGCTGCTGGGTTAGCGTTGCCGGTCCCTGTTTATGGAACCTCTTATCTTTATTACATTTATGACTACATGGCGGTACAAAGCATGCTATCCGCACGCTTTTTGTCCTCATGCAAGGCCTGGGTTGTTGTGTCTCACAAAGCGTGGCCTTCTCCTCCTGCGCCTCCTCCTGTTCCATCACGTGTGCTGCTGCTGCTGCTGCTGCTGGGTTAGCGTTGCCGCGTGGTCCCTGTTTATTGAACCTCTTATCTTTATTACATTTATGACTACATGGCGGTACAAAGCATGCTCTCCGCACGCTTTTTGTCCTCATGCAAGGCCTGGGTTGTTGTGTCTCACAAAGCGTGGCCTTCTCCTCCTGCGCCTCCTCCTGTTCCATCACGTGTGCTGCTGCTGGGTTAGCGTTGCCGCGTGGTCCCTGTTTATTGAACCACTTATCTTTATTACATTTATGACTGCATGGTGGTACAAAGCATGCTATCCGCACGCTTCTTGTCCTCATGCAAGGCCTGGGTTGTTGTGTCTCAAAGCGTGGCCTTCTCCTCCTGCGCCACCCTCCTCCTGTTCCATCACGTGTGCTGCTGCTGGGTTAGCATTACCGGTCCCTTTTCCTGGAACCTCTTATATGTATTACATTTATGACTGCATGCCGACAAAAAGCATGTTACCTGTGCAAAGAAAACAGACATTTCCCGCATTTAAAAGACAGTTTTCCCTTTGAAACTTTAAAATCGATTTTCTCAAAAACTATAAGCTCTTTTTGCTAAATTTTTTTTTCCTCTTGTACCCACTCCCAAGGTGCACATACCCTGTAAATTTGGGGTATGTAGCATGTAAGGAGGCTTTACAAAGCACAAAAGTTCGGGTCCCCATTGACTTCCATTATGTTCGGAGTTCGGGTCGAACACCCGAACATCGCGGACATGTTCGGCCTGTTCGGCCCGAACCCGAACATCTAGATGTTCGCCCAACACTAACGTCAGTTTCAAATCTTACCACAATAATTTAATAACTAGACAAGGTTATTCTCAAAATTAAACTACTTATATATAATCTAAAGTACTAGGGTAGATTTGTAGTAATTGAGTCATGGCACATCACCTATAGATTCCATACTTTATGAAACTTATTATGCGCCCCACGTAATTTGCAAAATTAAAGGGACTCCGAGCAGTGCAGAAACTATGGAAAGATGCATATCAATTTAAAGCTCTCTTTCTCCTCTTTCCAATGATATATAAACCGCCGCCCTACGCCTTTTAGTTTTCGCTATTTTCGCGATTGAAATTGCCGCGGCCGCTATTTCAATCACGAAAATAGAGAAAACTAAAAGGCGTAGGGTGATGATTTCGGTGTCGCCAGAAAGAGGAGAAAGAGAGCTTTAAAATGATATCCATCTTTCCATAGTTACATTGTATTACACAGGCCGACACTTTCCCCAGTGTCAGCAGCTCCATTCAGCAGAAAAAGTCGCCCTGTGTAATACAATGTAACTATGGAAAGATGTATATCATTTTAAAGCTCTCTTTCTCCTCTTTCTGGCGACACCAAAATAGTCGCCCTACGCCTTTTAGTTTTCTCTATTTTCGTGATTGAAATTGCGGCCGCGGCAATTTCAATCGCAAAAATAGCGAAAACTAAAAGGTGTAGGGTGGCGGTTTATATATCATTGGAAAAAGGAGAAAGAGAGCTTTAAAATGATATGCATCTTTCCATAGTTTCTGCACTGCTCGGAGTCCCTTTAATTTGTACCAGGGAAGGGTTGCATTGAGCAGGTTAATCCAGATCTGATCTTCCACTCCAGTAATATTGTTTTCTTCATGTAAAAGAATAATAATCTCACCAATATTTTCTTAAAGCAATTAACAGGCCACTTATTTATTATGCCCAACAAACAAGTATGCGTATGAATTAATAAAAGCCTTAGTTTATCCCAGAATGCTTGAAAAAGTGTGCAATCCCAACGCATACGTTTAAGTTGCCTGGATTCATACCACACCTCCATCTATCAGATAGATTCAGGCACGGACTGGCAGGTGGTGGTGGTGGGGGGGTACTAAGCTCTGCCCCTGTTTCTAAGCCCCGCCCACAGTCTCCTAACTGTCATGATGCAGATGCATCTCTGGCTGCCACCGCGGTGCACTGCATACTGAACACAACTTTATCTTATCTTATTTGTAGCAGTGTTTCATGAGAACAAATTATAGTTTTCAGGTAGTTCACTTCAAATTCTAACCATTACTCTGCCCCATCCCTGTCGTTCTTGCCCTAATCTCTGTTTGAGAACATTTATATTCTGACAGGTTAGCATACTATCTAGTAATGAGCTTATTAGGATCTTTCCCCAGAAGTTAGCTTTCAACAATACAGTACCTGGAGATAGCATTGTGACCTGACCCCAAATTGGGCCATCACTAGATGATGCAGTTGAAAATAGCGGAAGTGAACATGAGCAAGCAGGTTATACACCAAAAACATTTGAGACAAGTTTCGTTTTATTATAGAAGTTAACTCTGTTACAATTCAGCTTACAGTAGTAATACAACTTTACACAAGTTAATTTGGATTTACACAGTTTACAAAGTAAAGCCCCTATTTTACAAAAGAAGAATAAGGACTATGAATGAGTGGCTTCCAGCTGAGCAAATGCTGGGCAATAGCATAAAACAATAACACATTAAGATCATGTTTTGAAACATCCACCTAAGAATACATTAACATTAATATCTAACAAACGTTGCATCAAATTGTAACAAATTGGGATTACACCAAATTGGTAAACTTTGTCTTTAATTTTTGTGCTTTGCAATGGATACAGTCGCTTGACTTAGGCTTGGATCACAATTACCTCCTTCATAGCAGACAGTGTTTGGTGCCCGCTTTATGGAAAAATCGTGCAGGTCAGATCTTTGTGTTGCATTTGCCGGAGCAGATCAAACACATCTGTTCTGTACAGACACTGTGAATGGATTGTATTAATAATATAGGATCTTTCAATGGTCAGTTTTACCAATCCGTTGGGCTGCTCTGTGTTGGGGTGTGAATGAAGCCTAATCTGTTACGTACATGGAAAACTAAGAAGGCTTTGGAGAGTTTCAAGAAAATTCAGTTAAAGGGCAACTGAAGTGAGAGGTATACGGATGCTGCCATATTTATTTCCTTTTAAGCAATACAAGCATGCAGCAGATCAGGTGTTTCTGACATTATTGTCAGATCTGACAAGATTAGCTGCATGCTTCTTTTTGGTGTTATTCAGACACTACTGCAGCCAAATAGAGCAGCAGGGCTGCCAGGCAACTAGTTTTGCTTAAAAGGAAATGAATATGGCAGCCTCCAAATAACTTTCACTACAGTTGCCCTTTAAGTCTACAGAATGCTCTCCTAAGAAAAAGAAAAGGGTAGAGGCTCTGTCACGGTTGACACTGTCTAGATTCTGGAAAAAGGTGTCTTCACTCATTCTTTCCAGTGGCAAAAGACAGTGTTGCCCAAAAAAATAAAAACAAAATTAAACTGTGTCAAGTGAGAACACAACTCACAATACAATTATAAAGTGGTGGAAGTTTTATAGAGGTCGGTCATTTTTATTGCCGCTGGTAAGCTTCTCCTCATTTGTTATCAAACAATGATAGAAAATCTCAGGAGGTCACAATGCTGGATTGGTGGATGCAAGAGGGAAAGAAGAATCCTCTGGCTTATTCAGTGGTTTTCTTCTATTTAGGCAAGTACCCATTTGGGGCACTTTTTTCCCTTCAGGTACACCTTAACATTAGACATCCACATTATTATTATGCATTTAGATTGCAAAATTATTTGGAAAATGAGAAAAATCAGTGCTGAGTACACTGAATAATTTCTCCTTTGTTCACACTGCTGGCCGCGTAACATCACATACGCACTGTGCGCCTCTCCGCATAGCAACAAAATGAGTTGTCAGCTATACAGCTGACTCAGTCTCTGTACAGGCCGGCCCATGTATGTAGCCCAAGGGGATCAGGCGCGGATCTCTGAGGCGCGGCATCAGTAACAGAAGTGTATGCACCTTAACTTCCTAGGCGGTATGCCTGACACTGTGTCGGGCAAGAAAAATTAGCTGAAAGCAGTATGTCCGACACAGTGTCAGGGCATGTGGCCCAGGAGGTTTTCTAATGTACTAAATGCCTCCAGAACAGGGTAGCTACCTATAAGTGCCCCAGTATAGGTTAGCTAGCTATAGGTGCCCTAGTATAGGTGTCTCCCACCCCCTGAACACTCCCCTGCAGCGATCAACTGCACTGTTACTGACCGTGCCTCTCTCCAGTGCCGATCAGAGCACCCCGGCAGCATACAGCTTTGGTCTTCTCTGTGCAGAGCATCTGGACTCAGTGTCATGACGTTGATGACATCAGGATGTGAGTCCTGATGCTCTGCACAGAGAAAACCGGAGCTGTATGTAACGGGAGTGCGGGGGGTGGGGGGCACCGATACTGGGGGCACCTATTGCTGGCTAACCTATACTGGGTACACCTATACCTGGCTAACATATACTACGGGCACCTAAACCTGGCTAACCTATAGTGGGGACACCTATACTTGGCTAATCTATACTGGGGCACCCATACCTGGCTTACCTATACTGGGGACACCTATACTTGGCTAATCTATACTGGGGCACCTATACCTGGCTAACCTATACCGGGGGGGCAAATAATATAATATATTTAATACTTGTAGACCCAGCCTGTTTAAAAACGAGCTCTAGGTCTACGGCCGCCGCCGCCAGTGCGCATGCAACCGTCGCCCACCTCGCTCGCCCAGCTCCCTGGTCCCAGCTGTCCGTTACTGCGCACATGCGCAGTAACAAAAATCCTGGGACACAGGGACAAAACTGCTGGACGCAGCGACACTTAGCTTTTACTAGGTAGGATAGCAAATAACGTTCTTGAGCCCTATGGGGGGGGGGGGGGGGCACAATTTTTACACCCTCTCCCTGGGAGCAATTTAGCCCCAAAACTGCCCTGAATGTAAGTTGAAGCTTAGCTTCCAATGCACACTCTGCATCATGCACACAGGGGAGACATGGGGGGGGGTCTTATATTCACATCTGTTTATTCTCACCATTGGCCATTGGCATGCTAATCCCTAGCTGTGTACCTTCGAAAATGACATGTTCCCCGGCAATTGGTATTGATAATGTCAGGGTCAAGCAGCCTCATCAGCATCTGGCAGTAAGCAGTTTTTTCTTTATTGAATTCAATACCACAACCTTCGGGGGATTCCGAAAATGGATGGGTACAGTGCGGTGGGCGACAGGACAAGTTATGTATAAATGCACACACGGGGGTACATTTATACACTGAGGAGCCACAGCAGACTCGGCCAATCTCCGAGAGATTTTATGCTGAAATATCAATTGGGAATTGGCCTGCGGTGTATGGCCAGTTGAAAGATCTCTCTCTAATCAGATTCGGTCACACAGAGATTTGTCTCTTGGTCGAATCTGCCCATCATCGCTACATGTATGGCTACCTTTACATTCATATTAGTGCATGTTGCGTATCTGCAGCTTGGAAGTGTAAATGATCATAGATTTTAGGGAGTAATTTTGAAATTTAGTTTTAATTAGATTTTGTGTTTCAAGCTCTTATTACTCAAAATGTATACTAGACCCTAGTATAGTCGGAGCAATTTTGGGTGCCTGGAGTCAAAGTCAGAAAAAAAAATGCACCGACTCCTAATGAATTTGTAACTATAATTAAAATAGAAAATATGATAAAATGTTCTATTTCTCAGATAATAGTCATTATAAATAATTTATATATACAGTAATAGCTGTGCTTAGTCCACAAAAATGAAATAAACCAATCAAAATTAGTTACTTGTGCTGCTTCAATAAATCAGTCCCTGTATTTTTAAAGTCAGATATACATATCTGATTGTGACTGTATATATGATGTGTACACAGGAATCTCTTATATATATATACACTAAATAACATTTATGCTGTAAGAATGAAGCCTGATGTGTAGCCGTGTCACTAATAGAGATGGTCAATGAGATGGAAAAAATTCTGCGTTGTATGCACTCTCTTTGCTCATGAAATCAAATAATTTGATATGTTGTTAAAATCTGGTTTGGCGACTACAAATTAAAGGGTACCTGAGACGGATGAAAAGAAAAATTTTATACATACCTGGGGCTTCCTCCAGCCCCCTTCAGGCCAGTCAGTCCCTCGCTGTCCTCCTCCTCCACCTGGATCTCTTGCTATGAGTCCCGGTAATTCAGCCAGTCAGCACAGTCCGGCCACATGCCGCTCCCACAGTCAGGAACATTCTGCGCAATAGTGCTGCACAGGTGTAGTATGCTCCTGGCGGCAGAGTATGTGCATGCACACTACACCAGACTGGCTCAAGTACCTGGACTCATAGCAGAAGATCCAGGTGGAGGAGGAGGACAGCGAGGGACTGATTAGCCTGAAGGGGGCTGGAGGAAGCCTCAGGTATGTATAAAACTTTAAATTTATCTGTCTCAGGTTTACTTTGTTACACAGTAGTACTATACTCTACATATGCACTACCCACAGAGCTGCAGGGAATCCACTGAGAATGTTGTGCACATTGAACACAGAGGTGTTGTCTATCACCCACAAACCTAGTTCAGATTTTGCATGAAGAATGTGTAACAGAGGAAGAATCTCCTCATTCCCCTGCAGAGCACCTGCACATCACTCTTACATGTACCCACAGTTACATTGCCTAAGGCCTGATAGGTGTTCTTTGTTCCGGCATGTGCCTTTTACAAGTACTCTTACCAAGGACTAGTTTTAGTCTAAAGGGAATAGATATGGCAGTCTACATATCCTTCTCACTTCAGTGGCCTTGTAAAATTCCTAAGCGTTGGCAGTTAAGAGATTAATTTCATGTTATATACTTTCAATCAACAAGATTGTAATATGCAAATTAGATGAGTCAGTGTCAAGGAGTCGGTGGAACCCTGTGTGTATTAACCCTGTGAATTAACCCTCCTGGCGGTTTAAAAAAATCCGCCAGGGGGCAGCAAAGTAGTGTTTTTTCTGCTCAGCGGCATCCCCCCAGCCCCTCCGATCGCCGGCGGAGATCGGAGATCCCGTTCAAAGAACGGGATCTCCTGGAGGGCTTCCCCCATCGCCATGGCGACGGGCGGGATGACATCACCGACGTCATCGATGTCGTGACGTCAAAGGGGACTCCCATCCACCCCACAGCGCTGCCTGGCACTGATTGGCCAGGCAGCGCACGGGGTCTGGGGGGGGCGGCTGCAGCGCAAGGAATAGCGGCGGATCGGCAACGGTTGGATGCTACACGCAGCTAGCAAAGTGCTAGCTGCGTGTAGCAAAAAAAAAAAATATGCAAATCGGCCCGGCGGGGCCTGAGCGGTGCCTCCGGGCGGCATAGCCCGTGCTCAGCACGGGCTTACCGCCAGGGAGGTTAATTGAATCACTTTGTACACAGAAATCCAGCAGAAACTGAATGGCAGGCAGGTTTAAGGTGCGTACACACGCACTACAAAAGGCAACGACGGGACCGCCGGACCCTCCCGCTGGGCGGTCTTTTAGATGACAGTAGCGCGTGTATACACGCTGTCAGCGGACTGATAAGGCTGTTTCTAACTGATAAGGCTGTTTCTGAACGATCCGCTGAGTGGGTCGTTCAGAAACAGCCTGATCAGTACGCCGACAGCACGTACACATGCGCTACTGTCATCTAAAAGACCGCCCAGCGGGAGGGTCCGGCGGACCCATCGTTTCCTCTTGTAGTGCGTGTGTACACACCTTAAGGCTACTTTCCCACCAAGACGTTGCGTTTTAGGGGACGTTATAGTCGCATAACATGCTCCTAACGCAACGCATGGTGGTGTTGAAGTTGGACGTCAGATTGAGCTGCGTTATGCGGCTCTCAAAGCAGCCGCTCCAGGTTAGTGATAGGAAGTCCGGATCTTTTTAAGGATTAGGATCATTTGGATCGAATCATTGAAAAGATCCGGTTCTTTGAACCAAAACATTTTACTAGGAAAGCAGACTGGGAGAAATGACTAGCAGGACAGGTCTTTCTCTGCACTGTACATTCTGTATGTTCCTGTTTCTTCCAGACACACATCCACTGTGAACCAAATCTTTCATTGTGATGATCCGGATGATTCGACTCACAAAAAAGATCCGGATCAAATGAACGATTCGTTCATGATCCGGACAACACTACAGTCCCACCACCAGTCTCCACAGTGCAGTGAATATTAATTAGCCGTGTGGCTGGCCGCGGAGGAGGAGGGGAGACCGCCTCCTCCAACATTACTGAGCATGTGCAAACAGTCTAACGTGGCTTAGCCCAGTATAACGTACAGCATGCAGCACTTTGTTTAAATGTGCTGCGTTACTATGTAACGCAACGTGTGCACTGTGAACAGCACAATTGATTTTACAGTGCTGTGAGTTAGGCTGCGTTACTGGCTGCTGTAACGTGGGACTTTAACGTCCCACTGAGAAACCAGCCTAAGACATCAGAAGGTGCTGTCTGTTCAGTAATTGCAAACACAGCACAAATGCAAATATTTACAAGCAAAACTTTTGTGAAGTGTAATTTCAGAACTACTCGTGCATCCTTCCAATGCAGATATGGACACGTAAAACTTTCATATAGTGTTAGGGTGCATTCACACTGCATTAGTGGTATTGCAGAATAATTCTGCATGTGAATTATCTGTCCATACAATTCTGTGGCCCTCTTCACACTTCTGCTTTAAATGGATCGCATTATTCTCACTTGCTGCATGCAGTAATTTTCTAGACAATGGCTATCATTCATAAAGCATTTCCGCATGCGGAAATGCTTAATACCGGTGACTTTACCGACCACTCTGCAAAATCCCCATTCATAAAGGCTCTTTCCGCATGAAAAGCTGACAGAGCGATACATTTCCGCGTTGTGCAGAGTTTTTCTAGATTTATCTAGAAAAAGTTACAAACACGTCCATTCATAAAGATTAGAGCAAGCGGTATGCAGAAGGAAAATACCGCTTGCTCGACAGTAGCGATAGGCGGGCGGAATACGTGTAAATGAATGGGACGGACCTCCCAAGCAGCATCAGACAGAGGAGCACACGGAGGGAATCGGGCAGCTTTTATCTTTCCGCATGTCTTCCGCCACGCTACCGCCAGCTTCCTCCAGAAAACCTCCGCACTTCTACCGCAACAGGCACCTTCTTTATGAATGACCACCCAGAAGTCTTAAGTACCGGTTGCGGAGAAGAACGGTGTTTTCCCGCACTACCGACTGCACCTTTATGAATGATAGCCAATGTGCACAAATAGGTGCACATTTCATAGGCATTGACCGGGCTTTGAAATAATGTGGGTGGACATTAATAACATGGACAGTGTCCATTACAGTAAACACACATTAAAACATGTGTGGTTTGCATTGTGAACAGCATGAATCCAGCCTTACAGATCTACTGTGCACATCACCAATGCAGCTATGGACAAGCAAAACTTCCACGAAGTGTACAGAACCACTGTGCATCCTGCTAGTGCAGCTATGGACAAGCAAAACTTCCATGAAGTGTACAGAACTACTATGCATCCTGCCAATGCAGCTATGGACAAGCAAAACTTCCATGAAGTGTACAGAACTACTATGCATCCTGCCAATGCAGCTATGGACAAGCAAAACTTCCATGAAATGTACAGAACTACTATGCATCTTGCCAATGCAGCTATGGACAAGCAAAATATCGATGAAATGTACAGAACTACTGTGCATAGATACCACCAATGCAGCTATGGACAAGCGAAGCTTCCATAAAATGTACAGAACTACTCCGCATCCTGCCAATGCAGCTATGGACAAACAAACCTTCCACGGAGTGTACAGAATTACTGTGCATCCTGCCAATGCAGCTATGGACAAGCAAAACTTTGCTGAAGTTTTACAATCTACACACAGAAATAAAAGGAACGGCAGGAGTGCAGTTGTTCCTGCATAATACAAAGTACATAATAGATACATGTGACCTTGCATTTCTGTATAACAACACGCAGCACCATCCCCAGATTACTGCAGTAATGAATACACTCTCAGTGCCTTTATACATCTTGCAGAGCAGTATGTTACCTGAGTGCATTCACAGGAGGGTGGTTGATGGTAATCACGGCCACTGATTGCACTAGGCGTCTGCTAGCTGCCATATTCACAGCAGTTCAGCAAGGAACAAAGTACAGCAAGCTATGGAGGTGAAAAGCCACATCAAATATCCACCCCTTTAACTTAACCCAATTACAGAACAAACTGTAATGACAGCTGACCAATCACAAGGTTAATAGGAGGGAGTCTCTGCTGATTGGACAGCACTATGAACATCGTGCTGTTTATTTTGTAGGGAAAGATACGTGCTGCGCTCAGCTATTAGCTGCTAGTACATTCGCTGAAGTGACAAGCTGGAACTTGTAGTACTGCTGCTGTCCTCTAGTGACAATAACATTGTCCTAGTAATATCAAAGTTAATAAGAAAGAGGAATTATGCTAGTCCAGAAATGCGATTTTTCTATTTTGTTAGTTGCCATGGTTAGTTGTCACCGCCCACTATTTCCTGTCCTTGCAGGTAATAGCTCCCCGGATTCGGCTGCTACTGTCACTCGTTCCGGAGTGAGCTGAGTCTCCCCGGTGTCTTGCTGGGCACCATGCGTTCGCTGCCTGGTTTCCTCTTGGTGTTTGGCAGTGCCACCTTCTACCTCTATGTGCTGAGCACCCGGCTGCGCCCTGGCCGAGGACAGGAGGCCGAGAGGTGGGTGCTGGTTGTGGGCTCCGCCTGGAGGGGGCAGTGTGCATTATATAGGGCCATGATAGGCACAGCTACATGATTGCTGGGTCTTCTCCACATAACTGAGCAGTTCATTTCTGTTACCAACCACAAGGTGACTAATGCACACTATCAGGCTGTAGAATTCTGCAGGCAATGTAATATTTAATAATACAATCTATGGATATCAAAGTAAACAGTGCAGAAGACTGTGGTAGGTACACACGATACGTTTTTGTGTTCGATAGATAATTTCCGTCCTCCGATTTTACTTTAGAGCGGTTTACCGCTCGATTTCTCATAGAAGTGAATGGAAATTGATAAGAAAAGATGGGAATTTGAGCGGAAAAACTCACTGAAAATTGATTGAATGGAAAATCAACTGAAAAAATGCATTGTTTGTATCTAGCATTATGGAACCATGAACGATTGGTTTGGCTTAATTGTGTTTATGTCTATGTGGAGAGGAAAGAGCATGGCATATGCTGTAGCTGATGGATTTTGCCCATAATGAAAGTCATTGGTGGAGGATCTATTGATCTTGAAGCGCTGTCTGGAAAATACTATGTAATGAAAGTCTATAGGCCAGATTAACAAAAAATGCATACAATCTGCGCTTTACAATGTGTGGTTATCAAAACGCTCATTCTGTAGACTTTCATGCTAACTGCATTGCGGACACTATGTGGTGGGTCATGATGGACAGCATTGCTCATAAGCGTGAGCCCTTTCATATTTCTCAAAAATGCATGTAAAAACACTTAATGTATTTCATTGGAGACAAAGAGGACCGTGTTCTTACATGCATTTTTGATGTGTTTTTTTTTTTTTTAATTAAATCTATATGATACTCTATTTTACTCATTTGAAAAATGCAAACCCATACAAAAATGCACCCAAAAATGTAGAAATGCATGGATTTCTGCATTTCCCTGTGTGCTCCTAGCCTTTACCTTTTTTGGGGGAGGATGAGGGAAGCATATCAAAGGCTTTGACAATTTATGCAGGGAACGCACTTAGCAGAATCGCATGCGTTTTCCACTATATGCCATGGGGAAAACACATGGGATTCTGCTGTGGGTTCAGAAATGTGATGTGAAATTTGAATTCCATGTTTTTGTTGTTGGTTTGTATTTTAACTTCAATGCTGGCTATTGGTGGTACTGAACCAGATCTTTAAATGCTTGGGATTAATCAGATTTAATGAGCATATAATGATTAGGTAGCTGACAGTGTGTGTTGTCATCAAGCCGGGACTGTAAGAGGCTGGCGGCAGTGCTGATTGGAGAAGAGTGGTGATCATTGGTGGAATGTGGGAGAGGTGAGTTCAGAGCTGTGCTTATTGGTTCTGATGTGTGTGTATGTCTACGTACTGGTGGCACAGGGGACATAGATATACTATAGTGGAGGTAAAAGTGTATCACCTTTGTTCCATAAATCGAATGCAGAGGGAGCTAGTGGGAAAGGATGGTATCCATTCCCACTAGACAGGTTGCTAAATGCCAACTTGTCTGTCCTGTGGATTTGGTTCTGCTGCTGCTGACACCCACTGTTTGGTCCACTGCAGGGGAGAAGCAGGTACAAGCCGAGCAGAAGCTTGGAGAACCCCATTAGTTTGCAAAAGACCAATGGGAATCCTGCTTAACAACGGAAAATTCTCATTGGTTTCTGGTGGACCAATAACAATTTTCCCTGTATCTAGGTAGGACTCCAGTTAATTTTTTAAAATCCAGTAGGGAGCCCCATGCTTCTGCCAGGCTTCAATCGGTATCGGGACGCGCAGAGGAATCAGCAGCTACAGCGGACGGGTGGCAACATGAATGGAGCAGGTGCAAAACCTGCCAGAATCCATTATCCAGAGAATGATGTTTGGAATTATTATTTATTACTGTATTTTCCTGCGTATAAGACTACTTTTTAACCCTCGAAAATCTTCTGGAAAGTTGGGGGTCGTCTTATACGCCGGGTGTCATTGATGCCGGGTGATACACCCTATCCTGTTACCGCCTCTCAGATCTCCCTGCTGAGGGAGCGCAATCTATTTTTCCATACCGCTCTGATAAACAGGTAGACAAGGAGAGCTGACCAGTCGGATCCACTTTAAGGAGATTTGACCAATGCAACAAGTCAAGTGACTATATACTGTTATATACTGGGTCACACATACAGTACGGCACCAGTATCTGTTCATACATAGCACCAGTATATGATTTTTTTTTTTTTATTTTTATTTTAATTTGGTGTGTGTTGGAAGAGGGGTAGTCTTATACGGCGAGTATATCCCAAACTCCATATTTTAACTGGAAAAGTTGGGGGGTCGTCTTATACGCCGGAAAATACGGTATTATTATTATTTATTTATAAAGCGCCAACATATTCCGTGGTGCTGTACAATGTAAGAAAACAAACAAGGGATACATAATGATACAGACAGTGATATACATCAAATATGAACACTGATACAAAATACAGAACTGCTGATTACAATAGCAAATTTAACATGATGACTAAAATGTATAAATGTCTAATGGCCCATACTCACGGGCTGCAAAAGTGGCCTGTCGCCAGCACACGTGTGCGTGACAGGCCAGCGACAGCTCGTCGCCAGGTCCCTCCACATACACACGGCGGAGGGACCTGGCAACTAATGCGGCGGAAGCTGTCGCTGTTGTTCCTTCCCCCGCCGGAAGTTGATGGTATTCCCTGGGTGTTGCTGTCGCTAGTCCGCATACTCACGCGGACTAGCGACAGTTGCGGCGGAGATGCGGCGGCAACTGTCGCCGGGCGATTGACCGCGCCAATCTCCTGGCGACAGGAGCGACGGTTCGGGGTGCGCGCCTGTGCAACGGCTCATACTCACTGGCGACCTGTCACCACAACACGCGCGCGCCGCGTGTTGCGGCGACATTTGTAGCCCGTGAGTATGGGCCATAACAGAGTGCAAGCAATTAAATTAATAACATTCCATGACACAAAAAAGTGAGAGCCCTGCCCTTGCGAGCTTACAATCTAAAGGGCGAGCTTACAATCTAAAGGGAATGAGGGCAGAAGTCCATTCAGTACAGTATTTCATATCTGACTAGCAACAGAAACATTGCATTTGATTACAAGATGAAGTTAAATGGTTTGGCAATGGTATAATACTCGATCAGTAATTTTATATCCCTTTTCTGTAAAGGTTATTCTGTCAGTAACTTGGAAAATAGAATGTTGGCTAATGACCTGCAGCCAGTGGAAGACTGGATAAGTGGGATAGTTTACAACATTACAGATTTCCCCAAAATAAATGTATCGGGTGACATGTCTCACCCTCGACCTGAAAGCTGTGTGGGTAGTATAGTGTAGCAGAGCAAATCTAAGTTTAGTAGACGCGCGTGTGTGTGAAATCAGATAGGGAATTGCATGTTCAGAGAAGTAGGGAGGGAAGTTCACATGTGAACAAGGTAAGTCAATCCTAACCCCTTTACTGCACAGAACTTTAGTGTTACAGAATGTGGATCATAAGACATAACATTATGCTATGTCCCATCTTCGTTTTTTGTGTGTGTAAACTTCTACATTAATTAAAATCTTAAGTATAATGCTTATCTTACTGCATAAAAAATATCCTTAAATAATATTGAATAAAAAAGCCCACGATTTCTGGTTTCCTTGAAGCCATTTGCACATATAGCGCATTGCGTCACGGTACTCTCCTCCTATCGCAATGGCCATTGATCTCAACGAGACAGGTCAAAGTAGCAATGGGGCGAGGCGATGCAACAAAAGTATTCCGGGCAATGCAGAAGCTTACCTGATCCAAGTCTCCAGACTCCTGATACCAGTCATTTACAGCTGCTGGATTTAACAGTGGTGTCACGCACTTTTGACATAGCTCCCAACTGTCGCTCTTTTGGAGGGACAGTCCCTCTTTGGGAACCCAGTCCCTCTGCTCACCTTCTCCCTCATTTGTCTGTCTTTCAGGACTGATTTACAGATCTGTGTAAATATATGTATTTTTCTACAGAAAAAAAAGTTTTTTTATTGCCTAAAATCTTTTATTTCCATCCTTTAAATTAATAGATTTATTATATTCAAATGGTAATATGAGGAAAAATTAACAAGGATAGAACAGTGTGATTTGAATTATAAAACAACATAATTTTTCTTAACAAATCTTTATGGTATGCGTGACTAGGGGTGTGGTGGGGGGTTTAATTAGGGGTGTGGCTTAACTGTCCCTCGTTCTTATCTCAGAAAGTTGGGCGGTATGCTTTTAATACATTTCTAAAGCGTGATAGTATCTGCAAAGAATTTAGTCCAGTTAAAGATTAGTGTTGTCATTAATGTTGTGCAGCAGCCTGAAAACCCGCCCTATTCCCAGCCTTAAAGCGGATCCGAGATAAAAAAAACGAAGGTCCCATTCACACTTGCAAAACGCTAGACATTTTGCTAGCGTTTTGCTAAGGCAATTTTTGGCGATTAACAAGAAAAAAAATCACCATTCACACTTGGCGATTTTTTTTTTTTTTTTTTTTTTTCGCGTTTAGTGGTTCTATAGCACTAAACGCGATCGCCGGAAAATCGCCTGGAAATGGTGCAGGCTACACATTTGATTTGCGTTAATCGCCGGCGATTAACGCAAATCGCCCAAGTGGTAACGGCCCATAGGGTATTATTGCACTAGCACTTTAAAAAGCGATAGCGCTTGAGCGTTTTGCCGAAATCGCTGGCAAAACGCTGTAGTGTGAATGGGCCCTAACTATAACAAGTAACTTGACTATATATCTTATCTAAGGTTTAGATTTTAGTTTACACAGCAAATCTAGCTGCAAACAGCTTCAATAGAATATGATTATTTCTTCCTGTGATACAATGACAGCAGCCATGTTGTTTGTAAACATTACACACATACATCTGCATCTTCAGCGCTCAGTCTGTGAAAAAAAACCTATTCCCCCTCCTCCTCCCTCCTGCCTCTGAAATCTCTGGCTAGTAATACCTCCCCCTCCTTCTGCCCAGACTGAGCTCCCATAAGCCCTTGCTACTGTCTGAAAATGTTAAGGCTCTCTAAAAAGCTGTGGGCGAGGCTTGTTTAGTTTATAGGGAACTAGCTGATGGCCCGGCGTTGCCCGGGTATGTATTCTAACCCTAAAGGTGCCCATACACGGTACAATAAAACGTTCAATTTTCCTGTTTATTCAACCAAAATGATTGATTCGAATGAAAGTTTAAAATTATCTTTTCGATCAAGATAATCCCATTTTTTTTTTTTTTAATAAAAATCCAATCAGACATGTTGGAAAAAACCTTATATTCAATCTAACAGAATAATTGAAAAAAAAATAAATATGTAATCGAAAAAAAATGAAAAAAATTGTACCATGTATGGGCACCATAACACACAAAGACTCAATGACCAAGTTTGTGAGCTTTGGCATCAATAATTTGTATATTCCCATAGAAAGTAAAAAAATCAGATTGGTGGTTTGTTACTCCACCCCTCTCTAGCATTTGAACCCCAGTCACCCAATGACCAACTGTAGCAGGTTTGAGGCATCTGCTATTAACAGTGTAAAAATGGCAGCAATTCAAATATTTCCCTTGAAAATCAACAGGTGAATTTTGATTGTCTAATATAGGCACCACCCACTTCCCTGAATATTAATCCCAGGCACCCAGTGACCATCGGGGCAAAGTTTGAGATCCGTGCCATTAACTGTGTAAGAAGGCCTGCAGTTTATATTTTCCCAGTAAAATTTGTTTTTGGCTCTGCCCCCTTTTTGTAACCTGGACACACAGTCACTCAATGACCAAGTTTGTGAGCTTTCGGGTCCTTGGCTGTTTGTGGCTCCTGCCCCTTTTCTGAATTTGAACCCAAATGACCAACTGTACCAGGTTTGAGGCTTGTGCCATTAACCGTGCAAGAATGGCAGCAATTTTAATATTCCCCTTGAAAATCAACAGGTTAATATTGATTGGCTTTTTTAGCCTCCACCCACTTTTCCGAATATTAATCCCAGTCACCAATTGTGCAAAGTTTGAGAACCCTGCCATTAACAGTGAAGAAGGGCTGCAGTTTACATTTTCCCAGGGAAATTTTGTTTTTGACTCAGTTTTTGTAACCTTGACACAGAGTCACTCAATGACCAAGTTTGTGAGCTTTCGGGTTCCTGGCATCAAAATTGTGTGAATGGAAGCCAGTGTTCTCCCCAGAATTTTTTTCCAGCTGGGTGGCATGAAAAAGTAGCCGGGTGGCATGAAAAAGTAGCCGGGTGGGTTGAGATGAAAATGCAGGGCAACTCTGCTTATAGCATAGGAGGAGGTGAGGAGGTGAGCCGATGACAGCCGGGTGGTCACCAAATCTAGCCGGGTGGAGCACCCGGCTAAAAGAGCCTGGGGAGAACACTGGGAAGCAGTTTATCCAGCAAAGAAATCTGATTGGCTGTTTGTGGCTCCGCCACCTTTAGTGAATTTTGAATAAGAATGGTAGCAATGTAAATGTTCCCCTTGAATAATCAATAGGTGAATTTGTTGTAGGCTCCATCCACTTTCTAAATATTAATCCCAGTCACCCAGTGGCCCACTGTGTCAAGTTTGGGAACCCTGCCATTAACAGTGTAAAAATGGTCGCAGTTTATATTTTCCCATGTAAAAAATTTAGTTGTTGGCGCTGCTCACTTTTTCTAGCCTTGACATACAATCACTTAGTTACCAAGTTTATGAGCTTTGGGGTCTTTGGTATTAATAATTTGTATATTCCCATTGAAAGTAAACAAATCTGATTGGCTGTTTGTGGCTCCCCCCCTTTCTGAATTTGAACCCCAGTCATCCATTGACCAACTGTGTCAAGTCTGAGAACCCTGCCAATAACAGAATGGCTGAAAACAAATCAGATTGGCTGTTTGTGGTTCCACCCCCCTTTAGTGGATTTGGACCCCAGTCAATGACTAACTGTATCAGATTTTAGGCCTCTGTCATTAACCACCCTGGCGTTCTGATTAAATCGCCAGGGTGGCTGCGGGAGGGTTTTTTTTAAATAAAAAAAAAACTATTTCATGCAGCCAACTGAAAGTTGGCTGCATGAAAGCCCACTAGAGGGCGCTCCGGAGGCGATCTTCCGATCGCCTCCGGCGCCCAGAATAAACAAGGAAGGCCGCAATGAGCGGCCTTCCTTGTTTTGCTTATATCGTCGCCATAGCGACGAGCGGAGTGACGTCATCGACGTCAGCCGACGTCGTGACGTCAGCCGCCTCCGATCCAGCCCTTAGCGCTGGCCGGAACTTTTTGTTCCGGCTACGCTGGGCTCAGGCGGCTGGGGGGACCCTCTTTCGCCGCTGCTCGCGGCGAATCGCCGCAGAGCGGCGGCGATCAGGCAGCACACGCGGCTGGCAAAGTGCCGGCTGCGTGTGCTGCTTTTTATTTCATTAAAATCGGCCCAGCAGGGCCTGAGCGGCAGCCGCTGGCGGTGTTGGACGAGCTGAGCTCGTCCAGACCGCTCAGCTGGTTAAAGAGACACTGAAGCGAAAAAAAAAAAAAAATGATATAGTGAATTGGTTGTGTACTATGAATAATTATTAGAAGATTAGCAGCAAAGAAAATATTCTCATACTTTTATTTTCAGGTATATAGTGTTTTTTCTAACATTGCATCATTCTATAATATGTGCAGATTACACAACACTCAGCATTCAAAATAAGTCTTTCAGAGCAGTCTGAAGTAATGACCTCTCCTCTAGCAGAGGAAAAGTAAATAGCCCAGGAACAGTTGAGATAATAAAAGTCAGATAACAGCCCTCTCCACGACTAACTTAGTTGGAGAGCTTAATGGCTTGTTTGCATAGAGATAACAACTGGAGTTTCTCAACTCTTCCTGTACTGGAAACAATTACACTGATGTATCTGATCTTAATGTTTTATTTCTTAGCTGTGCTACACATACAAATCATAATATCATCATTTTTTTTTCGCTTCAGTGTCTCTTTAACAGTGTAAGAATGGCAGCAATGTAGATATTCCCCTTGAAAATCAACACGTGAATTTTGATTGACCAACTGTGCAAAGTTTGAGAACCCTGCCATTAACAGGGTAAGAATGGTTGCAGTTTATATTTGACCAGTGAAATTTGTTTTAACTCCGCCCACTTTTTTGTAACCTGGCCACACAGTCACTCAATGACCAAGTTTGTGAACTTTCAGGTTCCTGGCATCAAAATGTGTGAATGGAAGCAGTTTATCCAACAAGGAAATCTGATTGGCTGTTTGTGGCCCTGCCCCTTTAGTGAATTTGGACCCCAGTCACCCAATGACTGACTGTAGCAAGTTTGAAGCCTCTGCCATTAACAGTGTAAGAATGGCAGCAGGTTAAATATTCTACTTGAAAATCAATAGGTGTATTTTGATTGGCAGTTGTAGGCTCCACCCACTTTCCTGAATCTTAATCTCATTCATCCAGTGACCAAGTGTGCCAAGTTTGAGAACCCAGCGATTAAGTGTAAGAAGGGCTGCAGTTTACATTTTTCCATTAAAAATGAATAGCTAAAATTTGATTGGCTGTTTTATGCTCTGCCCACTTTTCCTGGATTTGTAACCTCGGTCACTAAGTGACCAACTGTGCCAAGTGTGGGGACTCTGGCTTGATTACTGTAAGAATGACAGCCTTTTCCATTTTTTCCATTGACTTAAATGGGTGGAATATGATTGGCTGTTTGTAACTCCGCCTAGGTGTGCAGGGGGGCGCGAGACCCCCAGAACATATCATCCCAGGTAGTAAGGGATCTGTATACCAAGTTTAGTTTAAATCGGTCAAGGCTTTTCGAGTGATCGACACACACACACCTCAGGTGAGAGTGATATGGAGGCTGCCATATTTATTTCCTTTTAAACAATACTAGTTGCCTGGCAGCCCTGCTGATCTTTTTGATTGCAGTAGTGTCTGATACAGCAAATCTTGTCAGTTCTGACAATAATGTTAGAAACACCTGATCTGCATATGCATGTTTAGTGTCTATGGCTGAAAGTATTACAGGCAGGGGATCAGCAAGGTAGCCAGGCAAAAGTAGTATTGTTTAAAAGGAAATAAATACTGCACACTCCATGTTGCTCTCACCTCAGGTTAACTTTAAGCATTTGCAGGGGTTGCCCGTTAGCTGCACATACACTCCCGCTGTTAGACGGCTTCACTTGAATAAAAAATGGGAGATTTGACATCATGAGACCAGAAGAATATTCCTTCGGAACATGCATCTACTTTATTACAACTAATACAGTGGTTTGCAAAAGTATTCGGCCCCATTAAAGTTTTCCACATTGTCACATTACTGCCACAAACATGAATCAATTTTATTGGAATTCCACGTGAAAGACCAATACAAAGTGGTGTACACATGAGAAGTGGAACAAAAATCATACATGATTCCAAACATTTTTTACAAATAAATAACTGCAAAGTGGGGTGTGCGTAATTATTCGGCCCCCTGAGTCAATACTTTGTAGAACCACCTTTTGCTGCAATTACAGCTGCCAGTCTTTTAGGGTATGTCTCTACCAGCTTTGCACATCTAGAGACTGAAATCCTTGCCCATTCTCTTTGGCAAAACGGCTCCAACTCAGTCAGATTAGATGGACAGTGTTTGTGAACAGCAGTTTTCAGATCTTGCCACATATTCTCGATTGGATTTAGATCTTGACTTTGACTGGGCCATACTAACACATGGATATGTTTTGTTTTTAAACCATTACATTGTTGCCCTAGTTTTATGTTTAAGGTCGTTGTCCTGCTGGAAAGTGAACCTCCTGCCCCAGTCTCAAGTCTTTCGCAGACTCCAAGAGGTTTTCTTCCAAGATTGCCCTGCATTTGGCTCCATCCATCTTCCCATCAACTCTGACCAGCTTTCCTGTCCCTGCTAAAGAAACACACCCCCAGCATAATGCTGCCACCACCATATTTGACAGTGGGGATGGTGTGTTCAGAGTGATATGCAGTGTTAGCTTTCCGCCACACATAGCGTTTTGCATTTTGGCAAAAAAGTTCCATTTTGGTCTCATCTGACCAGAGCACCTTCTCCCACATGTTTGCTGTGTCCCCCTCATGGCTTGTGGCAAACTGCAAACGGGACTTCTTATGCTTTTCTGTTAACAATGGCTTTCTTCTTGCCACTCTTCCATAAAGGCCAACTTTGTGCAGTGCACGACTAATAGCTGTCCTATGGACAGATTCCTCCACCTGAGCTGTAGATCTCTGCAGCACGTCCAGAGTCACCATGGGCCTCTTGACTGCATTTCTGATCAGCGCTCTCCTTGTTCGGCCTGTGAGTTTAGATGGACGGCCTTGTCTTGGTAGGTTTACAGTTGTGCCATACTCCTTCCATTTCTGAATGATCGCTTGAACAGTGCTCCGTGGGATGTTCAAGGCTTTGGAAATGTTTTTGTAGCCTAAGCCTGCTTTAAATTTCTCAATAACTTTATCCCTGACCTGTCTGGTGTGTTCTTTGGACTTCATGGTGTTGTTGCTCCCAATTTAGGCCGTCACAGAGCAGCTGTATTTGTACTGACATTAGATTACACACAGGTGCACTCTATTTAGTCATTAGCACTCATCAGGCAATGTCTATGGGCAACTGACTGCACTCAGACCAAAGGGGGCTGAATAATTACAGACACCCCACTTTATTTATTTGTAAAAAATGTTTGGAATCATGTATGATTTTCATTCCACTTCGCACGTGTACACCACTTTGTATTGGTCTGTCATGTGGAATTCTAATAAAATTGATTCATGTTTGTTGCAGTAATGTGACAAAATGTGGAAAACTTCAAGGGGGCCGAATACTTTTGCAAGCCACTGTATGTACTGATTTAAGTTGGGAAAGTTCAAGGTACTTAAAGTGTACTTGAAGGCAAATTAGGGCAAAAAGTTAGATACTTACCTCAGTTGAGGGATGCTTCTGGATAATTCACAGGCTTCCCTCATTGCCCTCAATCTCACTGTTTCAGCGCTGGGATCCTCTGGACCTATTCTACAAGGGCTTGTCAAATAGGTTCGCATGCCTGGGCTCCCGTCCCTACACTGCACTATGCAGGCACCAGGGCTGTCAGTACGCCTGCACAGTGAGACCCTGCTTGTTCATGGACTGGACCACAGCCACAAAGAAAAAGAGGGTCCTGGGAACCAGTGGTAGGCTCAAGAAGAATCGGCTCAAAAAGGTCCAATAGTGGCAATACGCCTCTGTGACAGAGGCGCATTGCCACTATTGGACCTTTTTGAGCTTGCACTCCTTGCCTGATGAAGCGGGTTATACCTGCGAAACGCATTGCGGAGTGCCAAAATAAATTATTTGTGATTTGAACAATCTCGATTGTCCATCATTTCAGGAGGTAAGTCCACCTGTACTCATCCTTTTTAGTTGTTTTTAGATCATTGTAACCTGCCTGGCGCCTCTGTCCAAATTTGCACAGTATATAGTCCACCTTGGGTGGAGGGGACTGTCCCCTTCTTTCTATCTACAGAGTGCGACTTCTTAAACCTGAGTGGGGTCAGGTTCTAATGCTCCCCACCTGCATTTCAAGTGGTTGCCTATGTGGTAACCCGTGTTTGTGAGTATATCCACATCTGTTAATTATTTCGCCAACAATTGTTAGACTTACTGCACTATATTGGGCTCTCGGTTTTTCTTTTCCTTTTTGTTTCAAGTGCATCAAGAATAATTGGAGAAGCCTCTGGAGGTAGACTAAATGGCTAGGGACAAACCTGACCATTTCTACCACTTCTGCTTTTGAGTCTCTTAACCCTCCTGGCGGTTTGCTAAAAAATCGCCAGGGGGCAGCAAATCTTTTTTTTTTTAATTTTTTTTTTTTTTTTTTTTTTTTTTCAATGTAGCGAGACAAAGTCTCGCTACATGATAGCCGCTGCTCAGCGGCATCCCCCCAGCCCCTCCGATCGCCGCCGGCGATCGGCGATCAGGAGATCCCGTTCAAAACGGGATCTCCTGGAGGGCTTCCCCCGTCGCCATGGCGACGGGGCGGGATGACGTCAATGACGTCGTGACGTCATAGGGGAGTCCGATCCACCCCATAGAGCTGCCTGGCACTGATTGGCCAGGCAGCGCACGGGGTCTGGGGGGGGGGGGGGCGGCTGCGGCGCGACGGATAGCGGCGGATCGGCGGGTAGCGGCGGCGATCGGGCACTGCACGCAGCTAGCAAAGTGCTAGCTGCGTGCAGCAAAAAAAAAATTATGCAAATCGGCCCAGCGGAGCCTGAGCGGTGCCTTCCGGCGGCATAGCCCGAGCTCAGCTCGGGCTTACCGCCAGGAAGGTTAAAAGGCCTATAAGGGGTTTTATCAATTTCAATTTCTAACCGTTTTTATTCCAGCCTTTATTCCTGTTACAGAGATTTACTTCATCCTCTATCTTGGTGACAAATTTTATGTAAATGTTATGCAGCTTGAACTTGCACCAATAAAAATTGAGAGGAAGTTATTCTGATTGGTCCATTTTCAAGCTGCATATCTTTTCCATTAAATGTGAATGCAAGAAGAAATGATTTGCTTCTCATTGATCATCTACTGGTGACTAGTGATGAGCAGTAATTTTGCAGAGTCATAATTACGCATCAAAATTTGCAATTACGATGCAAAATCGTAATGCGAAATTTTGGGAAAATTCATTTTGTAATTGTAATCAGGTACAGCAATTTAGCTTTATTTTTTATTTTTTATTTGTTAACTTTAGTGGTAAATAACAAAGCATGCTATTGTCACCAAAATTGCTATATGTGTTATGGAGAATAGTGGGTACAAGTCATTTTTCAAAAAGACCTTTTAGTTTTTGAGAAAATCTATTTTAAAAATGCAAAGGAAAAATAGTTTTTAAAGGACCCCAAACCCTTTTTTTTGATCAACATACTTATTTGTACCCAGGTACTACATAGGCCACAGCACCATCCTCCTCCTCCAGTGCCCCCTGTGTCCCCCGCTCTGCTCAGCCTTAATGCAGAACGTTGATTATGGTAAGGAGGTAGTGGCAGTTCTTCCTCCTCTCTGCCTGCCCTTTGTTCTGCCCCCTTCACTCGCTGCTTATAGGTCCAATGGTGTACTAATGGCTGTTTTAATACACTATCATTCCGAGCTCAATCACCACAAGCCTGCACACAGTGCAGCTCCCCTGCACACCGTGTGCAGTAACACCCCTGACCTATCCACCACTACCATGGACAAGGTCTCCTGCCTATCAGCCATCTCCTCCTGGATGTCCGCTAGGTTCCTGAAACTAAACCTGGACAAAACGGAATTCATGATTTTCCCACCCCGGCTATCCCTGACCTTCCTAGATGTGAATGTCGCTGTTAATCACACTACCATTTGCCTACCTCTCAAGCTCACTTTTTAGGTGTCACCGCACTCTCCTTCACCCCCCACATCCAAAACCTCACAAAGTCCTTCTACTTCCACCTCCGTAGCATCTGCAAGATCCGCCCTTTCCTGACCTCTACCACCACCAAACTCCTCATCCATGCCCTCATAATTTCCCGTCTTGACTACTGCAACGTCCTTCTGTCTGGTCTCCTTATATGACCCGAATTGCGGTCCGTCATGAGTGCGGCAGCCAGAATTATCCACTCCTCCCATTGCTCCACCATCGCGGCTCCCCTCTGAATCCCTCCACTGGCTTCCTATTCAGTCCAGAATCAGATTCAAGATGCTGTGTCTGGCCTACAAATCTGTAAACAAAACCTGCTCAACCTACATTTCCAATCTTGGTACACACCTAGCCGCTCACTCTGCTCCTCCATCGAACTTCGCCTGAGTGCCCCCCGCATCACCCAATCCCATGCACGCCTCCAGGACTTCTCAAGAGCTGCTACAACACTATGAAACTCCCTACCTCCCGCCCCCCCCCATTAGGAATTCCCCCTCCTTCAACATGTTCAAGATGGCCCCCAAAACTCACCTTTTCACTCTGGCCTACCACCCCTCACAAGTGCTCCAAACCTGCAGCTGAACTCTGGTCACCTACCTTTCGTGTCCCTACTTCTCCCTCTACATTCGGGTAGGATCCTCCTCCTTATGTCTCCTACCTGTTCACGCACCTCAATTACCGTACACCACCCATCTTATGGATCTGAGTGAACTCTTGAGTGAACTCGACTTGCCTAATCTCCATGCTCTCATCCAGTGACTGACTAAGCACAACCTTGTGCTCATACTGTGCTGCATGATCTGGTTTTCATGTATTCCTGTATTGTCTTATTGCTGTATGTCATCCCTATATATTGTCTGTAACCTTAACTAATGTCCAGCGCTGCGTAATATGTTGGCGCTTTATACATACAATAAATAAACACCATTGCGGGATCAAAAAAACAGTTCAGAGGTACTTTAAACTCAAAAAAATGACAGTTTAAAAATATTTTTCCTCAATTTTGTCGCAATAACATGTATCGGGACTTTGCTATTAACCGTTAAGGTCTGCACAAAATTAAGCAAAATTTATGCGAAATTACAAATTAATTGCACTAAATCAATTTAACTTACAAATTGTAATGCGAAAATGTACACAAAAAATTAGCAGATTATGATCATCACTATTGGTGACCATTTGTCATTGGAAAAGGAAAGTGAGAAACCTCAGCAATGGGAACAGAAGTTCTCCTCCACTTTATCCCAGAGCTGCATTATCCACATGGCAACTTAGGCAGGTGCCTAGGGCCTTGAAAGAGTCTAAGGGCCTGGTTTATATTCGCTCAACAAATCTTACCAGAAAAGCAAGGTGGCCATCAAGGGTTGGCCCAAGCTTGTTGCTTGCCTAAAGCTCATTTTTACCTTAAACTGTCTGCTTTATCCAATGGTTATCCAATGGTTAATTTGCATATATTCAGCAGTGGTGTCTGGGAGACATCTCGAGCTCACTCCAACCTGAATTATCGCAAATTCTTTCTGTTTTAGGAAAGCAAACTTTTGTTTTTCTTATCCAAAGCTAAAATCCATTTTGTGTGTAATTGAGCATTCATCTCTGAAATATTGAAGTTCAGTCATGTGAAATCTGTACTGCTATAGAAGCATTGTTGTTGCTGGTTTACTCTTCAGAACTTGTTTTTCTAACTCTTTTCTGCTTGTTCTGCTTGTCTCTTGCAGATCTCTGGTTTTTCCCTCTGATCTGGATGACCTACGAGAACTGGCTGACTTCCTGCAGGAGTACAAAAGAGAGCATCATAGCTATGTCACTCTCCTCTTCTGCAGTGCATACCTGTACAAGCAGAGCTTTGCTATTCCAGGATCCAGCTTTCTGGTACGACTTCAGACAGCAGAAATGATTTATTAGGCAATGGAAACAGGAGAGTTATTAGTCAGAATCCTAATTTCATTTGAGCAATTCTGTATTTTGAAATGTGTTACTGGCATTAAATTCAAAATGGGCATACAGTATATTTTTTAAAAAAAATTTCTCAGGTTTAGCATTTTACCTTATTGTCTTTTGTAGCATTTCCAAACAATTGTAGGGTTTGTGTAATTTGCAGGTGATTTCATTCTGTATTTGTCAATATTACAGAGCATCATGAGAGCCAGTTCACACTCCATGGATAAAAAAACTGATCCTTGTAAAACTGCTCAAATGGCTCATTTTTATAAGGCATCAGTTATTCATCCATGCAGGAGTACAGTTAGTGAATGCCATGCATTCGTCGATCTGGATCACTCATGGCCGCACCAAACTTGCACTCTGATCAGCGGAACGGCCTGGGCAGATGGCCCGGGCAGATCCTATTGATTAACATAGGATCCGTTTACATAATTAGGATCTGGTTCATTTAATTACGTTGTGTGAAGCGGCCCTAACTGTTTTTGGAAATGGGGTTGTATTGTTCACTTTTTTCTTTATAATGACACATATGTATTTGTGTGATGTGCCTTGTCTAAGTTTGTGCTGTTTTGCTACAGAACTTGCTGGGTGGAGCTCTGTTTGGACCATGGATGGGCCTTTTTTTGTGCTGTACACTGACTTCACTGGGGGCCACATTCTGCTACCTTCTCTCGCGTGCTTTTGGCAAGCACCTTGTGGTCAGGTACTTTCCAGGAAAGGTCTCAATGCTGCAGAGAAAGGTAATGAGATGACAAACTATACTTAATCTGAAACTCTGAAACCTCAATGTTGGGTGATATTAATGTGTGAGACTAAACACTGCTACTAGTTAGGTCTTTGTTGTGGGGTTCAGAGCAGGAAGAAGCTGGTGAGTATAACCAACTTCTCTGGCAGGTCAGGCTGTTCTTCCTTCCACAGATCAGTGACAGATGGAGGCTGGATATGTTGGCTGGCAGATGGAATTGTGGCGTGTTGTTGGATAATATTGCCTGTGTTACAGTCGTGTGGAAACACTGTAGAGAGGACAAAGTCTGCTATGTAAAGTGTTTGCACTATTGATCAGGGTTGTTGCAGAATGTTAAAAGCTTTCAGGGGAAAGGATTAAAGAAGCCACAGGGTGTAAAGGTGGCCATACACTGATCTATGTAGCCATTAGATAGATCCTTCTCAGATCATTACCTGATCAGAAAGGGATCTATCTGATGGAATCCCTCCACACACTACACAATAGATTCTAGCATAAAATGTATTGAAAATCTGTGCACACTACCTGCCAGGTCCCCAAGTCTTCCAGTTTTACCCTCCCCCCAGGACAGTGCAGGAAGTAGCCGAAGCTCACACTCCTTTGCCTGCGTTGTGGTTCTCTTGTCTTCTCTCCCCACCAACTGCTCCTTCTTGTCTCTTCACTTCTGAGTCCCGGGGCGCCTGTGTGACGTAACAGATGTTATAGCGGCAAAACGCTAGGGGCACCGTGGCACATACTGTACCTTATGTGACCACTAGAGGCTTCCAGTATTTGGCCTCTAGCATTTGTTGCGTCTCACAGGAACCCCGGGACTTACAGTGAAGAGACTGGAAGGAGCAGCCAGCGGGGAGAAGACACCGGTACCGCGCTGTGTACAGGTGAGAGTAAGCTCTGCTGCCTGCATCGCTTGTTAGTGATGAACTCCCGACCCGCCGATCAAGCAAGATTTTCTGTCTGCTGTGATTGATCAAATCAGACGATTTTGGATGAAAATTCATCGATTTGGGAATAGTTTGCAGCATTTTTATTTCACGATTTCTAGCTAATTTGATCAAATCAGCCAGATATTGATGCAAAAAATCGACAGGCGTGTGGCCATTTTAGACATGAATCTAAACAATGTTTGCATGCAGCCTTTTCCCATCATATGTATGCATAATTCACCAGTGTATCTCAGTTCACACGCTGAGGAAAGGACATTCAGGCTGTCTACAACAGCCAATCAGATAACTGTTCTGTTTTCAAAATAAGCAAACAAATCAACTATGGTATAAAACTACATGATACAAAACTACAGGCAGTACCTGTCATCTGTAGGGACTAGAACCTGATCCCTAGGGCTGTTACGTGCATGAGCTCATACAGATACTTTCCTCAGTTGCAGCTTAGCAATGTGTACTGTTGCTATGGAGATGGGAGAAGGGACAATGGAGCTGCTTCTGGGGTGGGGGGTAAGGAGGGGACCAAAGAGCTCTGCTGTTGTTTAAAGGTTCAGGATGCTGGATCTTTAGACAACAACAGGGAACACCTGCACACACGTTAAGGTCTCAGCTGAAATGACCCCTAACAACCGCCACAACTGACTTCAGTCTAGCTTGTGTCTGTTTTTAAACCTGATCGGCTAATCACAGCAATACAGTTTTACCTTTTATAGAGGATTCCATAACTGTATAGAAGTATGTTCTTTATTGATTAATATACTGTTCTGTGGACAGTAGATGCAGGAAAACTAAAGATGTTACTGTAAGCATTCTAGTTTTTACCCACTTACGGGTATGTAAACGTTAGCTAAATATTTTTGTTTTATTTGTAGGTTGAAGAAAACCGCAGTGGCCTTTTCTTTTTCCTCCTCTTCTTACGCTTATTTCCTATGACGCCTAATTGGTTCCTAAACCTCTCTTCACCCATCCTTAATATCCCTGTGGGACAGTTCTTTATCTCCGTCCTTATTGGTATGTTTAGTTATTGTTTCACAATTTTAAGAGAACCTGTCAGAACAAATAAAAGTTGCCAAAACCTTCTTTTTTTTTTTTTTTCTTTTTTTTTTGATGTATGTACTTGAGGGCTGTCATCTGCCTCCATGCTTTATTGCTGACTATGGCTTAGTCAACAGGAACAATCTACCCTACAATAACATTTGTAAAGTGCTTTTCTCCCATAGGACTCAAAGCGCATAATACAAGTGAATTAATATATCTAATACTTTTAGCTATAGACTCTGAACTAGCATATGCAGATCAGGTGTTTCTGACATTGTCAGATCTGACACAATTAACTGTGGGTTTTTTTTGGTGTAATTCAGATACTACTGCAGCCAAATAGATCAGATGGACTGGCAGGCAACTGGTATTGTTTAAAAGGACATAAATATGGTAGCCTCCATATCCCTCTCACTTCAGTTTTCCTTTAATGGGAACCCGAGGTGAGAAAAATATGGAGGCTGCCATATTTATTTCCTTTTAAGCAATACCAGTTGACTGGCTGCCCTGCTGGTCCTCTGCCTCTAATACTTTCAACCCTAGACCCTGAGCAAGCATGCAGCAGGTCGGGGGTTTCTGACAATATTGTCAGAACTGACAAGATTAGCTGCATGCTTGTTTCTGGTGTAATTCAGTTCACTACTGCAGCCAAATAGATCAGCAGGACTGCCAGGCAACTAGTATTGTTTAAAGAGACTCTGAATCGAGTCTAAATTCTCTTTTTTAACCTGTATTCATGTTAAGCCCCATAAGCTCAGCTAAACCGCCGCTATCCCACGGCAAAAGGAGGGGTTAATACCCCCCAAATCTCCCCCTGCAAAATCCATGACTTTCTTGGTCGTGGATTTTGATGCTCATGGAGGCAGAGCTTTCAGCCACAGCTCTGCCTCCATGCGCGTCAATCGCCACACGGATCTCCGCCTCTCCCCGCCCCTCTCTGTGAATGCAGATTGAGAAGGCGGGGGAGAGGCGGCGATCAGTGGAGATTGACGCGCTTGAGGCAGAGCTTATGGCTGTAGCTCTGCCTCAATCAGGAAGCGCTCCCCGGGCACCACGGAGGGGATTTGGGGGGTATTAACCCCTCGTTTTGCCGCGGGATAGCGACGGTTTAGCTGGGCTTATGGGGCTTAACATGAATACAGGTTAAAAAAGAGAATTTAGACTAGCTTCAGAGTCTCTTTAAAAGGAAATAAATATGACAGCCTCCATATCACTTTCACCTCGGGTTCACTTTAAGGGCTCTGCCTCAACTAACACAAGTGACCTGGGTTTGAATCTCAGCTCTTCCAGTTCAGTAAGCCAGTACCGATTCAGTAGGAAGTCTTGGGCAAGACTCCCTACTGCTACTGCCTATTGAGCACGCCATAGTGGCTGCAGCTCAAGCGTTTGAGTCTGCCAGAAGAAAGTGCATTATAAAAGTTACTTGTTTTGTCAACTGCAGGTTGTTGCTGGCTTGACTTAGCAGAAACTTCATTTGATAATATTAACAGGAATTGTGCTATATATGTACATGCATTGTGTTGCATATCCCTGTGCACATGACATGGCACTTGAAGTGGACCTCCATCCTAATTTACAAGATCCTGCAGCCTTGCTGTAAAAAAGAGAAAAAAAAAGGTTGTAGTTACCTGCGGTGTCTTGTTCCACAAAGCTGTCCCGAAGACCCCACATCCCTCAACTTCCAGCACCTGGCCCCTCCTCCCCTCTCTCCCCAGCGAAACAACGCCATACTATTCCCTGGAGAAAAACGCCAAGCTATTTACTGCAGTAAATAGCAGGGCGTTGTTTCGCTGGGGAGAAAGGGGAGGAGGGGCCAGGTGCTGGAAGTTGAGGGATGTGGGGTCTTCGGGACAGCTTTGTGGGACAAGACTCCTCAGGTAACTACAACTTTTTTATTTATTTATTTTTTACAGCAAGGCTGCAGGATCTTGTATATTAGGATGGAGGTCCTCTTTAAGGTGCCCATACACTTGGCAGATGGTTAGCAGATTCGACCATCAGATAGATCTGATATGATCAGAGAGGCATCTATTGCTGCCAGTGTAGTGCAAACAGATTTCCAATAAATTTTAACATGAAATCTGTTCAGTCGCTTCCGCCTGCCAGGCACCACAGGTTTTATGTATCCCCGGGCCCATGGCAAGTGTTGCAGTCTCACCTCCTATGTTCCGCTTCTTTCTCTATGGCTGTCTGGGGGCATTTGTACCCTGTAACTCGCCGCATGTATTGACGTCCTGTACATGCAGTGGTGTCGCGTGGTACAGTGGCCCCCAGCAGCCACAGAGAAAGAAGAACACAGGAGGAGGGGCACCAGCAGACAAGTGAGCCAAAACTGCACTACAACACTTATCATGGGTCTGGGGGGTACATATTTTAAATGGAGGGATACGAACTGGAAGTCTGTCAGGCCCATCGGCCGCCGGGTAATTGAACCCCACTAGCGCTGCAAGATCTTTTTTCCACATCAGGATCAATCGTTAAGATGTATTTCGTCTGAAATCGATCAGGTAGTGATGTTGTAGCATCAGTATCTGTCAAATTCGATCATTATGGCCGGATATCGATGGCACAAATAGAGTAATGTACGGGCACCCATACTGACCTGGAATAAGCATGAACACTGCATGGTCATACTTTATCATGATGTTTGTATTAACTTTACAAGAACCTTACAAGAACAGTCCTGAACAATCTTGTATTTTTGTTTCCCTACAGGTCTCTTGCCTTATAACTTTATCTGTGTCCAGACAGGCTCCATTTTGTCGAAGATCAAATCTCTAGATGATATGTTTTCTTGGGGTACACTGCTGAAGCTGCTGGCCATAGCACTTGCTGCCCTGATCCCTGGGACTATAGTCAAGAAGTTAAGTCACCACGGCCAAATGCTAGACAAAGAAAAACACTTAATGAACGGTAGCAAATCTACGTGAGCCTTTCATACTGACGGCCGAGTCTTAACATTGTAGCATCTCAGATGGACACTAAAAAAAGCACTGTATATATTTTAAAGGGATGACAACTCTGTGCAGGAAAAATCAGTCCTAGGTCCTACCCTGTTGTGGAGTCTTAATTTTTCTCTATGACTATTAGACATTTTTTGAAAATATCCTTTTATAGTGGCTGTTAAGTCATAGTTTTAGTGCATATATTTTACCTATTTGTAAGGTTTGTATCAATATTGCTATTTGAGTTGTGTATGTAAATTGAGAGTGTGTGTGTGTGTGTGTGCGCGTGTGTTTTATATACACCTTACTGAATTATCCACAGTGCTACAAACAGAAAGTGAAGAATATTTTTACACAGTAGGGCACAGCCCACTTTTGACTGAGGCCTGAAACCCCTCTTACTGAGGTCCTATGACAGTTGTCATGCAATATTACCTAAAATAAATACCTTAAGGCTGGTTTTACAGTGGGACGTTACAGGCGCACGTTAGAGCAGCCTGTAACGCACCCCACCGCACAGCAATGAAAAATCAATGGGCTGTTCACTATGCCCACGTTGCGTTACTTAGTAACGCTGCGCCATAAGACAACGTACTGCATGCAGTACTTTATAAGCGGCAGAGCCGCGTTAGACTGCTTGCACATGCTCAGTAATGTTGGGGAGGAGCGGAGAGCGGCCAGGCACATGGCTAATTAATATTCACTGCACTCAGTGACGTGCAGTGTTTACTTCCTAGAGCGGCCGCTCTGTGCGGCGATTGGCCGTGCGGGACCACGTGATGCCGCATGCGTCCAAGAGTACGCATCACGGCATCACGGACGCCAGAGTGAGCTGCACAACGCGGCTTACTCTGATGTCCACATCAGAGAGCACCAGGCGTTGCGTTAGGGGCACGTTATGCGACCTTAACGTCCCCTAAAACGCAACGCCCTGGTGTGAAACCAGCCTAATAGGTCTTCACATTTTGTAAAAGTCACTTGGGGTAATTATTCATATCAAGGTGGTTTTCACACTTTAGTGTGTATGTAAATGCTGCTAAACCTTTTCTTGAAAATGTTTTACTGACATGACCATTTTCAGGAGGTTATAAGAGTTTGCATGCACTGTATCTTATGAATTCGCAGTGCAAACTGATCAGAGGAATTGCAATGTGACCCATATAATGCTTCTGCTGCACACTACTGATATGTTAAATTTAATTTTAACAATTCTTCTACTCCTTTCTCCCACAGGTCCTCATGCACTTGAGCTCAGTGCTTAAAGAATTTCCTCTCTGCTCTAAAAGATTAGCCACAAATTTTCATTATAATTTATGGAAATCCTAAAAAAAACCTGGAGTTTAGAACTTGGTTTCACTTTGCAGGGAGCATTGAAGGGGTTAAGCCTCAGTGTTTCCTGGATAGGGAGAGAGCTGCAGAGATGCTTTTGCAGTCTATTCACAGCAGATAAGAATGACTTAGACACTTTAATCTTGGTAACCAAACACAGAGCAGTGGATTTCTTCTGCAAATATATGTGGAATAAAGCCTTTTCATTGTGTGCTGTGCATGAGTTTTGTTCTGTTTTAGGCAGGGGTCACACTTCTTTGTTTTTTGTATGTTTTCTGCACAGCTTAATCAATGGGTTAGTTCACACTTAAATGCTTTTTTTGCATGCAGAAAAAAATACAGATGCCCTGAAGCATAATTCTGCACATTGGCCTCAATTCATAAAAGGTTTTGCGGTAAAAAAAAAAATCTGGGAGGAAAAATACTGCATTCGGTATTTTAGACCTTTGTGTGCTAATTCATAAAGATTTTCACAGCTGCCTTTGAAATTTGGTAAATTACAGTAGCCCATTGAGCGGTACAGCAGAAGGGTGGCGTTATCTTTTTTTGTTACAAGCTGCAATTACGGTTCCCTGCACAGACTGGCAGAGACTTCGGTTCCCTGCACAGACTGGCAGAGACTTCGGTTCCCTGCACAGACTGGCAGAGACTTCGGTTCCCTGCACAGACTGGCAGAGACTTCGGTTCCCTGCACAGACTGGCAGGGACTTCGGTTCCCTGCACAGACTGGCAGGGACTTCGGTTCCCTGCACAGACTGGCAGGGACTTCGGTTCCCTGCACAGACTGGCAGGGACTTCGGTTCCCTGCACAGACTGGCAGAGACTTCGGTTCCCTGCACAGACTGGCAGAGACTTCGGTTCCCTGCACAGACTGGCAGAGACTTCGGTTCCCTGCACAGACTGGCAGAGACTTCGGTTCCCTGCACAGACTGGCAGAGACTTCGGTTCCCTGCACAGACTGGCAGAGACTTCGGTTCCCTGCACAGACTGGCAGAGACTTCGGTTCCCTGCACAGACTGGCAGAGACTTCGGTTCCCTGCACAGACTGGCAGAGACTTCGGTTCCCTGCACAGACTGGCAGAGACTTCGGTTCCCTGCACAGACTGGCAGAGACTTCGGTTCCCTGCACAGACTGGCAGAGACTTCGGTTCCCTGCACAGACTGGCAGAGACTTCGGTTCCCTGCACAGACTGGCAGAGACTTCGGTTCCCTGCACAGACTGGCAGAGACTTCGGTTCCCTGCACAGACTGGCAGAGACTTCGGTTCCCTGCACAGACTGGCAGAGACTTCGGTTCCCTGCACAGACTGGCAGAGACTTCGGTTCCTTTCACAGACTGGCAGAGACTTCGGTTCCTTTCACAGACTGGCAGAGACTTTGGGTTCCCTGCACAGACTGGCAGAGACTTTGGGTTCCCTGCACAGACTGGCAGGGACTTTGGGTTCCCTGCACAGACTGGCAGAGACTTGGGTTCCCTGCACAGACTTCGCATTGTTAAGACCTCACCAGAGGTGTCGTAATTATCGTCTGACTTACCGCTTGTTGAAGGCTTTATGAATTGATATTTGCATACAATTTACTGACATGTGTTGGAGGTAATTACAGCCAAGTCGGTAATTTACCTCACTGCTCGGTAATTTCAGTTTTTCATGCGGTAACAGCCTTTATGAATTGACACTGTGCTAAGTGCTCGGGAAAGTCTGCTGTTTTCAGCATTACCACATGCGGTAATGCTTTATGAATTGAGGCCATTGTGTGCTTTTTCTCTACCAATTACATTAGCAGCTTTGAAAAAATGTGTTTTTTTTTCCTGCATACATAGGCACATCATGGTGTGCAGTAAAACGCATGCAGAAAACTGAAAGACATATGTGATTTAGCCCCTGCCATAAAGGGGTTCTTCAGAGGTGTTTAAAAAAAAAAAAACGACACTTACCTGGGGCTTCTATTGGCTCCCTGTAGCGGTTATGTCCCAAGCTGTCCTCCTACGATCCTCAGTTCCCTGCCGCCACTCCAGGTCTAATTACGCGTCTAATTAGACTGCGGCTGCGCGTGCATACTCGCGCGCGTCATCAGGAGCTTACTGCGCAGGAGCAGTACAAGAAAACTTCGTACCGATGACGCGTGCGGGAGCGAGCACTATTTATCTAATTAGACGAATATTGGACCGGCGGCGGGGAACTGAGGATCGTAGGAGGACAGCGCGGGACATGACAGCTGCAGGGGGCCGATAGAAGCCCCAGGTTAGTGTCGTTTTTTTTTAACGCCACCAAAGAACCCCTTTAAGTTGTAAAGGTGTCTGGTATAACATGCAATGAAAAACCTTCCTCTCAACCCCTCATCGCCTGTATAGTTATTTTACCTGCCTTTGGCTCTAAATAATGTAACTTGTGTGAAAACGACAATTTACCCTCCCTCCAGGTCACAGCTATCCTTTATAATATTGTAGTATCCGGTTCAACCAGCAACCTTTACAGTCAAAGAAATACAATTACAGTCAGTGTAACTTGCACACTGGAGCTCTGTGCTATAAATCAAGCCTTATTTTCTACAGTGTGAGACCCTTCTAACCCTTTCAGGCACTTCAAAAATATGTTCTGGAAATGTATTGTAGTGTGCATATTGTATTGGAGCAGAGGGGAAATTTTAACTTTAGTTCTGTTTTAAGGGGAAACTTCTAGAAAATATTAATATATTATCATTACTTCCCTTGATTTTGTACAGTTGTTGCAGACAATCTCTAAACGAATGGACTTATGGCTCACATTCATGGATGGGGCATTTTATAAGCTTCCGGCTCAGGCTGAAAATAGATCATATATCCCAATGTCCCATGATATATACTTTTATGGCAGGGTTTACTAAAGCTGTGCATAGCTAGATCTGCTTTAATGTCCCCAAAAATCCCACTATTTCCAGAAAGAGTGTCTGCAGGTGATTTCACATTTATTAATTGTTTGCCAGCCACTGCTATGTGTTATTTGCGGATATGGCCCAGGAGACGGCTGCAGTCATTGTCATCAAATAGGTGATGCTGCTTCATAGTCATTTATTTTAAAAGGATGACCTTTTTATACAGAACTATTAATAATCAAATGTGGGATTTGTAAGCCACAGTTATGCTGCTATTATTAGCCTAAATTTGGTGAAGTTGTGCGATTGGTGGTATAAAGCACATTTGCTGCCTCTAGTTATTACTATGGGAAGAGATAGATTATGACAGTTTTTGATCCTTGTGTTCAGATGTGCTTGTAAGTTTACTCTTCCACTCTTCAGCAAAAAAACACTGTACATTAGCCTACCATGGTGTATCCACAAAATATATATTTCCTGTCCTACTACACACTAATATATGCTGCCTGGCGGATCTCTCTGTGTCTCTTCTGTGTGCATGTTGGGAGGGAGCACATAGGCACACCTCTCTCAGAGGCCTGATCCAGGTATATAGCTGGATACGCATAGCTCCGTGTAAGGATGTCACACTGTGCATTCTGTGGAGTTAGAAGATATGCATATGGGGTAGGCCAGGCAATGTACGTCAGTATGTTTATCTTTCTTTGAATATCAGTATACAGTATTATCTTTCTTGGGCCCAGTGTGGAGATGCTTATGCTTTGTGACTTTTCACTGGAGGGTAGAAAACCTTTTTTAAGGAAAACCAGTTTAAGGAATATTTTTGCCTTTTTTGTACATTGATCCTCTCTATTTCTAGCACACTGTTTTCAGCCAATACAGTGGCTTGCAAAAGTATTCGGCCCCCTTGAAGTTTTCCACATTTTTTCACATTACTGCCACAAACGTGAATCAATTTTATTGGCGTTCCATGTGAAAGACCAATACAAAGTGGTGTACACGTGAGAAGTGGAACGAAAATCCTACATAATTCCAAACATTTTTTACAAATAAATAACAGCAAAGCGGGGTGTGCGTAATTATTCAGCCCCCTGAGTCAACACTTTGTAGAACCACCTTTTGCTGCAATTACAGCTGCCAGTCTTTTAGGGTATGTCTCTCTACCAGCTTTACACATCTAGAGACTGAAATCCTTGTCCATTCTTCTTTGCAAAAGAGCTCCAGCTTAGTCAGATTAGATGGACAGAGTTTATGAACAGCAGTTTTCAGATCTTGCCACAGATTCTCGATTGGATTTAGATCTGGACTTTGACTGGGCCATTCTAACACATTAATATGTTTTGTTTTAAACCATTCCATTGTTGCCCTGGCTTTATGTTTAGGGTCATTGTCCTTACTGGAAGGTGAACCTCCACCCCAGTCTCAAGTCTTTTGCAGACTCCAAGAGGTTTTCTTCCAAGATTGCCCTGTATTTGGCTCCATCCATCTTCCCATCAACTCTGACCAGCTTCCCTGTCCCTGCTGAAGAGAAGCACCCCCCCCCCCCCCCCGAGCATGTTGCTGCCACCACCATATTTGACAGTGGAGATGGTGTGTTCAGAGTGATGTGCAGTGTTAGTTTTCCGCCACACATAGCGTTTTGCATTTTGGCCAAAAAGTTCAATTTTGGTCTCATCTGACCAGAGCACCTTCTTCCACTTGTTTGCTGTGTCCCCCACATGGCTTGTGGCAAACTGCAAACAGGACTTCTTATGCTTTTCTGTTAACATTGGCTTTCTTCTTGCCACTCTTCTATAAAGGCCAACTTTGTGCAGTGCATGACTAATAGTTGTCCTATGGACAGAGTCTCCCACCTGAGCTGTAGATGTCTGCAGCTCGTCCAGAGTCACTCTTAAATGCATTTCTGATCAGCGCTCTCCTTGTGAGTTTAGGTGGACGGCCTTGTCTTGGTAGGTTTACAGTTGTGCCATACTCCTTCCATTTCTGAATGATCGCTTGAACAGTGCTCCGTGGGATGTTCAAGGCTTTGGAAATATTTTTGTAGCCTAAACTTGCTTTAAATTTCTCAATAACTTTATCCCTGACCTGTATGGTGTGTTCTTTGGACTTCATGGTGTTGTCGCTCCCAATATTCTCTTAGACAACCCCTGAGGCCGTCACAGAGCAGCTGTATTTGTACTGACATTAGATTACACACAGGTGCACTCTATTTAGTCATTAGCACTTATCAGGCAATATCTATAGGCAACTGACTGCACTCAGACCAAAAGGGGGCTGAATAATTACGCACACCCCACTGTGCAGTTATTGATTTGTAAAAAATGTTTGGAATCATGTATTTTCGTTCCACTTCTTATGTGTACACCACTTTGTATTGGTCTTTCACGTGAAATTCCAATTAAATTGATTCATGTTTGTGGCAGTAATGTGACAAAATGTGGTAAACTTCAAGGGGGCCGAATACTTTTGCAAGCCACTGTATAATTGTATATTACATTGTAGTTCGCACCCTCTCTATTGTATTGTGGTATAGAAAACCATTTTTTAAAGCAGAACAAATTGCTAAATGTAGAATAAGAGTAAGAGAAATGTCTGACGTGCCAAATAATGTTTACTTTTATCTAAACCGTCCTGTGATGTAAATAGCCTTATATCCTTTCCCTACCACCCCTGCATGCGTGTAGAATTGTTGCTGTTTTTCCACACGGCCTCACAGTTTCTGCCCCTTACTTCTAACCCTAACCAGTCTTCTGTAAAGAAACACCCCTCACCAACACCTACCTTTAACCACCCCTTATCCTTCTTTGATGTTTGCAACAATTCTTCCCATCAATAGGCTAGTACAAATGTGGTATATACCTTTCTATATACCTTAACCTCCTTCTTAAATTCTGAGCCTGGCCTACCCTTTTACCCAAGTTATCCCTTACTTGATGTTAAATTCTTCCTGAAGCCTAACCCTAACCTCTTCCCAGCGTACAGTTTTTCCTGACACGTCTTCTGCTATCTTCTTTGCAGCTATTTAATATAGGTGCCAGTGCTCAGATATAGCCTATAGCAGAAGAATTTGGGCAAGCCTTTGTCTCTTGTAAATCAGAGCATTATTCAGCCCCAGCCCAGCTGCAATGTTCTGTGTTGGCTTTTTATAGAGATGACCAATGAGATTTTAATAATTCTAACTTGCATGAAAATTATATGCAGCTTGGAAATGAGTTAATCAAAATTGGCAGGAAGTACATTTGATTGGTCTAATTCCAAGCTGCATTACATTTGTGTGCAAGCCAGAGCTATTAGCATCTCTTTGACCATTTCTTTGTTTGTAACAGCAAGACGCGCTGTGCCAACATGACCCTCCCGACAGCACCGCTGAGCTTTTCTGCTATGTAACCGGAGGGAGGAGGTGCTTCAGAAAGTAGGAAATGTACTTAGTAGCTTCCCTCAATAAAAGACAATGGTTGAAAGAAAAATCAATGTGTTGCACCCTTAAAGGGCGACATGTTCTATGGGTGTTTTCACGGACAGGCACTCCAGGTCTGTCATGTGCTCAGCCTCCAGACACTATTGACCTGAAGAAGCGGGGAAACGCCTGTGAAACATGTCATCCTTTAAGTGTGCAATAAATAGATTTTTCTTTTAATGATTTGTTTTTACAGTATTTTTAAACTTTGTGGGGCACTACCTAATTTTGTCAGCAGCCTTTTCTTGCCAATATATTATCCGAATATCAAGCCTACTACACTATATTGCTGCTCCTCTTATGTATGTGTGTCAGCGCCAACATGCTATCAGCTAAAAGTGTTTTAACTTCTATTTACTTTTCAGGACATGAGGCTGTATTTTATTCCACCAGTTCATATGCATAGACAACAACTCTAATTTTTTAATACTGGTAGTGCAGGAAAGGGTATTTTAGACAATTTCTTAGTAGGAATAGCACTACCCTGTATGTGCCTCTGTTTATTTCATCACTTCAGGTACACTTTAAAAGAGATATTTTCTTACTTGTTATGGATTTTACATTTTAAATGTCTTATTACAAAGGGACCTGACATAGCTGAACTAGGCCTCTTTACTGAAGTTGTTTCTTTGTGGTTGCATATTCCCTGTCATATTTCATCCTTTTTAATAAAATAAAATGGGAAGATAAGACGTAAATGAAAGTGTTTCTGAGACAAGTACACTTAAGGATTTCTATTTACCTGGAGCTTTTTCCAGCTCCCTGAAGTCTGTTAGCTCCCTCACAGTCCATGTGCCACCCTTAGTGTTGCTGCTGTGAGCCCTGTAAATCCAGCCACTGAGCCACAGGCCACTGCCCATGCGTGGTCCAGGCCGCGTGTACCCCCAATTGCGCTCCCATAGCCAGGAGAGTTCTGCACATGCGCAAACCACAAGCTGTAACTATACTTGTACAGATACCTCCCGGCCACAGAAGCGGGATCCCCTCATGTGCAGTGCCCTGCAACACAGCTGGATTGCGTGCCTCACAGAAGCCCAAAAGAGGGGACCAGATAGATTGCAAGTGGCTGAAGGAAGCCCCAAGTAAGGATAAATCCTTGTGCTTGTAATGTCTCAGATTTCCTTTAAGCGCTATATGTGCAGCAGAAAGTTACAGTTGCACCACCATCAGGATAAACCCCTTCAGACCTAATGTATTTTAACTTACCGTACGTCTCTGACCATACCATTGTTTCAGCTTTGGAGTAATATATAGTATATTGCATATACAGCATACGTAAATAGTTATGGGAATATGAAATGGGTATATTTAAATAAAAAAAAGAGTGAAAATGTGTTTGAAGTGCACTTTATCTATTTGCTACTGCCCAAATAAAACCCACAACAAGAGTAGGGCAAGAGCCAGGCAGTTTTAATTTCCATTGTTTGCTAATATGTCACCATAGTTGTGTTTCTCAGCTTCACATTGTCTGACTATAGTATCACTGGTGAGGCTGAAGCTGCTGTTTTACCATGTTTTTAGTCCTTCCTTCTGAAGTAGCAGATACCTTGATTATTGTAAAAGGTCCTGAAGTGGTTAATGAATCCTGGAGGTAGCAAAATGTGTGTTAAAAGTGCTGATTGGCACCATCTTCTGCTCCTAGAGTGTACCTCTGTGTTTCTTTCCAGTAAAAATATTGTGTATTTTAATGTTTTGTAAAATATAAAGCACAGAAAACTAACCATACCTTTGGGGTAGTTGCATTCAGTGTATTACAAAAACTGTAATACTGTTGAGCTCGCTCTAGATGGTGAAAACAGAAGGAACAACTTAAAGGGAACCAGTGCAGTTTCTAGGCTAAAATGCACCCAGGGCGAGTGTGTAAAAATTGCGCCCCCCCCCCCAAGCAAGGTATGGGTGCCCGCAGTATAGGTTAGCCAGGTCTAGTTGCACTTAGTATAGGTCCCCCCAGTATAGGTAGCCAAGAATAGGTATCCCAGTATAGGTAGCCAGGCATAGGTGAGCCAGTATAGTTGCCCCCGCTATAGTTTAGCCAGGTAGGTGCCTCCAGTATAGGTAGCCAGTATAGTTGCCCCCAGTATAGGTTAGATAGGCAGGCGCCCCCGGTATAAGTTAGTTAGGTAGGTGCCCCAGTACAGGTTAGCTAGGTGGGTGCCTCTAATATAGGTAGCCAGAATAGTTGCCCCCAGCATAGGTTAGATAGGTAGGTTCCCCCCAGTATAGGTTAGATGGGTAGCTGCCCCCCAGTATAGGTTAGATTAGATAGGTGCCCCCCAGTATAGGTTAGATTAGGTAGCTGCCCCCCAGCGTAGGTTAGATTAGGTAGCTGCCCCCCAGCGTAGGTTAGATTAAGTAGGTGCCCCCCAGTGTAGGTTAGATTAGGTAGGTTCCCCCCAGTATAGGTTAGATAGGTAGGTGCCCCCCAGCGTAGGTGAGATTAGGTAGCTGCCCCCCAGTATAGGTTAGATTAGGTAGCTGCCCCCCAGTATAGGTTAGATTAGGTAGCTGCCCCGCAGCGTAGGTTAGATTAAATAGGTGCCCCCCAGTGTAGGTTAGATTAGGTAGGTGCCCCCCAGTGTAGGTTAGATTAGGTAGCTGCCCCCCAGTATAGGTTAGATTAGGTAGCTGCCCCCCAGCGTAGGTTAGATTAAGTAGGTGCCCCCCAGCGTAGGTTAGATTAAGTAGGTGCCCCCCAGTGTAGGTTAGATTAGGTAGGTGCCCCCCAGTGTAGGTTAGATTAGGTAGGTGCCCCCCAGTGTAGGTTAGATAGGTAGGTGCCCCCCAGCGTAGGTTAGATTAGGTAGCTACCCCCCAGTATAGGTTAGATTAGGTTGGTGCCCCCCAGGGTAGGTTACATTAGGTAGGTGCCCCCCAGGGTAGGTTAGATTAGGTAGGTGCCCCCCAGTATAGGATAGATAGGTAGGTGCCCCCCAGCGTAGATTAGATTAGGTAGCTGCCCCCCCCTTCCCGTATAGGCTAGATTAGACAGGTGCCCCCCAGTATAGGTTAGATAGGTAGCTGCCCCCCAGGGTAGGTTAGATTAGGTAGGTGCCCCCCAGTATAGGATAGATAGGTAGGTGCCCCCCAGCGTAGGTTAGATAGGTAGCTGTCCCCCAGGGTAGGTTAGATAGGTAGCTGTCCCTCATAATGGAGGGGGGAGCCGGAGCCGCTGGGAGGGCAGCCCGACCTCTCCCTCCCTCTCCTGGGCAGCCCTCCGTGCTCCCCCCTCAGATGCAGAGCGCAGCAGCAGCAGCCAGGGAGGAAGCGCTGTAAACAACATACCTCCCTGCGTTCCAAGCGCTGCTCTCTCGCCGCCGGTCTCTTCCTCTCTGCCTATACGATGATGCACACGCTGGTTCCTGTTAGCCGGAACTAGTGTGTGCATCATCGTATAGGCGGCAGCAGAGAGGAAGAGACCGGCGGCGAGAGAGCAGCGCTTGGAACGCAGGGAGGTATGTTGTTTACAGCGCTTCCTCCCTGGCTGCTGCTGCTGCTGCGCTCTACATCTGAGGGGGGAGCACGGAGGGCGGCCCAGGAGAGGGAGGGAGAGGTCGGGCTGCCCTCCCAGCGGCTCCGGCTCCCCCCTCCATTTCAGCGCCCACCTCCCAACAGCGCCCCGGGCGGCGGCACGGGCCGCACGGCGCTAAAAACGGGCCTGAAGGGAACTTAAACTGAGGCATATGGATGTTTCCTTAACTTAAACAATACCATTTGCTTGGCAGTCCTGTTGATCTCTTTGGCTGCAGTAGTGGCTGAATCACACACCTGAAACAAGCATGCAGCTAATCCAGCCTGACTTCAGTCAGAGCACCTGATCTGCATGCTTGTTAAGGGGCTGTGGCTAAAGAGACACAGGATCCACAGGAGAGTCAGGCAACTGGTATTATTTTAAAAGGAAAAATCCATATGCTTCTCAGTTTAGGTTTCCTTTAAAAGTAACCTCTCTGCGCTCTTAAATCCCAAAGTGCGAAATCAGTGTAAGGTTCCCTGCACACTGCAAATCCGTATTCTGATTCTCAATTCCGATTTTTTTCCTGAATACATTCAACAGAAAAAACGATCAAAAAACGCAGCATGCAGTAAAGATTAAAAATCGGAATCGGAGGTAAAAAACGATTAAACAGCAGAATCGGAAATGCATGCACTGTGCAAGAGGCCTAAAGACTAATGTACATGGGGCTTTGAGTTCAGTTTGACATCAAGTTGATGTTCTTGCTGCATTAGGGAGTGTCAAACCGACAAGCGCATGTGAACTAGCCCTAAGGTGCTATGAAAAGAAGGGAATGGATCCTACTCTGTAGATGAACTGGGATAAATAAAACAATACATAAAGTATGTTTGTGGTGTTATTTGTAACCTAGCAACAGATGATAATTTCCGAAACATTCCACTGTCTGTCTAAGGACTGGTTCAAACGGACGTCTGCGTGTCGTTGCGTCTGGCGGCGTTACAGCGACTGTGCGGTCAGGCTTTCAGTAGCCTTCGCGTCGGTTCCGATGCGGTCGTGTGTTTTATTCCCCTAGGGGGACATTAGCCGTCGCGGTGGCCGCCCCCTGGAAGCTACACGTCGCTTCCAGGGGCAGCTCGAACGCTAGCGAAAATCGGGACCCGAACGCCGTGATCGTGCAAACAGCGCGCAAAAGCTTATTGTAAATGCTCCCATTCACTTGAATGGGAGCATTTACTGCGAAGTTCCGATAAACGCTCCGCAAGCGTCTGTCTGAACCAGCCGTAACAATCTTAAACCACCATTTGGAATATTCGTTGCTCTTTATTTAATTCACTTCAGCCCAATGCAATTCACTTTTTCTCCTGTGTATTCTCTTAGGTGATATTTTCACACCTTATCAATAAAATGCCTTTTAAGCCACCAGCCAGCAAGAAAATACTCAGAATAATCTGGCAGTACTTTTTCACCTACTAATGGTATTTTTTTCAATTGCAAAGTGCTGAAAACTTATTTGAAACAGAAGATGAAAAATGATCTCCTAGGAGTTTTCTCTTAGGTGATATTTCACACCTTGTCAATAAAATATTATTTTAAACCACCATCAAGAAAGAAAATATTAAAAATAATTTTGCTAGTACTGTTTCACATAGTTTTTGGTACTTTTTTTAGTAGCACAGTGATGAAAAGTTATTTTAAACAGAAGATGAAAAATTATCTTCTAGGAGAAAAAGTGAATGAAATAAGAGCCATTCTTTCCCTTAAAGTGCTGCGTGTTCAGTTACAGGCTCCTTTTTTGTTTCATAGCAGGAGTACATGTGCTGATTGCTCTTCATTGAAGTAGCTTGTGAATCCTTTAAACATTCATTAATGACAAGATGGTCACACACTACAATTTTTTAAATATTTATTTTCAATTTGAGAAGTCCAACCAATTTTTCTGATTGTAACATTTGAAAAATCTGACCAATGTATCACACGTGTGTTCAAATTTCCCCACTTGAAAAAAAAAAAATTACTAAACTCTGAAAAGATTACTTGGTGTAACGATCGGTGTCAGCAGACAGAGAGAATCTGATCATTGATGATCTGCAGAATCATCAATAATACAGATGTATACTTGATTATGGATGATCTGCAGAATCACCAATAATACAAGTATGACTAACCTCTGGACACCTAATAAAGTGTAAGTGTTTGGTGTAACTGTAGGCTATCTCCCGTGAGGCGGGGCTTTGGGAAGTGCAAGGACTATCTCCTTGAGAGAGGGTATAGTGAGAACCTGGCAACCAGGGATATCTGGATATCAGATATCGACTGTACTGCAGCCAGGGGACTCCAGGGGAAGAGGCCACTGGCTGCTAACCGGCCGGACTCTCTGAGGAGCAGGAGTCCTAGTTGCAACTGACACTTGGTGGAATTGTGTCACTGCTAGTACAGATAGACTGAGCACTCAAGGGGTGAGTGACAGCCTGGAAGGTCGGGCAGGCCAGGTCGGCAACACACGAGCAGATAAGGTACAGAGACAGAAGGCTGATTCGGTAACCGGGTACAGGCAGGGTCTGGCAACAGGTAGGCAGATATGCAGAGGTACCGAATCAGAAAGCAATAGAGAGATCGACAGAGCAAATAGTCATAACAGAAATAGAGCAGAGTCCTAGTCTGAGGTGTGAGGTCCTTGGTCTCGACACCCAGGAACTAGTCTAAAGTATAACACAGTAATGACACAGTAATCCTAAGATTGGGTGTGAGGTCCTTGGTCACAACACCCCGGAACTGGTCTAAAGTATAACACAGCAATGACACAGTAATCCTAAGCTGGGGTGTGAGGTCCTTGGTCACAACACACCGGAACTGGTCTAAAGTATAACACAAGCGTAATCTGGCTAAGTGTGAATTCCCAGGTCCACCTGGTTCTAACACTGTGGGATCTGACTGAGGTCTGAGTGCTAACACGTAAGTATTCGCAACGGCAGACAACCTGAGACTGACTAGCGAGATCTATATATAGTGCAGCGCTACTTAGCGCCACTCAGCCAATCAACAGCTGCGCTGTGATCAGCTGATCGACCTGATCAGCTGATCCCTCTCCTACTGGCATAAAGGTCCTGCCTCCCCGCGCGCGCAGCTCTCCATCTGTGTGCACTAGAAGGCTCAGACAAACCAGACACATGCTGCTGTGCGGAAACCGCCGGTCTGAACGCGGAGACAGCCGCCCCGCTGCCAGACCGCGCGGCGGCATCTCCGCAATCCATTACACTTGGTCTATAAATCAAGATATTGACAATCTACCCTACACCATTAAATCGTCTGAAAAAGTGTATAAAAATTTCCACCACTGCCGATTGTGTTTTATAGAACAAAACCGGGTATTCCTTGCACAAATAATCCTCTACAACTGATTATTTTTTTTTTTTTTATATACCAATTGCTGTATGGTGCAGCGAAGTCTCTAGTATCCGTCACCAGCAGGGATCGCCTGATGCTAGATAAATGTGCTTGCCGGTTGCTTGAGGAACCAGCCAAAAAAAGTACATAACGCCCCCGCCCCATCTACTCACCCAGCCTCAAGCAACGTCTTTCTTCCTGTTTCTCCTAGCAGCTTTCCAGCGTCCTCTGTGCACAGAAGCCAGCGTGTCACCTGACCCACTGTGACACCCCAGGAGCCGTGCACGGCCGCTAGAAGCTCTCTAGGAGCTACAGGAAGGCTACAAGACATTGATGGAGGCTCGGTGAGTATTTTAATGCCTGCAAACACCCCCAAAACAAAGTTCTCGTTATCCCCTCAGACATCCCGGTGAGTTGAGAGAACAGTCACAGTTGAAATGGTTTGTAAACACATGCTGAATGTGATGAGCTTCACACTAAAAGATTATCAACTAAGATTATAGCTACAACTGCAATTGTTAGGTAGTCCTACATCTAGTGATGATGGGCAGATTTGACAGAGACTAATCTCTCTCTAATTGAATGTGATTAAAAAAAACAAAAGTTTGCTTTCCTAAAACAGAAAGAATTTGCGATAATTCAGGTTGGAGTGAGCTCGAGATGTCTCCCAGGCACCACTGCTGATTATATGAAAATTAACCATTGTACCCTTAGAAGCTAAACACACCTCCAGAACCGCTGGAATGCAATGATGTGTCAGCTTGTTAATATTTACAGAGCCATAATAATCCAACATGCATACAGACTGTTTCGGATTGTTTGATCCTCATCAGTGCATGGCATGGATTAATTTGGCTCTATGGAGTAGGGCTTGTAAATCCGAGAGGCACAGACTAACCAGCAAGCTCATGGTGACCCAGAACTCATTGGGGTGTGTAAGGGACTACAATGGTCCTAAAAGCCGACTTACTAAGATGTTAAGAAAAACAAAAGTTTGCTTTCCTAAAACAGAAAGAATTTGCGATAATTCAGGTTGGAATGAGCTCGAGATGTCTCCCAGGCACCACTGCTGAATATATGCAAATTAATCCATGCCATGCACTGATGAGGATCAAACAATCCGAAACAGTCTGTATGCATGTTGGATTATTATGGCTCTGTACATATTAACAAGCTGACACATCATTGCATTCCAGCGGTTCTGGAGGTGTGTTTAGCTTCTAAGGGTACAATGGTTAATTTGCATATATTTATCAGTGATGCACTGGGAGACATCTCGAGCTCACTCCAACCTGAATTATCGCAAATTCTTTCTGTTTTAGGAAAGCAAACTTTTGTTTTTCTTAACATCTTAGTAAGGGGGCTTTTAGGACCATTGTAGTCCCTTACACACCCCAATGAGTTCTGGGTCACCATGAGCTTGCTAGTTAGTCTGTGCCTCTTGAATGTGATTAGAGAGAGATCTGTCGGCTGCCCATACATTGCAGGCCAATTCCCAATGAATTTCATGCTGCAGTCAATCCGGAACCGGCATTGTGATGACGCATCCGCTGCCTCGCCGTCCCAACTCTGTCCCCTAATGTGCAGTGTACCCCCTGTTCCCAGTGCACTATCCATTACCTGTCCATGGCTGACGCTTTTCTTCCCCTGCCTCTGGGCGCTGTGCTTCTTCCATACACACGCCCCACGTGGTTGATGGTGTAACGTGGGCTCCTATGTGACGTCACACTCGCCAGCATTACTCCAGCAACCACGTGTGGTGCGTGTATGGATGAAGGACAGCACTCGGAGGCAGTGGAAGACAAGTGGTGGCCAAGAACAGGTAATTAATAGTGCACTGGGCACAGGGGGGTACATTACACATTGGGGGGACAGCGTCCAGGGGTTCGTCACTCGCCATTACCACTGGCACCAAATCGAACAAGTCAGCTCTACGTATTGCAGCATGTCTGACCGATTAATGCAACCAATTTAGGCCCGAGCATTGTTGATCGGGCATGCACTTGGCAGCACCAATTTTCATCCAGTTATAATAATCGAATCGGATGGTCGATTGGCAGCCAAGTCGCCTGATGTTTGGCAACCTTTATAGTTATAAATGTTTTTGTAGAATATACAGTACTGTATTACAAATACTTTTCTTGATGAGGAAACTTTTTCTTTTATATGTTGTGACTCAGAAATCAGCCACACTGTTAAAAACCACTACTAGTTTAACCACTTGAGGACCCACCCTTTACCCCCCCTTAAGGACCAGCGCTGTTTTAGCTGATCTGTGCTGGGTGGGCTCTACAGCCCCCAGCACAGATCAGGGTGCAGGCAGAGCGACCAGATCGCCCCCCTTTTTTCCCCACTAGGGGGATGATGTGCTGGGGGGGGTCTGATCGCTCCTGCCTGATGGGTGTTGCGGGGGGGGGGGGGCACCTCAAAGCCCCCCTCCGCTGCGAGATTCCCCTCCTCCCTGTCCCCCCTGGTGATCTGGGCTGCACAGGACGCTATCCGTCCTGTGCAGCCAGTGACAAGCTGTCCCCTGTCACATGGCGGCGATCCCCGGCCGCTGATTGGCCGGGGATCGCCGATCTGCCTTACGGCGCTGCTGCGCAGCAGCGCCGTACAATGTAAACAAAGCGGATTATTTCCGCTTGTGTTTACATTTAGCCTGCGAGCCGCGATCGGCGGCCCGCAGGCTATTCACGGAGCCAGCGGCTGCTTCCTGATTAATTAGCCTGCAGCCGGCGACGCAGAACTGCATCGCTGGTCCTGCAGCTGCCACTTTGCCGACGCGCGGTATGAGTGCGCGGTAGGCAATTGGTTAAAGGGCTTACGAGGCCAAATACAAAAAAAAGACGTTTGAATGCACGGAGGGCGCCATCCGCGCCCTCCGTGCAGTTCCGCCGGGTCACCGCAGTTCAAATGCCCCCCGAGCCGCTCCCGACCCCACAGCACGGGTCGAGCTCTCCTGCCTCTTGTAAAATGGCAGCCGGAGCTGGCCACGGCTGCGCAGTCCGCACAGACGCGAGTGCGGCTGCGCAGCTCTAGGGCCTTCCCCCGATCCACGCACAGGAGACAGCTTGTAGCGTGGATCGGGGGGGGGGGGGGGAAGTCCTAGAGCTGCGCAGCCACGGCCAGCTCCGGTGGCCATTTTACAAGTGGCAGGAGAGCTCAACCCGGGCTGTGAGGTTGGGAGCGGCCCGGGGGGGGGGGGGGAGATTCAACTGCGGGGACCCGGCGGAACTGCGCGGGTGGTGTCTTCCGTGCATTCAAACATGATGCAGGTACTTAACTTTTTTTTTTTGTATTTGGCCTCGTATGTCCTTTAAGTGAATAACAGTGATGGTACTTTTCAAGCAAATGAATGGTCAGCTCTGGAGAGAAGCAGTAAAATGGGCAAGCATAAGGATTTTCAATGACTCTTACAAAGATGGAACTATGAGGGATAGATCAATGGGTCAGAGCATCTCCAAATGGTGGGGTTTTCCTGCCATGCAAGGAAGGAGAACCAGTGTACTAGTAACAGGGTTAAGGGGCCAACGCTCATTGATGTTAATGGAGAGCAAAGGATTGCCAATCTGGTCCAACTCCACAGAAGATCTGCTATACCATGAATTGTCGAACACTTACTATATATTGGGTGCAGTACCTTCACACCAGTAGAAGTGCTTATGCTGACCCCCTGTTCACCACTGAAATCCCCTACAATGATCATATGAGCACCGGAAAGCACAGCAATGGAAGAAAATGGTCTGGTCTATTGAATCATGTCTTCTTTGGCCTCACCAGATCTTATTATATTTATTTACTTGTGCCCGCACTACAGTACATTCACTTCCTCTTTGCCACCAGCTGTAGCAGGATGTGAATGTTAGTCTGCAGTGCTGATGGGCCTGTGCTCAGCACACAGTTGAGAGCAGTTGGAAGCCTCAGGAACCAGGAGTGGTGACCTATACTTTACAGCTACACTTCCAGCTGCTGCCGAACTCTGCAAGCGGAAGGGGGGGCTGGGGAGTGACCACTAGACTACAAGAGACACTCCAAAGAGGAAGAGGGATATCAGACAATTAGTAGATGCTTAAAAGGACACCACTAGAGTACCAGGGAATGCTTAAAGTGGAAGGAAGTACCACTAGACTAACGGAATTCAAACAGGAAAGGAGCAGTGCACAAGTGAGCCAGTGACATCCAGGAGTGCCTCTTGCTTAACCCCCCTGGCGGTATAGAAAATTCCGCAAGGAGGGAGTGCAGCAGTTTTTTTTTTAGTTTTTTTTCTTAGATCATGTAGCGAGCCCAGGGCTCGCTACATGATAGTCGCTGCTCAGCGGCATCCCCCCGCCCGCTTCGATCGCCTTCGGCGATCTCCGATCAGGAAATCCCGTTCAGAGAACGGGATTTCCTGGAGGGCTTCCCCCGTCGCCATGGCGACGGGGCGGGATGACGTCGCCGACGTCGGGACGTCATTGGGAGTCCCGAACCACCCCTCAGAGCTGCCTGGCACTGATTGGCCAGGCAGCGCACGGGGTCTGGGGGGGGGGCGCGGCGCGACAAATACCGGCGATCGAGCGCGGGGGTGGGGGGGCAAAGTGCTTGCTGCATCCAGCAAAAAAAAAATTAAACAAATCGGCCCAGTAGGGCTGGAGAAAACCTCCTGCGGGTTACCGCCAAGGAGGTTAAGGGCTAGGCATTGGTAGAGGTGTGAATGTAGGGTTAGGTTAGGTCATAGTAAAATATCGGTAAGTATTACCAATATTTTATTATCAGAAAGAAGTAGAAGAACATCAGTAGTTTTATCGATATTCTACTATTCACAATATCCAGCATCTTTTTGCCAGGTGCCTTTATTACATGTACTCACTGAAACACCTATACCTCAGAAGTCCAGGTCAAAGAAATGCCCAGTATGTGCTACAAACAGCCCCGTTTCTAGGGGTGGGCAGGGTGTGCAACTGGGGTGCTGTGAGGGAGGGGGGGTTCAATGAAGGAGAGGGGGAGCAACCCCCCCCCCCCTTTCCACACATACACGTACCAATACACAAATTCCAACCCCCTTCCCCCCAGAAAACAGAACCTGAAAATGCTAGACAACTTCTTACATCCCACCGTTCTAGCACTGGGTCCCTCTCTGCTTGAATAGATTTCTTCATTCTGCAAGCATGGGCATAGGCAAGAGTGTCCGTACTGGGCATGCACAAGTATGGTCTGCGCATGCCCAGTAGAACTAAGGCACTTGTGCAAGGTTTCTTTTACCTGCGCACATGCACTTCATTTTACTGGGCATGTGCAGACCTTACTTGCACATGCCCAGTACAGGTACACTCGTCCACGCTCGCTTACTGAAAAACCTATTCATCCAGAAAGGAAACCAGCACTGGAAAGGTGGGTATAGGAAGATACAGGAAGCCCCTGGGCTATCCTCCCCTTCCATAGAGGCACCACAGCTCCCAACAAGCCCTACCTCCCTTATAGAAGTACCACAGTTCTCAGCATGCTTCTCCACTCCATAGAGGCACCACAGCTCCCAGCATGCACCTCCTCTTCCATAGAGGCCCGACACTTTTCATATAGTATTGGGTTGTCTCCCAGGGCCTCAGAGATGGCTGCTGGGCCCCCAGGCCTCCTCCAATGTGAATAGTGTTCCCCCGGGGCCATGCAGAACATTTTCAGAGGGACGCACTCACCTGGCTTGCTCCTCTGTGTGAGTAATCCTCGGGACCTGACGGAATGTACATATTCAAGTGGTCACAGAGAAAAACATGCAGAAGAGCGCACCAGCCGGACAGATGTCTGTATGCTCCGCTGCAAAAACTCAGAACCTGCGGGGGACCACTATTCACTTGGGGGGGGGGGGGGGGACGGACCAAGTGGTACGGCAGTTGGCTCTAGGGCCCTGAGGGAAAACAATACTATATGGGGCAGAAGGGGCATGCTGGGATCTGTGGTGCATCTATGGAAGGGGGGAAACATGCTGGGAGCCGTGGTGCCTCTATGGAGGGAGAGGGGCATGCTGGCAGTAGTAGTACCTGTTTAACGGAGGGGACTTGCTGGGATCTGTGGTACCTCTAAAGAAGGGAGGGGGACTTGCTGGGGGTAGTGGTACCTCTATAGAGAGGAAGTGGACAAATGGGACATCTAATGCTGTGGGAGAGGGGATGGCAGGACTCAGGAGCTTAGCTGTCCCAATCGGCTGAGCACTGTCCCCTTCCCCGTGCTTTGCCATCTGGAGTCCTCGGAGGGGAGGGGAGAAGGAACAAAAATCTGCCTTGTGACCATCATCTCAGCAGGAAGTTCTCCAAGGCAGGCCATGCTGTCAGATAAGCTGAAGGCTGTGTTAGCTGCCTCTGCCCGCTGGGCTATTGTGCCACGTGAGTCCGACCTGGCCATGAGCCTGGCCATGCCTTTAGCCTTGTGCAAACTCCCTGTCAAAGCACCCGCCACTCGACAGCACTGATTTATTCCAGCCGCCAGATCTAGGCTATTTCGTTGGAGCACCACCTGCACTCTCTTCCACGGCTCCACACTAGTAAACACAAGCAGCCAGCAGCCCTGTTGCATGGCATGAGGCATCCAGACCCGATCTGTCCGCAGCTGCTCACTATTCTCTGATGCAAGGCAGCTGCGGACAGATCGGGGCTGGCTGCCTCATGCCATGTACGGTAAGTTTGTAACAGAGCTGCTGGTGTTTACTAGTATTGAGCCATGGAGGAGAGTGCATCCAGTGCCTGGAATAAATCATAGTGCGGTTGGTCTGCGGGCGCTTTGACAGGGTGTTTGCACCCATGCAAAACATACGAATAAATCATAGTGCGGTTGGTCTGCGGGCGCTTTGACAGGGTGTTTGCACCCATGCAAAACATACATGCCCCTCTGCTGCCCTAATTAAGGCGAGAGAGACCTTTTGGATTTTACAGTTAGAAACTTTAACACCAGATGGTCTGAATGTTGCAATTGAAAATATGGTGAACTAGAATCCGTATTATGATTTTCTGGTTGAATACAGTGAAATAACCTGCCTTTCTGTATATATGATTATATTGCAATTTTTTTTTTATCTATTTAATTATTCCTATTATGCTTTCATATTTACCATTAATGTTTCTTTCCATTAATCCAACCAACCACAGAGTATCCATTATAGTTCCAGTGTTTTTTTTTTTGTTTTTGTTTTTTTTGTGTCAGTGCCTGCGCATCAATTGTTGGTGATCTGTTATTTTTGTGCTTGAAGACGTTTTTTCCTTTGTGGTTTTTTGTTTAGGTGCTTTGCTGCCACCTAGAGGACCTGTGTGCATGTTGCACCTTAAAGGGAACCAGAGATGAACGATTCACACAAAATAAACTTATTGGTCGATAGCTTGTAAAGAATAAATGCTCTTCTACGGCCTGGTGCACACCAAAAACCGCTATCAGATTTTGAAACGCTTTTTCTTCTTTTTCTGTAGCGTTTCAGCTAGCATTTTGCGGTTTTGTGAAGCGTTTTTGGTGTAGTAGATTTCATATATTGTTACAGTAAAAGCTGTTACTGAACAGCTATTGTAACAAAAACCGCCTGGCAAACCGCTCTGAACTGCCGCTTTTCAGAGCGGTTTGCATTTTTCCTATACTTTACATTGGAGGCAAAAACGCATCCGCAACCCAAAATCTGCAGCAGCCCGGGAGCATGCGTTTCTGCAAAACGCATCCCGCTCTGGTGTGCACCAGCCCATTGAAATACATTACCCAAGCGGATCCGCACCCGCAAGCGGATCGCAAACTGCAGCCGAAACGCTCTTGTGTGCACTAGGCCTACCTGATAATTTCGCCACCCTGGTGTGCCTTTTTGAGTGTTTTTTTATCCATTATTGCTCCAGGAAATATCCAATATGGCCGCCAGCTCATTTTCCTTCTGTTTCCAGGTTATAAGCTGTTCTGGATGTGCTGTCTAGCCTCTGTGAGACTATAGACAAGCAGGGCTGCTGCAGGCTTTCATCTGTGTGCTTTCAACTTTATTATCCTGGCATGCTGTGTGGCTGCCTGTAGGAAGTGCCTCTCATAGAAATGAAACTGCATACAGTAGATAATGACTGGCTGCACAATGCACACAGATACACTTGTCTGTTTCAGAGCTACTTTCTCCGCAGCAGCAGCCCATCCCATATCAACAGCTCTGAGTAGGAAAGCTGAGCCTGGAGGGAGCGGGCTTGGGCTTGAAAAGACTCCACAAAAGAGTGACTCAGCTATAATGATTCCAGGTCAAACCTAGACTGAATCAGTTGGTGGATTGTTATCACAGCTGATAACAGATAGATTAGACTGAGAAGAATAAAACTAAAAGCATGATAGGTGTCATGTTCCCGCTGATAAATGTAATAAAATACATGACGGTGCTTCGTCTCTGGTTCTCTTTAACAACAATCTGATCAATATATTTTTATATCCTTTATAGACTGCAATGAAGCCAGTTATGACGCTTTTAATTAATTGTTTTACATTATATCACAGTTATATATCTCAATTTCCACCCATTATTTATTAATACCTTTTAACTTAAGTAGTTTTATTTTTTAACTTGACTTTATCATAGTGAAACTTGGACCTTTTTCCCTTCAAGACTGCAAAGGATTTTGGGATTTGTATTTGCATACCCACATGCATTGGCTCACTTGTTACCTTTGTTAACCAATCACAGTCTGTCTTATTGTATTTAAATGTGCTGAACACTTGTACAAATGTTTTTCGCCTGAAGAAAGGAGAAAGCTTCTCTCCAGAAATGTGTTGCGTAATAAACATTTTATTGTTTTTTTCAACCAAACACGGACTTTGCCGTGTATCCTTTCTGCATGCACTGCACCTTCCAGGAACCTTCAGCAGCACACTCTATCCCCACACATAGGGCTCTATTCACAATCATTTTCCGCATGCGGTAATGCACTTGTGGTAAATTCGACTGAAATGAGACCATCTTGACATTCACAAAATTGCGCGCATTAACATTTACCGCATGCGTAAAATTGTACGCATTAATTATCCGCATGCGTAAAAAAATGCGGTAAAAGTCTGCAAAAGTCGGTAGTTCCCACACAAAAAAAAAAATTCACAAAAAAAAGGGGCGCCTTATTTCTGACTTACTACCGATTTTTTTTAATCACCTACTAGAACTTGGTGATATATATTTGCTTCCCATTTACTTAAATGAAGTCTGGAGCCTTGAGTGCTGTGTTTGCTGAACTTTAATTTTTTTTTTTTGGATAAGTTTTTTTTTATGCAACTTTTTTCCTCATGGTTTCCGCATGTTTACTATGTAATTACGCATGTTTCCCAAATTTTTTTTATGCATTGTTCCCGTATGCGGGAATTATGCGGAACATTTTTAGTGAATGTGGAAAAAATGCGGAAATTATCACTGGCGGTAATATAGCGGTAAAAAATCTCTTACCGCATGTGTGATTGTGAATAGAGCCCACAGTGGGAGTTCAGAGTGCGGCTAACAAACTTGCACACACAGCCTCCAGGCACTACATTCAGCAAGACCCAGTGAGCGGCCATCTATGGAGATCAGCTGATGTGACCGATCCTGTTTGAAAGCACCACTGCTGCCTACGTCCCCAGCATAGAGAGGGACAATGCTAGACTGCTGACAGACCGTTATGGGCTAGTCAGTCACTCCTAAACGTGAGATCATTCCCCGGCAGGCTTGCCAGGGACAACTGCTACCCTTCTGAGTGCACTCTCCTCTTTCTCCTCCCATTCCCCCCCCCCCCCCACCCCTTGTCTATACAGATACTTGGTTTGATAAATCTACATATTTTCTTTATATATTCTTTGTGGTAAGCTTGACTAGGGGTGTGGTTGGGACATAATTAGACTTGTGGTGGGGGAGTGATTAGAGATGTGGGGGCAGGGCTTGATCAGACGTGTGGCATGGGAGTGTGGTAAAGGTGTCCCACTTTCTTATTAAAAAAAAAAAAGTCGAGGTATGCAAATCAAATTGCTAAAAGTATTGAATTGGGACACGCTTCAGTCAGGTTGCTGTGCTATAGGTCTGATGAATGTCATCCTATTGTATTGTAGTTATTTATACACACATTATGATTGGAATCAACAAATAAAGACACATAAAGCTCTGTAAGGTACACTGGCTTTTAATTCCATGCTTTTGTTGCTTTGATATTCATTCTGATTTCCCATCCCCAAACAAACAAAAAAAAGAAATGTCAGGCTGATCTCATGACAGATGTAGAAATAGGACAGAAATGGAATAAAAGTCAGGAGCAGAAAGAATACATGTCCTTCACAAATATAACAATAGTGGTAAGACATGGAGCATAGCTTCTATCTAGACACTGACCCCACTAAGCGAATGTGCTGCTTGACACCCTGACAAGAAATACACTAAACTATCTATAATGACAAGACCTGATCTGTAACGGAGAAAGAACACATATATGTGACCCTTCAGGGAAGCACTGTAGTTCCGCCTCACTAGCAGCCTAACGTTAATAGAGTACTACAGTCCTACCCCCATTCTCAGCTTTAAATTATACTATAACTGTCACCTATTACCTTCTATACACTTACACAGCGCAGACATAAGGAGGAAAGCTAAAGATGGAGGAATTCTGGGTAACAGAATTAAAGTTGATCTACCAAGACACATTAAAATCAGCCATTTTGTTTGGCTTCCTAAGCAATAATAACATGGCCGGGAAATGCGGCATATTAGTCTGTCACCAAGGAACTGTTAAGCCAAATACTGGGTTAGTATATAGAATGTTTGGAGGTATAATATAGGAATACCACTGCTGTGGAGAACGAACATCCCATTGTATACAAAATATGAATATTATAGTATATCCAGACTAACAGTCCTCCATCCTCCATATACTGACTATTAAAATTATTATTATATGACTTTTTGTAATAAGAAAGTCGAGCCTAGGCATTTCAGTTGCTACCAGGATTTTTTATTTAAAATTTTTTAAATTGTAATGCGACCACCTTTAGGTTGAAAAAAAGTAGTGCAATGGGTGCTCGTGATTGCTTGCCTATCATGGACAGGCAGCCATCTTGTGAGTTACTTTAATTTTCATCACAAAGGACAATATTAATCAGCTAGGAAAAACTTGACGAGAAACAGCAGTGTTACAAGATACAAAGTTTAGTAACTGCAACCAATCATAAAAATGATTCAAAAGACAACGTCATTGTTTGTTGGGTTTTTAGATGTACAATTGAAAGTGATCAGTTTGAAATAAATCTGTGCTGAACTGATAAGACTGCAGTGCATATGCTTTGGCAGCATTGAATTAGAGCACCCTTTTTAGACCCCCACCTATCTGGTAAATGGGGCCAAAGTAAGGGTATATAATCTAATGAGGCCAGAGAGAGTGAGAAAAGCTGAAACGCTGTAACGCTTTTACACTTTTATATATTTTTTTTTTCCTTGCCTTCTCTGTCACAGCTTATGGAGCATCCATTCACTTCCTGTCTAGATGGCAAGTACAAAATACACTAGAGAAAAAGTGCCACAGCTTGTCACTCTATACAAAATGTAAAAAGAAAGTTCAGCACAGGCTTACTTTAATATAACTAATCTAACAAATGAATGTTCATTTATACTAAATCTTTATAATGTACCAGTAATCATGGGGAACACCGACAATGCCCCCTCACAGCCATACAGCATGGAATTTGTTGCCTTAAAGGGAACCTAAAGTAAGAGGGATATGGAGGCTGCTATATTTATTTTATTTTTTAACAATACCAGTCGCCTGACATCCTGCTGATCTTTCATGCATCAGTAATGCCTCAATCACACACCTGAAATAAGCATGAGGCAAATCCAGTCAAATATCAGCCGAACATCTGATCTCCATGCTTGTTCAGGGTCTATGGCTAAAAGTAAGACAGAGGGTCAGAAGGGCAGCCAGGCAATATTAATTATTTAAAGAGACACTGAAGCAAAAAAAATTATGATATAATGATTTGTATGTGTAGTACAGCTAAGAAATAAAACATTAGGCGCAGAGACATAAGTCTAATACTGTTTCCAGTACAGGAAGAGTTAAGAAACTCCAGTTATTATCTATGCAAAAGAGCCATTGAGCTCCACGACTTTCAAGCTTCCGAAGCTTATTATCTCAAGTGTCTGGCACTGTATTGTTTTTGTTTTTGCAGAGGACAGGTCAAGAGTTCACTAGCCTGCTCTGTAAAATCATTTAGAAAGCCGAGTAGTGTGTAAACTGCAAATATTAGAGAATTATGCAATGTCATAAATAAAAATGATATAACTGAAAATAAAAATATTTTCTTTGCTCCTAATGTTCTAGTAATTATTTGTATTACACAACAAATTCATTATATCATATATTTTTTTGCTTCAGAGTCTCTTTAAAAGGAAATAAATATGGCAGCCTCCATATTCCTCTCACTTCAGGTGGCATTTAAGCTATATGACAGAGCTCAGGAGAAACTTTTAAACACATCGTAGAGAAGAATGTTTTTTTCTTTCTAAATAATTATGTGATCTATTGATACACGAGGTATGACATGTAATGACAAGCCCCCTTTAAATGGCACAGCTGTAATCTGAAATTGGATTGGTTGCAGTACTCCGCATCACACTGTTTTTTGTTCTGTCCTGCTAAAGTGAGCCCAACCATTGATGAGGCTAGACAGTATTTAATGCACTCACACATTGCTGGGGCCGGTTCCAAAGTTTCTACCTATTCACTAGATATACTGTATTATAGTGCTTCTACCTATTCACATATATGTGATTTTTATACCAGTTCATCCCTGATTCCCGGTCATCACTATGTGTGACAGCTTCTCACATATGTATGAAACCATACATCAGGTCTGATCAGTGGCATACCTGCTATTAAAACAGGTCTCAGGTCTTTAAGCAGCTGGTCATTGCTTTGGGTTACATGCCTCTGACATATGTATATTCTGTTCATCGGGGCTGATGAGTCATGAGAGCACTCCACCCATACTATATAGCTTCCTCCATGTAGAGGGGAACCACAGATATGCAGAGGGCACAGATCAGATCTCATGCACAGATCAAAGATATGTAGCAGTCAGCCACAACAGCTGGCTGTGGGATATAAAGAAGTCAGAGTAGCCAATCAGGTTCCGTCTGAAAATTAAAGCAAACCTCAGTCTGGCTGTCATGAGTAACACCATTTTCGATATTGGTACTGGTAATGACATATTTCCCCAGCAAATTCGTTTGTTCATTAAATTGGCATAATTCTTTGAATCACAATTCCCTCCAAAGTTAACAGCTTCTTCCCTACTCACATAGGTAAACATAAATTAAATTAATCACAAAACCTATTGTGTTCCCTTTCTAAGGGCTGGTGCACACCAAGCGGCTTTTTGGGCGTTTTCAGATCCGCTTGCGGCTGCGGATCTGCTTGGTCAATGTATCTCAATGGGGTGGTGCACACCAGAGCGGCAGGCGTTTTGCAGAAACGAAAAATGCCTGGGTGAGGCATTTTTTGGATTTCGGATGCGTTTCTGCCTCAATGTTAAGTATAGGAAAAACGCAAACCGCTCTGAAAAACGGCACTTCAGAGCGGTTTTGCAGGCGTTTTTGTTACAGAAGCTGTTCAGTAACAGCTTTACTGTAACAATATATGAAATCTACTATACTGAAAACCGCAGCAGCAATCCGCAAAACGCTAGCAAAACGCCTCATAAAAATAAAAAAAAGCGTTTAAAAATCTGCTAGCATTTTGCGGATCTGCTAGCGGGTTTTGGTGTGCACCAGCCCTAAACAAAGGAATCATGCCCATGATAAATGCTAAAACACAAACATTCTGATCTACAGAAAATAAATCACAGAAATAATATTAATTAAAATGTTGCATAACTTAAAATTGCAATGTAGTCCTGCTACATGACAAAACATTTAAATAAAGTTCATACAATACTGTAGCATAACATAAAACATTTCCCTTCATTCGTCCTAAGGTGCTCCACACAAATTAACACTTCCTTTCCCTACCAGAGAGAGCTGCAGGACTGTTATCAGAGCTGTAGTCCTCTCTGGCAACCACAAAGTGAACACAATGTTTAACCCAATTGCTGGAGGGAAGTTAGAAAATTCTATTCATGTAGCAAAATTTGCAGTATACACAGGGAAGGTAATGGTGAATGAAACAGGTTGATTAGATGAGTTCTGATGGGTCATTCATTGTACTAAAGCCTTGCGTATGTGTATCCCACTGGGATCAGCACTCGATCTCCTTGGAAACAGTTTAGGGGCGAGTGCTGAATAGACGCATTGCTAGCTTGTCTGTTCTATTGCTGTAGGGGAGCAGTGGGATGACAGCGTGGCACACAACAGTGCAGGAAGGGTAAGGAGGAGAACAATGGCCTTAGACAAGATGATTCAGCAGTCCGGATCTCTTGCCAGTGCATCGGTGCCGCCATACACACGTCAGATTCACAGCTGCCTTGACCGAGAACCATCTGGCATGTGTATAGATCCTAAGGCAAAACACAGTTACTGTCTTATGCATAATTTTGTCTAAACCCATCTCCAGATATGGATCTAAATATTCCTCCTACCTGCTAGCTTGGTAATGATAGTGCTCACGTTATTTATTTATTTTTGTGCGAAGAGGTGTCTGCAGCAGAAAATTCAGTTTTTAAAAATATGGCCACAAAACCTGAAGATGGCAAGTTGACTAAGTTTACTAGCAGGTTCTGCCCTCTGACCAAGAAATGACCAGTCTGTAATTGTAATGGTAGGTTTATTGTAGCTATGAGAGACAGAATAACAACAAAATAACCCTCAAAAACTCAGTGCCTCAAAGTCAGAGCTTGATGTGCATTGTAATGAGTGAAAACATTATTTGATCCCCTATCAACCTGCAAGATTTCCAACTCTAAGGTGTCTTCACTGTTTGCAGGTAACGAGCTGATATTAGGAGAACCCTCTGTAAGGGTGTGCTCCTAAACCCAGCTTGTTCCAGGCCTTGCATAAAATACACATCAGATTCCAAACTAGCCACCAAGACCAAAGAACTGTTTAAGGATGTCAGGGACAAGACTGTAGCCCTGCTCAAGACAGCACATGTACAGGCCCATCTGCAGTTTGCCAATGCTCATCTGAATAATCCAGAGGAAAACTGGGTGAAAGTCTTGTCGGTGGAGACCAAAATTGAGGATACCATCACTGCATTGAAGGGTCAATGGACTGGGCCATGTATTGTCAATTTTAGGATGAGAATCTCCTTCCCTCAGCCAGATACTGAAAATGGGTGGTGGATGGGTATCCCAGCATGACAGTCAACTGAAACTCATGGCCAAGGCAACAAAGGAGTGGCTCAAGAAGAACCACATAAAGGTCCTAGAGTGGCCTAGCCAGTCTCCAGACCTTAATTAATAGAAAATCTGTGGAGGCAGCTGAAGGCTAGAGTTGCCAAACCTCAGCCTCAAATCCTTACTGACTTGGAGAGGATCTGCACAGAGAAGTGGGCCAAAATCACTTCTGAGATGTGTGCAAACCTGGTGGCCAACTACGAGAAACATTCGACCACTGTGATTGCCAACAAGGGTTCTGCCAACAACTACTAAGTCATATTTTGATAGGAAATTAAATATTTATTTCGCTCATTACAATGCACATCAAGTTATGACTTTAGGGCACAAGGTTTTTGATGGTTCTTTTGTTATTTTGTCTCTAACAGTTACAGTATGATGCTAATGCTACAACTCTAACCACCTCCCCTTCATGTTAACCACCATGTTAACCAACGTTACTCTTACGCTTTTCCTCCTAAACTGATTGATACCTATTCATAACCAATAAGACTCCCCCACCCATGTTAACTAACCTTTCCCTTACCCTAACACACTTTATGCTCCTAAACTGATGCCTAACCATAACCAATAAACCCCCCTTCAAGTCAAATTCAAGCAGTGGGAGCCGTTACTTACCATCATTTTGACTATAAAATATCCAATTGGTGGTTTAAATGCCTTGCACTGTATATTATAACAAAAACCTGAGACCCAAATTTAAGACTCTCTTGGCGGAAAAGTACCTAGGGGCCAAAAAGTCCTTGGTCACTGCATCGGCTCTGCAATCTTAATAAAGTTAACAGATCCACCACATGGCAAGGCATCCCAGAAGCAATGAACTTCACCAAGTTGATAAGAAAGGGTAATCTATGCCTTTGAAAGTCCTGATTGGTTGCTTATTACAATCTGCGCTTTACATGCCTGGTTATGCTATTATGTGCCTCTTTATGTGGTTATGTAACCATCCTCCAGATATTTTAGAGCCATTTTGCCCATGATTGCAGAGATATCCTTCATAAATAAACCACTTTACTTGTCACGTTCCCTCAGGCAGCATAAGGGTTAAATTCACAGAAATGTGTAAACAAATTCATAGTAATAAATGTGCCAGATTCAGGTGCTTGAGCTGAGTTTATACTGGAAGAAAATGGGCAAATAATGCCCCAAGCTTTACCTTCATGCAGGGCAGACAGCCATTTTGTGGACCTTATGCTGTAAAAAGAACTATGGAATACTGTATCTGAGGACAAAACCACAGGGCAGTCCCTGATTCAGTAATTCCAACATGTATATAGTCTGCATTCCAGTAACTTGTTGTAGCCTTCAAAATGGCTGCCTGAATTTGTGCTTGCTAATCCACAAGTCACCTGAGTCTGGGTCCTGAGGTGTTCAGGGAAATAAATTACCTGCCATAAAAAATACGGCCAAATATATACACATACAAAACAATAAGAAAAAAAAATAATACACTCAATGGAAGAATGATCCACTCCCTAAGGTGAATTCCGATTGGCTAATTAACTTTGGGGCTGTGCCACAATACAGTAAATCACATTGGACCATGAGTGATATAGTGATGTGCTGAAATCATCACATAAAAGCAAATATCCTCACAGCACACAGTATACATGGATGTTCCAGAGGCTTTAAACATCTAGATGTTTGCATTAGCCAATAGGAATCTCTGTTCCCTGTAATGTAATTGAAGTGCAGTTTTTCGCATAGGCAAACTGGATCATATCTTAAAGACAAAAAAAAGCATAAACGTCAAGACAAAAAAAATAGTCCAGTCATCATTATGGGAAATGAGGAGAACAATAAGCTGGAGCATGTATACTTTGGGGTTGCAGTATATAGTTCATAATTTTCTTAGTTGTTTTTGATGCAGTATGGAGTCCATTCTTTTGAAAGGATAAGTCTCATGGTGACAAGTGCATGACGGGATATCAACCAGATTAATTCCTCAATGCATATCCCTGAATGCTGACTGTACACTTCTATGCTCCTCAAACCAGGAATAATAGACATGCTTCCTTCCTAATAATCCTGTGTAGTCACTTCATGTGCTTTTAGGTGGTCATGAAAGGTGCAGTGGCAATGACATGTCTACTTCTATGTGAATACAGACTAGTGTGTATGGAGAGAAAGAGAGCGAGAGGTCACCATCAAGAGACAATGTACTAAATGGCTGAGAACTCTCCTGAGTGAGATGGTAAGCGACCTCTCAGCTCCCTGCAAATCTGATCTGTATTCAGGAGGAACATAAAATGAACAGACGTCATGGGAGATATTTCCAAGTGCTGGTGTCTTCGAACAAAGTCTTTAAATACTTGCCCAAAAGCATATGCCATAACAGCTGAAAGATGGCTGCACTTCTGCTTATCCAGGTTTCATTTGGATGGGCAGAAAGGTCCTGTAATCATTTTCAACAGTGACTAAAGGGACTTGTAGAAAACATAGTTCACTTCTTAACCAACAGTTTTGTTGAGAATGAGCCCTGCTTGGTAAGAAAACGCAAAATAACATTTTTGTCAGTCTTTTGCTCTGTCTTCATATTTTATCACTTATCATGTTACTATTTGGAGGATCATGCATCAATACTAGTAGAAGTGATAACACCAATTTGTCCACAAGGTTCTTCTTGATGATACTGTGTTATAAGCTTTGTTCTTAAGCACGTGTCTCTCTCTGATTTCATATAGAGAGGGAATATTTGCAAGACTTACAAACGGGAAAAAAATAAAATAAAAGTCAATATTTGGTCCCTAAAAAACAGCAGCAAATCCTCTAGGCATCTGCAGGTCCATCAGAAATCATTGCAATGCTTTGTTTTTCATTGATGTATTCATCTAGTGCTAATATACTTTTCACCTTTCAGTCTATTTTACAATAAAAAGGGTCCAAACGCGCACAAAATAAAAATAAATATGGAACTTTTACAGTACCTTGAACAATTTGCTTAAATATTTATCCCTGCCATTCATGTTTTGAAATGCTCTCATTGAGAAGCTTGTTCATTTAGTGAAGGGGTCCTCCAAAGAGTCTTTGAACCCCCCATTATTGCAGACTTCAGATATTCTTAATCCTAAAAATAGGGAACTAAGGACTGACAACATATTGCTTTGCAACAATTTGATGCCCCTTGCCTGGTCATAGGATGGGTTCTAGTTTGGAGGAAAGATGATGAGGAAAGTCTCTGCTAGAACAGTTTAGAATGAAATGTAGAAGATATTGGAACATGGGGCAACTACAGTAAATACTCCCCTTGGTGGACTGGATACTTCTTCACCAGGTAGAGGAATTAATTGGGTTGTTGGTCCGTACAGTAGCATCAGAACACTCTCCTTCTGATGAATCACAGTCAGACTCTCCAAAATTGCCCGAGTTCTGCATATAATAAAAAAAGTAAAACATAGATTAATACTAATGTTGCATTACATGCATTTGAAAGTCATACAAGCAAGCCCAAAGCACAATCCAGCTATCATCAGCTTAAAGGAGTACTATCGATTGAAACGACTTTTTTTTTTAATACTCTATATTAGTGTACACATTACCACTAGTGCTAGGGGCACTTTATTTATTCACCCAGGTCTCTCTCTCACTATCCCTGCTTAAAAATTCATTTCTCACACAGCTCATAATAGTTTGGGTCACCCTGAGCTGCTTGGTTACTCTGTCACACAGCTCACAAATATATTTCACTGTGTCACTCACAGCATGCAGCAGACATGAGGAGAAATAGGCTGATCTGAGGTGGTAACAGGTAACTAAATGAGCTGGAATATTGCTGGAATATAACTAGCTATACCAGGAGTCTGTGTTTACACTCAGACTGGCTGCCTGTTTGAGGCGATTCACTCCAGGCTGCATCCACTTTAAAAGCTGCTGAGAGGGGCAGACCACTGTCTACAATTAGCATTATTAGTATCTTTATCAGTAAAGAGAAGCAAAGATAATAAACACACATTGCTAGAATCTTTAACCCCTTACCACCATATCAACAAGATTCTTTCAGCAAGGTGATAATTAAACTATAAACTGAGGAGTTGATAGCATCTACCCTTTGCAGAGACATGGTCTAGCCCTCTGGGAGCTCAGTATTAAGGTGCCCATACACTAGTCAGATTGGCAGCAGATAGATAAGAAATGCATCTGATGATCTATCTGATGCGTTTTTAGAACATTTTTTACCAGGATAGAATTCCAATAGATTTCAGTTTGAAATCTATTAAAATTCGATCTGATGGCATTTTTTTGCCATCAGATTTCCATTAAGGCCAATGCAAAATGATAAGCAATCTCATCAGATCGACCTAAATTTTCCATCCTGCCAGTTCGACAGAAATCCATCGAAATCGATCGGAATCGGCCATCGATCGGTCGATTGGCCAACCGATTTTCAATCGATCAATCGATCGATCGATCGGGATCGATCGGTCGGCCAGAAAATCGGCTCAGTGTATGGGCCCCTTTAGATACATTTTGGCATCAATTCACTAAGCTTATCTCCTGTCTTTAATAACTCTTCTGAGCTGTTTCTACAGTTATCACCATTATATCACCATGGTGATAACTGTAGAAACAGCTCAGAAAAGCTATTAAAGACAGGAGATAAGCTTAGTGAATTGAGGCCATTGTATCCAACACTGACGCCAAAACTGACGGAGGATTTTACAGCTGAGAGGAACAGCTGTGTGAGGAATCAAATTGCTCCTAGTACTTGCCCTAATGTGTGCTACAACATACAGCATTTAAAAATAAATGCATACATCGATAGTATTCCTTTAAGTGTTTGGCATGTTCTGTATTATGAAGAGAGGAGGAAGGGGGAAATCTGATGAGCTCCAATGCTAGGGCAGTACAATAACAATCAGCCAGAAGTAAACTGACACGGCCTATGGCTATTCCCTTGGGCAGAGGTCACACTTAGCGTTATCAAATAGAGCTTGCACTACTTTTCCACACAACGCCTGCGTTTCCACACACAATCAATAGCTACTACCATGCTGAAATGTTTTAATATCTTATCTTTAAAGGGAACTTGTACTGAGTAAAATTATTTAAAATAAACACATGAGGTAACTTCAAATGAACATTAAATAGTTACCTTGCCATCCATTCCTCTCAGAAGCTCACCATGTTCTTCTGACAATGATCCCTTCCAGTTCTGACTACATTTTGTCAGAACTGAAATACATCAGTTGCTGTCAGTTATATATCAGTTGCTGTCAGTTATAGCTGAGTAGACAACTGATGTGGCCGGTAATGTTCATGTTTCCCTATGGCTCAAGTGGGCGATGTTACAGTTTAACAGTGTGCTGATCAAAAAGCTGTTGTGGGGTAATGGCCATTTTCAAAATGGAGGACGTGGATCACAGTGGACAAAGAGGACGCAGGAGAGGAGAAAGAGATTGAGGAGTAGACTACACGGGAGGTAAGTATGACCTGTGTATGTTTATTTTGACTTTTAAGTTTCAGTTCAGGTTTTCTTTAAAGAGGAACTCCAGTGAACATTGTTACTGTTGGCAGGTGATGTAGCTGCTGCATGTTTTTTTGGCAGTTAAACAGCTATTTCCCACAATGCAGCAAGGTTCACAGACAGGAAACTGCCAAGAGTAAGTACTTTTCTTGTTTCTTGTAGGAGGGGTTTCACCACCATATCAGTCATACAGCGCCCCCTGATGGTCTGTTTGTAAAAATGAATAGATTTCTCATGTAAAATGGGGTATCAGCTACTGATTGGAATAAAGTTAAATTCTTGGTCAGAGTTTCTCTTTAAGTTGGCATGTTTTCAGTACTACAAAGACATTCACTCATGCTCCTTTTACCTCATAACTGTGCTCCTCTGCACACAGCTTGCCCAAGGACATCTGAGTCTTTACTCGTCTCACAGCACACTCCTTGTCCGACAACCCATCTGACTGTGTGGAGATCTCAATGGGTATTTCTGGCGTGTGGGACAGCATGTCTTCCAGCTTATCTGCCACACGATCCTTACGGTTGTTGGCTAAGTCATCTGGGCTGTTGGAGTGATCACTAGTGTTCCCCTCTTCTCCGTCAGAGACCGAGAAATTTTCTGAACTGAAGGTAGAGTAGGACTGACAAGTGCTCATCCCCCGTGGTGGTCGGTGTCTTCGAGGGAACTCAACCTCACTGTCTACTTCACCCTCCTCTTCCTCAGATGATTCATCTCCATTCTAAGTAAACAGACATACAAGAACATAAAGTTAATCAAGTTTTAGACACATGCAGTTTATATACAATACCTAGCAACTCATCAACTATATACAGGGTTATGCATAACAATTGCAGTGGCTTGCAAAAGTATTCGGCCCCTTTGAAGATTTCCACATTTTGTCACATTACTGCCACAAACATGAATCAATTTTATCAGAATTCCACGTGAAAGACCAATACAAAGTGGTGTACATGTGAGAAGTGGAACGAAAATCATACATGATTCCAAACATTTTTTACAAATAAATAACTGCAAAGTGGGGTGTGCGTAATTATTCACCCCCCTGAGTCAATACTTTGTAGAACCACCTTTTGCTGCAATTACAGCTGCCAGTCTTTTAGGGTATGTCTCTACCAGCTTTGCACATCTAGAGACTGAAATCCTTGCCCATTCTTCTTTGCAAAACAGCTCCAGCTCAGTCAGATTAGATGGACAGCATTTGTGAACAGCAGTTTTCAAATCTTGCCACAGATTCTCAATTGGATTTAGATCTGGACTTTGACGGGGCCATTGTAACACATGGATATGTTTTGTTTTAAGCCATTCCATTGTTGCCCTGGCTTTAAGTGTAGGGTCGTTGTCCTGCTGGAAGGTGAACCTCCGCCCCAGTCTCAAGTCTTTTGCAGGCTCCAAGAGGTTTTCTTCCAAGATTGCCCTGTATTTGGCTCCAGCCATCTTCCCATCAACTCTGACCAGCTTCCCTGTCCCTGCTGAAGAGAAGCACCCCCAAAGCATGATACTGCCACCACATTTGACAGTGGGGATGGTGTGTTGAAAGTGATGTGCAGTGTTAGTTTTCCGCCACAAATAGCGTTTTGCATTTTGGCCAAAAAGTTCCATTTTGATCTCATCTAACCAGAGCACCTTCTTCCACATATTTGCTGTGTCCCCACATGGCTTGTGGCAAACTGCTAATGGGACTTCTTATGCTTTTCTGTTGTCAATGGCTTTCTTCTTGCCACTCTTCCATAAAGGCCAACTTTGTACAGTGCATGACTAATAGTTGTCCTATGGACAGATTCCCCCACCTGAGCTGTAGACTTCTGCAGTTCGTCCAGAGTCACCATGGGCCTCTTGACTGCATTTCTGACCATCACTTTCCTTGTTCAGCCTGTGAGTTTAGGTGGACGGCCTTGTCTTGGTAGGTTTGCAGTTGTGCCATACTCCTTCCATTTCCGAATGATCGCTTGAACTGTGCTTCGTGGGATGTTCAAGGCTTTGGAAATCTTTTTGTAGCCTAAGCCTGCTTTAAATTTCTCAATAGCTTCATACCTGACCTTTTTGGTGTGTTCTTTGGAATTCAGGGTGTTGTTGCTCCCAATATTCTCTTAGACAACCTCTGAGGCCGTCACAGAGCAGCTGTATTTGTACTGACATTAGATTACACACAGGTGCACTTTATTTAGTCATTAGCACTCATCATGCAATGTCTATGGGCAACTTACTGCACTCAGACCAAAGGGGGCTGAATAATTACGCACACTCCCCTTTGCAGTTATTTATTTGTAAAAAATGTTTGGAATCATGTATGGTTTTCATTCCACTTCTCACATGTACACCACTTTGTATTGGTCTTTCACGTGGAATTCCAATAAAATTGATTCATATTTGTGGCAGTAATGTGACAAAATGTGGAAAACTTCAAGGAGGCCGAATACTTTTGCAAGCCACTGTACATAGGGGATGATGCACTATGTGCTAGTAATATTGCTGTGTGCAGACAGCATTACGTAGCCTGTTGTAACACCATTATTCGTGTACCATGGGTTGCGGAAATTGTGTAACCCATGATACCCTGCTGGTGGTAGTAATGTTAATATTGCCATGCGCACAGCAATATTACCAACGCAACATGCTTTCCCCTCCTAACTGTATTAAATGGGACATCAAAGAACCTCAAAAAAGGGGAAAAAAACAAAGGGCAGGTTGTCTAGGGCAACCACCATCTGAACAAGCGGAGAATCACTTAGCTTACAATCAGGTTGTTGATCTGTCTTGTATCTGAAAAAGACGTACCCCAAACTGTAGTGGGAACACTAAAACGTCTAACATAGCTAAAAAGGTATCTATCGGTATAGATTTGTAGAGGTGCCCAGCAAAATAAAAGGACTGAAATCTAAAAAAGAGAGTGTAGGTAAATGTACTCACCGTATCTCCCAAGAGAAGACAGACAGTAGTTGTAAGAGATATTTTATTGGGCACAAAAGCTGTACCTATAGCGTCTGAGTGCTCACATGACACCAATATATCCACTTGGCACTGATATATGACGTAAGTCCCACAAAAACTATAAGGTACCTTTGTGCCTCAGGTAGCATCCCCCCCCCCCCCCCCCCGTATTAGGTCACCACTAGTATAGGTTGCCAGAATAGCCCCCCAAGTATAGGTTGCTAGAGTAGCCCTTCAAGTGTAGGTAGTCAGATTAGCTACCCCTAAAGTATAGATAGCCCCTCTTCCCATATGCAGAGTAGCCAACGGAATGCTGGAGGAAAGTGACATACCTCTCTGTGCTCCACTGATGATCTACCTTCCTCATGCATCTGAGTCTCTAGGATTACAGTGCCCTCTCTTGTCATGTAACCCATGTGATAAAAGAGGGTGTTGTAGTCATGGATACAAGAATGTTAAGAAGAACATAGATCATCAGTGGAGTCTGAAGAGATATGTTACTCTCCAGCGCTCCACTGCCTATACTCTGCAATTTAGGGGACTGGACACCGTTCTTACTGAGGCCAGCAGCAGACCCCCTGAATTCTGGCCAGGACCACTGGGCCCCCCTTGGCTATAGGGCCTCATTGCAGTTGCTGCTATGGTGATCCCTACACCACTGCATGCCTGTATGTGACATTACTGAGTCAACTAAACGTTATAGTTGAAAAGTGGCTAAAGCTGCTCAACTTTTATTTAATATTTCTACATATCTTAAGTCTGTAAGGGAGTTCAGAAGTATACAAGTGTATATACTATGCATAACTGCCCACAAATACTAATTGGGCCATATGCAATTCACTTTTTCACCTGAGTTTTCTCCTAGGTGATATTTTTAAACTTGTCAATAAAACGCATTTTAAGCCACCAGAAAGCAAGAAAATACTCAAAATAATTTTAATATTACGTTTTCACCTACTTTTTGGTACTTTTTTTTAATTAAAAAGTGGTGGTAAACTATTTTAAATTGAAGATGAAAAATTATCTCCTAGGAGAAAACTCAGGTGAAAAAGTGAATTGCATATAGCCCATTGTGTAGTTCCATGGCGTGTGCTCTGGGAGCTGAACACAGTAATAGCCAGCTACTTGACAAAGTACTGATGCTTTGTCATAAATTCTGTCTGCCTATTCTACTGTCATGTGGCAGTGTACAGCCAGGTATAGATGCCCTCAGTATAGCCAGGTACAGGTTCCCTCAGTATAGCAAGGCATGGGTGCTTCCAGTATAGCCAGGCATGGGTGCCCACAATATAGCTAGGTATAGGTGCTCCCAATATTGCCAGGTATAGGTGCCTCCAATATTGCCAGGTATAGGTGCCCCCAATATTGCCAGGTATAGGTGCCCCCAATATTGCCAGGTATAGGTGCCCTCAGTATTTCCAGGTATAGGTGCCCTCAGTATTGCCAGGTATAGGTTCCCACAGTATAGCCAGGCATGCGTGCCCCCAGTATAGCCAGGTATAGGTTCCCACAGTATAGCCAGGCATGGGTGCCCCCAAGTACAGTTAGGCATGGTTGCTCCCAGTATAGCCAGGCATGGGTACCCCCAGTATAGCCAGGCATGGGGTGCCCCAGTATAGCCAGGCATAGGTGCCATAGGTGAGAGATGAAGTCTTATTCTGCCAGGTATAGGAGCCCTCAGTATAGATAGCCAGGTATAGGAAGGCAGTTACTGTAGGTGCCCCAGGCCCAGGGGTGCAGCGCTTGAGAAAGGGCCACACACAGAAGCAGGGAGAGGGGCCCACTCCCCCCTTCCCTCATCTCGGGTTCCCCCTTCAGCGCTCCCCCCTTCAGCATTGATGGCAGCAGCAAGCTGGCAAGGAACAGTGAACGCATACATACCTCTTCTGCGTTCCATGCAATGGAGGTCTGGTCTTCTCTATCACAGCACCTCACACTACTTCCTAACAGGAAATAGCATCAGGCGCTTACACCGCATGCAAAGCCGAACTATGTCTGCATTCTCTGTTCCCTACCCACTTGCTGCTGCTGTAAATGCTGGGGGCGGGAGCGCTGAAGGGGGAGCCTGAGGTGGGAGGAGTGGGCCCCCCTCCCCGCCGCTGTGTGTTGCCATAGATCCTCCCTCATGCACTGCGCTCTTTCCTGCCCCCAAAAACAGCCCTAGGTGGGCCCCAGAGGGCCCCCCTGCCCGCGGCTGCATCCCTTGCAGGCTCGATTGTAACATGAAAAAAGTATTCTATTTCCTTTTATAATAAATTATCAACCGGATTTCTGAGAGATGAAGTCTTATTTTGTTTTACATTTAGTAAAGCTTTATGCTTAGCAAGGCTGACTGGTTATTTGAGTCACAGGAGCACAAAGTATGGTAGGTTTCATCTCATAAACTAAGTGGAGTAAAGCTAAAAGAGGTAAAATAATTTTAAACATTACTTAAAAGCATTTATTTAAGCAATTATCACTGCGGCAAGACAAGCTTATTATATATTTTCTGTGCTTCTAACATACTTTATGTAAATTTAAATTGTGTCTGTTTTTTACAGTTTGTCTGTGTTTTGTACTTTTTGCACGACACTAATTCTAGAAGGTGGTGTCTATAAAAAAACAACACAAGCTTTTGAAACAGAAACGCCACACCCAAGGATAGTCAGTTACAAAATCAATTTTTTAAAGGCGAACGTAAGATACACTTTAAAGAAAAAAAGACTTAGGAACTGCAATACAGCTATGAAAGAAAATAAAAAAAAAATTCTAATCAGAGCTATTTTTTGTTAAGGTACATGGTAAATACAGCAGCTTTTGCCTTAGAACATGGCTGCCAGGGAAGTGTGCTACCGGAGAGTCTAGATATTTGCCCTTTCAGTAAACAGGAACCTTCTGGGGAAACTAGCTGCCATGAAGGACACATACAGTGAATTTATAAAAGGCCACATGTCCAGTGCCTTCAGCTGATCTAGAGATCAGATGAAGCTGTATAAACCACATTAACTGCAGGCAAACATACAAAATGCAGTTTGATTCAGTTCTGTGTTGACTAAAATGTACTTTTAACAATTCTGTTATATGGAAGTGAATCTGCCTTTGTATTAATAATGGGGAATGCTAGGCTGCAATTAAGCAAACTGAAGTCAATGGTTTGCCAAGAGGCATTTTCAGTGTATATATATATATATATATAGAGCCGGGACAAGGTCCTCCAGCACCCAAGGCTGAGACACCAAAGTGCGCCCCTCCATCCTTCCCACCCCAGCCGTCACACTCTGATAGCTATTAGACTAAGAGGCACCCCAGGGCCCCCAACACCTTAATCTCTAGTTATCTGCCTTGCAGTCACTGCCATGTATCCCCTTTTCTTATTTCTCTCTGCTTCAAACACAATAGGGGAATGATAGCTGAGTGAGTTGTGCGCCCCCTCCTACACTGCGCCCTGAGGCTGGAGCCTCTCTCACCTCTGCCTCCCAGATGAGTTGCAAAACTCTTGGATTTTTGCATAATAATCAGGAGCAAGGACCCTGTGGAAGCATGAACAAGATCTGAGTCTATACAAGGTGGGAGGAGGTGTCCCACTGTGCATGTAAACTACCAAGAAACAGTCTGAGGGCCCATGCACACTGCAAATCAGATTTGCGATTCCGATTTTCCCTGGATGCTATAAAAAAGATGCATAAAAAACGCAGCATGCAGTACTGATTAAAAATCGCAAATCGTAATCGCATTTAAAATCGCAAATTGGAATCGCATGTAGTGTGCAAGAGGCCTTACATCGATGTGGATGTTAGGTAAGCCCGCTCCTTATTAATTCCCAAACTGGTAGTTTACAATGGGGCACCTCCTTCCACTTTGTAAAGTCTAGTCCGACTCTTAGGGGTTATCCCTGCAACGGATATTCAGTGGTTTTAGCGGACCTTTTCGATTGGAGAGTGACCCAAGTCTGAGTGGAGACGATCTTCTCCACGTGCTCTAAACAATGGTTGCATAAAAGCAACCCATGCTTGTAAGTAGTACTATTGTGGATTTATTTTCCCGTTTGTGAAAATACTACACTATTGGTGCTCCTGGTCTGTAACTCTGTCTCATCTTTTTTCTTTTTGGTCGCTGGAGCTCCATGCTGACCTCGTACTCTTACTAAGATTTCAGAATATCTCTTTGGTGTTGCTGCTTTGTTTGAAATTGGATCTATAGCGTGTGTGTGTGTGTGTGCGTGCGTGCGTGCGTGCGTGCGTGTGGTGCACAGTTAGGAAATGAGCGATCATGTGCAAGCATGCTTGCAGACACTTATTTTTCAGCTTTTGTAAACCAGCTACAGTGTGCATTTAGAGATTGTTTTGGTGTTCAGCTCATTTTTACAGTTATATGAGGAAGATATAGGTTGGCATTACCTTTCTCAGAGTGCGGATCCGACGTGGAAGAGCAGGTGGTGTAGGGATGGTCAGAGAACTCACTCCCACCGCTGCCCTGATTATGGGAAGTTGGTCTAGCCCAGAAAGTGGAGTATGAGTTGCTTCTTGCATATGGGTGGGCCTTGGAGACTCTGAAGGGTTCCTCTCTGAGTTCCTAAGTTCTGTGTTTTCACTTTTGGAATTTTCCCAGTTTTCTGGGTCCATGTTTGGCTGAGAAGAGGCCTCAGAACAGTCCAGGCAAGGGTTGTAAGGGTCCTGCTGACAGTATTCCCAGTTGGATTCTGACTGCAAACGACTGTCAGCCTCCAGTGTGCTGGAGAGAAGATCAGGGCTGGAGCCAGACATACACCTCTGAGCATGACAACTCAGCGGGCTTCTTAGTGCAGCTGCAGGGCCAAAGTATCGCAAGTTGTTAGCGCAGTTAGCAATATTCTGCCCATGCACATTAAGGGTTTGGTGTCGAGATAGCGCAGGCTGGACTGGATCATGGCGGGGGCTTGGTGGAGTAAATGGGGGTGAAGCAGGAGAAAGATGGCGAGCAGTTTGAGAGGATAAAGGAGAGTCCAGATTTTTTGCAACACCCAAAAAGTCAGCATGACTGCCCTTGCTATTCCCTCGCCGATGACGTGGCTTGCTTCGATATCGGCTCTTCCCGCCTGTGGCTATCTTTGGACTTCCAGATATGGGAGATGAGCTAGGTGCATTTGCTTCCACACTGGTTATGGCATCTGATTTCAGTAAGTCAGGCCTAGGAAAAAATGAATTCAGAGTTATTCTGTAAACGGGTAAACATTGATATTTTACTTTAAAATAGATTGTTGAATTATTTTGTTAACATTATGTTGATGCTACCTCTCTGCTGTCCTGGGTTCCCTTCACCGCCCGTTAGTAGGAATTATTAATCAATAGCACAGACATTAGATGATGGTTGATATCATTTTTTTCTTTTTGCAAAATTATGCAGGAAAGTAAACTATGATTGGATGCCCACTCTCTGAATCTGTAAAGCTCCATACACATGCTCAACTGCTGTCATTATAAAACGAGCAATCCCCAACAGTTAGCGATGAAGGAATGACGTCACAATCCGTTACAACGCAGACATGTGAAAAGGCCCATAGAATTGTTTGGGCAGTACGGTAACTTGACATGCAGAATTATTCTGCAAGGTAACTGAGTACTATGAATGCACCCTTACAGCAGCTTCTGGTCATTTGATCAAAATATCAAGACAGGATTTTGGTTTGTAAAGATTTAAGCACTGTGATCACTGAGCTATTAGACAGTGTTTTTAGATATGTGACATGAGATGGGCATTAAATATTCCATTACCTGAAAAAAAAACAAATGCAGTTATACCTTCTTTGACTAATCTAGTTCTCTGCGGGCAGAACATCACGTATGTTTATTTTAATACCCCATGAGGAAATTAATTGGGGTTCAGCCCCTGAATATCCATGCAAAATTTTGCATTGTGATCTAATAACTAAGTATCTGTTTTCTAATTTGCTTCTAGTTTGTATGTTTTAAACTGCTTAAAATTACACATTTTTTTGTTTTTGCAAATGTAGTATATTTATTATTATTAATTGTATATATAAAGCACCAACATATTATGCAGTGCTGGATGACAGACATAAAAAGGTTATACAACATAGAACAAAGCACCTGCTAGACCTACCGGTAGCGGTGTTTCTGTCCTGAAGCTGGGACACGTCCTCAGGAGTTTGGGCACGCCCAGACACCTGTTGAAACACACAGAAAAAAAGGATTAAAAGCTCCCGCCCTCCCTCTAACCTCAGTGCATAAAAAAGTAAACGACCGGAACAACAGGAAAGAAGAGAGGAGCGAAGCACCTCCTAGTGACCCCTAAACAACTGGCCCCAAGGAAAGTGCGAAGAAAAAAGGGTAGGGTAGCGGACAGTGTCCCAGCTTCAGGACAGAAACACCGCTACCGGTAGGTCTAGCAGGTGCTTTCTCCATCCCTCAGCTGGGACACGTCCTCAGGAGTGATACAAAAGTAATTAACCCACCTAGGGAGGGACTACAGCTTGGAGCACTTTCCTGCCAAACGACAAATCCTGTTGCGACAGTACATCCACTCTATAGTGTTTGACGAAGGTGGAAGGACTTGCCCAGGTCGCCGCCTGACATATCTGCTGAACCGTAGCCCCCGCTCTTTCAGCCCAAGACGTGGAAATGGAACGGGTTGAATGTGCATTAATATTGTCTGGTGGAGTGGAGTCTGAAATCTTGTAGGCTAATGAAATAACCTCACATAACCATTTAGCCATGGTTTGTCTTGAAGCATGCTGTCCCTTATTTTTTGAACCGTACAAAATAAATAAATGAGAGGTTTTCCTAAACTCTCTAGTTCTTGTCAAATAAGCTAAAATAGCCCTCCTGGCATCCAGACAATGAAATTCAGACTCCCTGGCACAAGAAGGCTTATCACAAAACGAAGGAAGCACAATATTTTGTGACCTGTGGAATTCCGAAGAGACTTTCGGTAAATAATTAGGATCTAAACGTAGGACAACCTTGTCCGGAAAAATAGTCAAAAAAGGATCCTTAATGGATAAAGCTTGAAGATCACCTAGTCTTCTAGCTGACGTAATTGCAACTAAAAAAATCACTGTAAGAGTCAAAAATTTTAGCTCGATTTTATCGATGGGTTCAAAGGGAGGTCTGGTCAAAATATTGAGAACTAAGGAAAGATCCCATTGTGGTACTATTTTTTGCTTGATAGGCGTGGATTTCTGAATAGCCCGAAAAAAATCTTTGATTAGCCTTTCTTGTGCCAAGGGTCTATCTAGCAAAATAGACAATGCCGAACACTGTACCCTCAGCGTACTTAGAGATAAATTCATCTCCAGCCCACTCTGAAAAAAATCCAGAATAGTCCCAATCCCGGTCTGTACCCTATTATGAGAAAAACACCATGACCCAAAAACCTTCCATACTTTCCTATATATTTTGTGAGTAATGGGTTTTCTACACTTCAGCAGGGTATCTATCACCTTATCTGATACCCCTTTGTTTCTTAGCATTAACCTCTCAGGATCCATGCTGCTAGCTTGAACAACTCTGGCTTGGGGTGCAATAAAGGACCCTTTTGCAGAAGATCTGACCTCAGAGGAAGTGGTAACGGCGACTGACCTGACAGACTCAAGAGAGTGGCAAACCACCCCCTCTTGGGCCAAAGAGGCGCTATCAGTATTACACAAGCTTTCTCTTTCTGTACTTTGTCTAAAACTCGCGGGTTTAGGTTCAGGGGCGGAAATGCGTAACCTAGATTGAATGTCCATGGTACTGAAAGCGCATCCAATCCCAGAGAGCTTGAACTGCTGTGGAGAGAGAAAAATTGAGGAATCTTTGCATTGTTTGGGGAAGCGAACAGATCTATCTCTGGAATGCCCAATTTCTCTGTTATCCAAAGAAACACTTCTTGATTCAGTTCCCACTCTGCTTGATCGAGCTCGTGGCGGCTCAAATAGTCCGCCTCCACATTCAGCGCTCCTTTTATGTGAATTGCTTCGACTGACAGCAGATTTGTCTCTGCCCAACCGAAAATCTCTGATGCCAGAAGAGACAGACTCGGGGATCGGGTGCCCCCCTGTTTGTTGAGATACGCAATCGCGGAAATGTTGTCGGAAAATACTAGAACGTGTTTGTTCCGAATCAAAAACTGGAAGGCAAAAAACGCCTCCAAAACTGCTCGAAGCTCCCTGAGATTGGATGAACTTCTTGCCAGCCTCTTGGACCAGGTTCCCTGAGCCTGGTAACCTAATACAGTAGCACCCCAACCCCAGGCACTTGCATCCGTGTGGATTCTCACTGGGTCTTCTTGTCTCCACACTCTGCCCTTTACCAGATTGGAGGCATCCAGCCACCAATGGAAACTTTGTTTTACCTGACCCGGGATCTGAACTACCTGTTCTAAGGATTCCTGAGTTTTGTCCCAGATTGTTAACAACCATCTCTGTAGACTTCGACCGTGAAATTGTGCCCACGTGACTGCTGGAAGTGTTGCCGTTATTAACCCCAACACTTTCATTATGTCTCTGATGGACGTTTCCTGAGACAGTAAAAGATCTCTCAACTCTGACTGTAACTTCTCTATCTTCCCTGATGGCAGAAAAATCCTGCCCCTGACAGAATCGATCACATATCCCAAAAATACAATTGTTTGGGTTGGTGCTAGATGAGATTTTGGATAATTGATGATCCACCCCAATTGCTTTAGAGTCTGAATCACCCGATCTCTGTGCTGGATTAGAGTCTCCTGAGTTTTGGCAAAAATTAATAGGTCGTCTAAGTAGGGAATTATTTGTATCCCCTGTAGTCTTAGAAATTTCATGACCTCTGCCAATACCTTCGTAAAAATCCGGGGAGCGGTTGCAATCCCGAAAGGAAGTGCCTGGAATTGATAATGAAGACACCGGTCCTTCATCTGAACCGCGAATCTTAGATATTTTTGGTGTGACCGGGCAATCGGGACGTGTAAATATGCGTCCTGTAAATCTATTCATACGAAGTATTCCTCTCCCTGAAGAAGAGATTTTACCGACGCTATGTTCTCCATTCTGAACTTCCTGTACGTTAAATAGGGATTTAGGGATTTCAGATTCAGAATGAATCTGAAATCCCCTGTGTTTTTTGTTACCAAAAACACATGGGAATAATATCCCTGAAACTCCTCTATTGGAGGAACCGACACAATCACTTTTTTTAAAATTAACTTTGTAATCTCCGAAAAAAGCCCGTTTGCCTTGCTCAAATCCTGAGGAAGGCTGTTCACATAGACCCTGGAGGGAGGGGGGACAAAAAATTGTGGACGGTACCCGTCCTGTATAATTTTCAAAATAAAAGGATCTGGATTTATCTGACACCATTGGGACACGAAATAAAGAAGCCTCCCCCCCACTGGCCACGAGTCACTTCCTTTCTTTGGGGTTGCTGGGTTTTGCGAGTGCAAAACCTCCTTTTCCTTTGCCTGCTGGAAAGGACCATTTCCTGTGCTGAGTTTGAGATTTGGATTGGTCCTGCCCTGGCCTTTTGAAAATACTCTGTTTCTTAAATTGAAAATTCTTACGCTTAGTAGGGAATTGCTTCCCTTTCTCTGCCGACCTGGAAAGTACATTTTCCAATTCACTTCCAAAGAGTAGATTCCCTTCAAACGGGACTGAACATAATTTGTTTTTGGAAGTTAAATCCCCATCCCATGCTTTGAGCCAGACCGCTCTTCTGGCAGAGTTGACAAGAGCCGTAGTACGAGCGGAAATTCTAATAATTTCAACCGCTGCGTCTGCCAAAAAAGCCACCGATCTCAAAACCACCGGGAGTGATTTCACATAAGTACTTAAGGCTTTACCGGAAATCACGTGTGATACTAAATTTTCCATCCAAATTTTTAAATTTCTGGAAATACAAGTAGCGGCCACACTAGGCAAAAAAGCAAAAGAAGCAGATCCCCATGCTTTTTTCAGAAGCAAATCAATTCTTTTATCCAAAGCATCCTTGAGAACCCCCGCGTCCTCAAAGGAGAGGTCCGCATTTTTTGAGTGCTTGGATAAAGAAGCGTCGATTTTAGGACATTTAACAAATTTATCCATATCTGATTGAGCAAATGGGTATTTCCTTTTCGCCGATTTAGGTATAAATAACCGCCGCTCCGGCTCCTGCCATTGCGATGTAATAATATCCTTAAGGGATTGGTGGAAAGGAAACACTCTCCCAGTTTGCTGAGCCAAACCAGAATAAACTTGATCCTGGACCGAAAGTTCCCTTTGGATTTCCGGAATTTTTTCGGTAGTGTAGACCGATTTAAGTAAATCGTTAAATTCATCAGTATTAAACAAAAATCTTGCTGATTTTTTTAACTCTTCATCTGACTCCTCATCAGATTGAAGAGTTTCCCCCTCCTCTAAGTCGGACCAAGTTTCCCTGTCCTCTAACTCTTCCACTTCTCCCTCTTCCTCTCCCTCCGGAACCCCAAACATATCACCCGGAGTCAGAGGAGGAATTGCCGGGGGTTCGCCATCAGACCACCCGACAGCGCTTGTAGGGGGAACGGAATCAATAGGGACCACTGGTGCAGAGGAAGGACCGGCAACAGGGGCCTCGGCAGAGACCGACAAGATAGAATCTTTAAATTTCCCCAAAGTGTCAGTCATGTCTTTCTTAACAGAACGCATTACATTTTTAAAAATAGCAGATGATTCTGAAGCAATAACTGCATTGATACAACCCTGACACAGACTTTTAGCATAACTGGAAGATAGCTTAGTCTGACACTGGCAACATTTCCTAGACCTAGCCTTCTCACTAGAACTACCAGATTTAGACTCCACTCTGGCCTAGAGAGAAAATAAGGAAAAAACACACCAAAAACAGGAACCCTTATTAGTATTCACACTGTCATATAAGGTTTTTCCTTATGGGAGATATCACTCCCACTCACCCCACCATCAGTTTGCAGTCTGGTTCCTGATGTGGCTGAGGAAGATGCTGCCGCTGCCCCTGAGGCTGGTGCTGCCGCTGCCCTTGTGGATGGCGCTGCCGCTGCCCCTGTGGCTGGCGCTGCCGTTGCCCCTGTGGCTGGCGCTGCCAAGGCGGCCGACGCGGACATGGTGGACGCACTTGCGGACTCCATCTTCCACCATGCGGGATCCGTGGCGTCCTTTTATCCGCAACCGGAAGTGCAGTAACGCGTCACTTCCGGTGCGACGACTCCTCCTCCCGAACTTTGCGTCCTTGCCTCAGATGAAAAGGCTGGCCAGTCTAGCCGCGCGGGAGGAAGGAAGCTGGACAGCCCTATTCCACCCGAGGGCGTCCAGTCAAATGGCGGCAGAGGCACCTTCTTCCCGATGTCCCGACAAGCTTCTTCCCGGCCTAACACAGGTACCTCTGCCAGTGACAACTCACCCTCTGGTGAGAAAAAGAAAAAAACAAACTGGAGCTACTTTTCCGTGTGCTTTCGGGCGGAAACACAAAAACAACTGAGGTTAGAGGGAGGGCGGGAGCTTTTAATCCTTTTTTTCTGTGTGTTTCAACAGGTGTCTGGGCGTGCCCAAACTCCTGAGGATGTGTCCCAGCTGAGGGATGGAGAAAGTTATATAAGGCAAACGGTACAAAATACATGATCATGCGATATGGGCTGGTTAGGTAGGCCCAGTAATACAAGTACAGCCTGTCATAGGAAAGGAGCAGACAATCCTGTAGATTACACTAGGGAAGGGAAGACCCTGCCAGAGGCTTACAATCTAAGGGTGCAGTTTCCATGCCACTGCCCAGGAACTACAGCCATGCTGCACAAATAATAAGACAGACCAGGGGGAAACCTTTGTTACTCATTGGAACTAACCCTAACTGGCTGCAAAGTATGAGAATCCTATCCCCCAAGTTTGTGTTAGACATACTGTGGAATCGCTGTGCTGTATTTGAATATTATTATTTATTGTATTTTAAGCGCCAACATATTACGCAGCGCTGGACATTAGTTTAGGTTACAGACAATATTTAGGGGTGACATACAGCAAAATGACAATAAATGAATACAAGAAAGACCAGATCACACAGCATAGTATGAGTACAAGGTAATGCTTAGTCAGTCACTGGAGGGGAGCATGGAGATTAGGCAAGTAAGGTTCACTATTCACTATTAGGTTCAATATTCCGACAAGCTGAAATAAGGTTCACCATTAACTCTTACAATATACAGAGACAAACTGAAACCATGGAGGTTTACTCAATAGCAGTGGAATTTCCCTTTAAGCTACTTTTGCGTTTATATCTCCCTGACCAGCTCCCATGGGAACAATTAGATCTTGGTGGGTCTGCCTCTCAGCCCTGGGCATCCTGGCTGAACTGTGCTCAGAGGGAAAAAAAATAATCTACTTCAGTATGGCCTGGTGCACACTGAGCGGTTTTTGAAGTGTTTCGCAAACTGCTTCCGCCTGTGAAAACGCTTGGCGCACACCAGCGGTTTGCGGTTTTTAGCAAACCGCAAACGTGTGTCCTGCAGCACTTTTGCGGTTTGCAGAAGCTTTTCTGCCTCAATGTAAAGTATAGGAAAAGCTCAAACAGTTCTGAAAAACGCTAGATCAGAGCGGTTTTCCAGGTGATTTTATAACAGTAGCTGTTCACTAACAGCTTTTACTGTAACAATATTTGTAATCTGCTACACAAAAACGCTCCAAAAAACGCTAGGCATGTTTAGAAAACCTCTCTAAACATGCCTAGAATCGCTCTGAAATCTGCTTTAAAAACCTTTAGCGTTTTGAGGATCTGCTAGCAGTTTTGGTGTGTACTGGGCCTATATTCTAACAGCCAATAGCTAGTGTGTTCCCTGAAAATAAGAAAAACAAACGTTTGCTTTAAAACAGAAAGCAAACTTTTGTTTTTCTTAGCATTTTAGTAAGGGGGCTTTTAGGACCATCGTAGCCCCTCACACACTCCAATGAGTTCTGGTTCACCATGAGCTTGCTGGTTAGTCTGTACCCCTGAAAACAAGGAGCCATGAGAGGTTTCCTTTTCCCCTCCCATCACCCTTTGCATAGCAGATAATATACTGTATACATTTGGCTGAGCCAAACCATCATGTTCATTCTGTTTTCACAGACTTTAAGATGAGATCTTTATGTGGACTTTATAATTGAAAATGTTTGGACATCAGGGAGGTTGAGTCACAAAACTTATCTTTTGAATTAACTAACTTTATTTTCCCACTCAAGTACAAGAAGGGATAATTCATGAAATAAACACATAAAAGGGATGATTCATGGGAGGCTGGTAAACCGCACATCAGTTTTTACAGTGTTTATGAAATCCCTGTCACATGTGTTGCACACATAGTGCAACTCGTTATGTACAGTATATAACATGTGTTGCTACTATGGCACACATTGCACAAATAGTATTATGCGTGTGTTGTGTACATAGTGTGAGGTGCTCTTTGTGCTTATTGCTTGTGTACACACCAGTAACACTGACATGGGACACATGCGCCTGTCAATTTTACCAACCATTTGTGAACCACCCCCAAGGAGATATAAGTAGGCCATACAATTGTGACCTGATATGCCAACCAATCAATCCATATCTGACTGGAATTCTATTGGATAGTGATCGATTCCTACACCACATGTCAAACTTAATTTGTGGGTGGCCATTAATCCCTCACTGCTCCTGTCCAATGCCATCTCATGGATATTTTTCAACATGCCTAATCACACTTTCTATTGATTTTAAACGTTTTAAAATCGATCAAAAGTAACTATATCGGGGGAAAGATATCTGGCAAATGTGATCAAAGTGCTCAAATCAGTTGAACCTCCTGCCATATCTGTATCTCTGTATGGCCAGCTATATAGTTCAGATGATAAAAACCAGATATGGGGCCTGAAGCAGCGGTAACATTGCTGTGTGCAGGTAGTGCATGGCAATTCTACTGGTAGTAACAGCAGGGGGCAGTGCACCTTACCGGGGTTACTCACATGTACTACACTATTAAGGTAACACGCTGCCCCCTGCCGTTAGCACCCGGAAAATTGCAGTGTACTGCCTGCACGTGGCAATTTTACTACTGCTTTGTGCATCAGGCAATAGAGAGGTAACTCGTGCATTAAGACAGATAACAAGAGATAATTCATGAAAAAGAGATAGTAGAGATAGTTCATAGGTTTTGTCAATCAACCCCTAGACGATAAATACCCTTTAGAGTTACATACCTTCGGGTGTGAGGTGTTGACTTACAGGGAACTCCTTTCTTTTTGATCAATTTTTCCACAGTGTTAGGGTGAACTATAGGCCGTACAGGGTGGCGTTTGTAGGTTCCAGGGTATTTTTTCTCTACTGCCTGTTCACGCCTACAGAAGAGATAATGTTGTAATTTTACAAAATGTACTTTTTCTAACTGCAGAATTTCACTGTACATACTTCAAAGCATATAAAGTTGTCTTAGACAGGGTTCACACTTGCATGCATGAAAAATGCACACATACAGCTGCACACATTTTTTTCAAACACCATATGCAGTGTCCGAAAGCAATGCTGCTGGCTGTCATTTTTTTCTCACATACGAAAATTTGCATCACATGTGAATAAGCCAATCGATATACGTGGGCTGTCCACCCTAATGCTCATTTGCAGTTTGGGAAAAAGCATGCCTAAGCAATTGTGACCACAAACATTAAAGGGAACCTAAACTGAGAAGGATATGGATTTTTCCTTTTAAAATAATACCAGTTGCCTGGCTCTCCTGCTGATCCTGTGTCTCTAATACTTTCAGCCACAGCCCCTGAACAAGCATGCAGATCAGATGCTCTGACTGAAGTCAGACTGGATTAGCTGCATGCTTGTTTCAGGTGTGTGATTCAGCCACTGCTCCAGCCAAAGAGATCAGCAGGACTGCCAGGCAACTAGTGTTGTTAAAAAGGAAACCTCAATATCCCTCTCAGTTTAGGTGCACTTTAAGATGTGATCATATCACAAAGTGTTTAAAGCACACCAGAAGTGAAAAGGATATAGAAGCTTTCCTTTTAGTGCCCAGCTGCCTTGCTGATCCTCTGCCTCTAAAACTTTTTGCCATAGACACTGAACAAGCATGAAGAGCTGGTGTTCTGACTGAAGTCTTGCTGAATTAGCCATATGCTTGTTTCAGGTGTGTGATTCAGACACTACGGAGGCCAAAAACCCACTAGTAGCGATTTCTAATCACTAGTGATTTGAAAAAGCTCTTGCTAATGCAATGCTGTGGTTTTTTTTTTATAAAATCACATCGCTCAAGTGGAATCACACCCATAGAATTACATTAGCAAGAGCTTTCAAATCGCAAAGCGCTCAGAACATCACTCCTAGTGGGTTTCTGGCCTGATCTAGGAATATAATAAGCAGGACAGTCAGGAAAACTAGTACTGTTTCAAAGGGAATAAATTTGGCAGCCTCCATATGCTTCTCAGTTTAATTTGATAAAAATCAATACATCTATGCAAAACTGAACATTAATCTTAAGAACAGTGGAATCTAGCAATATATGCACTTTTACTATATTTGTGCATGCGTGTGTGTGTGTGTGTGTGTGTGTGTGTGTGTGTGTGTGTGTGTGTGTGTGTGTGTGTGTGTGTGTGTGCGCGCGCGCATGTGAATGTAGTTGTGAATATGCATGTCATAAATCAACACAAAACCACTTAGTTCAGGTACCTGATTAGTTCCTTTTCCCGGACCTCCAGTTGCAACATAATAGCGCTGAGCTCCATGTACAAGTTATTGGCTCTCTCCAACTTGCGCTCATAGTGTTCGCGGATATCCAGTGCATGTCTTTTGGGGAGATGAAAAATGTGTTATTTAACAGATCTCCTACAACAAAGTAGCTGAAGCAGTAGGCTTGGATCCACCAGGTCCAGGCTGTCCATTAACACCTATAGGTGGGGTACAGGGTGGACCTAAGACTGGTGCATCAGTCGCTTGGCAGTACATATCGATTTGGTGCATCTTCATTTGTTGCTAGTGCAGAGTAAAAGCAAAGCAATTTTTAATACTCTTGATACTGGTAGTTTTGGGTATGGGATATAATTTTCAGTGGAGTTTTGGTCACAGCACCAATGGCTGGCTGAGTGTAGCTGGTTCCCTTGCCAAAGATTCCTTTCCTAATCTTTTCCCCAACTTGTTCTTGATATCCAGCCTTCATCTCCTCCCCACCCAACATGCCTAGCCATAACCTTTTAACTCTGACATCTAAATTTAAGCACTAACACACCTAAATGATGCTTAACCCTAAGTAATAACCCAAGTCAGTACTCAGCTTTTATTGGCTTCATCCCAGAAGCAATATTGAAGCACCGGGAGCTAAAGGTGCCTTAGTTATGGGGAGTTCAGCACCCAAAATAGGCACCCCCTTAGCCAAAAATCCCTATTACTACCAGGAAAACCCCTGAACTTCAGCATTTTTCTATGTTAAAGCTCAGCACTGACACCTATATAAACCACACTACAACAATATGCTTTACTTCTGTTGCTTTATTTCAATCAACTACATAACACTAAAGTGCATGTATGTGGATGTAGGGTAGAATTCCCGGAAACAGCTTGGTTGGAGTTCTAGATATAAAGCAAATACATAAATTCAGAGGCTGCAGACACACACGTATGACTATCAGCTTGTAGTTCCTACACAATCCCAACTAAAAAGCTAAACATACTTTAACCACTTAAAGAGAACCCGAGGTGGGCAGATGGGGGCAGATGGGACAATGGAGGCATGTTCTCTGCCTCATGACATGCCTCTGTGTCCCCACACTGCCAATCTCTGCTCCTTCCCCACCACTGCGCTATAGCCCCCTGAGATTAGCGACAATATTTGTTGCTATCTCGGAGGTAAACACAGGGAGAGGGACTCCCTGTTAAAATCGTTAAATGTTCCTGCAAGGTTTCCAGACTTGCCATTGGGCAGCTCTCTCTCCCTGGTCGCGCCCCCTGCCGCTCCTCCGCCTTCCTGCACGCTGCAAGAGACATAAAGTCTCTCCTTACAGTGTGTTGTGACCTATAGGTCACGAAAGTGAAAGTGGGCCAGTGCAGCCCACAGGAGCAGCGTTTTTTTGCAGCTACCTTATCCGCTCTGTCCCCTGGATCAGCTAGCCTACTTTTTAATTTAATTTAATCTTTAATTTTTTTTTAGCCCTCCTCGGGCTCTCTTTAAGGAAGAGAGCAATTTTCACATATCAGCGCTACTCCCATTCATTCGCCAATAACTATATTACTACTTACACCTAAATGGTCTTTATATTGTTTTTTTTTCAGGACAAATTAGGCTTTTAGTGTGTGATAATTTTGTTTAGTAATCACCTTATGCATTTTAGTAATCACCTTATTCATTTTAAAGGGAAAATTAGGGGAAAAATGAAAAAAACACACTTTTTTTCCAATTACATCCATTATAGATTTACAATAAACAGTGCTAACTATAAGTTAAACCCACTAATTTTATTTGCTTATCCATCCTGGTTATTACAACATTTAGATTATGTTCTTATTACAATGTATGGTGACAACATTTTATTTGGAAATAAAGGTGTCTTTTTTTCTGTTTTTTTGCTTTCTCATTGTACACTATCGATGATTACAAGACCTTATTTGCAAAAATAATAGTAATATAACCTCATGGCATACCTATTTAAAAAGCCAGGTTCCTAAGGTAACAATACGTTTTTTCTTTTATATTTTGTCACTTTCTTTTCATTTTAAAAGTCTTTTATTTTGGAACAGAATATGCGAAAATTTAATTCTTTTTTATTCAGTTTGTGACTAAAAAGAATGCACAAGACATGGGCCGCAATCCTAAACCTCTTTAAACTCTATTCTACTACTAATCATGGTTAAAATGATACCACATATGTCTCTTGTAGTTTTGCTTAAACTTTCCCAAGTTTGATCATAATTTTGAAAATGACTTTTTTATGTTTGATTGAGTTTGTCCCTAACTATTTTTTATGTGATGTGGGTCACAGCTTTTAGACACACCAAAATGTATTCTACAACTTGTCACAGTTAAAATGATACCACATGTGCCTCATTTAGTAACAAACTGGTGGTGCACTCACCACAACTACACTGGACAAATATGTCCATCCAGTTGTCTTTTAGTGGTTAAACTAGAAACCAAACTTTGGATCCTACATCGAACATACATAATACCAAACAAGCTTCATGCCATTTCACCTACAAGATTGGAACTTTGCTTAAAAAAAAAGTGTGACCACACAGGGACATTCATCCACATCTGGTGGTACTGCCCAGTGGTTACGCGGTATTGGCCTGAAATTACTTGCGTAATCAATTCTGTTCTGGAAAACTCTGTTCTCTCCGATCCATTCCAATTACTATTGGGTGACAAACTATATGGCTGGAAATTCCCACAACATAGATTGGCTCAGCATATAGCCAAGGCTGCCAGGCAGTGGCTTCAGCTCACTCTGTCCACTGATTTAATGAAACGCATCATTACTGACAAAAATAATCTCGGAGAGGATCCTTGTAATTATAAACGATACCATGGAAATCTTTACCAAAACATCGCAGCCTTGGCTCTCCTATGTTGAGAACTCTGGCCTAAGGTCCAATGTCTTTTCTGTCAAACCCTATGTTGCCACCCACAAAAAATCCAGTCTGACACCACCACATCCTAGCCATTACACCCATGGAGGTGTAACTGATCTTTGTAGTGAAACTGTGCCTAGTTACCATAAAAATGTTTGTAACAAAACATACTTTAAACATTAGTTGCCAAGCAAGCTGCTGAGCCCCTTGGCCAGGCAGTATGTACAGCTACATGAAGAGGGAAGGCAAGTGGATGCAGAATCAGCACCACTTTATGAGACCTTCCTTTGAGGTTCCTGCAGAATAATAGGTAATTGGGCAAGAGGAACACAGCTCGCTGATGAAGAGGCCAGCAATGTCAGCGGAAGCTTCTACACACGCCAGATATTCAGCCCAAATGATCAGAAACTATTGTTTTAGCTGAGGAAAGTCAAACAAGAGTTTGTAGCTTTTTTTCAATAAGGAAGATGAATAATGATCAGCTATGATTAACAGCTAATCAAATTTATCTTTCACTGATTTGTATTCAGTAACCTGAAAAATAATTGGTCACAATGGTTACTGCACTTATACTGTACATGACTATTGTCCTTTGAACTGCCTAACCATATAAGATCTTTTTCCAAAAAATGCAACATTAAAAACAAAGGGGACAGAATCCATGCAAGGAAGGATTATCTGCTATACACTTAAGCTGGTTCATTTTAACTAATGTGACGATAGTAGAATGGAGTCTGCTTGATTACTCTTGGAGATAGTTATTTGAACCATTTTGTAAAGGAAATGAAAGTTATGTTCATATATGCATAAGAAGATCTCACCTTAGCTCTTCTCTCCGCCTGCGGATCAGTTCCTCATCCAGGCGGTGGATGCAAGTCCCCTCACTCTTTATCTTTTCAAAATGCTTTTTCACCTCCTCCCGCCACTCAGCCTAAAGGGTAAACAAAAAGAAGCAAACTTGTAAGTAGAATGTAGGAAAAGTTGTACATTAATTAGAGGCACATAATGTGTATATACTAATGTTCTGAGCAGAGTTCATATACTCCTAAGCATAGTAATATGATAAGGGAGTTGCTTTGTTTATAAGTAATAGTAGTCACACAAAGACAATTCCGCGTTCCTTTACATCTTTGCGGTAACAGTGGGAAATATTTTTGTTCCTCTTGAATACAGTGTGCCCTAAGTGTCCATACAGATGAGAGGATAGTCACATAAGCAGGCATAATCCAACCTCTCCATCTCAATCTCCAGCCATTGTGTGCAATGACTTGTTTTTGGTGTAGAACAGCAGCAGATTTAACTTCTATACTGTCCTTGACTTGTAACATCTACGCTGTCTGTCCTTGTATCGTATTGTCTGTGTCCATTAAAGGACAACTGAAGTGAGAAGAATATGGAGGCTGCCATATTTATTTCCTTTTAAAACAATACCAGTTGCCTGGCAGCCCTGCTGATCTATTTGGTGGCAGTAGTGTATGGATACCACCAGAAACAAGCATGCAGCTAATCTTGTCAGATCTTACCATAATGTCAGAAACACCTGATCTGCTGCATGCTTGTTTAGGGTCTATGGCTAAAAGTATTAGGGGCAGAGGATCAGCAGGATCGCCAGGAAAATGGTATTGCTTAAAAGATAATAAATATGGCAGCCGCCATATCACTCTCAGTTGTTATTTAACCACTTCACATCCAGACCTTGTTTTCCCCTTATGGACCAGAACTGTTTTGACGCTTTAGCTATGTCCCTGTTTATTCAGCAATAACTTTATCCCTACTCACTACATCTAAATGATCTATATATCATTTTTTTCCAAGACAAACTAGGCTTTTAATAGGGGGTATTTGGCCGAACAAAAATTTTTGTTTTCTAGGCATTTTTATGGGAAAAAGAGGAAAAAAAACAAAAAATGCATCATTTCTCAGTCTTTACCAATTCCAATTTAAAAATAAAAATCACCACTGTGATAAAAAACCATGCCGCCAGTTTTATGTCCCCCTAGTATAGTCAGATGTGTCCCAAGTAGCATTCCCCCAGTATAGCCAGATGTGTCCCCAATATCAGTCTCCCAGTATAGTCAAATGTGCCCCTTGTATGTGGCGCCCCCCAGTATAGAGACAGTAGCACCTCCAGGATTGGCACCCTTCATTACAGTCAGATGTTCCCCAGGATAAAATGTTCCACCATTATAATTAGATGTGCCCCCCAGGATTAGGGAACCCCCACCCCACCCCCATTATAGCCAGATGTGCCCCAGTATTAGTCTATCCCCCCCCCCCCCCCCCCAGGTTAACCAGATGTTCCCCCATCATCAGATCCATTCCCCTCTCCCTTACCCTGATGCCGGCTAGTTTTTTAAAACCAAGATAACAGCCCCTCCGTGGCCAGATAACAGCCCTCACCCCCACCAGGCAGCCCCCTCCGTGCACAGATCGGCTAAAAAAATTGAGCAGCAAGCAGCCTCTCACCTTGCCTCGTTCCAGCGATGAGCCTGCAGCCCGAGCCTCCGATCCCCGCTCTGAACTCTGTCGCGAAATGCCGGTTATCCGGGTCCCGGCTTGATGACGTCATCAAGCCGGGACCCGGATATTCGGCATTACGCGGCTGAGTTCAGAGTGGGGATGTGAGGCTCAGGCTGCAGGCTCTTCGCTGGAACGAGGTATGGTGAGAGGCTGCTTGCTGCTCAATTTATTCAACTGATCTGTGCACCGAGGGGAGAGATGAAGGCTCACCGCTGTTTGCTACAGCAGTGATCATTCATCCGCGAGGGGGGGGGGGGTGTCTAATTGGCTACAAGGGAACATGTTCCCTTTCACCAATTAGTATTGCAGCTGATAGTGCTGGGGGTGCACACATGAACGTGCACAGCAGGGCTGAAAGCTGCATCAGTATATCTACGTCATGGTGGCTTGGAGGATGCCACAGGTGACGTAGATATACTGAGCTGTGGAGTAAGTGGTTAAGCAACTGCCAAGTCACATTTCTGTAAGAGCAAACTTATTTGGTCAAATAAAATTGATTCTGATTCTACTGGTTTGTTTATCTTAGAGTAGTATTTAATAACCTGCAGACATACCTCTTGAAGGGGATCAGGTGAGTGCTAGGCTTTATTAGGCAATCCAAACAGCAATAGTACTCAAAAGTCCTCCAGATACAGATAGATAGTGATGTAGTTGAATCCACAGCACCAACATTTCCGGGTCATCAGGATCCCTTTATAAAGGCAGTGATAGTACTGACAACAACACATCATTTTGTCAGTCCAATTACTGCCTTGGTGAAAGGGTCCTGGTGGCTCCAAAATGTTTCCTTTTTACAGTTCTGTGGCATAAACTACATCATCAACTATCTCTGGAATGCTGGCTTTGAAACACTATTGCAGTTTGGATTGCCTTATTCAATCAAGTGCCATCCTGAATTCCAAGAAGAGGTTAGCCGGTAGATTATTAGTCTGAGATGAACAAAACACGTTTTTATGTTCATCTGTTTTTCATTTCAGAGGGGGCAGCGTTTTCCTAAGCCTTTCACCAGTGCCAGTGGTCAGCTAGCAGGCATTTTCTGCTCCATAAACATTAAATCATCTCAATATACATCTGCTCTTAGCTGTATTAGGTGACCATGAAGTGATGCCTACCCCTAAAGGACATAAAGAACCTATCAGCTGAAAGTCCGGGCACTTTAAATAAATGACCTGAAATAGGCCATCGGTACAATGGACCAAACCAAAAATTTGTGAGCAACAGAAGTTGAACGTACTATTATACATGTACTGCTATAAATGTACTTACTAGAGATGGGCCGAACGGTTCGCCGGCGAACGGTTCCAGGCGAACTTTGGGGGTTCGCGTTCGCCTGCATCAGGCGAACTTTTGCGGAAGTTCGATTCGCCCCATAAAGCTGTATTGAGCAAAATTTTTCGCCTCCATTTTACTGTCAGCAGACATGTTATTGTGAAACACACTGCTTTCAGTGCTAAAGACCCCACCCACCCTCCCTTCAAGCTAGGTCCTTTTATACCATTTGACTCAGTTGTCTGCCTACACTAATTAGTTATGGGACAGCTGCTACACACTCTGCTAGGGAGATTTTAATTCTCCTCCCACCTCCCTCCTCCCTTCTACCCTTCTACCTATTCCCTCCTCCCTCCTACCGGAGGGAGGAGGGTCTCTTCTGCCAGGGAATTATACTATTTCAAAAACCAGTATACATCATACCATAGCTGGGAATACATACATGAGTATACATCATACCATAGCTGGGGATACATACATGAGTATACATCATACCATAGCTGGGAATCGAACCCAGATCTCACTGTGTGGTGGGCACGTCACCCTAAGCACTGTACCACTACAGAAGTAAGTGAAGCTTGCCTAAAATTTAACATTTATGCTCAATGCAATAGAACCATTAGGTTGCTTAAAGGAGAACTGTAGTGAGAGGTATATGGAGGCTGCCATATTGATTTCCTTTTAAGCTATACCAGTTGCCTGGCAGCCCTGCTGATCTATTTGGCTGCAGTAGTGTGAATCACACCAGAAACAAGCATGCAGCTAATCTTGTCAGATCTTACAAAAAGGTCAAACACCAGATCATACCATAGCTGGGAATCGAACCCAGATCTCACTGTGTGGTGGGCACGTCACCCTAAGCACTGTACCACTACAGAAGTAAGTGAAGCTTGCCTAAAATTTAACATTTATGCTCAATGCAATAGAACCATTAGGTTGCTTAAAGGAGAACTGTAGTGAGAGGTATATGGAGGCTGCCATATTGATTTCCTTTTAAGCTATACCAGTTGCCTGGCAGCCCTGCTGATCTATTTGGCTGCAGTAATAATAATCCAAACATTTGTATAGCGCTTTTCTCCTGTCAGACTCAAAGCGCTCAAGAGCTGCAGCCACAGGGACGCGCTCAAGAGGCCACCCTGCAGTGTTAGGGAGTCTTGCCTTGAACTCCTTACTGAATAGGTACTTGACCTAGCCAGGATTCAAACCCTGGTCTCCCATGTCAAAGGCAGAGCCCTTAACCAGTACACTATCCAGCCACTGTAGTGTGAATCACACCAGAAACAAGCATGCAGCTAATCTTGTCAGATCTTACAAAAATGTCAAACACCAGATCTGCTGCATGCTTGTTCAGGGTCTAGGGCTAAAAGTATTGGAGGCAGAGGATCTGCAGGATAGCCAGGTAACTGGTATTGCTTAACCACTTGCCGACCGCACGCTTATACCGTGCGTCGGCAAAGTGGCAGCTGCAGGACCAGCGACGCAGTATTGCGTCGCCAGCTGCAGGCTGATTAATCAGGAAGCAGCCGCTCGTGCGAGCGGCTGCTTCCTGTCAATTCACGGCGGGGGGCTCCGTGAATAGCCTGCGGGCCGCCGATGGCGGCTCGCAGGCTAAATGTAAACACAAGCGGAAATAATCCGCTTTGTTTACATTGTACGGCGCTGCTGCGCAGCAGCGACGTAAGGCAGATCGGCGATCCCCGGCCAATCAGCGGCCGGGGATTGCCGCCATGTGACAGGAGACAGCCTGTCACTGGCTGCACAGGACGGATAGCGTCCTGTGCAGCCCGGATCTCCAGGGGGGGCCAGGTAGGAGAGGGAGGGGGAGGATTTCGCCGCGGAGGGGGGCTTTGAGGTGCCCCCCCCCCCCCGCAACACCCGGCAGGCAGGAGCGATCAGACCCCCCCAGCACATCATCCCCCTAGTGGGGAAAAAAGGGGGGCGATCTGGTCGCTCTGCCTGCACGCTGATCTGTGCTGGGGGCTGCAGAGCCCACCCAGCACAGATCAGCTAAGACAGCGCTGGTCCTTAAGGGGGGGTAAAGGGTGGGTCCTCAAGTGGTTAAAAGGAAATCAATATGGTAGCCTCCATATACCTCTCACTACAGTTCTCCTTTAAGCAACCTAATGGTTCTATTGCATTGAGCAAAAATGTTAAATTTTAGGCAAGCTTCACTTACTTCTGTAGTGGTACAGTGCTTAGGGTGACGTGCCCACCACACAGTGAGATCTGGGTTCGATTCCCAGCTATGGTATGATCTGGTGTTTGACATTTTTGTAAGATCTGACAAGATTAGCTGCATGCTTGTTTCTGGTGTGATTCACACTACTGCAGCCAAATAGATCAGCAGGGCTGCCAGGCAACTGGTATAGCTTAAAAGGAAATCAATATGGCAGCCTCCATATACCTCTCACTACAGTTCTCCTTTAAGCAACCTAATGGTTCTATTGCATTGAGCATAAATGTTAAATTTTAGGCAAGCTTCACTTACTTCTGTAGTGGTACAGTGCTTAGGGTGACGTGCCCACCACACAGTGAGATCTGGGTTCGATTCCCAGCTATGGTATGATCTGGTGTTTGACATTTTTGTAAGATCTGACAAGATTAGCTGCATGCTTGTTTCTGGTGTGATTCACACTACTGCAGCCAAATAGATCAGCAGGGCTGCCAGGCAACTGGTATAGCTTAAAAGGAAATCAATATGGCAGCCTCCATATACCTCTCACTACAGTTCTCCTTTAAGCAACCTAATGGTTCTATTGCATTGAGCATAAATGTTAAATTTTAGGCAAGCTTCACTTACTTCTGTAGTGGTACAGTGCTTAGGGTGATGTGTCCACCACACAGTGAGATCTGGGTTCGATTCCCAGCTATGGTATGATCTGGTGTTTGACATTTTTGTAAGATCTGACAAGATTAGCTGCATGCTTGTTTCTGGTGTGATTCACACTACTGCAGCCAAATAGATCAGCAGGGCTGCCAGGCAACTGGTATAGCTTAAAAGGAAATCAATATGGCAGCCTCCATATACCTCTCACTACAGTTCTCCTTTAAGCAACCTAATGGTTCTATTGCATTGAGCATAAATGTTAAATTTTAGGCAAGCTTCACTTACTTCTGTAGTGGTACAGTGCTTAGGGTGACGTGCCCACCACACAGTGAGATCTGGGTTCGATTCCCAGCTATGGTATGATGTATACTCATGTATGTATCCCCAGCTATGGTATGATGTATACTCATGTATGTATTCCCAGCTATGGTATGATGTATACTGGTTTTTAAAATAGTATAATTCCCTGGCAGAAGAGACCCTCCTCCCTCCGGTAGGAGGGAGGAGGGAATAGGTAGAAGGGTAGAAGGGTAGAAGGGAGGAGGGAGAAGGGAGGAGGGAGGATAAAATCTCCCTAGCAGAGTGTGTAGCAGCTGTCCCATAACTAATTAGTATAGGTAGGCAAATGGTATAAAGGACCTTGCTTGGAGGAGGGAGGGAGGGAGGGTGGGTCCTCCAGCAATGATGTGTATTTCACTCAATTAGGTGTGGCTCCAGGTATTAGAGCTTTTGAAACATGTTTTCTATCATTTTTCCAGCTGATAGAATGTTTTAAAACTTTGAAAGTTCGCCTCCCCATTGAAGTCTATTGCGGTTCGCGAACTTTTTCGCGAACCGAACCTTTTGCGGAAGTTCGCGAACAGGGTTCGCGAACCTAAAATCGGAGGTTCGGCCCAACTCTAGTACTTACACCTTAGCATTTTAAATCTTCATAAAGTTTGTCATCTCTTAAAGGCCTTTTCCACTGACCGCGTTTAATGCATTTTTTAGATCTTACACGATTTGCAGATCACAAGAACACTGTAAATCATGGTGCCCCTTTTTTACTTATGCAATTTGATATTTTCGTGAAAGCAAACAGTGCAAGTTGCAATTTTATGTTCGGGTTAAAGTCAATGAAGGCACAAGAAAGTCACATGCCAAACAGTGCTATACAAGTTTCTTGCGATTTCCCTGTTTTTACTTTTTTTTTATTACTAATGAATTGTCAGAAAAATGCAAAAACACAATCACACAGGGTAAATTAATGATTGTGTCAAAACAAACGGAATACCACTTGGTGTAAAAAACAATCATGATAATTTCCCAGTGCATTAGTTATTTAGAATTTCAGTGGAAAAGGGTCTACAAGGAAAACTCAGTTACTTTTAGGTTGCGATACATGTTACCTTAAAGAGACTCCGTAACAAAAATTGCATCCTGTTTTTTATCATCCTACAAGTTCCAAAAGCTATTCTAATGTGTTCTTGCTTACTGCAGCACTTTCTGTTATCACAGTCTCTGTAATAAATCAATGTATCTTTCCCTTGTCAGACTTGTCAGCCTGTGTCTGGAAGGCTGCCAAGTTCTTCAGTGTTGTGGTTCTGCTATGAATTCCCCCTTCCAGGCACCTCTATGCACACTGCCTGTGTATTATTTAGATTAAAGCAGCTTCTCTCTTCTCTCTTATCTTTTACAAGCTGGATAAATCGTCCTCTGAGCTGGCTGGGCTTTCACATACTGAGGAATTACAGACAAGGGCAAAGCTGTTTGCAGGAGAAAAAAAGAGCAGCCTGAAACTTCAGTGCATGAGAACAGGGGGAAAGAAACACACAAATGATCTCTTGAGATTCAAAAGGAAGGCTGTATACAGCCTGCTTGTGTATGGTTGTATTTTCTATGTGTGGACATACTGTACATCAACCTACTTCCTGTTTTGGTGGCCATTTTGTTTGTTTATAAACAAACTTTTTAAAACTGTTTTTAACCACTTTTAATGTGGCGAGGAGCGGCGAAATTGTGACAGAGGGTAATAGGAGATGTCCCCTAACGCACTGGTATGTTTACTTTTGTGCGATTTTAACAATACAGATTCACTTTAACAATACATGGTCAAATAAAATACTAGTGTATTTGTGCCAGATTCATTGACCTGGAATAAATATGTACCCAGTGAATATCAAGACTCTTACTTTACATTTGTTCCAGGTTCAGCCCCTGTGACCGTATGGGGGGCTGTATGTGAAACTGCAGTTACATGGCCCGAGGTGTTGAGTTGGGTGCCTGATACCAGCCGATTGGCTACCACTACCCGATTGGCTAGTAATTTGACTAACACTTTCAGGTAATACTAGCCGAGTAGCTAGTACTTTGGCTAATAGTTACTTTAGACTTCCGGTTCCGGCGCCTGCATGATCGGAGGCTAGCAGAGAGAGCTCCGTGCAGCCTTCGGCTTCACCACTAACCGGCAACGAAACAAACACTTGGAGGTGAACCTCCGAGTGGCCCACTATACCCAACACACACAGAGCTGCCGATGGATAAATATCTTACCCGCTCATCGCGGAAAAAGGCGGAAAAGAGTGCCCGTCAAGACACGCGAGCAGACAAGATGGCGTCGGGCAGAACGCACCACACGCAGAGCCCTGAGAACCACTCGCCTGCCAGAACTTGGGACACGGACAGTGTCGGAGATGATCGCTCCAGGGGTGCACTACATAGCGAAGACTATAAAGCAATAGCCTTGGAAGTGGCCAAGTATATCACCCCAGATCTGCAATCAATTGTAGAGGGTGCCGTGAAGAAATCCCTCGGCCATGTAACGCGTCAGCTTCAAGAGCACTCAGGGAGGATTGGAGAAGCGGAACGCCGCATAAGAGCCCTGGAAAAAGACGTGGAAGACACAACCAAGCAGCTCGAGGAATCTCAGCGGCATGAGACGATGTTCTATGACCGCATTGAGGACTTGGAAAATCGCTCAAGGCGTAATAACCTGCGCGTGGTAGGCCTTCCAGAAAAGTACAAGCTCCAAGACATAGACGACTTCTGTGAAAAGACCCTACCTGAGCTGCTGAACATAGAGGGGATTTGCCGAGCGGAACGTGCACACAGAGTGGGCCCCCAGAGAGAAGAGGGAGATAAGAGGCCTCCCAGGCTAGTGATGGTACGTTATCTAGATTATAAAGACAAACTTAAATTACTATCGGCTTTTAAGGCAAGAAGGGAACCTCTGCTGCTAGATGGCAGGAAGATCATGATCTTTAATGACTACTCAGTAGATGTTACCAAGCGGCGCCAGGCCTTCAATGAAGTCTGCTCGGAGCTAGTGGAGAGGAAGATCAAATTTGCCTTGATGTACCCGGCAACTCTAAAAATCAACGCGAAAAATGGAGAGACATACATCTTCAAAAAACCATCGGAAGCAAAGAAGTTTCTGACGCACCCGACTGCCTTTAATAGCCCGGCAAGAAACTCTCCACAGCGCCAAGCTGAAGATCCAGAAATGGACACTTGACACTTGACCCCACTCCAGTTAATGTAAGTTGGGAACTGTTATGGCTGTTAAAGCTAGCTCACATAGTTGGGTACAAATTTTCGTTTAATAGAAAAAAGAAGCCGAAGGCACAGGAGGTTAAGTTTCAAAATGGAGGAGCCAGTAACTGCTGCGACATGCAGGGAAGAAGAGAGGTCTGATGAAAAGGGGATAACGATCGGGGAACTGAACTCACAACGGGAAATAGTTAGCAAATTTGGTTGTATTAGTTCTAAGGGTCAGAGATGGGAGGGTGGGTTTCATAATGGTCACTCCTTGCTTTGGGTACGTAAACATGAAAAAATGCCAAAAACTGTACAGATGTATAAGATGAAGATTCCGATTCGGAAGCGCTTTGCTGAACCCACCCTGCTTTACGTATATTCTTAAAAATATAAATGACGATTAAAATTGTTTCGTGGAACGTGAAGGGCCTGCGGTCCCCGTCAAAGAGATCGCAGGTCCTGCACCACCTGAAAAAGCTGCATGCGGATATTGCGCTTTTGCAGGAAACGCACCTTAAAGTGGGGGAAGCTAAATTCATGCGTAAGAGTTGGGTGGCAGAATCATATGAATCTCCAACACCAAATCGTAAAGCAGGGGTCTTAACACTAGTCAGCAAAACGATTCAAGCTAAAACGGAATTATTATGGGCGGACGGGGAAGGGAGATGTGTGGGGATAAAGCTTAATCTACCCGGGGATTCACTTATAATATACAATGTCTATGGACCTAACGGGGGCACGAGTCAATTCTTAAGTAATATACAATGGCATTTAATTAAAGAAACCCCCAATGACCTCATAGTAGGAGGTGATTGGAATACAGTCATACATCCACTAGAAGATAGAACAGGGGAGAGACAAATCCAGTCCCGCCAGCAAGGCAGGGAAACACCTCTGTCTAGATTCCAAAGAGATCTACAGCTCACAGACTCCTGGAGGTACATACATCCATATGATAGGGATTACTCTTTTCACTCCGCAACGCATGGAACCCTGTCACGGTTAGACTATATATTTACAAGCGAACGCATAATAAATAGAATACAAGCGGCAGAAATAGGAGATCTGGTGATTTCTGATCACGCTCCAGTAATCCTGGACTTACATGAGAAAATCCAAAGAGGCTCAGAAATATCATGGAGATTTCCATCTTTTTTATATGGGGATGAGGGATTCCATGCATTGCTGAAAGGCTGGTGGTACGAATATAAGGAGGACAATAGTAGTCATAAGACAACCCCCCTTCTCTTTTGGGACGCAGCTAAGGCGGTTCTAAGGGGCCGCATCATAGCATATACCAGTACAAAAAAGAAAGAAATCTCGAAAAACTATATGGAGGCGGTTATAAGAGTTAGGGAAGCCTTCAGGAAGTACAAAGTAACCCCAACCACACAGGCAAAAAGCGAATGGTTAGCAGCAAAATCCAACTCAGATAAATGGTTTAAAGACCGAGAGGCACTATCCAGATCATATATGGAATTAAAATTCCATAAGCACGGTAGCAAGGCCGGACGCATTCTGGCCCGCATGGCAAGGGGACACTACACACCCACAGGTATACATTCCATACGGGACGAGGGAGGAAGCCTGGTACACCATCCGAAACAGGTCAATGAGATATTCAGACAATTCTACGAGACCCTTTATACAGACTCGGGTGAAATAGATATGGAAAATATTCAAAGCATATTGCAACAGATCCACCTTCCTCACCTTAACCAAGAGGAGGTAGAAGGGCTCAATGCCGACATCACGGTACAAGAGATCAAAGCAACTATTAAGAATCTAACCAATCACAAGGCCCCGGGCCCAGACGGCTTTCCTGGAGAGTTTTACAAAATTCTACGGGAAGAGGTAGCCCCGACACTCCAGCGAGTCTATGACACTACGCTAAAGGGAAAAGGCCTTTTAGGAACAGGGAATGAGGCGCACATTAAATTATTACTAAAACCTGGAAAGGACCCACATAACCCAGGATCCTACCGCCCAATATCATTAATAAACCAGGATGCCAAACTGCTAACCAAAATAATGGCAGACAGATTGGCTGAGCTAATGCCTAAATTAATTCAAGGGGACCAGGTGGGATTCATAAAGGGGAGGGCAGCAGTCACGAATATCAGAAAAGTACTTCTGATCCTCGAGCAGGTAAAAGCTTATCCTAAGTCATACAAAAATTGTGCCCTAGTAACCTTTGATGCCGAAAAGGCATTTGATGCCGTCAGATGGAAATGGGTTGAAGCCGTCCTCATTAAAATGGGATTTCAGGGACCATTCATCAACATGTTTAAACTAATATATAGCACTCCCCAAGCTCGGATCTATACACAGGGCTTCCTCTCTCGTCCCTTTATATTACAAAGGGGCACACGGCAGGGATGCCCCCTGTCGCCCCTTTTATTCAACCTATCCTTGGAGCCTATGGCGAGACTATTACACAAGGAATTGGAGGGTCTACGCTTTGGGAACACAAAACTGGTACAAACGCTTTTTGCAGACGATCTCCTGCTATTCCTCACAGACCCATCACAGCAGCTACCGAAAGCCCTACGAATCATACAAGACATAGGTAGACACTCAGGGTTCAAGATAAATACATCAAAATCTGAGATATTAATGCTCTCTAAATTAGCAGATCAGGAATCGATCAGAGGGCTGGGGTTACAAATAGCAAAAGAAAAAATACGCTATCTGGGCATTGAAATTGGCAAGGACCCCAGTTCACTATACGTACGTAACTTCTCGCCTCTCATCAAATCCATTATTGGCCAACTCCAGAGCTGGAAAGAAGTACCATTGGGGGTCACCGGGAGAGCAGCACTAGTCAAAATGATTAGCTTCGGGAGGCTACTGTATCCCATGCAGGTCATCCCTATGTTACTAAAACATAAAGATATTAAAATCCTTAATTCAGAATTCACTAAATTCCTCTGGAGGGGTAAGCGTTCCAGCATCAGCCTAACAAGACTTCAGCTCCCAAAAGAGATGGGGGGACTAAGTTTTCCAAACATTAGGAAATATAACCTAGCCTGTATGTTCAGACATGTTAGAGACTGGGTAGCAAACACTAACCACTTCTCCAACATAGCACTAGAACAGGCCATAGCTGAGCCTTGGGAATTAACAGGGCTACTACATGCGGGCTGGTCCTCTCTACCAGTCAGGTTAAAATATAATGTAATTTACAGGGACACCCTCTTAACGTGGAGGGAAATTCGCAAACTCTTCCATCTCCCCTGGAAGGTCTCAAAATATATGTCCCTAGGGGGAAACCCAGCTTTCAAGCCGGGATCCCTACATGAGCATTATGCCATCTGGGCCGAGAAGGGTATCACAAAACTGGGAAATCTGTTGGATCTCCGAGGCCATAGATACTTAACTCTAAGAGAACTATCCCAACTCTACAATATACCGAGAACGGACTTTTTAATTTACAGCCAAATCCAATCATATGTCAGAGCCAATCTGCATAATATAACCTCAATAGCCGAAATACTACCATTTGATCTCTTCCTAAAGCCAAGAGGAGAGAGGCTATCGCTCTCGGAGATCCAAAAAACTATAACAGCAATTGGAATGGAGGAGAAAGCAATACATAACATGAGCAGCTGGTCGAAGACATTTCAGATCCCCCAGCTAGAAAAAAAGATATTAGAGGGAAATAATTCAATAAGACGGGTCATAGTGAGTGAGCGGTGGAGGGAATCACACCTCCTGATGATTTACAAAGCCAAATACGCGTTTAACATAACTTATAGAAACCCAAAACCAGGATATATAGACCACTGCCCCAAATGCCAACAGCCCCTAGCAAATATGGTACATTGTATATGGGAATGCCCTATGATCCAAAAATTCTGGGACTCTGTGTGCGTTTTTGCAGGCAAAGTAGGAAAATGTACTATAGAGAAAGAACCCCTCCTACTATTATTTAACGCCACCTCAGCGGAGGATACGACTGACCGCCGTAAAGCACCACCAGACATTATTCATGTGATTATGCTCGCGGCAAGGAAATCAATCTTTAATAGATGGATATATTCAACGGCTTCTACCCTATGGGATGTTCAAGAAGAATTAAGACATCTCATGCTCATGGAAAAGTTGGATGCCACTATAAATATGGATAAAGGAACTAAAAAATTCTTCAGTAGATGGAAACCTTTCTTGCTCCACACAATGTCAGATTCGGACTTACAACAACTTGTTCAACCCTTCAAATATACTGCATGGTATGCAAAGGCAGACTTATCCGGTTCTCTGGGCAGGCTGAGAGTAAGGACCTGAGGAATCATTTCTGCATCAAATTGAAATACCCAAAGAGTAAGGTCTGGAGGAGGTCCTTATAAAATATCCTTATAATAGCAGGAGTGACCATGGGTGGAGGGAGGGATGTTTTGGGGGGTGGGTAAAGCTGGTCTGTTTGTTCACTCGGATTTATACTTTCGTTATGAAGGTCATTTCACCTGTCAATGTTTAAAAAGAAAAAAAATGAATAAAACATTTTGGAAAAAAAAAATAGTTACTTTAGGCACTGGGGGTTAGTGCTCTGCATTTGGGTGTTGGTGTTAGGCCTGGGGAAGGTGGTGTTAGTGTCAGTCAGAAGTTAATCAGAAAAACAGATGCATGTACTGCCAATTTAAAGGACCGCTATCGCAAAAAAGTAGGCAGTTAAAATCTGACAGAACTGACAGGTTTTGGGCTAGTCCATCTCCTCATGGGGGATTTTCAGGGTTTTCTTGGTTTTCAACAGCATTTCCTGAACAGCAGTTGCAACGTCTAACTGACAAAATTGTGTGCAAGTGAGTGGGGAGATTGGCTGGTATCTTACTATTATGGCAGTTAAACTGCAATTCAGGAAATGCTGTTGAAAACAAAGAAAACCCTGAGAATCCCCCATATGGAGATGGAGTGGCCAAAAACCTGTCAGTTCTGTCATATTTTAACAGCCTACTTTTTTTGCGATAGTGGTCCTTTAACCTTCCTGGCGGTAACCCCGAACGTAGTTCGGGGTAAGCCGCGCAGGAGGTTTTCTCAGGCCCTGCTGGGCCGATTTGCTTAATTTCTTTTTTTTTGCTGAACGCAGCTAGCACTTTGCTAGCTGCGTCAGCACACCGATCGCCGCTGGCCCGCGCTCGATCGCCGCTATCCGCTCCGCCATGCCGCCCCCCCCCTCAAGACCCCGTGCGCTGCCTGGCCAATCAGTGGCAGGCAGCGCTGAGGGGTGGATCGGGACTCCCAAAGACGTCACGATGTCGCTGACATCGGTGACGTCATCCCGCCCCGTCGCCATGGCGACGGGGGAAGCCCTCCAGGAAATCCCATTCTTTGAATGGGATTTCCTGATCGGAGATCGCCAAAGGCGATCGAAGCGGGCGGGGGGATGCCGCTGAGCAGCGGCTATCATGTAGCGAGCCATCGCCTCGCTACATGATTTAAAAACAAAAACAAAAAAAAAAACTGCTGCGCTGCCTCCTGGCGGAAAACATTAGACCGCCAGGAGGGTTAAGGCTACTCTAGGAATCTGCCTGCTTCTCTCCCATTCCACAGAAATATCTGAATGTTTGCACACAAGGCTTTCTTTAATAAAGTTTGTTGATACATGGATTATGCTTTGCATCCAACTAACATTTGGACCATGCATCAGCCCTATAAAGCATAATATTACTCCTGTACATAATTCTGTGCAAGCTTTAAACAGGAACTAAACTGAATCACATAATTAAGGAACCGCAGGTCAACTATAGGCCAAGCAAACAGAGGATGTGCCTGCGGATAACCGACATCTTTAGATATTCTGAGATGCTGGATGAATAAAGTAACAGAAGAATGGGAGGGAGATGGAAAGCGGCGGAAGCTGAAGCACTCTGGTTCTAGAAAAGCTATTAAAGCCCTTTTAGAGGAGCTGACAATACAAGAGAAGCATAATATGCTCACCAATGCTGTAGCCACTTCAGCTGTCATCAGAGCAGAAGAAAGGGCTATTTTTGGTTCATGCTGAAAATGTCTGAGTCATGTGCGCCATGAGGAGGCAGCATCAGCTCTTGTATTATCTATATCGCTCAAGACGCGCTCTGACTCACCTGGGGGCTGCGGGGAGCTTTCTTCAGCACAAAAGACACCTATTATGTTCCTCTAACTAATCTACCAAATCCAGATGAACTACGCAGAGTGCAATTCCATTATTCTGCATAAAACAATAGTAATGTGCTCACTATAGGCATAAACAGTATTTCTAAGACCACACCAAAATCCAATTTCTGTCTCTTCTTGAAAGATTAGAGAATTCCATGTAGGCAAAATTCATTCTTTCTACTGAGTCATTTTTGTTTTTGAGATCTCCAAGAGTGTCCACTCCTTATTTTGTGAAAAAATAGATCAACAATAAAATCTAAGATGCTCTCTGTAGCTAAAGATCACCTAAACTCAAACATTTAGAAGGCGTCATTGATAAACACCTTCTAAAAATGCCAGTTGCTTGTCCGTTATGCTGATCCCCTTCTAAAAATGCCAATTGCTTGTCTGTTACGCTGATCCCCTTCTAAAAATGCCAGTTCCTTGTCTGTTTTGCTGACCCCCTTCTAATGGTGCACATGGTACAACGTTTTCTTTTTTTTTTTATTAATTTATGGTGCCCATACATGATACAATAAAAATAATAAATTTTCCCGTTTATTCGATCTAAATGATCGAATCGAATGAAAGTTGAAAATATTTTTTTTTTTCGATCAAGAAATTCGAACGATTATCCCGTTTTTTTAAGAAAAATGTCATCGGACATGCTGGAAAAATCTTTATATTCGATCTAACGGAATAATCAACTAAATTATCTGGTAAAAAAAAAATGAAAAATTGTACCATGTATGGCCACCATTAGTTCCGTTAGATCAAATATTAATATTTTTCCAACATGTCCGATCAATTTTTTATTGAAAAAAACAGTATTATTGTTCATTTTTCTTGATTGAAATAAAGATTATTTTTTGACTTTCATTCGATTCAATCGTTTTGGTTGAATAAACGGGAAACCTAAACATTTTTTTTGTACCGTGTATAGGCACCATAAAAATGACTGTTGCTTGTCTGTTATGCTGATCCCTTCAACAAATGACAGTTGCTTGTCTGTTATGCTGACCCCCTTCTAAAAATGACAGTTGCTTGTCTGTTATGCTGATCCCCTTCTAAAAATTACATTTGCTTGTCTGTTATGCTTATACCCTTCTAAAAATGCCAATTGCTTGTCTGTTAATGCTGATCCCTTCTAAAAATGACATTTGCTTGTTTGTTATGCTGGTCCCCTTCTAAAAATGACAGTTGCTTTTCTGTTATTCTGATCCCCTTCTAAGAATAACAGTTGCTTGTCTGTTATCCCCTTCTAAAAATGACAATTGCTTGTCTGTTATGCTGATCATGTGCCTTAATAAGTGATCAGGAAAAAATGTATTGTTTTTCTGTTGCTCAATGTAAACTCAGTTTGCTGGCCACAGCTGCAGAATATATTGGCCTCAATTCACTAAGCTTATGGTCTGTCTTTAATAACATTTCTACAGTTATCACCATGGTGATAAGGCATGTAGTATTCAGGAAACATTTTACCTCAGGCAAACATAAAGTTAACTCTTCTGTCTTTAAGTTAAGGTGAGATCTAAAGCTAACTCTTCAATCCTTAAAGCGAATGTGACCCCATATTTAAAAAAAAAAAAAAAAAGAGGCAGATACTCACCTAAGGAGAGGGAAGGCTCGGTCCTAATGAGCCTTCCCCCTCCTCTCCCGCTGCCCTCCGTGCTGCGCTGTCTCCCCCGTTCGCATCCGCGGGGACTTTGAAAGTCTTCGGAAGCCGAGTCTTCCTGAAGACAGGCAGCGCACATGCGAGTGCGTCATAGAGGGTGCGCACGGGTGCGCAGTGTAGAGCGGCTCGTCTTCGGGAGCACTCGGGTTCCCAAAGCATTTCCGAAGCCTCTCTTCGGCCGGGAGACAGCGGTATTTGACCGAAACGGTCGAATACCGCTGCGGGGAGCCAGGACAACAGCGGGCACCGGGAGAGGAGAGGGAATGCTCTATGGGACCCAGAGCCTCCCTCTCCTTAGGTGAGTATCTGAATTTTTTTCTTAAAAACGGGTTCCCATTAGCTTTAAAATAACTCCAGAATTCTAAAGTTAAAGACAGGCTGTTAACTGTATGTGAAAATAACTACAGAGAAGGTAACTTAAGGAATGAAGAGATAAGACAACTCTCTCACTGTGAAAACTTATCTCTACACCTTAAAGGGACTCCGAGCAGTGCAGAAACTATGGAAAGATGCATATCATTTTAAAGCTCTCTTTCTCCTCTTTCCAATGATATATAAACCGCCGCCTACGCCTTTTAGTTTTCGCTATTTTCGCGATTGAAATTGCCGTGGCCGCGATTTCAATCGCGAAAATAGAGAAAACTAAAAGGCGTAGGGCGACGATTTAGGTGTCGCCAGAAAGAGGAGAAAGAGAGCTTTAAAATGATATCCATCTTTCCATAGTTACTTGTATTACACAGGGCGACTTTTTCCTAAAGTCAGCAGCTCCATTCTGCTGAGTGGAGCTGCTGACACTGGGGAAAGTGTCGTCCTGTGTAATACAATGTAACTATGGAAAGATGGATATCATTTTAAAGCTCTATTTCTCCTCTTTCTGGCGACACCTAAATCGTCGCCCTACGCCTTTTAGTTTTCTCTATTTTCGCGATTGAGATCGCGGCCGCGGCAATTTAAATCGCGAAAATAGCGAAAACTAAAAGGCATAGGGCGGCGGTTTATATATCATTGGAAAGAGGAGAAAGAGAGCTTTAAAATGATATGCATCTTTCCATAGTTTCTGCACTGCTCGGAGTCCCTTTAATAAGGCAAGATCGATGTGTGGTGGTAAGTTTTCTCTTGCTTTTTTATCTCCAGCATGATCTTAGTGAATTGAGGCCATTAACCTCAATTCACCGAGATCATGCTGGAAATAATAAGGCAAGAGAAAACGTACCTCTACACAGTGAGAGAGTTATCTTATCTCTTCATTCCTTTTAGTTGTAGTAACTATATAGTAACGGTCCACTTTGCAGGGGCTACTGATTTTTACCCTCACATATACCGTATCTTGTGGACTTTGTTGCCCTGGCAGTTGCTGGTATCTTCTAACTAGGGAAGATTCTCAGTTTGAGCTTGAAAAAAAGATATGTTCCCTGGCTCCCAACATCTTTTTTCTCTGAAAAATGGCAGCCTCTCCTATGCACACTGGAACAAGAAGGCGGTAAGAGACAGCAGCATGTGACGAGATCAAACAGTTCCACCAGTTCCACACACTAAAGAAGCCAGATTCATCTGGTAGACATGAACTACATAAAACTCAGATTTAATTGGCATGTGAAGTAGACATTCTATTAGGTACGTATAAACTGTTGAGACCTTCAGTAACAAAGTACTGTAACAACAGTTCATACACTCATCCCTGACATGTGAGAAGACATTGAGCCAAAGTCTGACATCATTATAACTGGGTGGGGCTTAGAAGAAAGGAAGCAGGGCTTTATGTGACTGTTATTTTAGTATAAATCCAAGGAGCTGCTATTTTAGTATAAATCTAATGCTGGGTACACACTATGAGATTTTCTGGTCGATTTACTGTCAGATTGATTATTTCCAACATGTTCGATCTGCTTTTCGATCATTTTCAGAGCATTTTCCGATTGATTTTCTATTAAAGTGCATGAAAATCGATCGGAAAATGCTCGGAAATCGATCGAAAAGCAAATCGGACATGTTGGAAATAATCGAGCTGACGGTAAATCGACCAGAAAATCTCATAGTGTGTACCCAGCATTAGGAGCATCTGACAACCCCCCACCCAAACCACAGTAAGGCTGGTTACACCCTACAATTTTGGTGCAGTTTCCAAGTGGCAGTGTTTGTTGGGTGGTGAACTGGATTAAAGGCAGCCCAGGGGATCTAAAATAAAAAAAAGAGCAGGCAAGACTGGGCCCCTTCCTTGGCTAGGGCCCAAGAGCAGCCGCTATGGTTGCTATGTTGATCCTTACGCCCTTGATTCACAACAATATAAGAGGCATGGATCTATAGACTTGTAAACATTTCAAACCAATGTAAATAAAATTGAAATCCAATAAGAATTGTCTCCATAGATCCATTTATGCTGTTTACAGAACAGGATGCAGATCAGGTACTCTGACTAAAGATTGACCACATTAGCTACATCCTTGTTTCAGGTATGTGATCCAGACACTAATGAATCAATTGAGGCAGGCAAATGGCATTATTTAAAAGGAAGTACATCATGTGTACTTGTCCCTCTCAGTATAGGGGCACTTTAAGACTGAAGTAAAATCAGTAACAGAATTATACTGCACTATTGATCAGGACTTCATTTTAAATTATTAAAGCACATGGAAAGAGTATCTACACCCTTCATTTGAGCGCATCTTAGCGTCTTACTTTCACTCCCCAATGCCTCTCCCCACTTACATACATCTTGCAAAGCCTCTTCCTATTCCACCTCATCCAAGTGTGCACGCATTGCATTATGTCATTATGATTAGGACACCGTGAGGTGTCAGCACTTCTGCCCACATTGGAATATGAATTAAAAATTTGGGAATGCTGTTCACATGGTCCTGCCACAACCTCCTTTCGCATGCGTACATTGAACGCGTCATTGCGTCTGGGGGATTTTGATGATGGCGTAATGACGCGACGTACGCATGGCGGGAAACCCAGTGCCCGCCCCATATTCTAATGAATTGGAGGGCGTTCCTCACTACTATTTAAACAGCAGTTCAGTAGAGCCTGGCCACTGAGGCGCCAGGTTCTACCTGGACATATTGCTGGTAAGTGACTCCACTCTTGCTGTTTTTGAGCCTTATCTCTGCATTTTGATACTTCACCTAGTATTTCATTAATCATTACCCAACTTTGGCGAATGGTTTTGTGTGGGTACCTACACACACATATATATGTATAAGCTTTTCCGTTAGCATAAATAATACCCCACTTTCATACAATGTACAATGCACATAATGGATATGACTACACTGTATACAAGTCTCTCCCCCCTCCTCTCCCCCTCCCCCCCCCCCCCCCCCAATCCTCCTTCCTTCTTTTCACCTAAAAACATCCCCCCCCCCCCCCCCAAAATATCCTGCCTTCCCCTATTTCCACTCTTGCCTATATAAAATAACCCCCGCACCCCCCCCCCCCTTTCTACCCTCTATACTGGCACTGCATAATTACATGTACTGCACCATATTTTGTCTAGACAATATTCACCATGATTATAATAATAATTATTATTAATATTTATCACCATTATTATGTATACTTGTACAGTATATATTGTACATTATGTCCGGTCATACAAAAATGTTTGCCTCTTGCCCCCAGTTGGGTGCTCCTTCCTGTATTTGCCTGATGAAGTGGGCTTGACCTGCGAAACGCGTTGCGATCTACCCTTGGAGTGTACCAAATAAATATACCCTTTTTTGAATACACAGCTTGTTGTGCCTGCTTGCAGGAGGTAAGTCCACCACTGCCTCCTAAGCAAATTTTAAAACTTTTAAACAGTGTTTTTATCCTTTTGGTGCCTCTGTTCTCGAATATATTACGTCTATCCACCCTTGGTGGAGGGGGATACCCCATCTTTCTTCATATCTACAGAGAGCGACTTCTTAATCCTGAGTGAGGACAGGACAATCTCCTCACCTGCCTATACAGTGGTTGCCTGGAGGTAACCCTGGTTTGTGAGTATTTTACTTATACTCGTTCTAATTACCCTTTGCCTGAACATACTACACCATATTGGGCTCTCGGTTCTTCTTCTTTTTTCAAATGTTTTATGGTGCTCATTGCCCTTTAATAAAAGCTATGTGTGCCTCTCCTTGCTTTGCCTGTAATATGAAACCATTTTCCACTGCTTGGGGAGGGTGTGAGAATGGGAAATGCTTCATAACAGAGCAGGGATGAACTAGACAGTAAAGGTTGTTTCACGCAGCAGGTGATTCCGCGATGTTTGCGGCAATCGGAAAATTGCCAATGCAGCGGCTCTCTACGGGACCATTCACACTGCAGGGTTTTGGGAACATGCAGCGCTTTGGGAGCGATCATAAAAAATTGCAATCACTATTGTGATTTTTCTGAGATTTTTGGTCTGAAACTGCACTTATGGATCTAAATTCTCCAGAGCCGACCACAAAGAGTTACTCACTCAGGCTTCAACTCACAAAGCATTACCGCATTTAATGAAATGTCAATTCAGTAAAGCTGTTACCGCATAGCAAGCTGAAATGTCCAACTAGTATGGTAAATTACTGACTTGTGCAGTAAATACCTCAATGCATGTCAATGAATGTCAATTAACAAAGATTTGAGTATGCGGTAAAGCCAAGTGACATGTTCAGTATTTATCTCCAGCTCTGATCTGTCAAAATACAAGCAAACAAACAGCATGCCATAGCACTGACAGACAGCAGAGAGCAGAGAGCCAATAGGAAGAGCCTCCCCCTTCTTTTTCTCACCCCATTTAATCCGATGCACTGGTGGGAGGGACATGATAATGCCAGAGCAGGAGAAGGAGACATTCAAAGAGGCTGTTCTGCATGACTTTTGATGTGCAGATCTATATAGTGACACACGGAGGAGAGACCGCTAGTGGCATGTATGCACTTCTAATATGATGCAGGAAGACTTTTCCACACTAACATGCTGACACAGGAGCGGATGATGCAGACTGGACAGCACAGCCTGCTGCAGAAACCTACTCCACTGGTGAGACTTCTACATACCAAACAGGGCTTGGTGAATTGAAGCAACATATTTTGGTAAATTACTGAACACCTATTGTCCCTGTGAAAATCTTTTGTGAATTTGGGGGGAAAAAAAAGTCTAAAACAGACAAATGCGTTTCTTTACCGGCCTTGTTTTTTTTTTTTTTTTCAATCGAACAGCCCTTTGTGATTTGAAGCCCTAGTAGGATTGAGGAAGTGGGCAAGTTCAGCTTTGTGCATAGAAAATACTGGCTATCTTCCCCTCTCTAACCAAGCTGCATAAAACAAGAAGGACGCTTTGCAAACCGAGCAACCCAAGTAATGAAAAATCAAACCAATGCAAAAATGGTTTATGTGCAATGCATTGTAAATCATGATACATCTTCCGCAATTTGCATTATAAAGCACAAGCCTGAACTAGGGCTTTAACAAGTCTTACTATGATTTGATATGACAAAGGTAAGAGCTGCAAGAATCCAGTACAGGTTTGTGGAATCATACTCAAATCTTAATAAATCAGGCCACACACTACCTTTTCCAGTACCTTAGAATTCAAAGCTTTGTGCATTGCCTGATTAAGACGACTTGAGTGCTGTAACCTGGCAAGAAACTTTTATTTGCAGTTACACATTAACAGCATTATATATAGCAAGTTGTTATTTTGACGAAAAGTACCGTTCTGGAAACACAACACTGTAATTTTCCTTTCTTGTTTGCCCTGCTAAATGGAGAAGATAAAATCGTTTCAGCAGGAAAGATACCTGTGATTTGAAATATGTCTCTTGAGGTGTTCCCAGGACATCAGCAGAGGCAATGTCTAGGTGCATAAGGATTTGTCTGAATGATGGACGGTTTCTGGGCTTGCTTTGCCTAGACAAAATAGAAGGAAAACTGCTTGTAAATGCATATCTTGTCAATACAGTAAGGCAATAATCATGCACTCATTTTTCTTTACCATCACCATTGAATTCCCCTCAGTGTGCTGGTGTTTTGAAAATGATCCTTAAAATTGTACTTCAGTTTAATGGCAATTTGTCACCAAGCACAACATCTATCTCATAAGTTTTTGAGAGAATCAAAAAGATCTTCCACACATGGATTTGAAAAACAAAAAAGACTGTACTAGTTTTAGGGCATGCATATGCCACACAGGATTCGCGTCTAGTTATAAATTTCACAATACAGCTCAGCATACTGTAGTGTTCAATAACAGCACCAGTATACTGGGTGCTGTCTCAGTTGCACACCAAGTGTTGCCATTATGATTTAAGAGATGGGCTAGCCAGCCTTTGCAGCCTTCTAATTTTGTTTTGTGAGTCAGGTCCAGTGCACACCAAAACCGCTAGCAGATCCACAAAACGCTAGCGGTTTTTGGAGCGGATTTCAGAGTGAATCTAGGCATGTTTAGAGTCGTTTTCTAAACATACCTATCGGTTTTGGGTGCGTTTTTGTGTAGCAGATTACACATATTGTTACTGTAAATGCTGTTACTGAACAGCTTCTGTAACAAAAACGCCTGGCAAACTGCTCTGATGTAGCGTTTTTCAGAGCGGTTTGCGGTTTTCCTATACTTTACATTGAGGCAGGAACGCTTCTGCAAACCACAAACGTGCAGCAGGAGGCACGTTTGCGTTTTGCTACAAACCTCAAACCGCCGGTGTGCAACATCCCATTGAAATACATTAGCCAAGCGGATTTACAGGCTAATGCGGCTGGCGTATCGCATCCAAAACCGCTCGGTATGCACTGGGCCTTACAGCAGATCTCTGATGGAAGATAAACTGCACACAGGCAACATGCATTGGTTTCTCTCAGCAACACTGTCCTCTTTCCTTTTCTTTTTCTCTTTTCTTTTTCTCTTTTCTCTGCCCTCTGAGTAAATGTAATCTAATACTTCCTGGTTAACAAACAGACAACAATGTCACATGACTCTAGATCAGTGGATAAACTGTATAAGGGCATAAGAATCATCACATATCTTAACATCAACTATTAGAGTTTAGTCTTCTATGAAACCCTTGACCCCCCTCAACCCTCCTACTTAGCCTTACTCTATCCTCATCGCCTGCCCTGCATCCTAAAGAGGAACTCCAGTGAAAATAATGTAATAAAAAAGTGATTTATTTTTACATTAATTATGTATAAATGATTTAGTCAGTGTTTGCCCATTGTAAAATCTTTTAAATCCCCGATTTACATTCTGACATTTATCACATGGTGACATTTTTACTGCAGGCAGATGATGTAGCTGCTGCTTGCTTTTTTGGCAGTTGGAAACAGCTGTATTTCCCACAATGCAACAAGGTTCACAGACAGGAAACTGCCAGGACCATGGTCCTCAGAGTCTCCTGTTGGAGGGGTTTCACCACAATATCAGCCATACAGCGCCCCCTGATGATCCATTTGTGAAAAGGAATAGATTTCTCATGTAAAAGGGGGTATCAGCTACTGACTGGGATGAAGTTCAAATCTTGGTCATGGTTTCTCTTTAACCTACAGGATTGAAGTACCCCTTTATATTCACCCAGGACCGCTCTTCCAGCCCTAATTCTGCTATTCATGTCAGACTTGCTGTACTCCAGTTAAGGTGTGCAGAATGGGACATGGGCTAAATGAGATACAGTGGGCTTGATTCACAAAGCGGTGCTAACCCAGTTAGAGACTTTAGGCGTGATAACCATCAGGGCTGTGGAGTCGGTCCAAAAATCCACCGACTCCGAAGTTTAGGATTCCACCGACTCCGACTCCTCGACTCCGACTCCTCTAATTTGCATATTACAATTTTGTTGATTAAAAGTATGTAACATGAAATTCGTCTCTTAACTGTCAACGCTTAGGAATTTTACAAGACGACTGAAGTGAGAAGGATATGTAGACTACTATATTTATTCCCTTTAGACTAAAACTAGTCCTTGGTAAGAGTACTTGTAAAAGGTACAAACCGGAACAAAGAACATCTATCAGGCCCTAGGCAATGTAAGTGTGGGTACATGTAAGAATGATGTGCAGGTACTCTGCAGGGGAATGAGGAGATTGTAAACAGACAACACCTCTGTGTTCAATGTGCACAGCATTCTCAGTGGATTCCCTGCAGCTCTGTGGGGAGTGCATATGTAGAGTATAGTACTACTGTGTAACAAAGTAAACCTGAGACAGATGAAATTAAAGTTTTATACATACCTGGGGCTTCCTCCAGCCGCCTTTAGGATAATCAGTCCCTCGTTGTCCTCCTCCACCACCTGGATCTTCTGCTATGAGTCCAGGTACTTGAGCCAGTCGGGCGTAGTGCGCATGCACACACTCCGCCGCCAGGAGCATACTACACCTGTGCAGCACTATTGCGCAGGTGCAGAATGTTCCTGGCTGTGGGAGCGGCGTGCGGCCGGACATCGCTAACTGGCTGAATTACCAGGACTCATAGCAGAAGATCCGGGTGGTGGAGGACAGCGAGGGACTGATTAGCCTGAAGGGGGCTGGAGGAAGCCCCAGGTATGTATAAAACTTTACTTTTCATCCGTCTCAGTTACCCTTTAATTTGTAGTCACCAAACCAAATTTTAACAACATATCAAATTATTTGATTTCATCAGCAAAGGGAGTGCATACATTTGCATAAATCAGCATCAATGCAGAATTATTTCCATCTCGTTGACCATCTCTATTAGTGACAAGGCTACACATCAGGCTTTATTCTTACACCCTAGATGTTATTTAGTATATATAAGAGATTCCTGTGTACACATCATATATACAGTCACAATCAGATATGTATATCTGACCTTAAAAATACGGGGACTGCTTTATTGAAGCAGCACAAGTAACTAATTTTGATTGGTTTATTTCATTTTTGTGGACTAAGCACAGCTATTACTGTATATATACTGTATATATACATTATTTGTAATGACTATTATCTGAGACATAGAACATTTTATCATATTTTCTATTTCAATTACAGTTACAAATTCATTAGGAGTCGGAGTCGGTGCATTTTTTCCCGACTCCGACTCCAGGCACCCAAAATTGCCCGACTTCACGACTCCGACTCCACAGCCCTGATAACCATTGCACCACGCTGGTGAAAAGCCAGTTTAGGCGTGATAAGTTTAGGCATGATAAGTTTAGGCGTGATAAGTTTAGATAAGTTTAGAACGCGCACAAAGTCCCGTGCGCAAAGCAGCACCATTAAACTCTATGCGAAGTGCACCAGACTTTGCTCGCGCAAAACTTTTGATCCGCTGTGCACTGCGGTGCTAACCCAGTTGGTGCTTAAACGTATCATGCCTAAACTTATCATGCCTAAACTTATCACGCCTAAACTTATCACGCCTAAACTGAGTTTAGGCGTGATAAGAGGCTTTTCACCAGGGTGCTACCTGTTAGCACCGCTTTGTGAATCAAGCCTAGTATATGAAATGCTTAAAAAGGCACTTTAGTGACAAATCAGCGTAAATCAGAGAAGGGGAAAATTTTGCAATGGACAAACACAGACTAAATAGTTTATAAATAAAAACTGTATTGTAAATAAATAAGCTCTTTTATGCATTATGTTTCTTTCACTATAATTCCTCTTTAACTGAATCTGAAAGGTTTGTGCATGTGATTTGAAACTGTAGAGTATGAAAAATTCTGGACAGATGTCACAGATTTCATAGCAAAAAAAAAATGTAACGACTCTCTGCATTCATGTTTCAAAAATGTGTCTTTTGGCAGTAGATTAATGGAATATGGGTAAACATTGAAACAAAGATTGTTAAACTTTTTGTTTCCTAAAAAAATGATAACCCTTTAAAGCTGAAAGTTTAAATTTTACCTTCTTCAGGGTGATAGAAGAAACTGGCAAAGAAAGTTTTAAAATTATGTAAAAGAAATCGTAAGGAGATGGTTGCCTCTTACCTTTGGGAAAATATAGGGTCAGTGAACAACACTTGTAGAGAAAACCTAATGTGTAGCTAAGAATTTGGCTCATTTACCACTGGCGCATTTCAATCCAATTTTTGGATTGCTTTGCCGAGTACAATGGCACCATGGTTAACATGATAATCGCAGTGCCCTTTCTCCATTGGTGTAATTTTATTTTTTGCTGAATGCAAATTGGAATGCATTAAAATGCATAAAAAGAAAACGCCATGATCACATCTCAGCCTGTTTTTCAGTGGAAAAGGCACCTTCAAAATTAAAATAGAAAATCATTTATACGATATATATGTGATTAACCTACATTGTAGTGTATGTGGTGCATATTATACAATGATGCAGGCTCTATGGTATTTTGTGTAATTAACCCCTGTATATAGTTTAGGCTCATGCCTAAGGACACACACTGTACAAGTGTTTTTGTGGTTTCTTGGTTTATGAAAACAACAAACGTGCTAAAGTAAGAATTCTTCCATCGCTCAGGATGACACACAACACTGGGACATTGCAACAGACAGCCATTCTTACCATGTCTGCTTCATGAGGATTTTGAAGCCATCAGGGCAGGTAGATGGAACAGGAAGGTGGAGGCTGTTGCTGCCTACTCCCCAAATGATGGCTGATGAATCCACGTCCTTATACGGAATCTCCCCAGTCAACAGCTCCCACATCAAAACCCCAAAAGACCTGGCAGAGGAATCAGTGATATGTTACTTATCGCACAGCGCCGTAGCCACATTCCATATAACTCAATAGCTGCATACTGTTTATACCAAAGCCACCCAGACACAGGGAGAACATGCAATTTCCGTGCAGATAGTGCCCTGGCTGGGATTTAACATGGGGACCCATAGCTGCAAGATGAAAGTGCTATCCACTAAACCCTAGGCTCTCAGGATGTGGTACGTGTACCCCAGGGCGTACATCTGAGGGGTTATTTGGTGAATTTAGTTAAGTTTAGCTTTTTAAGAAAATGATAAATTATCTAAATAAAATCAGGTAGTAATAATAATGCTTTTCAACTGTTGGACTTAAAGCGCTCAAGAGCTGCAGCTCAAGGGGCCATCCTGCAGTGTTAGGAAGTCTTGCCCAATGACTTCCTACTGAATAGGTGCTAACCCTAGCCAGGATTTGGCAGATCTCAAAAGCAGAGCACTTAACCAGTACAGTATTCAGCCACAGACACATTTTTTAGGTAAATGACTGGAAATTATCTTTACACAATTTGGGTGTACTACTAATAACTGTATTCAGGGGTACAAGGGTATATGAGAAAATGTTACATATATTAGGGGGTTCCTAATGGTGCCCAGTCTTTTATAAAGGAGTACATATCAAAATAATGCCGAGGAACACACTGCAGTACGCCACCGTACTTGAATGAGCCTATACTGAGACCAATAAGACCATATTCCAGTAAACTTGCCCAAAGCCCTCCTATGTTCATAAATAACTTATGACATTTAAGTACTTGATTAATTGCATTGACCCACCCTATGCATTCTGGGAATCTTGGATATCCTACCTAATAAAACCCCTGTGTCTCTGCGTCCCATGTCCTTATGTGTGTGTCCCTGCGTCTGTGCTACTGCACATGTGCCGCAGGGACAGCCGTTGTTCGGACAGGAGCAGGACAGCCAGTGTACCGGTTGGGCGTGTGCGTGCATGCATGCTGACAGGTGGCGGTGGTGACAGACCTAGAGCCCGTTATTAAACAGGCTAAAGTCCCGAGTATGAAATAATTCACAAGCACTTTTTCAGCCACATGGAAGGAAAAAATAATTTACTATATCTATCTAAGCACATTACAGGTAGTGATGGACAGGCATCATGAACAAATGTTTGCGGACCCATTAACAAATTTTACTGTAAAAATGTAGCCCCATTGACTTTAATGGCAGGCCAACTTCTTAAACTTTAGGCCACCTCTGCAGCCACAATTTCTTTAAAAAAAGGTGTACAAAGTGTCCAAAAATCCAGACAGTGGTGTGGCAAGCCCCCTCTTGCCACACCACTGTCTGGATTTTGGACACTTTGTACACCTTTTTTTAAAGAAAAATCAATGGCACATTATTAGCCCCCAAAAAAACCCGGTCATATTTGATCATATTTGAGAAAATTGATGTAAAAGTTACAATAGGAAAACCTTTTTTTTTTTTTTTTAATGCGGTTAAATGATATAGTAGTGTAAACTTACATGTAACAAAAAGAAAGAGCAGTGTATTTAATGCCGGGGTTTCCAGGTGGTCAGTACGCAGTGCATAATGACCACCTAAAATCCCAATTGAACTGGCAACGCTTTGGCCAGGGATTGCTGTAGAGCCGTAATATTGTTGTACCGTAATATTTCTGTATAAGGATCCCTTGCAAATTCACCTATGATTTGGACTGTTAACAATCACATAAAAAAATTACATAGGGTCCCCTTCCCAAGCTTCTTTAACTTTGAGCTATACCAGCCCACATGGTCCATGGTATAGGTGGGCTCTGGAAGAGAGGGGTAAGCCAAGTCTCCCCCTCTCCCCCAAAGCCCTTGTCCAATCCATGGACGAGGGGCTCTTCCCCACCTCCGATGCCCAGGAGAAGGTGGGAAATATGCTTTGGGGGGGTGGATCCCCAAATGCTTGACTCTTCCCAGGTGAAATGAGTATGGGGTAATGAGGTATCCCTTACCCATTTTCACAAAGAGTTGATTAAACAAATACATAACAGTGAAAAAAGTCCTTTGATGTTCCTAATTAACCATAAGTAAACGTACCTTTGGTTACTCTCACGACAGTAACCTATGAAATGTCCCACAACCTATCCTCTCGACACCGCCGAATTATGGAGAACACTGTATGAGTCGATTCCTGCAGCAACGACTGACGAACAGCGCCACATGTCAATCCAAGCTCTGGACCTGCTATACTAAGTATACCCAGCTTCAGAGATGCTCCAGGGCTTAATATGCGGTTCTTTCTTTTAACCACTTAACCACTTGAGGACCGCAGTGTTAAACCCCCCTACCGACCAAGCTCTCTTTTGTTGCACTGGGCTGTGCAGGCTTTTCAGCCTCCTGCACAGCCCGGCTATGGAGCCCAGCGATCGGACTCACCTCCTTTTTTTGTCCCTTAGGGGACATGCCGTCTGAGGTGTCCGATTTCCTTTTTTCTCAGCCTGTATCAGGCTGTTTTACCCTCCCTTCCTCCTCCCTCCCCTTCCCTCCTCCCCTCCGAGATCCTGCATTGAACAGGACGGCGATCTGTCCTATTTCGCCTCTCATAGGCATCAGCCTTTGAGAGGACAGCGATCCCAGGCCAATCAGAAGCCGGGGATCGCCGATCTCGTACAGCGCTGTACGGATGTAAACAAAGGGGATTTCTTTCCCCTTTCGTTTACAAACAGCCTGCTAGCCGCCATCGGCGCCTAGCAGGCTAAACTCGGAACTCCACTCCGTGAACGGGCAGGGAATGATCGCACATGCGAGCGGCCGTTCCCTGGGAAACTGCAGCTCCAGGACTTGATGCCAATTGGCGTTAGGCAGTCCTGGGGCTACCACCGCGTTCACACCCATTAGCATGATGCGGTCGTTAGGTAGTTAAGATATGTACACCAGTTGGCACCCACACCCGCTGCCTCCCGGCTCCCACTAACACCCAGGTACAGCTTTCTTGGACATTTTTGTGATGACACATTTCTGGATGTTTGCCAAGCCTGTCACTCACTTGCAATGTTATACCACACCTTGCTGCTTGTGTGTCATTTTGCTGCATATTAAACTATAGTGCCAGACTTCCTTCCATCCTTTGGACTTCTAAGATATGTACATTTACACTAGCGATAGGTTGATACATTATCCATCATTTAATTGGATTTGAAAAAAAAACTTTGGTCATTCTAGCATGTGTGGGGGCTTTGCTTTTAACTGCTAAAGTCAGCATCCATTGACTTTAATACTAAATGCTAACTTTCAGGAATTATTGTTTTTACATAAATGCGAATGGCGAACAAATGTTTGTTCCCCACAAACTGTCTGCCGGTGAACAAGTTCGTCCATCACCAATTACAAGGATGATATCTAACAGGCAGAAATTGAGGTCCCTTGAACCACTGGGCAAGTGGTCAGATTTATGATGTAGTAATTGCTTTTATCCACAACCCATGTGTATTTAGAGGTGTATGTAATGCTTTTTTATTGTCATTGACTAACATACTCTTATGAGTTTTGACATTTTCTTGACACTTTTTTCTCAAATAAAAAGAAATTGAGAAAGATGAACAACACTATCTAGAAATAAAAGATAGAGTTTAATATTGTAGAACATACAGAAGTGGTTCACACTTACCAGATGTCCACTTTTTCTGAGACAGGCTCATTTCGGATGACTTCAGGAGCCATCCATGCTACGGTGCCAGCAAATGACATCTTGGTGCTTTTGTCACTAAGCTCTTTGGATGTTCCGAAGTCTGAGATCTTCACTGTGTCCGTGTGGGTAACTAGGACGCTGAAAGGAATAGCAGTAAGAAATATTTATCAGTACTTTTCTTTTTAAAATAATGCATATATTTCCATACCACAAGCTACTCTCAGGGCCCATTTCCACTTCAGCCGCGTGCGTCTGCGAGACGCGTGGGGGCACTTCCGGATCTGCAGTTATGCTGACGAATCCCATGAGCCGTGCCATGCACGGCTATGGGATTCGCACAGATCTGGATGGAAAAGCCAGCCGAATCACTAGCGCAAGTGATTCGGCCGGCGGCTCCATTACTTCCTATGGCAGAGTTTCCCCGCGCGATTTGCCTGCAGTAAAACTCTGCGGATTCGTTGCGGTTTCCGTGCAAATGGAAACGAGCCCTCAAAGCCACTCGTAACAGAGGTTTACCATTCTCTCCTGGGACAGATCAGGCCATAGCTGAAAGATGAATGAATTCACTACTGTGCAATAGTAGAATTTAGACTTTTCCAGATTTATGCTTAAATTTTCACTGTTGTTGCATGAATCCAACAGCAATCACACAACTGCAAATTTACTTTTCAGCAACTCTTGCAAGGGTCTGATATGAATCAGGCAAAGGTTGTAATCCTATATCTACTAACAACAGATAATATTTAACAAATCCAAACCAGCTCTTTGGTTATGATACCTGGATTTGAGATGTATTTGTAAACAAAGTCCCTGATGACATCATGGTAGAACTACTCACTTGGGTGATTTGAGGTCCCTATGGATGATCTTGTGCAGGTGGAGGTAGTTCATGCCACTAGCTATCCCACTTGACCAGTCCACCAGGAGTCTTGGGGTAACCTTGCGCCCAGCCCTGAGTACTTCATAAAGCTGACCATGGGCACAATACTCCATGATAAGACAGTAACATGGGGCCTGCGTACAAACACCCCTGTTGAGAGTTAAGAGGAAAGTCAGTTTTGGAATCAGTAGAGGAAAAGATGTTTCAAATAAAGGCAACCTTTAAATTTGTATACAGCATGTTCCTGTGATATCCAAATATAAAAGTTTTACATCATCAAAAACTAAAATTCTTGATTCAGAAACTCAACGACCTTATACTACAGTATCATTATTATTGATTTATATAGCGCCAGCATCTTCTGAGGTGCTGTACAAATAAGAATCAAATATAGGTGCATAGCACATGGGTTACAAATCATACAGCAATTACACTGAGAGAACCCCACCCTTGTGAGCTTACAATCTAAATGGGTAGGGACTGAACAAAAGGTACAGCCATAAGTAAACATGCCCTTTATCCATATAATTCTGTTAGAATGTGCAAGCAGCAAGGCTTGGCCAGTGGCTGAAGGGAATGACTAAAGGCCCATACACACGCTAGATGGATGTTGCACGATGGGAAGACATCGCTGGGCTGAGGCGTACAGATGATTTCTGTTGCCATTTGGGGTGGTCGGGTGGGGGGAGGACCAACGGAGCAGCACAGGTGTGATGTGTCACGTAAGGGGTCGGGAGAGACTGTTAACTGTTAATCCACCAGTCGAATCGATGGGTGGCCAGCGAGGGCTGCTATAAACATTTGTGGCAGAAGCGGTCATTCTCAGCCGTTCCAACCGACTTTAATTTAGCGTGTGTATAGACCTTTAGGTTAGATTGTATACGTACCTGAAAGTTTTAGTTGCACAAGTGATTAATGTGTTTTGGGACATTTCAGAGGAGGTAAGAAGCTCATGGGAATTCCTGAATGCATAAATATGAAGAGATGACTGGTGAAGGAAAGTTGTGTGCAATGCTTAGTTGTAATGAGGGTGGTATTTGAAAACTAGTGAGGAGATATAAGGTGGATTGTGAACAGTTTTGTAGGTCTTCAGAATTAGAAGTGTAAAGTGGATTCTCTGGGTAACTGGGGGTCTGTGAAGAGCTCGGCAAAGAGCGGAAGTAGTTGGGAAGAAAGAAAAGAGGTGGATGGGTAAAGCTGCAGAGCTTATGCTGGGCATACATGGTGCGTTTTGTATTATCAATCGAACCGCTGATGGCTCGATTGATAATATCCGACATGTCCGATCACCACGGTGGATCGATTCTGCACTTGATCCCCGCGGGTGGACAATAGAAAAAAAAAGAGCGGCAAATAAGAAGCGCCCGCGGGGACGAGTGGAAATCGATCCACGCGCCCGCGCGGGCATCGAGCCAACAGCTCGATTTCGCTGCATAAATGCACCGTGTATGCCCAGCATTAGGATAGATTGGAGAGATGCTAGCCTGTTATTTGCTAGGCCAAGCAGGAAGAAGTTGTAATAAACAAGGTGGGATTATGCCATGTGCTTCCATAGGGCTAAACTGGCCAATTGCCCAGGACTCCAAGCTCCTTGGAGGTCCCACAAACCAGGAACTGTAGAGGTCACAAGCTTGCTGTCAGTACAATATGAAAATGTCACAGGCCTCACATTCATTTTTGCACAGGGTCCCATTTTACCTAAAACCATTCCAGGTGGGATATGATTAGGACATGCACTACCAACTTTAGTGGCGTCTTGTGTGAGAGAGAGACAGTTGTGACATATGATTATGAGATAAAGGTTCAAGGCAGGATGCTAAGCTTGAGGGATTTCACATTGACTATGGATGGGACTGCAGCCTCTTGTCAGTCATGAGGAAGTGAAAGGCATTGTCCATTATGTTCAGTCTTATAATAAAATGAGTTAAGAGTGATCCGTGTGTAACGGTGTAATAATCTGGGCAAATCCCTAGAAAAAAGATAATGAGGATATAATGCAGAGAGCACCCTACTAGCTTGACTAGGGACAAATTGCAAGTCGGGCAACCAAGACGACCAGTCAATCACCTCTGCACAGTTTTAACTATGGTAGCAATTTATGCCTGATACCACGGACTTGTAGGTAAGGACTTGTAGGTAATTGAAACATCAAGAATAGACTTTGAACAGATTTGAAGACCCAGTTCACGCACACCAGTGTTCTCCTCAGGCTCTTTTAGCCAGGTGCTCCACTCATTGTCCTCCTATGCTGCACTGGCCCTGCATTCTCCCCTCGCACCCCACCCAGCTACTTTTTCATGCCACCCAGCTGGAAAAAAATTCTGGGGAGAACACTGAAGTAGCTAGTAAATCCAAAGGTACATCTTTGATCACCATATATAGGTCTGATAATGAGAAGCTTTTGTTCCGCACAAAATGTCTGTAAGGAGACTTCTGACACAGACCTCAGGGCTGTTGGAGACTCCCACAAGACCAGAGGGAGGGGGTGAACTGTGTAGAACCTTTTAATATGTGATTAGTTGTAACAAAGAAACACAGATGCTCACAAGTGAACCTCCACCTCTGCCCCCTCCCCCACTTTGCTCCTTAAAACATTCCTGAAGTGACATGTGACATGATGAGACAAACATATACACATACTGTATAGTACTAGCCCTACTAGGAAATTATTTGAAGTTCCTTTCTGTTTTCTAGCACAGCAACAGTGTTAAAGAGAACCCGAGGTGAGGTTCTGACATTGCAATCCACATACAGAGGCTGGGTCTGCCTATACTGCCCAGCCTCTGTTGCTATTTCAATCCCCCCTAAGCCCCCACCCCCCCTGCGCTCTGCTATCCCCCATAAATCACAGCCGCGCTGCCGACACACAGTGTGTCACAGCGGGCTGTGTTTATCTCTGTACTGTCAGTCTGCCGCTCCCCCCGCCTCCTGCATAGCTCCGGTCCCCACCCTCCCCGCTGATTGGAGGGAAGGGACACGGGCGGGACCTATGCAGGAGGCGGGGGGAGCACGCAGAGAGACAGTACAGATGTAAACACAGCCCGCACAGCGTGGCTGGGATTTATGGTGGATTGCAGAGCGCAGAGGGAACTTAGGGGGGATTGAAATAGCAACAGAGGCTGGGCAGTATAGGCAGACCCAGCCTCTGTACGTGGATTGCATTGTCAAAACCCCGCCTCGGGTTTTCTTTAAAAAAACAACAAGTTGCTATCTATGCAGAAGAGCTTGTTGAATTCAGTTCAGTTTCCTTTAAGTAAATAGAAAGTAAAAGACGGATCTCTATCAGAGAGAAGAGAGATAATAAGGTTTCACTGCAAGAAAGTTCAAAGGGTAATTACTTCTGAATCTTGTTCAGCTTTAAAGGCAGAGTGTGGATACTAAACTGAAGTTGTTTTTTAAGATTGCTGTAAACTGTAACAAGTTATAAAACTGAAAATAAAAATATTATTTTTATACTACTGTAGTAATGTTCTATTTATCATCCATAATGCATCAATTATCTCACAAGTTTATTTTCACTTAAAGAGAAACAGTGGCAAAAAATTGAACTTCATCCCAATCAGTAGCTGATATTCCCTTTCCCATGAGAAATCTTTTCCTTTTCTCAAACGGACCATCAGGGGGCTCTGTGTGGCTAATATTTTGGTGAAACCCCTCCCACAGTGTGATGCCAGGACCATGGTCCTGACAGTTTCCTGTCTGTGAACCTCATTGCATTGTGGGAATCACCTGTCAGCAGTAAAAACGTCACCATGTGATAAATGTCAGAATGTAAATCAGGGAGAGGAAAGATTTTACAAAGGGAAAACACTGACATTTATTCATAATTATTGTAAAAATGAAGCACTTTTTTTATTACATTATTTTACTTTAAGTCCACTTTAACTACTGTAAGGTAACTCAACATTTTTTGGAACTATGCATCACTGAATAACTGCAGATACTAATCCAGTTTCCAGGTCAGTAAGTAATATTCTTATCTTTAGATAACCCTGGAAAAAGAAAAAGTGAAGCTGGTTCTCATAGCAACCATATGTCTAGTATCCTTCCTGTAGTGAATGTCACAAAATGACTGCATGACAAAAAATAAATAGCCCTCTTTTCTCAGTTTTTACACCACAGTCACAGTTTGTTTACATTTTAAGCAAACCTTCCCTATCTAAGAAAGGCATTGCTTCTTTTCCACTGCGCAAATAAGAGATGCTTACAAAAAAACAAAAGAAAAAAAAACGCCAGGCAATCTGTTATGAATTCTGAATCAATCACTACCAAATAAATACTGATCTAACGTGTTTCAGATGAGCTCTTCTTCCTGTTAATCAGCGCGATGGAGGAGATGATGGTGCAGTGCGCATCTGCATACAGCATCTCCTGCACACTTCAACTCGCCAGCCTCGCTCACCTTAAATGAACTCTCGATGAGCTTCTTCATCCTTGCTGTACAGACCAGAGGCAGCTTTTCATGGGGAAACAGCAAGAGGAGGCTTGAAATACAGTATGTAAGCAATTACTACGTGACAAGGTTCAGAGAAACTGATTGCTGGAAAACAGCTACTCTAAGTGCCAATGTTATATAAGGGATAACGAGCACCTTTACTGCAATGGTAAGCATACTGGCACTGGCCAATAGCCACCCGAGGATGAATACATTTATAAATCTTGTTACACTGCAGCAGAATTCTAATACTCTTAAAAGATAGGTGTACGCTACATTTATTGCAAAATGGAAAATAGCAACAGGGAGCGGATAGGCAGTCACACAGTAAATAAGAATATTTTTAACTATAGTGATTTCTCTTACAGTAGCAGACCTATGTAGTACAGAATGAACATCAGTCCCATGATCAATGTATTGGAACTTGATACTTCAGTAGATAATGCCATGGCTTTGCTTTTTCAACTCTGTGACTGGAGTCTTCTGATTATCACAGAGGTAGAAATCTCGGAGGTAGTCTAGTCTAGGGGACCCAGCAGGAAACCTCTTGCAGAAATTCTTTAAACTTAATTGGGTGGACAGCACCCTCTGGAACTGCTAGATTTCATTTGGTTGTAGAAAACTACGCCGATAATATTCAGCCGATCACAACGTTTTGCGCTTTAGAGGGTACAGTGATTGGAGAACTGCTCCCTTTGTATCATTGTATGTTATAAACACAATAAATAAATAATAATAATAATAATAATAATAATATACTAGCACCAAAATTTCCCTGAAGCCTCACTGTGACCTCTCAGGCTGAATTTCTACTCACCTTCTGGAGTTGCAGGAACGTCTTTTGACGCACATTTTTCTCTAACACAGCAAGCACAGAACACAAAAATTTGTCGGTGGATGTATGCACGCAGTGTCCGGAATAAAGCAACCTGCTGTCAGGCTTTTTTTTTTTCTGCACACAAATTTGCATGGACCAAAAAAAAAAACACATTTAGATGGATTTGGCCAAACGAATGTTAATGGAAACCTGAGGTAAAAATAAATTGATGAGATAAAAAATTGTATCTATCAACCTACTTTAAAAATGACCTTTTTTTTAGAGTACCAGTTTTTTTTTTTAAGTTGAAAAAATAGGTTTAATGATGTATTGTCTCATATGAATGGTACAGTCTTTCACACAGCTCCATCTACATCAGGGGATCTCTGTTACCCAGCAGGGATCAATCCCTTGGGTGACAGTGCACTGCTGACACTGTGCAGATGTGTCATCAGCCTCCAGGCTAGCGATATCAAGCAGTTTTCTTCCCCAAGTAGACTCTGGAAGATCATGTGATAAAAAAAAAAAAACAATCCACAGGGATTATCTTGCTAGCTGTAAAAATGCCAGCACAACATCTCTGATAGGAATGTAAATCAAGGTGTGATACGTTTTTACAATGGGCAATATTTGACTAAATCATTTATAAATGAATATTTTTAAAATAAGCAGTTGTATTCATTAAGTTATAAACAGTTGTGTTCCTCTTTATCTTGACAATCGGAATAAGTTTAAATAAGGTGCCACACATTAAAAGAGAATAATAGATAAGGTGGCTATACATGATGCGAGTTATTTTTATAAATAGGACACTTGAGAAAAGCTGTCACTATCTTACCCTGTAAATGCTTCTGTGCTTGTGTGATGCCTTTCTGATTTCAGTACTCCATGATGATATTCCTGTCATCAACAGTTAACGGCAAAGCTTACCATTTCCTCTACCTTGGCTACTGGACAGTGTATAGCAATATGTGAAGCCTCTCTTACGGTAAGATATATACATACTGAGGCAATCTCAAGCATTGTTATTAGTAATCCTAATCAGCGTTTGATATAAGTGCACATTTCATTTTTGTGCAAAGTGAACTCTGAAGACTTAATGCTGCACTACCATAAATTACCAACCTTATTTTGAACCATAAAGCCAGACAGGTATTTTAGAAGAAATTATACCGCGCTCAGTAGTTTATGAAGTTTATAAACTGCATCTTAAAAACAAGACTCATTTTCTGTCAGTTTGATTCTGACAAGAAAACAGCACGCCCACAGGAGTAATCATTACTGATGATTCATTCACAAGTTACCAAAAGAAAGTCATTGAATCACGTAATGAGCCCTAATCACAATACCTACTTGAACGCTATGATGTTCGGGTGCTTTAGTTTTCTCAAGTGTTTAATATCGGTTTCCTTCTGTTCTCTCACTTTCTTGATGGCAACTTCCTCCCCTCGGAACTTCCCGAGGAAAACGGCTCCTTGAGCTCCGCTGCCAAGCCACTGCAGCTCTGAAATCTCCTCAAACGGGACTTCCCAAGTATCTGAGGGTGAGAAAGACAGAAAACGGTACTATTACAACGAAGAACAGAAGAGCCAAGAGGTGATGGTCACAGACTTGTGAGTGGCCAACTTGCAATCCAACTAATGCTGGGATATACGAAAGTTAAACTCAAACACAATTATTGCTGAGACAGACCATGGGCAAATCTAAACAAGACTAATGCTGGGATGGGTGATGGTCAACCTCAAACCTAAGCAATGCTGGGATAGATAATAACCAACTTCAAACCCAACTAAAGCCGAGATGGATAATGGCCAACCTCATGCCGAAACAATGCTGGGAGTTCTGAACCATGCATGCCCAGTGAAAAAAAGCACATGTGCATTTCTTCTTTCGCTCATGCACGAGTGCTTCTTTTTACTGGGCATACGCAGTTCAAGAGCACTCACATGTGATCATGGACATTTCTTGGCAATGGACTGGACTCAGAAGCCAGCTGAATATTAAAAAGGCCATGAAAGGGGAACAGGAGGGTTGTACATGAAAACACATGAAAAAAGTACACCAGGGAAATTTGTGTGCTGGCTAATGCTGCTATTAGAATACATGCTGCATACATTTTACCATTGAGTGCTGCATAATTAGGATAACAGAATATCGTTAATTTTACCAACATTTTATTTTCACTTTATCTAACCTTTCTCTTACACTAACTATCACTCTTTTTACTCCTAAACACTAACCTACCACTATCTAGCCTAACAATTACCGATCTTACCTACTCCTAACGCTAACCTACCACTATCTAAGCCTATCTAAACCTAAATATGCTAAGCTATCCCTATCTAAACCTAATAGTAACTAACTCCTACCCATTCCCAACATTAATCTACACCTACACATACAATATGTTAACTTATTGGATCGCCACAATATTTGCCACCCCTCACAGTTTGGTTATATTTGCTGCCCAAATTGTCCACCAGGTGACGCTATAGCCACAATTAGTATTGCGGTTATTGTGGTGCTCACATTTCTAATCTTACGTGAGCCAATGAGCGAATGAGCAGTATGAAGGTAGTCGGGGTACGTGCATTTACACATTAAGTGCATTTGCACTTAATTTAAAATTAACTTCAGATATACTTTAAGAGGCAGGATGTTACTAAAAAAGGGCACTAAAAAGAGACATATGTTCTACCCATTCACAGTCCAATGCAGTGACAGTTTTGGAGGAAGTTATATTTAAAGATATTTTTAACTCATTAGTTTCATTGTACATTTATGTTAAGTGCTTTACCAAGCATGCCTTTTAGTTTACATTGTGGTTAGCGGCTGGAGACCAAGTGAAAATCAAGGCTTTTACCGTAATGATGTCTGCAAAAGCATTCATGCTAATGGTAGGGTCCTTATTAGCAGTTTAAGTGAACAGTGTATTACGGGATTAAGTGTTTTGGATTATCATCTCTTAGAGTATGTATACACTGTATTGGCCATCAATGTAACATATACATCTAGCATCACCCAATTGTTAGATATAAAATATATTCTATTTTGATGATGCTTCTTTGGTGTCCCAAGGTAAAAAGTAAAGGCATTCTACTGTAGATGGCTCACTGTTTGAAGCCTTGGTATAATAGAATGAAATTCACTCTCTGACCTACAGTAACCTAGAAGCTGAAACATGGCTGGCAAGTAAGTGTTTGCTGTGGGTGACAATTAGTTTTGGTGTTTAAATTCGGAACATTGTTCTGAATTCACCCAAATACCACACACGTGGCGCTTTGAGTCCGCAAGGAGAAAAGCGCAATATAAATGTTATTTGTCTTGTCTTGTCTCTTCAGCATCATTCAGCACTGAACCTGTGAACAAAAGGAAGACGTATTGAAGTTATATGTTAAGTGCACCATAAATCACAAGTAAGTGAATTCCTCCTGACCCTGTCCGCAGGTTCAGTGCTGAATGGTGCTGAAATGTGGCGTTTAGGTAAATTCTGAATGAGGTTCCAATGGCTGTACAATGGCTGTTTTTGCAAACACCTGGAAAACCCCATATACATGTTCTCCAAGGTATTTTCAAGGTGGCTGTCAGGTATGGTGAACAATGCAGGAAACTGCCAAAGACCTTCCTGCTCTTATTGGGAGTTAATAGGGAAACTCTGCCAGAAATCTATTGCCCCAACATGTCTGACCCATCGACTGTTAATTGATTTTTGCCTAAAATCAATCAATTTGCCTAATTAGACAGGACAAAAGATTTGCATCGATCAGGGGCAAGGGTCATTTGCATTACAGTCCTGGATTCTTAAGACTGTCTAAAGACAATTACAAATCCTTTGGCTGATAAAATAGCTTACATAATATAAGAAAATATTTTTATGTTAATGCTACCACTGTAGACATTAGAGGATCAGGGAGAGCCGATACAGGGCTGACCTCTCTGGTCCAGGGGATCTGGTGGAGTCAGAACCTCTGCATCTCATATTGCTACACTAGAGATAGTAAAGGGGTTATTAACAGGGCCAAAAACTTTAAAAACAACATTCTGTTTAGAAGGCAATGTTTTATCTTACTAAACCATCTTTTCTTTAAAGGATACCAGTTGTGAAATAACTAAGAGAAACGGGGGGAGCAGGCATATACTGTTACCTGTCCTGATGCCTACCACTCCCCCGTTCTCCTCTCTGCCCCTGCAGTCTACCTAAATGCCCCTCCAGCAGCCTCTTCCGGGTTGCTGAAGTTGGGCACTACTGCGCAGGCGCTGGCTGGGCCGTGCGGGTCCTACAGCGTGCGCCAGTGGCTGGGAGTGCTCTGTGCATGTGTGTGACGTCACTATGTCATGTGCATGACATCATGTGCAGTGCACTCCCGGCCACGGACGCGCGCTGTAGGACAGGTAACAGCATATGCTTGCTCCCCCCCCCCCCCCTCCCGAAACCGTTTCTCTAGGTTATTTCACATCTGGCATCCTTTAAAGAGTAACTGTCAGGAATAAACTCCAAAATCAATTCTTTATTTTTATCTGGTAAACAAATAATAAGGATGCTAACCAGGAAATCCAAAAGAAGTTAAAAATCACTCCTATTTTTTGTCTCCATAAAACATCATCCCCATTTTCCCTGGCTCTTATCTGGTACATCTGCCATACAAAGGAAGTTGCAGAGCATGCTGGGTTTTCTTCTTTTCTAACATACTTCCCCTCAGACTAAACTAATGCAGCCTGATTGACTGAAGCCTCTTTCCCTCCTGTTTTCCCCTCCAACCAGAGCCGGGACAAGGTCCTTCAGCACCCAAGACTGAGACACCAAAGTGCACCCCTCCATCCCTCCCACCCCAGCTGTCACACACTGATTGCTATTAGACTAAGAGGTGCCACAGGGCCCACAACCTCCCCAACACCTTAATATCTAGTTATATGGCTTGCAGTCACTGCCATGTATCCCCTTTTCCTATTTCTTTCTGCTTCAAACACAATTAGGAATGACAGCTGAATGAATTCTGCGCCCCCTCCTACACTGCGCCCTGAGGCTGGAGCCTCTCCAGCCTATGCCTCGGCCCGGCCCTGCCTCCAACACCTCTGTTCCTCTCTGAATGGCCAGTATTTCTCAATGCACTTTCTACTGCAGACCTGAGTGGGAGTGTCTGAAGACTGGGCGGGGGAGCAGGCAATGATACACAGACAGAGTAAGGGAGTAAATGATGTCAGGATTGGCTTCAAGATAGACACAGGCAAGTTGGAAAATCCTATAGAATTAAAAAAATCACTAAAATCATAATGTAGACAGTGCAAAACATATGTTATGTAAGTAGAGCAAGTATTTACAGTGGCTTGCAAAAGTATTCGGCCCCCTTGAAGTTTTCCACATTTTGTCATATTACTGCCACAAACATGAATCAATTTTATTGGAATTCCACGTGACAGACCAACACAAAGTGGTGTACATGTGAGAAGTGGAACGAAAATCATACATTATTCCAAACATTTTTTACAAATCAATAACTGCAAAGTGGGGTGTGCGTAATTATTCAGCCCCCTGAGTCAATACTTTGTAGAACCACCATTTGATGCAATTACAGCTGCCAGTCTTTTAGGGTATGTCTCTACCAGCTTTACACATCTAGAGACTGAAATCCTTGCCCATTTTTCTTTTCAAAACAGCTTCAGCTCAGTCAGTTTAGATGGACAGCGTTTGTGAACAGCAGTTTTCAGATCTTGCCACAGATTCTCGATTGGATTTAGATCTGGACTTTGACTGGGCCATTCTAACACATGGATATGTTTTGTTTTAAGCCATTCCATTGTTGCCCTGGCTTTATGTTTAGGGTCATTGTCCTGCTGGAAGGTGAACCTCTGCCCCAGTCTCAAGTCTTTTGCAGACTCCAAGAGGTTTTCTTCCAAGATTGCCCTGTATTTGGCTCCATCCATCTTCCCATCAACTTTGACAAGCTTCCCTGTCCCTGCTGAAGAGAAGCAACCCCAGAGCATGATGCTGCCACCACATTTGACAGTGGGGATGGTGTGTTCTGAGTGATGTGCAGTGTTAGTTTTCTGCCACATAGCGTTTTGCATTTTGGCCAAAAAGTTCCATTTTGGACTCATCCGACCAGAGCACCTTCTTCCACATGTTTGCTGTGTCCCCCATATGGCTTGTGGCAAACTGCAAACGGGACTTCTTATGCTTTTCCGTTAACAATGGCTTTCTTCTTGCCACTCTTCCATAAGAGCCAACTTTGTGCAGTGCACGTTTAATAGTTGTCCTATGGACAGATTCCCCCACCTGAGCTGTAGATCTCTGCAGCTCGTCCAGAGTCACCATGGGCCTCTTGACTGCATTTCTGATCAGCGCTCTCCTTTTTTGGCCTGTGAGTTTAGGTGGACGGCCTTGTCTTGGTAGGTTTACAGTTGTGCCATACTCCTTCCATTTCTGAATGATCGCTTGAACAGTGCTCCGTGGGATGTCCAAGGCTTTGGAAATCTTTTTGTAGCTTAAACCTGCTTTAAATTTCTCAATAACTTTATCCCTGCCCTGTCTGGTGTGTTCTTTGGACTTCATGCTGTTGTTGCTCCCAATATTCTCTTAGACAACCTCGGAGGCCATCACAGAGCAGCTGTATTTGTACTGACATTAGATTACACACAGGTGCACTCTATTTAGTCATTAGCACTCATCAGGAAATGTCTATGGGCAACTGACTGCACTCAGACCAAAGGGGGCTGAATAATTATGCACACCTCACTTTGATTTGTAAAAAATGTTTGGAATCATGTATGATTTTCGTTCCACTTCTCACGTGTACACCACTTTGTATTGGTCTTTCACGTGGAATTCCAATAAAACTGAGTCATGTTTGTGGCAGTAATGTGACAAAATGTGGAAAACTTCAAGGGGGCCAAATACTTTTGTAAGCCACTGTATCTACTTATAAATGTGTTTTTTTTCTGATGTAGTATGGCTGACAGCTCCACTTTAATATGCATTGCAGACCACCTGCTCCATAAACAGAGACAGTGCAAACAGAAAAGCCATGACAGAGGAAGATGTGATTAGCTTTGTGCTCCTCTAGACCCCACTCCAACCTCTTCACCCCAGCCTTGCCCTTCACATGACTATGTGACATGGACACAGGCTGACACACAGGCTCCTCAGTCAATAACAGACAATGAGTACTATAATCAGTGTCCTGCTGCTGCAGACAATAGACAGTGAGGAGGGAGGGGGTCAGCCATCTGCTCTGCAGCATCTAGCAAGTCACAAAATCTTAACTGTATCTCTCCATCAGAAGAACAACAAATATGTGTAGTAAGGTTGAGATGTCACACTCCTTACTACTGCTGTGGAGTATTGTGCCTTGTTGGCCATAAGTTAAAGCAGGAAGTTTTGAATCAGGATGAGTATTCAGGAATAGTCTGGAAAAGGCACATTGGCTGAGAGCGTAATCTTTTTTTAATGGCTTTTTATTGGCTAAGTAAGCCAATAAATGGTATCCTCTGATTTACAACTTCCTGCTTACTGACAACTGGGATAGACTTGACTACACTTGGAGTAGTAGTTTGCATTCCTCATCCTATTAAGTGTTAAATCACACTTCTTTTTCCCCTTTATTTTGTCATAAAACTAAAATCCACTTAGAACTGCCTTTATTTCTCATTTAAAGCGAGACTGAAATATGTTTATTAAAAAACAACACCTTTCACTTACCTGGGGCTTCTGCTAGCCCCCTGCAGTCTCCCTGTGCCTGCGCTGTCTTGGAACCATTCTCCGTTCCCCCACAGGGGCTTCGCTTCTTGATCACCGACTTCCGAAGCGTTGGCCACCGCGCCTGCGTGGCCCTGGCGGTGTGTGTCCTCATTCGCGCTCCTGCTGCCAGAAGTGTCCTGCGCAGACGCAGTACAAGAAAATCTTGTACTGCACCTGCGCAGAACGCTCCTGTCAAGAGGACGCGCACAGCCAGGACAGCGACTTGTAGACAAGAAACAAAGCCACGACAGGGGACCGGAGAATCGTTCAGAAACGGAGCGGGCACAAGGAGGCTGCAGGGGGCTGGCAGAAGCACCAGGTATGTGAAAGTCTTATCATATTTCAGCTCTGCTGTAAGTGTCCAATGATGTCAGATCAGCTCCTGTGCTCAGCCCCCATCCACTGTAAAGGGTTGTATTAAGAAACACCTAAACATCATTCCCATCTAGCGTCTGAGGAAAGTCCTTCCACTGTCAGTTCACACAGTGACAACAGAGACAGAGATTCATCTGACCTGTTGTCATCAGTGTGTAGTTCAGCCATGTTACTGCATGTATGCACTTTTAGAAAAACTGGTTAATGTTACACAGCACTGTACAATAAATACATTTACAAACATTGATAGACACAATGGGGCATAGAGTAGGACACGAGGAGGACAAAGGCAGACACATGGGGGACACAGGAGGACACTAGGAGACACAAGAGGTACAAGGGGGCATGAGGTACAAAGGGAGCATAATCCACAAGATGCCCCTTCACCATGGATTCACCATGTTTAGTATATGTATATTTTTCCCCTGGTATTTGCCTTAAACCTAGGTGCGTCTTATAGTCCGAAAAATGCAGTAAGTTGCAGGAAAGCCACTAAGTAATAATTGTGAAGCAAGGAAATTACAAATCACAGTTACTAGTGAAAAACACTATACGTGATCATCCATGGGGACAGTATAAAGCATTATAATGGTGAGTGTGATGCTGTGTTTAGTATATTATGGCTGATGCATACCTCCCAATGAGACAGAGGTACACATTTTGTACAAACATATATCCTTGAAAGATTGCCACAGCTCATCATGCCATAATAATTTCTACTACATTTGCCCCTCACTAATCTTTCTTTACAATTGCATTCGGAGATCAGCAAGGCAACCATTTAGACGTTTGACATAAGATTTAGCACAATGTAACTACTTTTTAGTAGGTAATTACATTTCTGTAAACAGATCTATACAGCAGGCTAAACAAAGGGAAATTGCAGGAGGAAAGTGGGACATGGGCATTCTGCTTCCAGAAAAGGGTCAATTCTGAGCTTTGCTGGAGTTTATCTGTATATTTTTTTTTTACAACACTGCTCCTGCTTTTGTCTCATGTTTTCTTTATAAACATTTTCATTGTACTGAAAGACAGTAACACAGCTATTGAGCTTATAACAAAATATAAAAATGCATATTTAGAAAATATCCAGAAGGCTTCTTTTACACTGTAAATCGTAATTCTGATTTTCCCTGGATGCTAGCAACACAGGAAATAAAACGTATAAAAACGCAGCATGCAGGACTTTAGTGTAAAAGAGGCCTTACAGCCATAAAACAAAATAAACGTTTCTTCCTTTGCTCTGGGATTCCATTCCCTCATATTTTTGCCAAGGTGTTCTTAGTAGAGATGGTCAATGACATGCTAAAGTCCTTCTAGTCTTTGCACATTTTACATGCCGATATATATGCAGCTGGGATTTGAAAATAAATCAAATAGTACATGTACATTCATCCCAAAATAAAATGCAAAATAAATTACTTTCTACGTAAGTCGATGTCACAGAAGGCAGAAAAAAAAAATCTGACAGACTTGATAGGCTTTAGACTCGCCCATCCCCTCAAGGGGGATTCTCAAGGTTTTCTTTATTTTCTAAAGCACTTTCTAAACGGAAATTGCTCAGTCCAGATGTCATAATAGTGAGCAAATAAGTATGGTGGCTGTCATGTATCTTTGCATAGTTCCTTTCCTGGAAGTGCTTATGAAAAAAAAATAAGGAAATGCTGAAAATCATCCATGAGGAGATGGACCAGACCTAAACAGCAGGCTGCAGTTTTCACAGAAAGGGCTTCTTATGCCATGTCTTTGTGAGCAGCATGATGTCTCTGAGCCAAGCATTAGCAGTCGCTCCCACTTAGCCATCTGTTAACTCTTTCAACTGAGTTACCTCAGGCCAACAGTTTATTAAAACATGTACCGTATATAGATATGTGCCTAGAGTAGAGCTGAAAGCAGCATTCATTTTAAGGGAAAAATTATATACATTTATTAAGAGTAAGAAAATGGGTTCAAGAGCTATTTTAATTGTGAAACTTTTTACTGAATTGCTTACCTTGTTGTTGCAGCTTATAATCAGTTGAATACGCCTTGCCTATCATGTTCCATACAGGCCGAAGACAGCCAAAAAGTCCTTCCAGGAAACTGCCGTTCCCACTTCCTGACCGGCTGAAATGTATCTTGATGTCTTCGGTGCCACTGTTACTTCCTCCATCTCCTGAGTGGCTCCCACCCTGGGGCACACTATTCTCAGCTTCATCTTGGTCCCTCAGCTGTAGAACACTGTTTTCAAATTGATCTCTGGAGTCCTCGCTGATGGAGGTTAGGACAGCTGCAGTGACCGGGCTGCTGGCATTGTCTAGATGATCACATTTATCTTGGGTGTCAGGAGGCTGAAGGTAGCTTGTTGTGGCTGGATCACCAAACCCTACCATGTACTCTTTATCCTCTCGCATGTCAACAATTATATTGGGAGAAGATGACCAACTCAAGGGCTTGTGCGGACTGGCCATGGTACCATCGATGTGCATGGGGAAGCCACCCCCAAGACACCGTTTCTCTAGATGGTCCCTTCAGCTCTGCTTTGAACTGTAATGTAGATCACATGGACCTGAAAGTAGAAGGAAAAATAAATGTAGGGTTTTCAAAAAAGAATTAGAAAAACTGTGAACAGAAATTATGTATTTATGTATGAAGGCGTGGGTTAAAATAACTTTAACAAGCTTATTCAACAAGGTAGAGCAAGCAGCTATGACTAGGTGCAAAGTGACATAACCACAGAAATCACATTTCTTTTCAGTTCTACTCAAATGACAAAATAATACAATGAAAATTGTTGGCCTAGTGTACTGATCTTAGACTATGCACATATTGTTTCCTTTTTAAAGAAGTCCAAAAAGTGTCTGAATAGCACCCTATAGTGTACCTTTGTCAAGATACTTATGGAATGCGATTCAGACTTGCGTGCTCCAATTTGTCGCTCCCGTCCATTAGCAGACTGTACTAGTCAGTGATAAACAAGAAATGGAGACACCGAGAGACGAGTATGGTGTAGTATGTACGGGTAATACGGGTATGAAAAAGCAAGTATGTAATCAGACCTGAATGAGTCTGCTTGGAGGAATTAAGTCCACTTCTGTCTCCTGTATTTTTAACATATTTAGAGATTTTTAGTATTCTGGCGCCTCTGTCCATGTGTACGTTAATCAGTGATAAAATCATTTCTCACCTAATACTCCATTTGTATGCGCCAGGGCTGCTTTACAGTTATTACATGTTCCCATTGGTTTATGATCTATACACAGGCTACTACTAAATATTTTGAAATATGTCAGCAAAATCCTGTGACCTTCAACAATCCCAGCGGTTTTGTAAATCAATAATAAATGTGCATGCCAGATGATGTATTTTTAGAACAATTAGTTATTGAGTGTTAGAGACACATGTGAAGGAGCTAAACTATTGAGCAATATGTAAGCATTCATTTGGAAATGAGGTTTAAAGTCCATCCAAACAAAAAAGAAATTAAGTCAGAGGAGTAAACAAGAGCTGATAGCACTATAGGTGGTGCTGGCGCCTGAACACACGCGCTCTGCAGTGCTCTCTTTGAATTACCCAGAATGCACAGTAAAGGGTTTAACAGAGCGTGACAATATCAGAGCACAACCTCTGGTGACAGCTGCCTACCAGGGCCTGTCCTTAGGTGGAATAAACCCATTCAGCTTGAAGTTCATTAGAGATGTTCTGCAGGTTTTTGAGTCTGTGAAGACATCCCTGCTTGATGATATACCCTGGCACTCATCCACTCTCTGCATTCTGACATTTTCAGGCTTCTATCAGTGGCTTTTAATGGCTTTGCAAATAAAGGAATGAAATGCAAATTTAAACCACCTATGCTAAACACCTAGCAAATGTACAACAATGTGTGAAGCCAGTCACAGACTAATGCCTGGTACACACCATGCAATTTCCCATCAGATAGATGGGTCGATATATAATTACCGAAAGAGCCTATCGGATTTCCGATCGTTTTTCTGATCAATTGTCTGATCACTTCTATGCAAATCAATCAGAAAAATGATCAGAAATCAAACTGACCTGTTGGAAATTATCTATTCGACCCATCTATCTGATGGAAAATTGCGTGGTGTGTACCAGGCTTTAAGGCAAGGTTAAAGCTACTTACACACCTTAAAGTGGTCCCAAATTAAAAATACAAGATTTCAGAAATAAAATGTATTTTCTAAATTATAATAATAAATAGCAGCCTTTTTTCAGCTGCATGATGACAAAAATAAAATAGTTTACATTTATTGGAGGAACCCCTCCCTTACTTTCAAATTGCCGGGACAGAATCCGGCAAAATGCTGGAGTAGATGGTGTCCAGCAAAGGAGGAATTGCTAATGGCTGCCACCTGTATAACCCTAGTTATGAAAAGAGAAGGGTGAAAAGCATGCACTAAAATGTTCATAGGCTTGAAGGAGTGTTTATTTATCTTTCTATGTGTCAGAATGGTGAAACTAAATATTTTGAATTAAAAAAAATGTTTGGTTTGGGTCCGCTTTAAGCTTCGTACCCACCTATGAGGCATGTAACCCGGCAGGGATAGGGGCTCGATTCCTCTGGCAACATTGCAAGCCGAAACTGTACAGACCTGTCACTAGCCTGCAGGCTAGCAACGTGTTATCTTGGTATGCAAGGGGGGGGAGGGGGAGTATGGCTAAACGAGTGGCGCAGTTGTGAGTTGGGAGCACAATACTCTCAGCTGGCGCTTGGTCAAATTGATCCACCAGGCTGAGGTGTCAGGAGGCATCAGACGTCACTGTACACACACCAGATTCTCGTCCAAGTTTCATCTAGTGTGTGTACAAGGCTTTAGATTTGTGTCAACTGACGCAATCATTCCTGATCATCTCAAGTGAAAAATCTAGTGCGAGTTCAGGTATCCCCAGATGTTGCTGACATCGTTATTAGTGATCCCATTGCAGAGGATAAGTATAGATAAATTCTACTGTTTTTCTTTCGCTCTCCTCACTGCAGTGTACCTCTCGATCTCTTTTTTCCTTTGCTCTTCAAAGAACAGCACAGGCTGCTCATCTAATAGAGAAGAAGCATGTCTGTACAGCCATTGTTTCCAAAACCCAAAAATAATCACAAAATATTGTCTTGGGTGGCACTTATTGTGAGGCCCGGTTAACACTGGCAGAAAGAAACAATCCAATGTTAACCTATGGATCCGTTCACATTGGTCTGTTCACATTGGTGTGTTAGAACAAATCAATTCCATACAATCCGCTAAACGGACCACAAATTTGGTTCTGCAGCAATTTCGTACTGCTGAGTCCAGCGAAACGTAAAGCACTGCATTGAGGCAATGAGAAAACGGAACGTTTCTTCACACCAGTGAAAAAACGAACCATTCTAGACAGCAACATTCACTTTTGAGATGGGGGGGGGGGGGGGGGGGGGGTCTTGGGGATACAGTGGGATGCAAAAGTTTGGGCAACCTTGTTAATGGTCATGATTTTCCTGTATAAATTGTTGGTTGTTACAATAAAAAATGTCAGTTCAATATATCATATAGGAGACACACACAGTGATATTTGAGAAGTGAAATGAAGTTTATTGGATTTATAGAAAGTGTGCAATAATTGTTTAAATAAAATTAGGCAGGTGCATAAATTTGGGCACTGTTGTCATTTTATTGATTACGAAACCTTTAGAAACAATTATTGGAACTCAAATTGGCTTGGTAACCTACATACACAGGTGAACCCAATTATGAGAAAGAGTATTTAAGGGGTTCAATTGTAAGTTTCCCTCCTCTTTTAATTTTCTCTGAAGAGTAGCAACATGGGGGTCTCAAAACAACTCTCAAATGACCTGAAGACAAAGATTGTTCAACATCATGGTTTAGGGGAAGGATACAGAAAAGCTGTCTCAGAGGTTTCAGCTGTCTGTTTCCACAGTTAGGAACATATTGAGGAAATGGAAGACCACAGGCTCAGTTCAAGTTAAGGCTCGAAGTGTCAGACCAAGAAAAATCTCGGATAGACAGAAGTGACAAATGGTGAGAACAGTCAGAGTCAACCCACAGACCAGCACCAAAGACCTACAACACCATCTTGCTGCAGATGGAGTCACTGTGCATCGTTCAACCATTCAGTGCACTTTACACAAGGAGATGCTGTATGCAAGAGTGATGCAGAGGAAGCCTTTTCTCTGCCCACAGCACAAAGAGAGCCGCTTGAGGTATGCTAAAGGACATTTGGACAAGCCAGCTTTATTTTGGAATATGGTGCTGCGAACTGATGAAACTAAGATTGAGTTATTTGGGCATAACAAGGGCCATTATGCATGGAGGAAAAAGAACACAGCATGCCAAGAAAAACACCTGCTACCTACAGTAAAATATGGTGGTGGTTCCAGCATGCTGTGGGGCTGTGTGGCCAGTGCAGAGACTGGGAACCTTGTCAAAGTTGAGGGATGCAGTATCAGCAGATTCTGGAGACCTATGTCCAGGAATCAGTGACAAAGCTGAAGCTGCACTGGGGCTGGATCTTTCAACAAGACAATGACCTTAAACACTGCTCAAAATCCACTAAGGCATTCATGCAGAGGAACAAGTACTACGTTCTGGAATGGCCATCTCAGTCCCCAGACCTGAATATAATTGAAAATCTGTGGTGTGAGTTAAAGAGAGCTGTCCATGCTCAGAAGCCATCAAACCTGAATGAACTAGAGATGTAGTGTGAAGAGGAATGGTCCAAAATGCCTTCAACCAGAATCCAGACTCTCGTTGGAACCTACAGGAAGCATTTAGAGGCTGTAATTTCTGCAAAAGGAAGATCTACTAGATATTGATTTCCTTTATTTTTTTGCGGCGCCCAAATTTATGCACCTGCCTAATTTTGTTAAAAAAATTATTGAACACTTTCTGTAAATCCTATAAACTTAATTTCACTTCTCAAATATCACTGTGTGTGTCTCCTATATCATATATTTAACTGACATTTTTTATCGTAACAACCAATGATTTATACAGGAAAATCATGACAATTAACAAGGTTGCCCAAACTTCTGCATCCCACTGCATGTGGGAAAATGGAACGGAAGCAGCTGAATGGCAACGGAGTGCAAACAGGCCAGATCGACGGGTAATCAGTTCCATTTTCACGGATCTGTTTGCCACTCTGCAATGCCTAACGCCGATGGGCGAGCACAGAGTGGCTCTACTGGAACCGCCTAATGCTGATTGGCGTCAAGTGCAGTGGGCAGGGATTAGCAGGGAACGAGCGCTCGCTCATGTGCCCGTTCCCTACAGGGACACAGAGCGGGGATCCATTAGCAGCCTGTGAGCTGCGATCTAGCGCAGCGCTGTACAGGGACAGCCCTGCCGCTTAGCTGTCCCACTGATTGGCTCACAAGTTAATCCCTTTCATGGGCTAATGAGAGAGTAGTGTAGTGTACGGAGCACAGTCTAGGGCCAATTTAGGGGTGAGGGAGGGAAATGACGAAAAATGTATACTTTATTTAAAAAAAAAAAAAAAAAAAAAAAAAACGCAGCAGCAATCAGAGATCACCAAAAAAAAATCCTCCATTAGTGGCAAGAAAAGGAGGCAAAATTGATTTTGGTGGTAAGTTGTATGCCCGATCAATAAATCTTTAAAGCTGCACATTACTGAATTGTAAAAAAAATCGCCTGGTCACTAGGGGGGGTATAAAGCTGTGGTACTCAAGTGGTTAATTGCCAGTGTGAACCGAGCCTAAGTCTGTACACTGTTTAAAATACAATTCAAATGAGGGTTCTCAATGGAAAATAAAGTACAGAAACACAATAGTAAAAATCTTCCTCTTTCAGTATCCTGACTCAAAACTGAAAACTCCTTGGTTGCAACGAAATACCGCAGTGTCTATATCATCACTGCTCTTTCTACTCCTTCACTGAAAAAGCCGGTATATGCCGTGTTGGCATTTACTATCTGACCAGGTGCTCAATGATTGTGTAAATATCTTTACACTTGAACATCTTGCAGAACAGCCAAATCAAACAGCATGTGACAGAGGCCGTGCAGTGTGAACAGCCTGGGACTTCCCTCACGTGGAGGGAGGCAAACATACGTTTCATCATATCTCTGTGCTGTGGACGGAAAAGCGCAGGCAAAAATATAACAACTGTTATTCTACACCAGAATTTTATTCTACATTTTACATATCGCCCACACTTGTTGTGGGACTATAGCAACAATTTTAACATTCTGCTACCTCACATTAATTAAGGAAACAGCAACAGAACAAAACCTAATATACTTTGTGCCAAAAAAGGCTCAAAAATAAAAATGTAAGTATCTGACAGCTCCTGATCTATTAGCAGAGCTGCGGACAGGGACTGTGATCCCTCTCTTCCACAGGACAAGAGAAAGAGGCTACTTACACAGTAAGGCTACATCTGAGAAGCTCGCCAGCTATTTCCTACATTTGCACCATCTTGCGTATATTACTTCTAGACCACCTATTCTAGTGGTTCTCAAACTTTTTGGAGTGAGGACACCTTGATGGGTTTGACATTTTTTGAAGGCTCTTCAATAACAACTACTGAAATGCTGTTATGACATTCATTAAGAAGCACCCCCCCCCCCACACACACACACACACACACACACACACATACACAAACACACATGCCAAGTGGCTAGTGATGTTAATTTGGTATCATTCCCCCCTCCAAGTAGTCAGTTACACACCCCCTACCAGCCTCACCCCAATTAGGTAGCATTCCCTTCCTCCCCAAAGTAGCTAGTGATGCTCAATAGGCTGCATTTCCCCCCTTTCAAGTAGCTAGTGATGCTTATAAGGCCACATTCCCCCTTCAAGTAGTCAGTGACCTCAAGGCCGGATTTCTACTTTTTCTGCCCCAGGCCAACTTTCTTTTGGCTCCCCTTCCTTGTGCAGCATCGCAATCCCATTCCATGTGCAGTTTCCTCTTTCACAAGTAATATTCCTGTACAGCAGCCACACTACATCACGTATAGCTCCCCTGGGTAGAAACAACTTTGCCATGTCTTGCTCCCAGTTTGCTGCCTCCCTTTTCCATTCGCTGTCTCCTTTTACATATGTTGCAACCCTCTTCCATGTTTAGCTGCCCCCTTTGGCAGCTGCCACCCAAGGCCTGGCCTTTGTTAGCCTTTTCAGAAATACGTCCCTGAGTGACCCCTATTAGGCAGCATCCCCCTCCAAGTGGTCTCCCATTGTATATCAATGTGTGGTTGTATTACCTGATGGCAATACACAAAAGATGGGGATGAATGCTGAGGCACCCCTGGGAGGTGCTCGAGGCGCATCAAGATGCAGCAGCACCTAGTTTGAGAACCCCTGGCCTAGTGTGTCATAAACCTGCATGCGTGCAATGATGGTGCCCTGGTGCACTTCAAGACTGCTTGGCTATTAGGAACTATCAGACGCTGAAGAGTGATACTTCTAGTCATTTTGTGACATTACATATGGGAAAGGGGGGGGGGGGAATCATTAACATGTTTCCACAGAGTTCAATGTTAAATCTAAAGGGGAAAACCTTTATGAGAAACCTCTGACGACATGAGAATATAGCCATCCAAACTTAATACACAATATCAAAGCTTTTCTTATGCATAAATGCAAGCTGTCACAAAATACAAAAAGCATTTTCACTGTATGGACAGTCCCCAACATACAAAGCCAGCTCTGGGACTAACTCTGACAGTCCGTCACTATCTTCATACTTGTACAGATGCTTCTGGAGTCCCCCCGACCTAATGTACATACGTAAATCTCAAAATGGAGCCTAGGGATTTGTTGCATATAAAATAAGTGTCATGTGTGGGCCACATACCCTTTTTAATCCAAGATACATGACATGTATCCTGTGCATCACTTTCCAAAACAATGCAATAGTACACAGAAATACACCGCATAATCTATTCTCCATGCTAATAGTTCACAGGTTTCTCTCCTACATGAAAACACCCTTCTAGGCACAAGTGCTGTTGTGTCAGTCTGCCTGTATTCCTGGGAATGCTGGGAAAGCAAAAGCACCTCAATCTGAGTTCTCAGGAAGATATGACAATTTAGTTAGGCAACCAAGTACTTTACATAGCAGATTTGGACAAATGCAGGATCTAATGTAAAAAAACTTACATACAATGTTAAATTACTTAAACATTTTAGTCAGCCCTCATTGATAGCTGCACTTTCCAGTCAGTCTCTGTGACAACTGTGACACTTTAATACAGGGGTGGCCAAGGGCCATATCACCATTCTTGAAAGTGCTGGGGGCCAAACTAGCGAAAATTAAACACATATTTTGCCAATTGACGTTAGGTACATTATGCCTGTAAAATTTTACCAAAACATTTCCACAAGAAATAACCCATATACTGTGTGCAGTTAGAACAGTGGAAACTGCTAAGCAGTGGCTGTTACTGCTGCTGGCACAGTGCAAGCTGCTAATCAGTGGCTGCTACTGCTGCTGGCACAGTGGCAGCTGCTAATCAGTGGCTGCTACTGCTGCTGGCACAGTGGCAGCTGCTAATCAGTGGCTTCTACTGCTGCTGGCACAGTGCAAGTTGCTAATCAGTAGCTGTTACTGCTGCTGGCACAGTGCAAGCTGCTAATCAGTGACTGTTACTGCTGCTGGCACAGTGGCAGCTGCTAATCAGTGGCTGTTACTGCTGCTGGCACAGTGCAAGCTGCTAATCAGTGGCTGCTACTGCTGCTGGCACAGTGGCAGCTGCTAATCAGTGGCTGCTACTGCTGCTGGCACAGTGGCAGCTGCTAATCAGTGGCTGTTACTGCTGCTGGCACAGTGCAAGTTGCTAATCAGTAGCTGTTACTGCTGCTGAAACAGTGCAAGCTGCTAATCAGTGACTGTTACTGCTGCTGGCACAGTGGCAGCTGCTAATCAGTGGCTGTTACTGCTGCTGGCACAGTGCAAGCTGCTAATCAGTGGCTGTTACTGCTGCTGGCACAGTGGCAGCTGCTAATCAGTGGCTGTTACTGCTGCTGGCACAGTGGCAGCTGCTAATCAGTGACTGTTACTGCTGCTGGCACAGTGCAAGCTGCTAATCAGTGGCTGTTACTGCTGCTGGCACAGTGGCAGCTGCTAATCAGTGGCTGTTACTGCTGCTGGCAGTGCAAGCTGCTAATCAGTAGCTGTTACTGCTGCTGGCACAGTGGTAGCTGCTAATCAGTGGCTGTTACTGCTGCTGGCCCCTGCATGCGGCACCGCAGCTACGGTCTGCCGGCCGCATCGAATTAACAACTGTAGAGAGATGTGAAGACCATCAGAAATGGCTCGATGGGCTGCATTTGGCCCCCAGGCTGGGCATTGGACATGCCTGCTTTAATAGATGTGAAAGTCTCATAACAGTGCTTCAGTATATGCAATCCTAACTATACTGTCCTTGTTAAAATATGCCTGTATACTGAACTGAAGTGTTTTGCAGCTTTAATGAGATTCTAATTTTAAAGCAATTAGGAGCTGTCAGCATGGTGCTGTTGAGTAATATTTGGCACATACTCCTATTTATCCTTTCTGTGTTTGAGTTTTGCCTTGATCCGGCTGATAAGTTATGAGGTGTCCTTTAGTGCACACAAACAAAGCGGATCACCTGGGCAGCCAGTAAACACAGGAACAAAAACCAGGAAGAGCTTTCCTTGTGGAGCTGTCTTTTGCATTACCAGTAGTTTCTGTTGATCTGTGAAGCACAGTGGTGCTGATTAGTGTTGATATTTGAAATTCCCCTCATTATTGGCCATTTCCTTTTTGAAGGCAATGTTCAAGAGAAGTTGTAGCACACTCTATGGTGATTTGTAGGATAGCAGCAGTCACCCTTGCCTAGCCACCATTTGGTGATAGCCATAATAGCACTATGCAGCCCTTTTATAAAGTTACTTAACCTAGGGGTTAAAGGAACTTTAACCTAGGATTAAACTTCATTTCAAACAGTAGCTGATACCCACTTTCCTACGAGAAATCTTTAAAGGGTAACTGTCAGGCATAAAATCAAACATCAATTCTTTATTTTTTTTTGGGTAAACAAGTAATAAGAATGCTATCCAGGCAATCTTAACGTTAAAAAATTACTCTTATTGTCTTCTCCATAAAAGATCATTCCCCAGTTTCCCTGGCTCTTCTTTGGTACATCTGCCGCAAAAGGAAGTTGCAGGGCATGCTGGGTTTTCTTTTTGACTTTATTTATCCCCTCAGACATAACTAATGCAGACTGATTGGCTGAAGCCCTTTTCCCTCCCGTTTCACCCTCCCCTCCTCTTTGACTAGCCAATATTTCTCATGCTGAGAAGCTGCAGAGTCACACAATGACAATGCACTTTCTACTGCACAGCTGGTTGGGAGTGTCTAATGATTGGGAGGAGGGCGGGCAATGCATACACAATTAGGAAGAGGAGAGTAAGGGAGGAAATGACATCAGGATTGGCTTTAAAACAGATACAGTCAAGATGGAAAATGCTAAGAAAGATGTTTCTCTTTCTTACTATAGAAAAATCCCTAAAATCAAAATGTGGACAGATAAATACATATGTTATGTAAGTAGAGCAAGTATTTATCTACTTATATATGTGGTTTTTTTTCCTGAAATAGTATGGCTGACAGCTCCTCTTTAACTTTTCTCAAATAGACCATCAGGGGCATGGCCGATATTGTGGTGAAACCTCTCCCACAGTGTGATGTCATGACCAAACTCCTGACAGTTTTCTGTATGTGAACCACATTGGATTGTGGGAAATAACGTTCTTTTCCAACTGCCAAGCAAGCAGTATATCCTTGTGCGAAGAACTCAGTAAATAAACATTCCGTACAGATCATCTGGCAAAACTAAAGATGTCACCACCAGTAATACATTTCAGAAATCAAGAAGAAGAAAAAGATTTTACAGTGGGCAAACACTGACTAAATGATCTATAAATGAATATTGTAAAAAAATAAGCAATTTCATTCATGATGTTATTTTCACTACAGTTTCTCTTTAACTTCACTGGTATACAATGCTTCTGACTGGCCACCTTATTCACAGCTAAACTACTGACTGGTCAGGATGTTCCAAATACTGTAGAAGCCTTCATACAGGACTCACTGTCCCACTCAGAATGTATTGCTGTTGGCGTCTAAATGCTGAACATATTACCCCAACTGGCTGGACTGCTCTCCAACTGAACACAGGCATGCTCACTTATTCCCAGTGTTTACATACCCAACGAAGTTCAGAGCTTTCCAATCTCATCCCAACTCCGGAGAATAAAAAAAAATAAAATTCTGCTCTTAAAGCATACCTGATGTGCCACGTGATGAGATAAACATGGATACTGTTTTCCAGTACAGCAAGAGTTAATAAAAAACCTGGAGTTGTTAGCTATATAAGTTAACTTTTGGAACAGCTTATTCAGAAAGGCAGATTTGTCACAGCTACTATTTAAATGAAGTGTTAAAATAAAGCACTTAAAGAGACTCAGTAACAAAAATTGCATCCTGTTTTTTATCATCCTACAAGTTCCAAAAGCTATTCTAATGTGTTCTGGCTTACTGTAGCACTTTGTACTATTACAGTCTCTGTAATAAATCAATGTATCTCTCTCTTGTCAGACTTGTCAGCCTGTGTCTGGAAGGCTGCCAAGTTCTTCAGTGTTGTGGTTCTGCTATGAACTCGCCCTTCCAGGCCCCTCTATGCACACTGCATGTGTGTTATTTAGATTAGAGCAGCTTCTCTCTTCTCTCTTATCTTTTACAAGCTGGATAAATCGTCCTCTGAGCTGGCTGGGCTTTCACATAGTGAGGAATTACAGACAAGGGCAAAGCTGTTTGCAGAAAGAAAAGAGCAGCCTGAAACGTCAGTGCATGAGAACAGGGGGAAAGAAACACACAAATGATCTCTTGAGATTCAAAAGGAAGGCTGTATACAGCCTGCTTGTGTATGGATGTATTTTCTATGTGTGGACATACTGTACATCAACCTACTTCCTGTTTTGGTGGCCATTTTGTTTGTTTATAAACAAACTTTTAAAAACTGTTTTTAACCACTTTTAATGCGGCGGGGAGCGGCGAAATTGTGACAGAGGGTAATAGGAGATGTCCCCTAACGCACTGGTATGTTTACTTTTGTGTGATTTTAACAATACAGATTCTCTTTAAAATTGACATAAACATACGAGACTCAGTTCTATGTTTAATTTACCTTTGGTAAAACACATATACTGTACAAGTAATCATATGTATAATTTAACTTCAGGTTTGCTTTAAAATGAACTTAAGTGTCATTAGATTTGTAGATTTATGCCTGCAAAACAAAAAATTCATACAAGTATTCAGCTACAGAAAAATTCTAAATTCTCCCCAGGCAGCTGCCCAATTCACCTATTTGAATGAGTCTGGTGATTAACAAATTATTTGCCTTATAGCTCCAAGGAAAAGGGTTCAATTTGAACACAACAGGACGGCCGAGTGAAACAATTCATGAGTCTTAACTTAACATTAGGTGTGGTGTGGTGTGGAAAGTCCATTTATCTTGCTTCTGGAATACAAAGGGCCCGATCCTATTTACTCTTCCTCGTAAGTTTTCTCCTAGGTGATATTTTCCCATTATAAATAAAATGCTTTTTTAGCCTCTAGCAAGCAAGAAAATACTGGTACTCAGAATAATTTTGACAGTTACCTACCTTTTTGTACTTTTTCAATTGCAGAATGCAAAACTTATTTTAAAGGATATCTAAACTAGGAGAGCAGGCATGAGTAGCAAGCAGTCCTCATGCACACTGCTCCCCCAATTCTCCTTCTCCCCCCTCCATCATCATGTAAAGGCCTCCCAAAGCTACTTCCGGGTCGGCCAGGTTGGTGAGCAGTGCGCAGGCGCTGCCTGGTGATCCGTATCCTTGATCGCCCACCTGTGGCCAGGAGCACTCTGCACATGCGCACTATGGTGTTGTGACTAGTGTTGGGCGAACATCTAGATGTTCGGGTTCGGGCCAAACAGGCCGAACATGGCCGCGATGTTCGGGTGTTCGAGCCGAACTCCGAACATAATGGAAGTCAATGGGGACCCGAACTTTCGTGCTTTGTAAAGCCTCCTTACATGCTACATACCCCAAATTTACAGGGTATGTGCACCTTGGGAGTGGGTACAAGAGGAAAATTTTTTTTAGCAAAAAGAGCTTATAGTTTTTGAGAAAATCGATTTTAAAGTTTCAAAGGGAAAACTGTCTTTTAAATGCAGGAAATGTCTGTTTTCTTTGCACAGGTAACATGCTTTTTGTCGGCATGCAGTCATAAATGTAATACAGATAAGAGGTTCCAGGAAAAGAGACCGGTAACGCTAACCCAGCAGCAGCACACGTGATGGAACAGGAGGAGGGCGGCGCAGGAGGAGAAGGCCACGCTTTGAGACACAACAACCCAGGCCTTGCATGAGGACAAGAAGCGTGCGGATAGCAATTTGCATTTTGTCGCCATGCAGTCATAAATGTAATACAGATGAGAGGTTCAATAAACAAACAGTAATTGGTGTTGTCCAGAATGCGCACAATGCGTGGGTCGCGTTCAATGCAGTCCTAGGCCGAAGAGGTCATAGCCTAGGGTCACAAAAACCTGTCTATTTGGGCTATTTCAATGGTGGCGAGTCTGACGTACATAAATCGCAGCAATGGCCGTTAACAACGTCTGAATCTCACGAAATGTCTCATGCAGGTAGAAGACATATTGTTAGACTTGGATTCCAAAGATGGGGTCTCTACATCTCTGCAAACCAGAGTTACAGGGCTCCAAAATTGGTAAAATCCCCCATAGGCTTTCATTGGGCCTACTATTTACCGTTCCAAAATCTCACACCATTTCAAAGGGCAATGGCTCAGCAGTGGCAAAACTCACCAGTCATGATCCCCCTAAGAGTCCCTACAATGCTAGAAAATTTGCCACTGCTGAGCAATTGCCCTTTGAAAAGATGTGAGATTTTGGAAAGTGAAATAGGGAGGCAATGAAAGCCTATGGGGGATTTTACCAATTTTGCACCCCTGTAACTCTGGTTTGCAGAGATGTAGGGACCCCATCTTTGGAATCCAAGTCTAACAATATGTCTTCTACCTGCATGAGACATTTCATGAAATTCAGACGCTGCTAACGGCCATGGCTGAGATTTATGTACGTCAGCATAACTACCATTGAAATTGCCCAAATAAACAGGTTTTTGTGACCCTAGGCTATGACCTCTTTGGCCTAGGGGTCCGAAACTCACCAGTCATGTTCCCCCTAAGGGTCCCTACAATGCTAGAAAATTTGCCACTGCTGAGCAATTGCCCTTTGAAAAGATGTGAGATTTTGGAACTGTAAATAGGAGGCCCAATGAAAGCCTATGGGGGATTTTACCAAATTTGGAGCCCTGTAACTCTGGTTTGCAGAGATGTAGGGAACCCATCTTTGGAGCCCAAGTCTAACAATATGTCTTCTACCTGCATGAGACATTTTGTGAGATTCAGACGTTGCTAACGGCCATTGCTGCGATTTATGTACGTCAGACTCGCCACCATTGAAATTGCCCAAATAAACAGGTTTTTGTGACCCTAGGCTATGACCTCTTCGGCCTAGGACTGCATTGAACGCGACCCACGCATTGTGCGCATTCTGGACAACACCAATTACTGTTTATTGTTTATTGAACCTCTCATCTGTATTACATTTATGACTGCATGGCGACAAAATGCAAATTGCTATCCGCACGCTTCTTGTCCTCATGCAAGGCCTGGGTTGTTGTGTCTCAAAGCGTGGCCTTCTCCTCCTGCGCCGCCCTCCTCCTGTTCCATCACGTGTGCTGCTGCTGGGTTAGCGTTACCGGTCTCTTTTCCTGGAACCTCTTATCTGTATTACATTTATGACTGCATGCCAACAAAAAGCATGTTACCTGTGCAAAGAAAACAGACATTTCCTGCATTTAAAAGACAGTTTTCCCTTTGAAACTTTAAAATCGATTTTCTCAAAAACTATAAGCTCTTTTTGCTAATTTTTTTTCCTCTTGTACCCACTCCCAAGGTGCACATACCCTGTAAATTTGGGGTATGTAGCATGTAAGGAGGCTTTACAAAGCACGAAAGTTCGGGTCCCCATTGACTTCCATTATGTTCGGAGTTCGGCTCGAACACCCGAACATCGCGGCCATGTTCGGCCTGTTTGGCCCGAACATCTAGATGTTCGCCCAACACTACACGTGACCCGTTCGGCCAATCACAGCACTAGCCGAACGTTCGGCCATGCGCTCTTAGTTCGGCCATATGGCTGAACAGTTTGGCCAAACACCATCAGATGTTCGGCCGAACTCGAACATCACCCGAACAGGGTGATGTTCTGCAGAACCCGAACAGTGGCGAACACTGTTCGCCCAACACTAGTTGTGACATGGTAGACACTAGGTGCAGAGCTTCTTGTTTATCTGCTGTAAAATAAATCAACTTTCAAAGTCCCCGCTTCGGAGCCTAGATACTGGAAACTAATTTCACCACAGACTGTCATTGCAATTCTTTTCAGAAAGATTTCACACAGCTTTCTTTCTCCAGTTTAGGTTGCTTTTAAATCAATGCTTACTGTACATTTTATTTATTTTGTTTTCCTTTAAAATGCAACTGTACCCTAGAACAGTTTCCCAACCCTGTCCTCAAGGCCCACCAAATAGTGCTTTTTTTATGAAACACAAGAGTTCACAGGTGGTTTAATAAGTGTCTCAGCAGAGCTGATTAACTCCCTCTTGGCATGTTTATCGAGATTATGGTGACACTTTTTGCCCACAGTCAGACTGATGTCCAAAGTGGGGTGCTTGAAAAATGACTCTTGCCAAGTGCCTCCCCTTCCCCAACACTTTATTATCGCTTCCATGTTTGGATGCAGCATCATGTTGCATCATGGTGTCCCAAATATTACACATATTGCTCAGACCCTCATCGATCAGCAGTTACCATACGGTGAACTGGCAGGCTCTTCTTCTGGTGGTAGAACAGCGCTCATGTGAACCTAGCCTAAATACTGTGATAATAATAATAATAATAATAATAATACTGTGAGCTTTCAGAAATGAGGTTTCAGGGCTTATTCACAGCAGGGCATCGCGGAGCTGCATTGCAAACACTTATAACGCAACTTACCGCACTGCAATGCTAATCCTATGGGACGTTCACAGTGCGACATTAGCGTCACATTGTAATGTGCAGCGTTATGGTAACGCACACGTTACCAGGTACAGGAAAGCATACTTTTCATTGCCTGTATGCTTTACTGTACCTACTGTATGCAATGGTAACGCAGCATTAATGTGCGTTACTACCACCTTTCTTTTGCATTGTGTTGTAATGCTGCGTTGTGGCTTTAATGTCGCATTACAACGCCCCCCACTGTGAATAAGCCCTCAGCCTCATAAACACAGGTTCCTTCTTCATATAAAGAAACTCTAATCACCTGACAACCTATCCTAACAGCAACACCACATCTTTTATGCATACTGCAAAAAAGAAAGGTCATTCTGATTTCTCAAATCAACTGAGCTGAAGATTCAGAAATGGGATCTATACAATTAAGACCAAATAATTATATTTTTGAGGTCTGCTCTGTGTAAGATTTCAAAATTAACCATAAAATCATGGATGGTGCTAGTTGGCCATATAATGACTTTCTTTCATAGCACATCTACACAAGGGCTGGAAGCTCAGCTGGATGCTAAATTACCAGCAGGAAGTCAGCTACACTTCCTCCAAAGAGAACTCACCCAGGGAGATTGCAGAGTGACTAAATGTATCATTTCATGTAGTATGCTCATGAATATTTATAGGTATGGACTGTTATAATGTTTTAATATACGGTATATTACTGCAAAGAATCAGCTATAAAGGCTCTTTTCCACTGCAAATTGCAATCACAATCGCAAATGTGATAGCGATATGCCCTATTTAACATGTGATTCGTCATACGTTTTAGCGCAATTTTCTGTCAATCTGTTTCATGTTGCTGCTGAGTTTACGATTTTACAATGAGGAAGATAGGGGTGGATATTGCATAGGGAAATTACAAGACAACTGCATAGTACCACACTGGCTATGCGATTTCCTTGCGCTCCAAATCTAGGAAAAATGTAGCCATGGACTATGTTTGCATTTGGGTAAAAATTGAACAGCGTGGCATCTCTGCATGGGGTTTGTATATTCTCTTCTGTTTCTGTGTGTTTGATCCCACTTATCAAACATACTAGTAGGCTAATTTGTTTCTATCAAAATCTGCCCATATAGCTTGGAAAGGGCTTTGCAGGGCTGTGGAGTCAGAGTAATTTTGGGGTACCTGGAGTTGAATGTTTCATGAACTGAGGAGTTAGAGTAGGATGTTTTTGTACCCACTCCATAGCCCTGCATGGGCTGGGGAGTCGGAGTCAGAGCAATTTTAGATACCTGGAGTCAAAGGTTTCATAAACTGAGGAGTCGTATAATTTTTGTACCAATACCAATATGGTTGTGCCTTATGGTTATCTGTGCTAGGACTTGTGCACTTGCAGCATGTATTCCTATGCCCCAGGACATGCTAGCAGACTTGAGCCCCTCCTGAAAGCAGAAAGTGGTGACTCTTCTTTCTACTGTGAACGAGGTCAAAGTATTACTTGTTATTGTCTATTGTCTAACTTTCCCGACCTTATTTGATATCCTCTCCTGTTGATGATCCAGCCCATTTAACCTTGCTTGCTCTCCTGCTCTCACTGACTATAAGACTTGCCTGACTCCTCTGTGTACAGCTGAACCCTGTCTGCCGCCTGGCTCGACAGAAGCCTGTCTACTGTAGTTCAAGCTTGGCTGCAGCCTGCCCTCACCTCTGCCTGCCCAGTGTGTACAGTTTAAGTATAAGTGTTTTAACATATACGGTAAGTGTTTTACAAAAAACGAGAGGTAAGAGAGGTCTAACGAAGCTGAGCGATTCTCACCGGATAAGGTCCTCAGTGAGGCATTATCCTAATGACTGTGGTAATAGGTCAGAGCTGAAATATATCCTGCAAACACCTTATTGCCAGAGCTCCTGGGTGATTATGTTTTTGGTGATTTCTAGTTTACAGCAAATTTATTAGAGATGCTTTTCTATAGTTCTGCATACATGCTTACCGTGTACATTTACATTCTGTATATTTACTTTTGTGCCGAGACCTGTAGTTCACCTCACAGTGGTTGTGAGTGTGCAGCGGTATTCTGGAAGTGTGCTATAAACCCATAAGCACTGGTAATCCTTAGGAGAGCCAGACTAAGCGGATTTGGTTTAGCCTGTGCCGGGAAGAAGGGATTTCTCTGCCCACGTTCCCCTTGCTCTATTACTCCCCAGAGTAAATCTGACAAGCAGAAATGAGCAATTCAGGGAAATAAAAAATACAGAAGTACAGCACAGAAAAAGGATTAGTAAAACAAACATAAATATATCATTTGGGCAAATGGATAAATCCACTAAAGTTTGAAAAAGGTAGATTAGTGGAGGCTTTTGTAGGCTGGACACACTGGCAAACATATAGCAGGAATCTTTACTGAGGGAGCGGCTACCCTTCACTGCTCAACAAACTGATGCTGCCTTCTTTACATACTTCTGCCAGGCCAGCTTATCACATGGGAGAATACAGTATATCAGTTCACCTGTCATGCATCTCCATGTTTTTCAAAACTGGATGCATTGACAGTCACAAGCACTATGGGCTTTACTCAGTGCTCCACTTCTTTTGTACAAATGCAAAAGGGGGATGTCTGGAACTGCTTAAACTGTATTGGTGCAGTAAGTGAAGCTGTACTCTGTACTGTATGTATGTACTGTATGTACTGTATGTATTAGGTGAATGCAGGGACTGATAAGCCTGATGGTTGTTTCGCTCACAAGAGCTTCTTCTGAGGCTGAAAACACCAACTGGTTTCAGCCTGGGAAGAAGCTCTTGAGAGTAAAATAACCGTCAGGCTAGACAGACTGAAAGTAAAGAATTTCCTTTCATTTCAAAAGCACTCCATGGGTAGCAGTTTTATACATATACATGTACAGTAGAGTCCTAGTTATCCAGAACTCAACTAACCAGCAGTCTCAAAGAACCAGAACAAGTCACTGACTGTACTCATAGTGGTGAAGACCAACTTCTTGGGATTTTTGTGGGCTCTGCTGTGCTTAAAGACTGTATTCCACGGCTCCCCCAAGGTTAATATACTTTCAATTACTGTATTTTAACATTTAATATAGAGTTCATGGTAAGTATATAGAGTGTGGTATAGTACAGTATTAGCTAGGCCTATTTTTAACATTGAGGGCCATATGCAATTCACTTTTTCATCTGAGTTTTCTCCTAGGTGATATTTTTAAACTTGTCAATAAAATGCCTTTTAAGCCACCAGAAAGCAAAAAAATACTCAAAATAATTTTGATAGTACTTTTTCACCTACTTTTTGGTACTTTTTTAGTTGCAAAGTGCTGGAAAGTTATTTAAAATCAAAGATGAAAAATTATCTCCTTGGAGAAAACTCAGGTGAAAAAGTCAATTGCATATGGCCCCGAGTCTCAAGCAACCAGAAAGCACACTTATCCAGCATCAGCCAATCTCTGTCGGTGCGGGATAATCCAGACTCTACAGTATCTTAAAATGTTACTGTTGTTCACAATAGTTGTCCTTTGAATACTTTGGAAAAGTTCTACTGGAAGCATTTATGTTCAAGATCAGACAAGAGCCCATATGCAATACATTTTTACTCCTGAGTTATCTCCTAGGAGATAATTTTCATCTTCTCTTTAAAATAACTTTTCAGACTCCAAGCATCCTAGCCTATGACCAAGTAGGATTTACAAAAGGGCGACAGGCCAGTGATGGGACCAGGAGAATGTTAAAGTTATTGCGCCTGGTGGAGCTCGGTCGAACGCCTTCTCTGCTCCTCACGCTGGATGCCAAGAAGGCGTTCGACAGGGTTCATTGGCAGTTCTTAAGAGCTACCCTAGGCAAATTTGGCTTCCAAGGCCCTATACTCACCGCAATTATGGCCTTATATTCCTCCCCGTCGGCCAGGGTCAACGCAGCAGGATTCATTTCAGAGCCCTTTAACATCTCAAATGGGACAAGGCAGGGCTGCCCGCTCTCCCCCATTATTTTCGTCTTAATTATGGAAACCATGGCCCAAAGAATAAGAACAATTTAATGATCTGCTCCGCTGCCTGTGCAGGCAGCTTTTTGACCATTGTTTAGGTTTGCATGCTACAGGACTCTGGAAAGGAGAGCTTCTGTCAGTTTTGCAGCTTGTGCTTGCTGAGGAATTTGCATGTGTTGTAATGCCTGGCCACATTCATTGGAGGCGTGTACTATAAGTACTATGTGTTTCCCACGATGCTTGGGTGGTCATAAGGATTCCTTCCTGTGAAACACTCCTGGAGGAGTGTCAGCCTTACTCTTTGTTTGAAGATCAGCTTAGAGTAATTCCTGAAACTGCGCTAGGCAGGTTTCTCTAGTGCAGTTAGGGTTGCTTATCTGTTTTGTTTGTTCTGTTGCGATTGTCCTGTCCCAGCGGTGGTCGACAGGAAATCGTTCTGATCGCTGTTCTTGGAGTATAGCTGGTGCAGCGGTTGCTACCAGCTATCTCTTCTGATCAGTCTCCTTCGATCGCACTAGCATCCTGCGCTAGTGCTGTGGATCCTTCTGTTCTGCTACTCTGTACCTGGATCGCACTAGCATCCTGCGCTAGCGCTGTGGATCCTTCTGTTCTGTCTCCTTGGATCGCGCTAGCCTCTTTTCGCTAGTGCTGTGGATCCTTCTGTTCTGCCTCCCTGGATCGCACTAGCATCCTGCGCTAGTGCTGTGGATCCTTCTGTTCTACTACTCTGTACCTGGTTCGCACTAGCATCCTGCGCTAGTACTGTGGATCCTTCTGTTCTGTCTTCCTAGATCGCGCTAGCCACTTTCGCTAGTGCTGTGGATCCTATCTCTCGCTTGTCCCTGTTTTCGTGTGTCTGTCTTGTCTGCTACGAACACTTGCTGGATGCTCGGTGAGGTAACCGTTAAGCAAGCGCTCGCATCCTCTGTTTCATGTTTGTCTGTCGATGGTTAGTTAGGCGTGCTTGTCTCTATTGTGCTTATCACGTGGAGACCGCGCATGAACGCGTGCACTGTTGTGAATGAGTGCGGTGTTCGCGTTCAGTTAGCGTTTGTTATTTTCTGTATCTCCTCATTGTATGATTTGCTGTGCCTTTGCTACTCTCGTGCTCCGCCTTGCTGTAGCCTTGTGTCACGTCTGGCGATCGCACCTCTCGCGATCGCGTTCCTACTTCTTATCTGCTGTGGTGTGTGCACGGTCGCGGGTTGACGACTAGTTTGGTGCACACACATACAACCTGTCCTTTTGCTCATTCTCATTCGCAATCGCTTCTCTTGCGATTGCGTTTTGCGCTTCGTACAACTCCTGTCTGGCATTTGTGGAGGTATAGAGGATTGGTTCCTCTGCACTCCACAACGCCATCTGCCGACAGGAATTTCCCTCTACGGGTGCGTAGCAACTTTTGCTGGGTTCCTGCAACTATACGCTTGTGGAGGATTTCCGCCGTATCAGCGCACGCATTGTGCGCTGATGACGGAGGAAGTTCCACAATCGTTACAAACAAACAGCCTAATAAAAGGAATCAAGATTGGTGACACTCATCATGTCATTAGGCTTTTTGCAGATGATGTTGCGCTGATCCTGTCCGACCCATTACAATCTCTAGAGCAAGTTGTGAAAGACTTATCTCTTTTCTCGGAGGCCTCTTACTACAAACTTAACCATCATAAGTCGGTTATATTAGGCCTAAACATACTCCCTTCAGTTCAGAAAGTAATCTTAGACAACTTCCATTTTCCGTGGGCTGACTCTGAAACAGCATATTTAGGTATAAAATTAACTGACAGATCAGAGAAATTTTTTGCCAGCAACTATATCCCACTACTAAACTCAGTAAGAAAAGAATGTACGGAATTATCTACATCTTGGTTGACATGGTCAGGCCGCATAGCAGCGTTCAAGATGTTTATTATGCCAAAAATTTTGTATCTCTTTAGAACGGTTAATATCCCTCTACGGAAATCCTATCTAGAAGACCTAAAGAAAAGCATGAACCATTTTGTGTGGAAAGGTAAAAAAGTTAGGGTCCCATATAAAGTCACGACACTCTCCAGAAAATTAGGCGGAATGGGCCTCCCGTCCATAGAAGCGTATTACCATGCAGCCTTGCTGGACCTAGCAAAATACTGGTGGAATGAATCACCAACCAAACCGTGGGCAAAATAGAACGTCTACAATTCAAAATGAGCCTTAGATCTATACTTGCCGGTGTCCTTTTAGGAGCAAAACCCCAGTTACAGTTTTTCCAACAATCCAAGCACTTCTCATAGCCTGGGAACGTTTAATTAAACACCCACCCGACCTAAGGAACTCTCATACCCCTATTATCCGTCTATCGGCCCTAAACCTTCTCACGCCCCATCTCAATCTTCTCCCCTGGTATAAAGCAAAGATAACTTCTCTGAATGCTCTCTTTCATTCTGAAAGGCTGAAGTCATTCGCTGATCTCCAAAAAGAATACAACTTACCCCAGTCACAATTGTTTACTTATAACAGAATTTTTCGACTTAATCAGATCCAGCAAAATTATGCTCCCAAACCTGCCTAATCACCTACTCACGACTCTAAACTATAAAGAAGCCCAAAAAGGAGGGATTGCGACTTGGTATAAGGCCTTCCTACACCAAGACCTGACCCCCTTACAAAGATACGCTATGGCGTGGTCTAACGACCTTCAGGTTCCCATCCCAGAACAACATTTACTTCAAGCTACCGCTAATGTTCTGAAGTTCTCTAAGAATAACTCCCACTGGGAATTGTCCAGGAAAATAATATTCCGATGGTACTTAACTCCAAGGCGCCTGGCGACATTCTCAACAGATAACTCCCAGCTATGCTGGCATTGCAACTTATCTATAGGCACTTTACTTCATATGTTCTGGGAATGCCCAATAATAAATAGATTCTGGCTTCAAGTGGAGCATCTAATCAAATCCTCCCTATTCAGACCCTTCCATATCACCCCGAAAATAGCCTTACTTTTAATCGGTATAGAAAATCTCCCAAAACCCATTCAACCTCGAGTATGCCATATACTCCTCACTGCTATATCCCTAATCACTGCCAATTGGAGATCGGCGGATCAGATCAGCATTTCACACCTAATATCCACAGTAAGCAAAAATTTATCTTTGGAAGTTAAAATCAGGGCCAGAAGTTTTAGTGATTACTCCAGCTATATCCTGCCGGAAACCTGGTCAAGATAATTTATGTAGTGCTCTCCTCTCCATTCCTGGTGGTCACCCTTCTCCCCTGCCCGATTTGTCCCCAGACACTACCCATCCTGCCACTAAAGAGGTTAATGATAGCCCAAATCCGCTATAAGGCTAGCATCTGGGACTATGTCGTTCAGGAAACCTTAATAGTTATTGATGATTTCACTGCTTTGTTTTCTTTTTGTTCCTTTTGCATTATTTTCTTGCTCAGTTGCGGGCTTAAATTTACCTTTAAAATGTGCATATGGTGACTTATATCTTTTTCACTCCACTAGTAAAGTACTCATCCCATTGGTAACGTAGGCTCTCCTAGCCACCTGCATCGTTACCACTGCCTAGGTCGATATAACCAGTTGTTGCCTTGAAAAGGTATGTGTTAAAACAACTGTCTATTGACTGAATTAGTAGGAGTGCTCCATGTATTCTTTTTCAAAACCATTTTCTTGTATACTCTGTAAGATTGCACATGTAAATCAGCTTGTTGAAGATAGCTGTATAATGAACAATTTTTTTTGCTCAAATAAAAATTCTTATGACGAAAAAAAAAACAAAAAAAAACTTTTCAGCATTTTACAATTTTAAAAAGGACTTAAATGTTGGTGAACAACCACTATCAAAATCATTTTGAGTATTTTCTTGTTTACTGGTAGTTTAAAATGCAATTTATGTCAAGGTGTGAAAAAAATCACCTAGGAGAAAACTCAGGAGAAAACGTGAATTGCGTATGGCCCAAGGTGAGAATGACCCTTTCTCTCATACACTAGTACTCTAGAAGAAAAATAGGAGCAAAACTGGAGCAGCTGCTCAGAGTGAACAATCAGAATCCTTGATCTGAACATTTGTGCCACTTTTGCTCATTTTCCATGAATTGGCTTTGATAAATTTGCCTCTGTGGTTCTATTTCCCTTCTCTTTCTTTGCCATACTTTTTCTCACTTTTATTTTCCGTGATCCTCTCTTTCCATCATCCTCCTGAAAGACATAGGGCAGGACAGCTGTGTTCAATCTCTTGTCTTAGTAACTGGGGCATTTTAAGAGTAAATGTCCCTAATCCAAAGAAAAAGTGGTCACCCTACACACAATAAAGACACCACAGCAAACCCGTGACAACATTTCCTTCCTGGAATCTGGCCCTACTCTTCACAAACACCTGCCACGGCTGGGACCCAGCGAGTTCAGTACATACTTCCCAAGTGAATTCAAAAGAAAAAAATGATCTCTGACCCCAAAAATCAGTGGAAATCAGTGAGCATGCAAGAAAGCGAGAAATAATTCTGTTCACCACTATGAAGACATTATGCCGGATTTAACAAAATATGTATTACAAAAAAAAAAAAAAAAGGCTTGTAGTAAGAATTTTTAGTTATCTAATAAATTCATTAACATGCAAACATCTTTACTATTCTATGCATTTATACAACTGGATGTCACATAAGTAACAACCGAGGTGGGGGGCGGGGTTTGAAGGGACTTGGGGCACAAGGGGCTTGAAGGCTTCCTTTAAATACAAGTAGTTGAAGCTCATTGGTGTGCGTTAAAGTGGACATGAACACTTGCACAGGAGAGAAGGAAAGCATAGAAACATGCACCCTGTATGTGTTTAGATCATCTGTGACTAATCACAACTGTAATTTGATCTCTCAGCTGTGTCAGCTGACTGCCTTGGCAGAGCAGCTAATTTGTAAACACAGGATGTTAACTATATGTCTGCCCCATGAAAGCAGGAAGTAGACACACCGCAGATTTATTGCAGAACTTGTATCAGCTGTAACAAATAATTTTTTTTCTTTAACCACTTTACCCCCAGCGGTACGAATTTCTCCGCCCCTTTTTTCCCTCCTAAAAAACCAGGGACGGAGAAATCCGTACCTTCCGCGCTACCGCCGCTGTCCGCGATCCCGCCGCTGGTGCGCGCGCACCCGCCGCTCGTGCACGCCGCCGCCCGCTCGCCCGGAGATCAATGAACGGGAAAATCCATTCCCGTTCGTTGATCTAGCCCCCGCAATGATCTGCTGCTTCTTTCAGAAACAGCGAGATCATTGTGCGTCTCCCAGCCTCCTACTGCTTCCTGTAAGCGTCCTTCCGGACGCTTACAGGTCGCATGTAAACAAACACTCTGTGGCCATCTTGTGGCCAAATAGTAAACTACACCCTAAAAGCATTTTACATATACAAACATTACATTTACACAATAAATTAACTCATTACCTCCCACACTCCCCAATTTTTATTTTTTTTTTGTAATTAAAAAAAAAAAAAAAAAAAATACAATAAAAAAAAAAAACATAAATAGTTACCTTAGGGACTGAACTTTTTAAATATTTATGTCAAGAGGGTATAACACTGTAACTTTATAAACTGCGGGCTTGTAATTAGGGATGGATGCAAAACTGAAAAAAATGCACCTTTATTTCCAAATAAAATATTGTCGCCAAACATTGTGATAGGGACATAATTTAAATGGTTTTATAACCGGGACAAATGGGTTAATACATTGGGTTTTAATTACAGTAGCATGCTTTATTTAAAAACTATAATGGCCGAAAACTGAAAATAATAATTTTTTCCCACATTTTTTCCTATTTCCCCATTAAAACACATTTAGAATAAAATAATTCTTGGCATAATGTCCCACCTAAAGAAAGCCTAATTGGTGGCAAAAAAAAACAAGATATAGTTCATTTCATTGGGATAAGTAATAATAAAGTTATAGACGAATGAATGGAAGGAGCGCTGAAAGGTGAAAATTGCTCTGGTGGTCAGGGGGTAAAACCCCTCAGTGGTGAAGTGGTTAAAGCTTATTTTGCTGTTGCTTATCTTTTAGAGCAGAGAGGAAGACAATGGAACATTTCGTGTGTATGAAAACATCACACTGAAGAGCAGAAGAAAAAGCTCCATGTTTTCCATTTATCCTAGTCACAGAGAGTACACACCAGGAAATACAAACATTCTAGTGTAGACTAGAGAGCCTGAACCACCATACACCCTGACATTAGTTTCTCATAGCAGGTTTGTTTTTTCTCATTGAGGGATAAGGCGTGTGAGGGACAAAAACAAAGGAATGGGGGCAGTGTAGTGCAGCTGGACGGGATGTTTTAAATCAATAGGGCTTCATTTCCGTCTGTCCTATTAAATATCCCAAGAGAATCAGAATCTGCACAGCTGCCCTCATACAGCCTGGCAATGTGGGGGATGTCAAGTAACTCCACAGACCACCAGCCTAAGCAGCAACAATGCCATGGAAATATCCCAAAATCTAGTTCATGTTAATCATAGCCTGAGTGGTGTGTGTATGTATGTATATGCAGTATCTATATACAATACTTTATAATTCTTTTCAGTTTGAGTATTTTGCTGATTGATGCTTTGTTCACATTATAAATCGCAAGCGATGAGCGCTTTTTAAATCGATTCCCCAGGCGTTTTTTGAGCGATTAACCATATTTCATGTATATTTTACCATATTTCATATATATTTTGTTGAAAAGCGCTCACAAAATCGCTTATCCAAGCGCTTTTTAAAGCATTTAGAGATTTTACTATACCTATCATTGAAGCGCCAAAGCTCTGAAAATGGTGCAGGACCCGCGTTTGGGATTAGAAAGAAAGCTCATCACTCATGTGAGAACACTCACATTAAAATACATTGCTCAAGCACTTTTAAAGTGCTTTTTAAAATCGCCAGCGCTTAAAAACATCTCAAAGCGCTCACAGGGGTTGATTCACAAAGGTTACTTTCACCTTAACTGTAAGGAGCGCTAATGCATGAGATAAACAAAAAAGGAGAGATAATTTATGAGATAAATAGATAAGGAGAGCTAAACTATGAGTTATGTCAAATAAGGAGAGCTAAACCATGAGTTATGTCAAATAAGGGAAGCTACATCATGAGTTATGTCAAATGAGATCTAAACAATGATTTCAGTTAGATAAGGAGAGGTAAATCATGTGTTAAGTCATTTAAAGAGACTGAAGACAGTTTAAAAATGTAGCTTAAGGATGATGCTAAAACACCGCATTCCCGCGGCAGAACGAGGGTTTTATAACCCCCAAATCCTAGGGCAAAAATCCACGACTTTCAAAGTCGTGGTTTTTGCTGCCTAGGGAGGCAGAGCTTAGCGTTGTAGCTCTGCTTCCATTAGCCGTCAATCTGCCTGCAGATCTCTGCCTCTCCACGCCTCTCTCCTCCGTGAAAGAAGACTGAGAGGGGCGGGGAGAGGCAGTGATCAGCAGGGATTGATGCGAGTAGAGGCAGAGCTGCAGCCCTAAGCTCTGCCTCTATCAGGAAGCGTTCTCTGGTTTTTGTCCTGGGGATTTGGGGGTTATAAAACCCTTGTACTGCCGCAGGAATGCAGCAGTGGCCATCATCCTTAAAAAGGAAACCTGCGCAGTACCGTCCTGATGACGTCGACCGGACCACGTGACCTGCTCGGTGGAGCACAGAAGACGTCGACCCGGAACCCGACCTGGCGAGGTTGGGTTCTGCAGCGGAGAAGACTGGGAGCCTCCGGAGCTGCGGCGAGGGCACTAGACGGCTGCCACGGGCTGGAGGAAGCCCAAGGTAAGTGGATCTAGAAACTAGTTTTTAAACTGGCGCCAGTCTCTCTTTAAGGAGAGATAAATTGTGAGTTAATAAATAAGATGAGATAATGTAATAGAAAAGCTTTGTGAATCAGGCCCATATGTGAACAAGCCCTGATTGTAACATTTGAAAAATCTGACCAGTGTATCGCACACGTGTTCAATTATGATAAACAATGATTGAAAGAAAAATTTGCTTGGGTCTATAAATCTATCACACAGCATTCAATGTTCATAAAATTGAGCAGAAAAATCAGCCACTCCCAGCTCGACTTGTATTGATAAAAATGGGAAATTCGATTAGATTTATTGCCTGGATAAAAGAAAACTAGATTTTTTTTTTTGTATAAATGATCATTTTTATTGAATATGGGTAAAATCAAATCTTTTTATTGTATTATTTGAGGTCACCTTAAGACACTGCTATTTCTAATAGTTGCAAAAACAAAAATAAATTGATAAATTGAATTTAACATCATCTCTGTAATCTGTGAGAGCCCCTTTCCACTGCTGTAAATTTGCAGTGTTCTCCCGCACGTTCCCCCAGAAATGCAGCTTACTGCAATCTATAGGCTGCAGCAGAGCAGGATTATCCACAAGGCAATCTAGGCAGGTGCCAGGTGCCTAACTGGTGTCAAGGGGCCCACCAAACTTCTTCTCTGACCCTCTTCCACCTCAGATTACCAAAAACAACATAAGGGGCAGTCTACCTTGCCTAGGGCCCCATTTCATCTTAATCCATCTCTGGGCTGCCGCCTGAATCCCATGCGGGGTAAAGTTCGGACAGCATGTTGCATTTTTTTGCTTCATTTATTATTGTTTGTTATTATTTAGTATTTATATAGCACCGACATTTTCCGCACGGCTATAAAAAGTATATTGTCTCGTCACTTAACTGTCCCTCAGAGGGGCTCACAATCCAATCCCTACCATGGTCATATGTCTATGTATGTACTGTAGTGTAGGGACAATTTTAGGTGAAAGCCAATTGAGTTATCATGTTTTTGTTATGTGGGAGGAAGCCGGGAGTGCCCGGAGGAAACCCACGCAGACACGGGGAGAACATACAAATTCTATGCAGATAGTGCCCTGGCTGGGACCCAGAGCTGCAAGGCCAGAGTGCTAACTGCTAAACCACCGTGCTGCATTTGAATCCCTATAGCCATGCATGGCACAACTGGAGAGTTTTAGCTACGTCTCGCTTCACAGCTGTGCCGGCATGCATTTCACACGATGAAAATGGGCCCTAATTAGCAGTACCAGCACTGCTAGCACCTGGGACTACAGAACATGAAGCTCTTCGATGACAGCAGCGGGATATCAGCTATGCTTCTATTGCAGCAGTGTGATGCTCACATACATGCATATTATATACCGTGTTACACATTTTACATGCGTGTACACAATTCTACATAACAGCGGCTATTTCACAAATAACTGAAGGGGAAAATGTAAAATAATGTCAAATATGGTGTTTGACTTGTTTCTTCAATACATCCCCGGTCCCACTGCTTACGTATTCATATACACAGAATGTAGAGCAAAATCTCCCCCAAGGCTATCATGGTAAAAAGCTGTCATTCAGTAGGTACAATGGCCCCGTCAGCTTTGGCCTGATTAACTAATTTTGCTTCTTACTGAACTGCTACAGCTGTGACTCAAAAATATCTTAGTAAGTGATGGTGGTACTTCAATTGAATTACTTTCTTTATATTTATATCAGCTGACATATTCCACAGTGCTTTACGGAGTATATATAGACTTACAATCTAATCTAAAGGCACAGGAACATGGATAGGGGAACCCTCAGGGATGCAACCCGGCAAATGAGCATTCCCTGATCCATCTTCTTGCCCATGGGAACACGCAAGATCACATGATGGGCGCTACAAAGAGTTCATATGATTGTGGCACTTTGTGCAGGAGTCGCCGGGGTTCCCAAATATCCACCATGATGGTCGTAAAGCCCCGCCACAAGTGTCTTTTGCAGGGGGAAGGGAGGTCTGACTATGAATGGTATGGGCCAATGGGGCATACAGAGAGGCATTTGTCCCCATTACCCTAAACAGAGGCGCTGTGCTTTATACACACACTTCTAAGTTACTCCTGTTGTATTTTTGCCTGAGGAAGCGGGCTTGAGACCCGTGAAACGCGTTGCATATTTTTGGAGTAAAAATTGAAACTTTTGATCATATAAAATCATTTTGTTTGTCCTGAGGAGGTAAGTCCACCCTTACCCCCATCTTATTTTGTTTTAAATGTATGATATTTTATCCTGTTGGCGCCTCTGTTACTTCTGTACGCTATTGTGCTCCACCTGGTGGATGGGTGTGCACACCCTTGTTTAATTCTATGGAGAGAGACTACTTAACCTGAGTGGGGACAGGTCTAATATCACCTCATGCGCATATAGTGGTTGCCTGAAGTTTGGCAACCCAAACTTGTGAGTATATTTCAGTTTGCTGCTTCAATTTATCCACCATCATCAATAATACACTATTGGGGGCTCTCGATTTTGTTTTTCTTGTTTTCCACGTGCATTATAATTGGTCAGAACGGGTACCATTAATGGTGCCGATCAACAAAGAACAATCATTCTATCGGATGATTTTTGTACCAACTCCACAGCCCTGTTAAGTATTAGGCTAAGGAGGAGTTGCAACAATTTTGGGTACCTAGAGTAGAAAGTTTCACAAACTGAGGGTTCGGAGTTAGATGATTTTTCTACAGACTCCACAGACCACAGCCCTGGTTGTATAAAATAGCCAAATGCAGAGAGAGTGAGAAAACAATTTGTTTTAGTGTTGCCAGTTCATAACAACACACTATGGCAGAAAGTTTTCCTGCAGATGAACACAAACAGCATACTGACTGTCAGCATGCAGTGTAGTGGCGTGTATGCCAAACAGAAGAAAAGAGGGGAGAAGGTAGGAGACACTTATTATACCTATGATATTATTAAACACATACTGGAACGCACAAACAGGTACACATGAAAACACATATATGCAGACAGCCACAAATGAACGCAGACATACACACACACAGCTTGTACATTTTCCATATAACTCAAATATAGTTTGTGCAAAAGACTCACACACTTTGATAAAGTTAAATATCACTCTATAGCAATTATTTTGATAATGTTGCCCCATTTACTGATTAAGAGTGTAAACATCATCTGCTCATATTCTCAAAGCAGAGGTAAGTGTCTATCACTGTGCCATGCTGTTCCTTGGACAGTGTCCAATCCTTTCTGACAGCTGAGAATTTCCCACTGATGATTTATATCCCTGCAAGAGAAGCTTGTACCTACAGGATAAGCCTCTGCAATTGGAAATGTCATTTGAAGAAAACAGTACTTTCACTGCCCGTTAATTACATTAATACGAGCAACTGAATTCTGACATGGATTAATTTGGTCTACAACAAGATTATAAATTGCATTTTTGTCTCATTTCATATATCAAAGACTAGAATGCTGCAGGCATGGATGGCTGTTAGCAAAATTTAGTGTTCATCTTTGATCATTAAATATGACTAAAAATGTATTTTTAAAGTGGACCTGAACTCTTGTACAGGACAGAAGGAAAATAGAGAGAAATGCACCATGTATGTATTTAGAGCGTTTAGCCTGTCTACTTCTCCTTCATCTGTGTCTAATCACAAGTGTATTTGATCTCTCAGCTGTGTCAGTTGGCTGCCCCTGCAAAGCAGCTCATTTGTAAACAGAGGGTGTTAACCCTAGGTCTGCTTCCATGAAAGCAAGAAGTAGACACACTGTAGATTTAATACAGGATTTGTATCAGCTGTAACAAAGAAATGTTTTTCTTTAACCACTTAAGCCTATCTGGACGAACATTCTCGTCCAGATAGGCAGTGCGCACTCCTGCCGGCTGCACGCGCACCCGCTTGCGCTCCCGCTGCCGGCCGTTAGCACAGCGATCAATGAATGGGATTATAGATCCCATTCATTGATTTAACCCCCCCCCCTCCCGCAGAAAAATAACGGACAGCCTCTTATCAGACACCTCGGTTTTTCTGAGTTACAAAAGTTTTCCGTCCTCCTAATGCTTCCTGGAAGCGTGATCGTAAGCTTCCAGGACTTTTTGACTGTAGCCATCTCATGGCCAAATAGTAAAACTACACCCACATTTTATTAAATAAATACATTTTTTACATTTAAAATTAGCCGTTTACCTCCCACACCAAAAATTACCCAAATACAATTTTTAATAAAAAAAATTACAATAAAAAACAAAACAAAACATAAATAGTTACCTAAGGGTCTGAACTTTTTAAATATGCATGTCAAAGGAGTATATTAATATATTTTTTTAAATGATGGGCTTGTGAATAGCGCCTTTATTTCCAAATAAAATATCGGCGCCATACATTGTGATAGGGACTAAATTTTAATGGTGTAATAAGCGGGACAAATGGGCAAATAAAATACATGGTTTTAATTACGGTAGCATGTATTAATTTCAAACTATAATGGCCAAAAACTGAAAAATAATGATTTTTTTTCCATTTCTTTCTTAGTATTCCTGTTAAAATGGATTTAGAACAAATTAATTCTTAGCAAAATGTATCACCCAAAGAAAGCCTAATTGGTGGTGGAAAAAAACGATATAGATCAATTAATTGTGATGAGTAGTGATAAAGTTATTGGCCAATGAATGGGAGGTGAAAGTTGCTCAGATGCAAAAAATAAACAACCCTGTGGTTAAAGGTTATTATACTGTTGTGTATCTTTTATAATAACTGTTATTATACTGTATATTATACTGTTGTGTATCTTTTAGAGCAGAGAGGAACTTCTGAGTTCAGGTCCGCTTTATTAAGGTAATACATACCTTCACCATTGTGCATATCACACCAGGCAAGTCTTAGGCTGGGTTCACACTGCCATAAAAAGCGTTCTGCTTATCGGGGCAAAACGGAACAGACAAGCAGACCTTGAAAACGGATCCTATGCAAGGCAATCGGGTCAGTTCACACCTGTACATTCAAAATGGATCTGTCTGTTCAGTTACAATGAGCGGAAGTGAAGGCTCTGCGGTACATCAGTATTGTGGATACAGATAGTAGACGCAGCAGATGCTGAAGGAATCAGTTAACGCCTATAAGAACAGAAAGTGTCGGTTCTCACTAGGCTGGTTGCAGCATATGTTTTGCCCACTTTACTCACTTGTCTTCTGTCACGTCAGGGCCACTACTGCAGCCACCACCTTCATTTGGGTCCACTGAAGGGAACAAGCGCTGGCAAACAGATCAGAGCTCCTGTAAAAGCTACTGGATTGAAACAGACCAATGGCAATCCTCTCTAAAAGGAAGGAGGATTCCCTTTGGTTGCTTGCAATCCAATGGGGATCCCCATAATGCTTCTGTCCTGCAGTGGACGCAAGTGGTGTTGGAACCGAATGCGATGGCGGCCGGTGCACTGGATGGTGGAGAAAGCAGCAGACCGGATGCATAACAGTGCGTAAGTCAACAGACACTGCTAGAGCGGATACGCTGTGTGCGTACAGTTGTGCATGGTGCAGTGCGAACCTGGCCTTAGGCCAATGGGAAGTGGGAGGGAACCAGTGCTCAGAGGAAACCCACGCAACATACAGACTAAGCAGATAGTGTTCTGACCACGTGCTGCAGGAAAAGGGTGCTAGATTATGCACCATTGTGCCACTCAAAATGTAGGTTGGAGCTAAATCTGGAAACTGGGCGCTCTATTTTAAGTTCTGGGGTTGACAGGATGCCAAAGAGATTAATGAAAAAGGTATTCCAGATATTTCTTGAGTGTCAATGCAGCTTGGCTCAGCATCTCCATGCTGATTTAACATTAAGGGTGCAAACCAGTGAGAGAGGATGGTAGCCAGGAGGTACATGTTATACTGTGTCCCCTGTCCTACAATTCGATGGATTGAACAGCATACTCAGTAAGGACCAATTGAAGACTGCAGTAATTTTCTATGGGTCAATTCTCACCAATCTATTCTGTATTTGTCTGCACACATTTTTTTCTGGACAGCGGATCGTATTACCATTCATTTGATAAAATGAATGAATGAGTGCCTTCGCTCTGGACTGGCAGAGGACACTGCAGTGGTCTCTGCAATGGAAATATGAGCGTGGTGTTGAAATGCAACACAATGCTCATGTTTAGCATGAACCAGTCCTATATATGGAAGCCTGTAGTGCACGGTGTGCACTGCTACCGGAAACAAGATTGCAGCCTGAAGACGGTCTCCTTACCTGAGTCTGGCTTCCCAGTGATGGTGTAACACCTAGCTGGGCACAGTTGCATTTCTCCCAGCTGTAGTGCTTGCCTAGGGAAAAACTAAGCTTGCAACCTTTTAACTTAGTGAAATCAGGCCCATTTAGTCATGCTCAATAAGACTGCATTTCTAGGCACCAGGAACATAAATTTGGGTCAATAGGCCTCTTTTTTGTGAAGCTTTGGATAGACCTTGAACACAGCAGAGATCACTGGCCTTTCCATGTTATATGTATAGTGGTTCCATATTTTCAAACACTCATAAAAAAACACATTTCTTAAACATTAAAGGTGGCCATACACTTATGGATTTTTGCCGGTGAGTGTGGGAGGATTCAATCCCTCTCTTATCAGATTTGATCTGGTACAGATCTATCAGATGGTTGTATCTGGTGGCCCTCTATAAGTGTATGGCACCTATAGTCTTAAAGTTTATGTTATAAATGAAACTTGCTTACCAGCACTGCTAACACTTCAGAACATCATTGCTAAATGTTTACCTAGCTTGGAGATACTGATGACTATTGATTACAATCCAACGCTAGAAAAAAAATATTTAAATTTTGAATAGTGTGGAACTGGGTTAAAACATCTACTGGGTTTTATTGCCATCTGTGTCTCCATAAGGGTGAATCTCCCTTACCTCCTGTCCTGAGAGGAAGCAGATAAATCCCTCTTAAAGTGCCAGTGCCATGAGTAAATACAACTTTAATTATGGAGAGGAGAAGTGGTAGAACGTTTACCATACCCTCGTTCCATCATCTCATGAATCATATTAAAGAAGAACTCCACCAGGTGTGAATGGCCTGGGCTTTACATATAAATAACCTTTGTAATGTATTGTATACCTTTTAAACAATGTTTCCTTTCAGCAGTGATCAGCTGCAGAAGTTTGAAATACTCACTCTTGCTAGCTGCTAGACTCACTTAGCTGAATGTTTCAGGAGATAAGCAGCGATACAGGTTATATGAATTACAGAGGACAGTAGAGTTGTCCTTCAATTTAATGCAGAATACAATGCCTGGCATAAAACAAGCTCCATGTAAAATGATTTTATAGCAATAAACAGCTATTGGGGTGGTTGGGTACCATTCAGAAATTTGAAGCAAAATGGTTTCTTGGACATCTACTCACCACACATGTAACTGTGTAACTGAAATTGCCCACTGACGATACAGTCATGAATGTACACCGTTGCCATATCTATGTAAAATGAAGGACTACATAAAGTATTCGTTCAAATTATATTCACTCAGTTTATAGTGATTTACTTTATTTTTCAATAAAGGTTGTATTGCCGGTGGGCACCTTTACACCTATTTGGAAACACTACAAAGATAAATTCACCAAAACTAAAGAAATCTTTCGAAAGGATCTTATACTGCTAGTAATCAACTGTGTGTCTGAAAATAACATAATTGTGTCTCTTCAGCCATCATCTGAATTCAGTTTCATTTGGTTGGTCACTACTTACTCTTACACAGCATCTCACTTATCTCACTCTTACAGCATCCCACAACGCTATCCAGCAGCCTCAGCAGCCAATGGAGAAAACCTGTATTATAGGCCATTGGTGGAAAGGACCATCGCTCTGACAGGGAACTAATGTCTTCAAGGTTTAGGGGCTTCTTGTATGACACACAGAGAGATTTGGTTACAGATAGTGGACAACTGTTGTGTTCTGAATGATATTCCTTTTATACATCCTGCATATGATCATTCCAACAAATCATCACCTTAAACCAATAATATTACCATATTTTCCATTAGACCAGAAGTCTTTTTAAAGGCACATGCAATGCAGAATACAAGGTACTGCAGCACAAACCAGTGCAGACCGGAGAAACCAACATGCTTAATGCACATTTCTAGCATGCACGCTTGCACACTTGTACAGTAGCAGGAGGCCAAAGAACTCACATGGCAACCAATAGCTTGCTAGCCTCTGCAGCACAACTAGTCCCAGCAAACTACATGTGCAAACTCACAAACTGATCTTTGTATACAAAGTAAACTGCTCATCTAATTACTTTATTCCAAAGCACTATAGCATATCTGACATGTACCTTATAGGGACAGGTACTATAGGTATTAAATTAGAATCGCAAGGAGACATGTCCAGAATTAAAAAAAAAAAAAAAAATACTTATCAAAAACACATCCATCATTTCTGTAGGCTGTTTTCCCCTTTACTTTCAGCTCATACATTTTGGCACAGAGCTGTGACTGATTTTGACACTTGATAGTAATATGTGCAGACAGTGTCTTTACTACATCCCAGTCATCACCTCTCATAAACCCGCCTTCCAATCATATCTAAAAGCCATTACTGTACATTCCCCTATGGCTGCCAACTCTGACAGAAAATTCCACAACCTTACTGCTCTCTGATATTGCATTACATTATTCCTGATACCCTTATAGTATCACAGTAAAACCACACATTCCTATTTGTACATTATTATTATTTATGCTAGCAGTACCCTCTGCAGCGCTAGATGATATAACGATATACAGGATCTTTCCTGGGTTCAAATACATAATGATCAATACCAACAATGTTGAAAGAGTTTCTATGATAAATTCTCATGGTAAAATGACAAAGTCTGCTAAAAAGCAATCGCTGTTGATGTACAGTGAACGTGAAGAACACAAGTTCTAAACAAGATTTAAATGTGCAGCTCTCTCATTTCAGGGATGGGATGAATTGCTAAGTAACAAGACATTAATACCTACCATATAGGAGTTCTGGGTCATCATGAGCTTGCTGGGTACTCTGTAACGCTAGTTTTAGCCTTTTAAAAGCATCTTATAATAATGCAACAACTACAATAGTAAGAATAAACAGGGCCTAAAACACTTAACAATGCAGTGGTCATTAATGGATCACATTCATTTCCCATCAACTGATTTACATACAACAACTACATCAGCAGTAACAACAACCATGGATGAATTATTACTGTGCACAGCCTCTGCAAAAACATACTGACACAAATGAACACACTAAACTCTAGAGTAAAGAAAAGTACACACTGAAAGTTTCCCAGAAATAATATAAAATGACAAATGTGGAAGCAGTTATGTAGGGACATGGCAGAAAATATACCTCCTGCAGAAATGTGCTGCTTCCCTGCTGCCTGAGTGCTCAGCTGTGGCCCTGTATAGTCTTACAAAGGAAAACTGTACTTCGCTTAAAAAGGGGTTTGACGGAGCAGGGATGGTTACAATACAGCAGCTGAGCATCTGTGTGGCAGGATCCATCCTGCAAAGGGAGGTATCAGGTTTCTGGTCCCACAGCATCATTATTTGCCCTAGAGAATGTACAAGACAGATGGACCTTCAAGCATCCATCTGTCCTCTACAGCACAGATATAATCTCCGCCATTCTCAATAATACCCCTGTTTCTCCATCGTAAGGAATAAAACAAAGGGAAGACGGTGACAGCTGATACTCACATTGCTGCACGAGCCTGCTTTCCATGATGTGACTTTAAAGGATGCCAAGGAAGAGAAGACACTGCAAGCCCACTTGCAAATACAGATACAGCAAGCTGGAAGAGGCTTTGGAAGATGAAATTGTAGGGGATGAGGAGATACCACCCACACAATCCTGCAGCCCACTGCAAAGGGAGCCCAGGGCTCTTCTGACGTCACTGGAGATTCATGAATGAAGAGGGATGAGCTGCTTTAGGATTCAGCACGGAGCTTGCAGTGACGTCTACAATGAGGTGAGCAGTAAGGGGGGAGCATAATGCAGCCAATAATCATAACTGCACATGCACTCAACCCTCCCTAACACAGTCAGCCAATACGCACCATAAGCACCATCCTCCAACCATAGATTGCCATTAAATAGCTTGTAGATGATAAAAGGGCAGCTGGTTGATATAGGACATACCGAACATATGCATCATACTGCACTTAACCTGTACATGTAAGTATATAACACACAAGTAAGGTCCACTGTATATACATTCAACACAGACACATACTGTATATATGTTATGTACACACACACACACACACACACACACACACACACACACACACCCATTCACACTACACACACACACATTCACACTACACTACACTACACTACACCACACACACACATTATACACACACACCCATTCACACCACACACACACACACACACACACACACACACACACACACACACACACACACACACACACACACACACACACACACACACTCACATGTAGATAGATAGCATGCACTGACACTTGAAGGTAAATCACTGATGGCTTTGTGAGTCTCAGCCCACATTATTCCAGTGCAGATTTGGCCCACTGATTTACTCCAGAGCCGACATTTTGAAATTAAGTGAATCGAGAAGCACTCACAATGAGTTGGATCAGTGCCAAAGCTGGGCCCCAGTGCACATTTCACATTAGGCCCCCTCAAGCACTGTACACGGCACCAAAATCAGACAAGGACATCTGCAGAGTGAAGGATGTGTAAGAAGGGGAAGGGAACACTTTGTTAATGACTACCACTATTCAAAGCACATATAGGTGATCATTACCAGCATAGAACCAATGAGGAGCTAATACTGCAGCTGAAGGAAAGCATCTGGTGTAGGGGTTGTGCCACGGTCACAACCTCTGCATCCCTATTACTATACTGTATATTTATTACCTTCCAGCATCTGAAAAGTGTTTTAAGGGTAACCCTTGTTTTACTCTCAGAATTTTATTGAAAATAAAGGTGAATATCATGACTTACTCTATTTTCATATCTATGTAGCTATGAGAAATTCCCTTTGGAAAAGTCAGTCGCATGACCCATAAATCCATTAGTAAAATATGGTGCTGGCACAGCTGACCTTGTACACCTCCTTCCACCACTGCGGAAAAAATTATTGATTCAGAGAGAAGTCTTAGTTCAGCATTCCGTTTGTAATACATATGAAAGAAAATAAATAACACTAACTCCTCTCCACGCCCACTGTATGTTGGTGTACCACAAGGTTCTGCTCTTGAATCCCTCTATTTTTCTCCATCTACACTTGGGACAAGTAATACACTATTTTGGTTTCCAGTAGGGATACTTAATGATATGAAAATAATTCAGAGTTGAAGGGGAATTATGCAAATTTTGTATGCCAATTTATGTACTTGAAGTGCAGACCACAGTTTATATCTAGTATCCAAGGGAGGGGATAGGAGGGGCCAGCTATGTGCTGAAAAGGAAAGAATAGTTGGTGCCCTCTTTAACCAAGCCTGGATTACCCTATCTGGTTGATGACTGAATAAGTGAAAAAGCTTTGACAGTGACCAGACCTGTAGTGTCCAAAGAAGTTGCAACGTCATCTCAACAGGAAAAGGAACTGCAGGACACAGCCAGCCAGCAAATTCAATATATCAATGTAAAACACAGTGGGGTAGCAATAGGGGATGCAGAGGGGTCCACTAAGGGCCCTCCATCCATCTTATTAGCTTTTTATTGGTGTTATGTTGATAATGAACACCTCTATGTGTGCATTGAATAGTGGTAATCCTTATCAAGCTATTATCTCACTCCGATTACACCTCTTGGATACTGCAGCTGCCCTTGGTAGGTTTTGGGGCTCCTTATAAATAGAGTGCTTGGGGCCCCATGTAAAACTTGCCCTGGGCCCCAAGCTCCTTAGTTACGCCACTGGTAAAACATACAGGCCCATATGCAATTAATTTTTCTCCCGTTTTTTTCTCTAAGATGATATTTTCAAAGTTGTCAATAAAATGCCCTTCAATCCATCAGCAAGCAAGAATATATAAAAAATAATTTAGATAGCACATTTTCACCTACATGTTGGTAGTTTTTTCAATTGGAAAGTGCTGAAAAGTTATTTTAAATAGAAGATGAAAACTGAGAAAAGGCAGGAGAAAAGTAAATTGCATATGGGCTACAGACTTGCAATCTACAAAAATTTGTGAATTGCTAATTAATACAAACTTACTAAATATGCATTAAAATGGAAGCCTGGATAGGTCAGTGTAAAATAGAGAAAAGTTTGCCTTCTGAAAACAGAAGGTATTTGCACTTATTCAGGTTGGAGCGAGCTTTGAGATGTCCCACAATGCATCACTGCTGAATATGCAAATCATCGCTTTGATGTCCCTGATCGCTAATCACACCTCTCCAGAACCCCTGAATTGCAATGATGTGCCAGTTTGCACTCCAGTGGTTCTGGAGGTGTGTTTAATAGAAACTCCAGTGAAAATAATGTATAAAAAGGTGCTTCATTTTTACAGCAATTATGTATAAATGATTTAGTCAGTGTTTGCTCATTGTAAAATCTTTCCTCTCCCTGATTTACATTCTGAAAATTATCACATGGTGACATTTTTACTGCTGGCAGGTGTTTCACCACCATATCAGCCATACAGAGCCCCCTGATGATCCCTTTCTGAAAAGGATTTCTCATGGGAAAGGGGGTATCAGCTACTGATTGGGATGAAGTTCAATTCTTGGTTACGGTTTCTCTTTAAGCTATCAGGGACCACAAAGAAATGATTTGCATACTCAGCAGTGATGCACTGTGGGACACCTCAGCGATCACTCCAATCTGAACAATCGCAAACACCTTCCATTTTAAGAAGGCAGACTTATGTTTTGCATAGCATTTTTAGTAAGAAGGCATTATGATCTCTTTCAGCCCCTTACACACCCCTAGGACTTCTGGTTCACCATGAGCTTGCTAGACAATCTGTAACTCTATATAATGTAACTGTAAGATTAGTATAAGGTCAGGCTAAGGCCTTGTACACACAGTAGATTAAACATGGTCGATAACGACTATGAGAATCTAGAGTGTACAGAGTGGCCCCCGACTCCTCAGCACATAGACGAGCCATCTACCTGTCAGATCGATTTGGCACAGGGCATTGTTCTCCCCACTCACCCTGTTCACTCTCTGACAGTCCTCATGCATCACTTCCTTGGCCCTCCTCACCCTTCCCCTCACACGGCAACAGAACAAGCCCCTTGCCTGTCCATACAGCCAGTGTCGTCTGAAGGATCGACTCCCAAACCCAGATGAGCGACATGCCTCATATTCATGTATGAGGCTTTAGGCAAGGTTCAAACTACGATAGGTTCCGAATATCCAATACTTCCTCAGTGCTTGACACAATTTTCTGACTACCTGTAGTCACCATGTGTACAAGAATACAACAGTCTCAAACGGACTCACAGGTGTCTGCCACTACACAAACAATGAGATGGCACTAGATGCTAGTTACAAGGGGTACCAAAAAAATTATTTAAACACAGTCCCAATTTCAGTAATAAATGTTAATCCGTGGGTCCCTGCACACAAGACCCTTATGCACAAAACTGCTTTTCTTTTTGGAAGACACACTTCCAAAAAGCTTTCTGTAAAGTCATGGAAAATGTCCTACTCTCCAACCTCAAGGGCAATTGATTAACCCCCCCCCCCCCCATGTGTCCCCTCTGCTAATACTGCTCTCCCTGGTGCCCCTGTGGAGTAATATTAACACAGTGGAGCAAAAATCGCACTCACCTGTCTGGGCGGTGAGCTCCCTCCCGTGTGCTTCTGTCATCTCCAGGTGCCCAGACTCTCTGACCCAGCAGCATGAGCTTGTACATGTAGCTGGGTCACAGGGTATGGGCACAGGGAGATACAATACAATACAATACAATAACATTTCTATAGCGCTTTTCTCCAATAGGACTCAAAGTGCTTAGGCTCACTCCGATTCAGTAATTGGTAGTAGGATGAAGTATTCACACCACAAAAGTTATATTTCTGCAAATGCCAAACTGAACAGGTGGGTTTTCAGTCTAGATTTAAACACCTCTAGAGATGGAGCTGTCCTGATCTGTTGAGGTAAGGAGTTCCAAAACGTAGGGGCAGCATGACAGAAGGCTCTGGGACCAACAGTTTCCAAGTGGACTCTGGGTATGACTAGATTATTAGAACCTGTGGATCTGAAAATGCGGGGATTGCTACGCAGCTGCAACATTTCTTTCATGTATCCAGGGCCCAGATTATTCAGTGATTTAACTGTAAGCAGGCCGATCTTGAATAGAACCCTCCATTCTATAGGTAGCCAGTGAAGGGAGTGCAGGACTGGCGTTATGTGGCAGTGACGGGGTTGGTTGGTTAGCAGTCTGGCAGCAGTGTTCTGTATCAGCTGTAGGCGGTACAAGTCCTTTTTTGGAAGGCCAGTGTAGAGAGCATTGCAGTAGTCCAGTCGGGAGGTAATGAAGGCATGAACTAAAGTTGGTAGATCTTCTGGGGGGATAAGGTGCTTGATTTTTGCGATGTTCTTAAGGTGAAAATAGGATGATTCCACCACAGCTGAGATGTGAGTTCTGAAGTTTAAATCCCCATCAATTAGAACTCCCAGGCTACGCACATGATTAGAGCTGCATAGATCCGTGTCTCCTATTCCCAGTAGTGAAGACTGCAAGTTAAGTTGTTTTGTTGTCATGCGCTGCCCCCCGATCAGAAGGACTTCAGTTTTGTCTGCATTTAGTTTCAGCCAGTTGTCATTCATTAATTGCTGAAGTTCATGTAAGCAGGCGTTTATAGTTGGAGTTGGGTCTGTCACACCAGGCTTGAAGGAAAGATATAGTTGGGTGTCGTCCGCATAGCAGTGGTATGTCAGGCCATGTTTTTGGATTAGTTTTCCAAGCGGTAACATGTAAATTGTGAAAAGTAGGGGAGAGAGGATTGAGCCCTGGGGCACCCCATACTTACCGTATTTTTCGGACCATAAGACGCACTTTTTGTTCCCCAAAAGTGGGGAGAAAAAGTCCCGGCGTCTTATGGTCCAAATGCAGCGCATGTCACAGCATAAATTTATGAGAAGTGCCAGAAGCAGCTCACCGTCACGCTGAAACACTTCAAGGCTTCCTCTCCACCTCTTGCTCTGCTGTCACATGTCCTAAACAGCTCGCTGCAGTTTCCCCCCGCCGAGCAAACATGTCGGTCCATAGTGTCCGTCCTCATAGAAGATGCCAGCTGCAGTCCCCAGAGTGCACCAGGACTCATCTTCCCCGACATTGTTTGGCCTCAGCTCGCTAAGCGCACTTGCGGCAGAGGTGGAAGTAGCTTACAGGCAGAGCCGGCTGGATGGATGGGCTTGCTGAGGGGACATGCTGGGATAGCCAACCGCGATGTGGATAGGCTCCGTGGAGGGTTGCAGAAGAATTCAGGACACTTGGTGGAAGTGACTAGCATGGCGGTGGAAGAGTGTGCTACCCCCGATGTCGGAAAACTCAGCCGCGATGTGGATGGTCTCGCTGCGGGGGATGCTCGAAACCCAGCTGTGATGTGGATGGGCTCTGTGGAAGGATGCCATGGAAGCCAGCACGCTTGAGGCAGAGACGGAAGTGACTAGGAGGCGGAGGGATGCCGGGAAAGCCAGCCACGATGAGGATCTCTGCTCTAGCAAGCCATGCCTGCTACACTTCCGCCGCTACGGGGACCCAGGAAAACGCCGGCCACTACACTTCCGCCACTAAAGGGACCCAGGACACACCGTCCGCTTTACTTCCGCCACTACAGGGACCCAGGACACGCCACCCGCTTTACTTACGCTGCTATGGGGACCCAGGACACGCCGCCCGCTTTACATCCGCCGCTACGGGGACCCAGGACTCGCCGGCCACTTCACTTACACCGCTACGGGGACCCAGGACATGCCGCCCTCTTCACAACCCAGGACATCAGCGCCACTGAGTCACGTGGGCAACCAGTTGGAGCGGCCCCTGTGACTCCGGCTCCTGCAGCATCTATCTCCGGCATCTGATCCTTGCCACCGATGCAGTGCGTCCATGACACTCTAGGACTGCAGCTGCAGGGTACCTTAGATGCCATCCCCATTGACCGTAGCCCAGATTCAACAGCCTGTCCTGTAGGATCGGCTAGCATGAAACATGCATTTATAGCCTAATGTAACTAGTGGGGGCATTGTAGTTTAGTGTAGGCATTGGGGGCATTCTTGCTTAGTGTAGGCAGTGGGGGCATTCTTGCTTAGTGTAGGCAGTAGGGGCATTCTTGCTTAGTGTAGGCACTAGGGGGCATTCTTGCTTAGTGTAGGCATTGGGGGCATGCTTCCTTGTGTAGGCAGTGGGGACCTTCTTGCTTAGTGTAGGCAGTGGGGGTATTCTTGCTTATTGTAGGCAATAGGGACATTGCAGCTTTGCATTTATAGCCTAATGTAACTAGTGGGGGCATTGTAGTTTAGTGTAGGCATTGGGGGCATTCTTGCTTAGTGTAGGCAGTAGGGGGCATTCTTGCTTAGTGTAGGCATTGGGGGCATGCTTCCTTGTGTAGGCAGTGGGGACCTTCTTGCTTAGTGTAGGCAGTGTGGGCATTCTTGCTTAGTGTAGGCAGTGTGGGCATTCTTGCTTAGTGTAGGCAGTGGGGGCATTCTTGCTTAGTGTAGGCAGTGTGGGCATTCTTGCTTAGTGTAGGCAGTGGGGGCATTCTTGCTTAGTGTAGGCAGTGGGGGCATTCTTGCTTATTGTAGGCAATAGGGACATTGCAGCTTAGTGTACTGTATGTTTTGGGGGCATTGTAGTTTAGTGTATGTTTTGGGGGCAGCAGGGTTTAGTATAGCTGGTGAGGCAGCAAGGGTTAATGTAAGGTAGTTACTGTAGCTGGGGGGGCATCAGGGGTTAGTGTAGATGGGTGGTGTAGCTTAGATGAAGACAGTTTGAGGGAGAAGGTCCATAAAAAGCCCCTGCACCATAGACGCACCAGGTTTAGTATTTTTTTCCCCCTGATTTTTGCCCTCCAAACCTAGGTGCGTCTTATAGTCTGGAGCGTCTTATAGTCCGAAAAATACGGTAAGTGGTGTATAGGGATGGGCAGGAAGGGCCCCATAGATACTTTTTGGGTTCTGCCACTCAAGAAGGATTTGAACCACTGAAGAACTATGCCATCAATGCCGCAGTATTCCTCTAGCCTGTTTAGAAAGATGTCAAGGTCAACTGTGTCAAAGGCTGCAGAAAGGTCTAGCAGTATGAGGATGAAACACTCTCCTCTGTCTCTTGCCATGAGCAGGTGGTTGCATATTTGGATGAGGGCAGTTTCAGTGCTGTGGTGTTTCCTGAAGCCAGACTGGAATGGGTCATAGCTGTTTTGTAGGATTTTGGATTCTAGCTGGAGATATACAGCTTTTTCTATTAGCTTACCCAGAAAGGGAAGATTAGAGACAGAAAGCACACAGAAAGGAGCATGCCGGACAGTGCGCTAATACAATGCAAAGGCACTGAAGAGATCAGTAGGGAAAGCACCCAGTGGAGCGGCAGTACAACTGATTTGTAATAGATTTCATGCTGAAATCTATTAAAATGGATGTGCAGCTCCCTCTATGATCAGTTGTCGATCAGTGGGTTTTATCTTTTAAGCACATTGCGAGAAAGTCTGCCAGTGTATTGGAAGCTTTGCACAGCTCCTGCTCTCCTACTTAGTAGGGTTACCCTACTTCTCCAGACCCTCTCAACACTGGGAATCAAGGGCCTAGCACACTCCTGGATCAACTCTTACCTGTCTGGACGTTCCTTCATGGTCTCCTATGCCAACACCAACTCCTCTCCGTGCCCACTGTCTGTGGGAGTACCACAAGGGTCCGTCCTTGGACCCCTCCTCTTTTCCATTTACACCCACGACCTGGGACAAATGATAAGCTCTTTTGGGTTTCAATATCACCTCTATGCTGATGACACCCAAATTTATTGCTCTGCCCCAGACCTCTCCACACTACTATCAAAAGTCCCCGAATGTCTATCCGCTGTATCTACATTTATGTCATCCCGCTTCCTTAAACTCAATGGACTTGATTTACAAAGCGGTGCAAACTGTTTAGCACGGGTGTGCTAAACAGTTAGCACGTGAAGTGCCGTTCGCGGACTTTTGCGCGCGCAAAGTGCCGCGATTCGCGCGATCGCTGACTTTTGTGCACGCAATTTGCCGCGATTCTCGCAAATCGCGGCAAATTGCATGCGACGAAGTACGCGATTGCGCGCAAAAGTCCACGAACGGCACTTCACGTGCTAACTGTTTAGCACACGCGTGCTATACAGTTTGCACTGCTTTGTGAATCAAGCCCAATATGAGCAAAACAGAGATTGTGATATTTCCACCTTCACTCTCTGTTCCACCTCCCATTGTCACAATCAATGGAGATAACACCCCAATTGCATCAACCCCTAAAGCTCGTTGCCTGGGGGTAACTCTGGACTCTGAGCTCTCCTTTATACCGCATATCAACACATTAACTACCTCCTGCTACTTCCATCTCAAAAACATTTCCAGAATCCGTCCCTTCCTGTCACAAGAAGCAACTAAAACTTCTCACGCTTGCATACAAAGCTCTACACAAGCTATCACCTCCATACATTTCCTCTTTAATCTCCAGATACCTCCCCGGCCGGACCCTCCGTTCCTCACAGGAGATCCTTTTATCCTCTAGGCTAGTCACCTCCTCTCACTCTCGCATCCAAGACTTCTCACGGGCTTTCCCTTTCCTTTGGAACACTCTCCCTCAGCCGGTTTGTCATGGCACGAGTCTGGAAAGCTTCAAACGTACTCTGAAAACACACCTCTTCAGACAAGCCTATAATCTGCTATAGGCAGCTCTGAAGGCACACTGGCTCACCCACTAACCCATACCCCTGTGTTTCCTTCCCTGTTGTTTCCTACCCACTACCCTCTAGATTGTAAGCTCGCAAGGGCAGGGACCTCCTCCTAGTGTTTCTCATACTGCTGTAATTTTAACATATGCACATGTACCAACTACACATCAACTATGTATGTATTTGTATTTATTCTATTCAATGCCATGACTGTACAGTGTCTTTTACTTCTCATGTATATTTGTTCCCCATTATTTGTTGGTACTATGTACAGCGCTACAGAAGATGTTGGCGCTATAGAAATAATTAAAAAAAAATAATAATAATAGCTCAACAGAGATTTGCAAAGGATTTTAGAGGGTAATTTTAACCCTGTAGAAGCAGTCACATAGTTTAATAGCACATTATTCAAGCAGGGATCAGCACAGACTTTGGCCTGTGTACAGTATTACAGGGGGAGCTGTGGCCTCTCTGTATTTATTCAATAAAACGTACAGTGAATTATATCTGGAGCATTTTTGACATCTTTACTTTTTTTTCTACACGGATCAGCACCTTATCCTGCACCTGTTACGGGTCTGAGTAGCTATGCCTTTCCTTTACACATGGCAATCACTGACACATATAAAGTGAACTGCATTTACTATAACATTACAGAGGCAATGGAATTATTTTAGGCAACAAGTGAAAAGTCAATTCTTAAAGGACATTGAAGCTGAAGTGATAAAAATTAGATTTACAGTACTTACCTGGGACTTCTTCCAGCCCCTAGTAGTCTATCCAGTCCTCAGTGTAGTTCTTCTCCCCTCCAGTGCACCGTTAGTATCTCTGAAAGATCACTGACTACTACTGTGCATGTGCATACCCGCGCCTCTCTCGATCCCGCTCCCGTGTTTGCAAGCATTCTGCGCTGGCGCAGTAAGTTCGCAAAGACTTGAACAGCGCAGTGTAGAACAGTCCAGGGGATCGTAATCGAGAGAAGCATGCTGATGTGTCGGCTCATGTGCAGTAGCCTTTGACCACAGCTGTGGTCGGTAATCCTTTGGAGTGGCTAGCAGACCACTGGATGGGATCGGAACTACATTGACGGACCAGATAGACTGCTATGGGCTGGAAGATGATACTATGGGCTGAAATCCAATTTTTCTAAACCCTTCAGTTCAGATGTCCTTTAAAGATAATGGGCTTGATTCACTAAGACAAATAGCATGCCTTATCAGTGTTAACATGTCTTATCTGAGTTAACACGCCTTATCAGAGTAGCATTGCGAGCGCTACGAACGTATGCCTGCTAATTGGCAATGACGAGAGCCCCACTCGTCTTGCCCTGAGCCGCTGCAGGTCCAATCACTTTAAAGGACATTATCCCCGCACTTTGATTGGTCCTATAGGCTGCCTGACAAGTTTCCTGTCAAGTGACAGGCAGCCTATTGGGCCAATCAAAGTGCGGGGATAATGTCCTTTAAAGTGATTGGACCCGCAGGAGCTCAGGGCAGGACAGGTGGAGCTGTCGTCATTGCCAATTAGCAGGCATACGTTTGTAGCACTAGCTATGCTACTCTGATAAGGCATATTAACTCTGATAAGGTGTATTGACTCTGATAAGGCATGCTATTTGTCTTAGTGAATCAAGCCCAATGTGTTAGAAGCAGGAAAAATAGGAGAGCAAAAGGATCTTAACCGCTTGACAGGGGCCCCCCTATTCATGGCTAGATAACTAGGTCAGTGTTTCTCAACAATATTATAGCATGTGGTGTGCCCCTTTATTAATAACTGTGCTGGCCCTGTACCCCCTTCTGTGGGTTTCATCCTCTCAAGTCACCCTTTTGGTTACTAAGGGTGCTCCATAATTGTCTATAAATGCTGTTGAAACAATGTTTGATGTTTTTAAATAACTACAAATACTTGCTCTGGTTTGCTTATAGTATTTTTCATTCTTTTATATCAACACTTGCTATAATGGACTGACTATCATAAGTTCAAGTAACCCCTGAATCCATTATAAGTACAACCTGAGATACGTGTACTATGTGTTGAGTCCTAGGGACTAGATCACACCAAATGGAAGGTCTTGTGGGGTGCCTCTGCATGCAATAGTTAGTACTTACCAAAACTGGTCCATGGAAATACATCCAGTGAACCAGCCACAGGGTTATGGATGCCCAAGGTGAACTGTTCTGTATGGGTAGCAAAGGCTACCTGGTCTGCTCTCATCCCACAGAAGAGTTACTGTAGCACAAGTTGCTGAAAAACATAATGCTGGCCATGAGTGCTCCGAAGCTTGCTGTGCAGCCACAAACCAATCTGAGGGCCCCTACTGACTCTTGTGTACAGCCACATGACCTTACAATGGGCAGCACAGATTAGTGCGTACTGCCCACTGACATATTTCACATCTACACTTGGTCCTTCATCTTAGCCATGAGTAAAAGCCAAGCGTAAGTCTCAGGGCCCATTTCCACTATCGCGAATTCGCATGCGTTTTTTTTTCGCATGCAAATTTGCATAGCAATACAAGTGAATGGGACTGTTTCCACTTGTCAGGATTCCTTTGCGTTTTTCTGTGCAGAAAAAATTCGCATGGCAGAGCCATCAGAATTTGCATATCGCATACCGCTATGCGAATCGCATACAATGTATTTAATAGGAAATTCGCATGAGGTTTGGGTATGCGAATTTGCATGCGAATTCGCATAGAAACAATGGAAAAGCACACCAGCAATGCCATGGTTAAATTCGCATACATCGTCATCCATGCGAATTCGCATGAAAATTCGCATGGACTCGCATGCGAAATTCGCATCCGCATGCGAATTTTTACCGCGGCGATTCGCGCGGCACAAGTAGAAATGCAGCCTCAAACATGTCAGCCAGCAGTAAGTGCTGGTCTGTGGCTTAATGAAGTATTTTACAAGATTCCTGGTGTGCTGCAGATTGTTTCTGCTTCTGAGGCTAACACATGCAGCCTGTATCTAAACCACCTGTCCCGTTCCTGTGGTCTATGCAGTATGGTTGTGGTCTTATGCCAACCTACTGATAAGAAAGGGCACTTTCGCAGGTCTTGTGGAGTCCATAATTGAATGGGTCTGAGCTACGTTGTTGATATAAGTGGAACCTACACGATATTAAGTATTAATGCTCCAGCTTGCTTTCAGTACATCAATACAATATTTTGCTACAGGCTGTACCACATTGGACACAGTGAATTTCCGTGTGCGTGCGTGCATTTTAGGTGAGGGGGGAGTGAAAACAACTTTTTTTTTCTAATCACTCTACTCTGCATGTTATAAGCGCTTTTGTAAGCGCTTTAGCAAAGAAATGATTTAAATCACTTCCTGGCGTCAGAAAATGAAAAAATACAATGTATTTATTCATTAAAGAGCTGGGGAAATCGCTATACAAAGCGCTTTTTAAAGTGCTTTGCGATTTCCTATACCTTCCATTCAGGGCAAATCACCCTGAAAATGGTACATGCAGCGCTTTAGTCAGCGGCAAGCAAACGGAACACCCCAATGAGAACTCTCTCATTGGAAAGCATAGTGTAAGCACTTTTAGGGCGATTTGTACAAATCGCCTGCGCTTAAAAATTCCAAAAAACGCCTCTAGTGTGAACGAGCCCTTACAGAAAAGCATTTGCCCAAGATGCCGTGGGATGATCGGCATTCACTCGTGTGAACCAGCTCTTAACATTAAGCCCCCATCCCTAATCCCTCTTACTCACAGGAGGGTAGTGAGATGCTGCTACAACAAGGGAATTGAAAACCTTGTAAAAATAAATGATACATGTGTTGATAAAAGGAGGCAATTACCGTATGTGGATAAATAATCAGAAGCTACAGTATGCCTAAAATAAATAAAATGTTTACTTAATTTATTAAATGAAAACAGCTGTTACTTTCCAGACGACCCTCGTAATTAACAGGAAAAACATATAATGGAAAAGTGCATCAGATGATTCCCTCCAATAAAAGCTGCAGATAAATACCAACTCAGCTGTATGGTGCTATCAGGTCTGCAACCATGGCTGTGGAGTAGGTACAAAATCATCCGACTTCAACTCAAACTCTGACTCCTCAGTTTATGAAACCACCAACTCCGACTCCAGGTACCCAAAATTTTTCCGACTCCTCAACTCCGACTCCTTAGTCTGGGCTATGGATTTGGTTCAAACTAACCAGCAAGCTCATGGTGACCCAGAACTCATTGGGGTGTGTAAGGGACTACAATGGTCCTAAAAGCCCCCTTACTAAGATGTTAAGAAAAACAAAAGTTTGCTTTCCTGAAACAATTTGGTTCAAAAAATCGTCACCTATTCCACAGCCATCTTACTCCGACTGCTCAGTTTATTGAGACCACTGCCTCCAGGTACCCAAAATTGCTCCGACTCCACAGCCCTGGCTGCAACTCTGAGCTGACACCTAAAGACCATGGCCCATATGTAATTAAAGGACACCTGAAGCGAATAAAATAATGAAATAAACAATTGTATCTATCTTCCTTCTCCTAAAAATGACTTTTTAAGATATTTCAGTTTTATTTTATGTTTAAATCTACTTTTTAGGTTTTAACAGTTTTATTGTTTTTGCTCAATGACAGATTCATTGAACTACGCAAGAGCTAAAATCTACAAACTATTTACCCTTTTTATCTCTTTCCTGCTCTCAAAAGCCATTTTCTGCTAGGAAAGTGTTTTATAGTTGTAATTTCTTATCAGTGAGGGTCACACTGTAGTTACTTCCTGTCCGAGTCAGGACTGAGTCAGCTACTTACATACATGATATTTAACTCTTTCAGGCAGATAAAGAAAAAAAGGAACACCCCACATAGTTATTAGTGTGCTTGGCACTGTACATACACGTCTATCTCATCATGTCACACGTCACTTCAGGTATCCTTTAACCATTTCTCCTGATTTTTCTCCTAGGAGATAATTTTTCATCTTCTGTTTAATATAGTTTTTCAGCACCTTGCAACTGAAAAAGTATCAAAAAGTAGGTGAAAAGGTACTCTCAATATTATTTTGAGTATTTTCTTGCTTGTTGGAGGTTTAACAACTTGCCCTCCCTAAAGGCTCAACACAGACCATACAATCTTGGTTGTTCAATATTACCACTTTCATGTAGTATAAGAGCTTATCCAATCAATCATTAATGGTATTTTCAATCTGTTGTCCCTTATAATACATAGATTTTTGGTAAATCTGTACAACCAAGATTGTATGGGGTGTGTTGAGCTGAGTATCTACGTCCGTGCAAAACTCCACTACAGCTCACAGGGACCTATATACTCATCTGTTGGCTCTGCGCACTCCCAGCGTGCGTTCTTTCCACCGATCGTTAGAAGGGAGATGAATGAATGGGAATGCAGTTCCCATTCATTAATCTAAGTCCCCGTGTCAATGATCGCTGGCATTCATGAGATGCCTGCGGTCTTTGTAATTACAAAAGTAACATGTCCATGTATTACTTCCTGTTAGTTTACTAATGGTACGCTCAGGAAAATAATGAGTAATGACATCTTGTGGCCAAATAGTAAAAGTACACCTACATACATTTTTTTTTTTATAAAAGGACCTACACGTACATTTAAAATTAACCCCTTAGGCTTATTCATAGTGGGACATTTCGTTGTAATGCAACGTTAAAGTCACAACGCAACACAAAAAAAAGTGGTAACGCACATCAACGCTGCGTTACCGTTGCATACAGTAGGTACAGTAAAACATGCAGGTAATAAAAAGTATGTTTTCTTCGTACCTGGTAACGTGTGCGTTTAGAGGTGACGCACTGCAGCAGTGCGTTACCATAACGCTAAACATTACAATGCAACGCTAACGTCACACAGTGAATGACCCATGGGCTTATCATTGCAGTGCGGTAAGCTGCGTTGTAAGACTCTATAATGCAGCTCCACAACGTCCCACTGTGAATGTAGCCCTTACCTCCCACGCTCTCCTATAGTTAGCCAAATAAAACTTTTCCATAAAAATAAAAAAAAATGACAATAAAAAAAAATACATAAATAGTTACCGTACCTTAGGGACTGAACTTTTTTAACAGGTATGTCAAGGGTATATTACTATTACTATGGGCTTTTAAATAGTGATGGAAGCAAAACTGAAAAAAATTCACCTTTATTTCCAAATAAAATATAGGCACCATACATTGTACTAGGGAAATATTTTAAACGTAGCGATAACCGGAACAAATGGGCAAAATAAATGTGTGGGTTTTACCCACAGTAAATTGTTTTATTTTAAAACTAGAATGGCTGAAAGCTGAGAGTTAATTATTTTGTTTCCATTTTTTTCTTACCATACCACCCAAAGAAAACCTACTTTGTGGCAAAAAAACAATGTATAGATCATTTCAGTGTGATAAGCACTGATAAAGTTATTGGCAGATAATCGACGCAGCACTGAAATGTGCATAATGCTCTCGTGTTCATGGGGAAAAACCCTTAGAGGTGAAGTGGTTAAAAAGGCATTTCATTGGCAATTTTGACAATATCATCTAGGAGAAAACTAAGGATAAAAAGCTAAACGTATATGGGCCCTTGTCAATAAAACACCTTTTAAACCACCACCAAGCGAGAAAATACTCATGATAATTTTAATAATACTTTTGCACCTAGTTTTTGGTACTTTTTTAAATGCAAAGTTCTAAAAAGTTATTTAAAAAAAAAATTGCGAAATTATCTCCTAGTAGAAAACTTAGGGGAAAAAGTTGATTGCATACGGGCCCAGGTCTTTACAAAATCAGATAACTAAAAAAGAGCTGTATCCTCTGCATCACACAGAAGAACCATTGCTTAGATCTGATTATCTATAATTAGCAATGGGACATATTTTTAAACACTGCTACAGGTTTTGAAAGATATTAGATGACGTTATTGGATCCAGCACTTTGGTAATGGATGAAGTAACCTGCAGGCATTCTTTAGCTTCGCTAGACATCGTCTGACTGTAATATTTCCACAAAGAAATCAGTTGGGCGCGTTGCATTTCTGTGTGCAACGGCTATTTATTTATTTTATTTATAAAGTGCCAACATATTACGCAGCCCTGGACATTAGTTTAGGTTACAGACAATATTTAGGGGTGACATACAGCAATACGACAATACAGGAGTACAAGAAAAACCAGATCACGCAGATGAGTACAAGGTAATGCTTAGTCAGTCACTGGATGGGAGCATGGAGATTAGGCAAGTTGAGTTCACTCAAATGCATAGCATGGGTGCACAGTAATGGAGGTGCATGATCAGGTAGGACACAAAAGGAGGAGGACCCCGCCCGAACGCTTACAATCTAGAGGCTATTATTGTTTCTTGAGATCTGCCAGCTAAGGATGATCAATTAGATGCAAATAATTCCGAGCTGATGAATAATTACGCAAATGTTGTATGCAAATATATTCAGTTTGAAAATGGACTAACTGAAATTAATTGTATTGTATTGATTGTATTGTCAATGTTAATACTGAATACATTGCATACACCAATTTTGCATAATCCTGTATTAATAATTATTTGCACCTCATTGAGAATCTGTAATATCAGTATAATAGAATCCCTAATAGCCCTAAAGCCTTGTACACATTTAAGAGGACTGCCGCCAGAGGGGGATCAGGTGTGTACAGTGATGTGTTCTGTTGCTACACAGGGGGAGGAGGGCCGACAAATCAGGCCACGATGGAGCATACAGAGCAGGCTTAGTGAGTGGGGAGAACAATGCCCTCATATCAGGCTGATTGGTGGCTCAGGGACCGAGGGAGGTCAGGGGCCTTTGTACACACGCTACAATCTTAACAGAGTGTGTGTACAAAGCGTTAGAATTGCCTTCTTGAGGTAGGTATTAAATTGCACAATTAGGGTACTTTTCAATTAAAAGCATGTGATTTGTATGTAGTTTTTCAGATGTGAAATTCGCATATATGCATATTTAAACGTGAATTTGCATGCACATTACCAATTTTTTTTAATTTCTGTTTTTCTACAAGGAGATTCAGAAAGGAAGTCCTACTGATATTACTGGTCATGAACACGAAAACGCACCCAAAAAAACAGCATGTGGCGTCCGAAAAATAGTAACCCTGCTGTCTGGATGCAAATGTTGCATCTAATAGAAACAGGCACATAGGAATTCATTGGTGCGCGAATTTGTGTGCTAAAAAAAAATGCACAAATTCACAACTAGTAGAAACAGGCCCTTAGTCGATCTGAGCATGTATGTTTATGGCAAAATCTTTCACAAGGGAGATCTTTCAGTACTGCCATTATACCTATATTTTCAACTGCTATCTAATGTGTACGTGCAGCTTAACATACCGTACACCTGAAGAAAAAGAGCAAAAAACAAATGTAGTGTGCCTCTCCGAAACCCATGCTTAACGTGGAAGCCCTTCCCATAGAATAACAACTTCTTATCAGTGGCAGGTCCGAAGGTTGAAAGGAGCAAAGGTAGAATGATTACATTGTTAACATATGTTAATGACTATTCTTGAAACTGCACATTAGAGAAATCTAAACAAATTAGTAGATGAGATTTGGTATATATGTGAGATTAGGTATGTTACGCTTCGATAAATAGAATAAATACTATCACTATGTAAAGGTGGCCATACATCACTTGATATTGGGGCTTTATCGACCTCTTGTATCGATCAGACATGCTGTGAAAATCTCAAACCAAGGGCTAAATCGGGTGCAATCTTGTGACAATCAATGGACCCCCGACTGGTGTCCCCCAAGTGTCAAGTATGTTGTGTCCATCCATCCACCCCCCCCCCCCCTCACACCTGTTTCTGTGTCCAGTGTTTTAAATGTATCCGTCGGCACCTCATCTGGAGGCCCGCCGACACTGCAAGCATGGTACCAAGTGACTCTCTGACGCATGTGTGACGTCACATACCAAGCCACGAGTAACTGGCGTTCTCAGGTGAGACTTGAAAACACTGCATGGGGAGGACACTTTACACTTGGGGTGTATATACCAATCCAACTCAAAGCCTATAGCTGCACATCTGATTTTTTTTCTGAAATACGAAGATTTGATATGTTCATTATGTTGTAATAATATCAACATCTGTTCAATAAAGCTGATTTTTGAAATAAAAAAACATAGTAACAACGCTTTCCTCTAGCACAGGTCATACACACAATATTCTGGGCACTCTTGTAGACAATGAATACTCCTCGTAATTAAATTATTCACCCCTTTTCATCTAAATGAAATAAAAACATAGGGCAAAAATTGGTTGCGAGTAGGGGAATGCCTAAATTTGGTGGCAGGGTGCAGATAAAAAGAGTGCAAAAAAGCAGTGGTAGAGTTCCACCTTTTAGCAGAACTCTACAGGAATGGTGGTGAAGATGCTGTGACCAGTTCAGCTAAAATGTAGCCCAAATCGGGTGCAATATAGCGGTGGTAGAATTCCACTACTATGTAGAGGAACTCTGTAGGATCAGGAGTGGGCATGCTGGGAGCAGTAGTTTTCCAGAGTTTGACTACTCAGTAGTCGACCTTCGGTGTAAAATAGCGGTGAGGGGGGGGGGGGGTAATGTTAGGTGTAGATAGGAGAGAGCTTGTATGAGAGTTAGGGAGGGGTATAGCGGAATATTGGTATAATTACTGATATTCTATTAATGCGGACAGTAGAATATTGGGGAAAACCTGTAAAATCAGCAGTAATGTGCCACATCATTACTTTATAAATTGAGAAGCACAAAGATGTGAAATCTGATTTTTCCACTCATTACACCACTTTATATATATTTATGGATATTTTGGCCCTAAGTTTACAGTGGTTCAAGCAATGTTTTACATCTTATTTGCGTGTTTCATTAGATTATCTTTTTTCCCCCTAGGGAATGGCCTTACAGAGCCCTTCTCAGCTTTACAAATGAGTGGGCAAGATCACTTCACACAGTTCAATACAAAATATAGCTGCGTGTTTTTAAGCTACATACACATGGGGCACAACTGTCCCCTGTTGCATGCAGCTGAGAGACCAGGGAGTGACAGTTCCCTGGCGGCGACAGCTATCCACACGTCTCGCTAGAAAGGCAGAGACGCAGCGGAAGCTGTCTGTGAAGGGAGCATCCCCCGGCCGGATGCTCCATTCATTTGCGTTTGTCTCCTGTCGCTAGTCCGCATACACACGCAGTACGCGTGGTGGACTAGACACAATTGCGGAGAAGAAGTTACCGGCGATTGAACTTTTTAATCGCACGGCAACCGTTCGTGGCGCTCGCGTCATACACACGGGGCAACTGTCGCTCAGACATGCGCGTGCCACGTGTTTGTGGCGACAGTTGTGCCCCGTGTGTATGGGCCTTTAGATGTGTACAGATGCTCAATAACTGTCATCATGAACAATTAATCCTCAATAAATTTGCAGCTCTACGACAGACAAGTAGCCTGTTCTTTAGAAGTGCTTTGAGCCAGTCGTTTAATGATTGGGCACAGTGAACCGCTAATTGAAATCATGGAACACCTGTACTTATGTTGGATTTTCACTTGAGATGTAGAACATCTTGGGCGTATGGAGCTTAAAGTAACCCTGATAGGAGTGGAAGAAATTGATTTTTTTCTTACCTGGAGCTTCTTCCAGCCCCCTGAAGTCTGTCAGCTCCCTCTGTGTCCTTCCGGTCTGAACCTTTGACTTGCTGCAGCCAAATTAAAAAGTCTGCAAACCAGGGGCTACTGTGCATTTCCAGGCCACCAGGAGCATTCCTGTGCATGCGCAGTCTGTGCGAACTGCACATGCACAAAACGTTCCTGGCCTGAATTGATTGAGAAGCTGCGCAGCCGGGATAGCACATGTGTAGTAGCCGACATTTCAGTCAGTTGCAGACTTTAATGGAGGTGACAGCAGCGCAGGGGACCAGGAGGACACCGAGGTAGCTGACAGACTACAAAGGGCTAGAAGAAGCTCCAGGTGAGTATAAATCCATTCCCCTTGTTCATTATTGTGGACAACAATAGATCTCAACCAACTAGTGATATGCAGTCTGATCAACTGAACTGTGCTCCTCCAAAACGCTGCTGGTTTTTCCAATGTTGTGCTGCATAAGGCCATGTAATAAAACCTGAGTAGTTTCCTTCTCAAAAGATCAGCTCCCACCGTAGTGCAAGCATATATCTAATATACTCTGTACAGCGCTGCGTAAGATGTCGGCGCTATATAAATACTAAATAATAAATAATAAATAAATACTGATGTGGGACAAGAAACCACTCATGATGAAGGTGGCATGTGCAACACAGAAAAATGCCACTTCTGATCTATCGTGTGCCCCAGGCAATGCACCATGTGTTAAACCCACCAGAAATAAACTGCAATCAAGCACAGGCAATCTCCAATAATGCGGAGATAATAACAATGACAAGCAGATAAAAAAACACACAGATATTATTAACAATGGGTACTTATCAATGAAGTTATGGCCAATGACAAACAGATATTATCAACAATAAGAAAAACATCAATGATGTACAGATATGACCAATCACAAGCAGACAAGGGAGGCCACATGCATGTGCATAGGAATGAGCATGCCTATACGCATGTGGCAATGGTCGCATGTTTTATGATACCAGCATAAACATTTACTAAGTGTTTCTTGACATTTTTATCTTAACACATCCTGCTCAAATGCTTGTGCATGCCTTTATTACAGCCCACCTTGGCTACTGTAACATCCTTCTCTGTGGCCCAACAAAGCATACACAGTTATGACTGCAACATACACTGAACTTAGAAACGCCACTTTTCTTTTTTTGCTCTTGCTTCACCTACAATAGATTCCAATTACCCACAGAATCCAGCCCAACACCCAGCCCTAATCTACAAAGCTTGTCCTTGTCATACGTGTCCTAAAGGATCACTATCGTGAAAAAGTGTGACATAAATCTAAATTGAGATGGCCCGAACCTCCGATTTTCAGTTCCGCAAAAGTTCGGTTGGCGCGAACTTTCGCGAACCGCAATAGACTTCAATGGGGAAGCGAACTTTGAAAACTAGATACACTTATGCTGGCCACAAAAGTGATGGAAAAGATGTTTCAAGGGGTCTAACACCTGGAGAGGGGCATGGCGGAGTGAGATAAACACCAAAAGTCTCGGGGAAAAATCTGGATTTGACACAAAGAAGCGTTTTAAGGGCAGAATGCTAAATTGCAGGCCTAAAGTGCTTTAAAACATCTTGCATGTGTATACATCAATCAGGGAGTGTAATTAGAGTATTGCTTCACACTGACACACCAAACTCACTGTGTAACGCACCGCAAACAGCTGTTTGTGTAGTGACGGCCATGCTGGACTGGTGCGCACCATGGCGAGAGTAGTGCAGTCACCGGGCTGAGGTAACTGAATGACAGAACAGTGACTGTCCAGCTGATCAAATTTGGTCTGTCCACAATGAAGCAACAACCTAGGGCTCTGCGTGGGCTCATGTAGGTGGCTGTGTGCACAGTGAACAACAGGTAGGAATATGCAGTGGGTATTACAATGTGCACCTGTCACACACACAGGTAGTAGTCACTGAATGTGCTGGGCCTGGCAGTGGCACACGCAGTAGGAATTACCAAGGCTGTCTATGCAACACAAGTGTCAGTGGGACACACACACACACACACACACACACACACACACACACACACACACAAAATTGATCACAAGAACAAGATTAGCTCTCAAAAGAGCTGTTGTGGGGTGCAGCTATCCCTTCACTAATTACTGCAGGCACACGAGTGAGTGAAAAGCCTAATGCTTCCTGCCTAATATAAGGGGGGTGGGGCTCCAGGAGGAAGTGTAGCCTGATTGGCTACAATGTGCCTGCTGACTGTGATGTAGAGGGTGAAAGTTGACCCTCATGATGCACTGTTGGGGCGAACCGAACTTCCAGAAAAGTTTGCGGTTCTCCGCGATTGCGAACCACGGAAGTTCGCCAGGAACCATTCGGGCTATCTCTACATATAAATACACATTTCCCCTAGAGTAAAATGCACTGTAAATTACTTTTTTTCCTATGTTGCTGTCACTTAGGCTGTGTTCCCACTAAGGGGGTGACTGACTTTTTTTGTCTGTTCTCCGCTCATTGCTAATCAGAGAATGAACGGCTCCTATGTTATACATAGGAGCAGTTCACACTTGTCACGCTGCAATGGATCCGCAGGATCCATGACAGTAAGTGGACCACGCTCCTGTACAGTCCGCGATAATCCCGGGTCAGGCGGATGCGTTCCCCCATATAGCCCATGGCGAGCGCTGTAATAACAGCGCAGGAGACTTGGGTGCAGCCAAAGCCACTATAGGCCGTAATAGGAATTACGGCTATAATGGAGCACAGTGAGTAACTTTGGCGCCATCAGAAGACAGAGACCAAATTACTTTTAAAATACTGTAATTCAGCCACCAGCAATAGCCGGAAGCCGAATTACATCATTCCATACCATCCAAGTTGACCTGGAGGGGGAATAGTAATTACTGCAGCTGGGACTTGTGCAGGAGCAGCGTAAGCTGTATATCGGCTGTATCCTGCACCCAAGTCTCCCGGTGGCAATTTCATAGGTATGCGCCTATGGGGGAGCGCATCTGCCCCGGGCTACACCCGTATCACAGCGGACCATCAGGCGGACATTATACTGTCTGCACCCACTGGCTGCACCTGATGCGGAAGTTAAGTGTGAACAAACACGGCAAATCCGCTGCTGGAGACTTGGGCACAGCAGCGCAGTAGACTTGGGCGCAGCCGGCGCCACCATAGGCCGTAATAGGAATTACGGCTATAGCAGGCAGAGGGAGTAACTTCAGCGCTGTCAGAAGACGGAGCTGAAGTTGCTTTTAAAACAATAATTCGGCTTCCAGCAATAGCTGGAAGCTAAATTATTTCATTCCCTCACTATCCATGGCGGCCTGTAGAGAGAATAGGCAGCAGGATCAGCCATATACCGGCTGTGTCCTGCGCCCAAGTCTACCCGCGTTGATATCTCTCGTACGCAGTGCGAACTCGGCCTTACAGTAGGTAGTACACATCTGACAGGTTTTTGGAATAATCCATCTCCATATGGGGGATTCTCAGTTATTTCTTTACAAGAGCACTAACTGAACTGCAAATGCTCAGTCCAACTGCCAGAATAGTGAGCAATCGAGCAGGGAAGCTGTATGGCATCTTTGTATAGATCCTTTTCCAGGGAGTGCTTTTGTAAAAAATAATGTTAATACTAAGAATCCCCCATGAGGAAATGGTCTAGTCCAAAATCTTTCAGCTTTTTACTATCTACTGTAAGTGACAGCAACAAAGGAGAAAAAACATTTATAGTGCAGTTTACTCTGGGAGAAATGTACATTATACATGTATGTATTTTAAATGTTACAATGTTTTGTGATAGCGATCCTTTAATAATTTCCACATTATCCCAACTACAACCTCCCAAGTTATCCTTTGATTGAATACCTTCCTTATATTTATACATACAGGACTTTTCTCAAGTTTCCCCATCTCTAGAATCCCCTTCCAAAACACGTTTGTCATACTCCAATACCTAAATTCTTTGTGTGCACATTTACAATTCATCTTTGCAGACAATCATACAATCTACCAGGGCCAATCCCTTCTGCCAAACTGAAGCCACTCTTCTACTGACAGAAACTGACACAGGAATTCAGTCTACTCATGGTCCTACCTCTTGTTTCTCCTGAATCCTTTTCCTATAGTAAGCTCATAAGGACTTGACTTACCATCTCCTGTAATTGCTGCATGCTTTGCCAAACACTCGCTGTTACATTTATGTTGTATACCTTCTCCACATTATGCACAGCACAAAGAAAGATGATAGGGCTAAATACATTTATATATCATTGCAGCTGAGCAACACTGCATAAAGGCTGAGGCTGCCTGCCAGTTCATTAGCTCCTGATAATCTCTAGGTAATGTTAAACCTCGAAGGCAGAAAGACACACCTCATATATTATTCATGTAACAAGTCTGAGCTAGCAAGGTTTACATTGCTCACAGTGACACCAAATTGCCATATGATCATGTATCTAATATATACTGTCACGACTAAAAATTTGGATGACTTCTTTGCCTCAGGGTAAAACATCCCAGGTTGAATAATAAACTGTACATGAATTACAAGACTGGAACGTGAGCACAAAGGCTACACACTGATGAATCAAAACACAATGAAAACAGCACGGGTAGTAACAACAGCAAATACAAATCCTGGGATCTTAGATGAACAAATAAAGATATACATTCAAAAAGTAACAGCTAGAGCTTTCATCTACACTGAAACTTGCTTGCATGTGAAACAATGTATAATTCAGGTGTTATCTGTGAAACTTGGCCTTTCAGGATAGCCGTATGCCTGTTCCTAAGTGCACAGCATTCTTCCAAGCCGCAGCCCAGTCTCTCGGGGGAGTTTGATTGAATACAAGTTAACAACTGTTAGCAGAGAAAGTCCTAGGAAAGACATGGATGTAACAAAAGCTGATCACAGCAAGACACACATACCAGACATTGGCAGGTGGTGTCCCTTCTTCAGCCTTCCTTGACACTTGTGATCCAACACTCAGCATTGCGTGGTCACAGTACAGTGGAATGTGGGAGGAGACAAGGGAACGTTCACCTGTGTCTGTGTGTATTCAGTGACATGGGGAGGGGGAGGGAGTATGGCTAGGGCGGAAGCTGTGTCTGCCACACTGTAGATAGGCATGAGCAGCTAGCTACAGGTGATTCATCTACAATACTCCTCTGCAGACAAAGGAGAAATACCTGGACATTAAGCTAAAAAAAACTGTTTACCACTTGGCAACAGAACTGACAAGAGTAGTATTACAGAGCCAAGCAAGACAACAAAACATTATTTCTAGATGACAAGGCGAGAGAACTAACAGGGAGATGTCATCATAACATTATTGTTTATTGTTGTTGTTACTGACTGAGAGGTGAAGCCACCTTACCAATGTCTAATGCTGGGAACACACTATGCAATTTCCTGTTCGACTGATGTGTGATCGGACAGGAAGTTGTACTGTGTGTACATGGCCAAACTCAATCAATAAAGGGATCGATTTTCCAATGATAACTTTGCAAAATCGATCCCTTTATCGATCAGAAATGGGTCGGACATGTCGGAAATAAGCATCTGATTCCCGTCGATCAGGTGGGAAATTGCATCGTCCGTTCCAACTGATTAACTATAGCTAGATGCATATAAAATGTGTGAGAAAAAGTTCAAATAAAAGGTACTGTTTTGTTTTGGGTTTTTTTTTTTTTTTTCAAAAAATGCCAACATGTTTAACTTTCAGTAGCTCAGCGCCCTCTTTATACTTCTATGCAGGGTAGCATCGGCAAAGAGCAACAAAATGCACTACTTATAAGTTCACTACATAGTCTAAAATCAGGTATAAGCGTACAATAGTAAAATTGATTTCTACCAAACTAGGTATAATCCCAGCAATGTCTCATGTGCATGTGTCGCAATGAGTGCCGCTTTGTACTCGCATCCACGGACTACATCTCATAGCATGCATTGCAGTGTCAGACACACTCCTGTGAACTACAAAATTCAGCAGATGCGGCCAGCCTGTGGAGAAGAGGGCTTATTCTGTATGGGCCAGAGACCAGAGGAGCCACTCTGTAGGTAAGAAGTAAGCCTCACCCAGAGCCCCACCTCCCCAACTGCACACTCCATTACAAACTGGGAGATTTATGAAAAAAAAAAATTCTGTGCTCCGCTCACTTCCAGAATGGTATTATTAGGGATATGGAGATTGCCATCTATATTCCTTTTTTTCTTAATTATACTTGAAGTAGTTAAATAGCCAAATATGCCCCCCTTTAGAAAGCCAGGTGTGCCCCCCTATAGATAGCCAAATGTGCCCCTCTATAGATAGCCAGATGTGCCCCTCCCCATTTAGTGAGGTGTGCCCCCCTATAAATAGCCAGACGTGCCTCCCTTTAGATAGCCAGATGTGTCCCGCTTTTTCTACTGCTGTTAACACTTCTGCACTCCTCTGTAGAGGCAGGGAGAGAAGCAGGGGCACTTTGGGCAGCCAGCGAGCCACCTCTCACAGTGCTGTGCTCGGGGGCATGTGTTCCCCCTTGCCCACCCATAGCTACTCCTCTGAGCTCTAGACAGGGCAAAGTGAAGGCCTTTTGTTTAATATATTTTATGCAAGGAATGCCAACAGCATTTTGGATGACCTTTGCCCGGACCTGTTTTTTTCAACATTTCTCAACATAACCATCATCAATCTCTTATCACTGACGGTGCCCCTCCTTTATTTAACTAAAGCATAAGCGAGTTCAAAGTCCATTTTGTAGAATAACACACTATACCCAGTAATGAATATGAAATAAGTAATTTTACATTTCCATTCTAAAATTTCAGATGAGGTCTGTGGGTTTCCATTTATTGTTAAGTTTTAGTTGCCATTTAGTACTTGACTGAATGTTACAGGCTTGCAACCCCCTCCAGGCTTTAATTTGTATTACCACATGAAGAAAATATGAACCACTTACATTGGGATACATGGAGCAATTACACATGGCAGATGTTTTAAACCCTACTTCTGCAATAATATAAAATGTATTTATTGCTGTGTGTCAGCCTGATTCAACTCCAATACTCACCAGCATTAAGTGTAAAATGTAGCACTTTATTAAAAGTAAGTGATTTGTGAGCTAGCCAGTCTAACAAGGAAGTGTAGGGATGGAGCCAGCCAGAGCCCAGCAAACGGGAGAGCCGTACAAATTACTCTAAGCGCTTGTAACTTGTATGGACACGTAAGTGCAATATTTTTTTATAATATTAATATAGCATGTTTTACACTATGGGAAGCTTTCTCCTTAGGTTTTATGCTGGATATTGAGGAAAGGATGTACCCGTCTTTCTATATTGCTGTGAAGAGATAACCAAGGCAGGGAACACACTTGTCTTTCAGTTTTCTGCACACCAAGTGTGTTTCTATGCAGCAAGACGAGCGTTTTTTTTAACAGCAGCTAATGTAATTGATAGAGAAAACTGACAAAATGTGCAGAATGTCAGGTTTTTTTTTATGTGCGTGAAAAACACATTAAGTGTGAACTAGCCCATTGATTAACATAAGTTCTCAGGTTTTCGGTGCAGAAAACACGTACTAAAACTGTCAAGTGTGTTCCCTGCCTGAGCGTTCTGTGAACTGAACATTACTGATGCCAGTGTGGTGGGTGATGGCCATAAGCATTCCAAGGCATGATTAGACCAGTGGTTAAGTCATCCCATCCGGTGAGTTTGATCACATCGGGTCCCCTTTGTGTCCATCACTGGAACTTATCTATGCAATCAAGATTGGTCCAGACAAGGATTGGGACTGTGTGACCTTTGACCACCATATTTTATGCAGGACTCAGGAAGATGAGGGCACGGAGCCTTTCCAGTGCTTCGCAACAAGGCACATATTAGCGGCACAAAACAGATATGTTATGGTGTTGATGTGATGAAGGTCCTGTCAGCTTTTACTGAGCAGAGCGGCGCCCAAATCTTTAGGTACTGCGAACCCCAGGGTCACAGAAATCAGTTGGGAACACTCATCCCATGATTTAGAGATGGATGGGCAGCTCCATCAACTGTGTAACATGTCAGCATTATCAGAGTTCCAGTGGAAGTACATCATCCAGTATATCATCCCCCCGCAACAATCCGTCTTTCTTTTTACCACATAATAATTCCTGGTTCCTATGTAAATAAGAATATTCTCAGACCAGGCATTTTGTGAACATAATTTATTCTCTTATCGCAAGGCACTGGAGAGGCATCAGCCCTCTGTCTCTCCAAGAGGGGACAGATGAGATTAATTCCACACAGGAAATGGAGGATATCACAGACACCCTTCATAACTTGTATGAAAAGTATTGGAAGACATGCAGGAGCTGGCTGGAATTCAGAGAGTAACAGGGATATGGTCCCAATAATGTAGTTTGGGATCCTCAAACCAAGACCATGGCCTCGATTCATAAAAGTGCTGTCGGTAAGGTAACGTCGAGCGGGGAAACACCGCTGTCGGTATTTTAGCCTTCAGGGTGGTAATTCATAAAAATGTTGCTAGTTGTGACAGGCGTGCGGAGATATTCCGCTGTAGGCAGGCGTTAGGCTGTCGGGAGACATGCGGAAACAGGAGAAGCAGGCGGAGTCCCTCCGTGCGGTGTTCTCTCTGCAGCTGCTTGGGAGGTCTGTCCCATTCACTGCACTGTATTCCGCACGCTTCTCGCCACATCAGAGGTAGCGGTAATACCCGTCCGCATACCGCTACCTCTAATCTTTATGAATTGACATTTGTTACTTTTGCTATGATAATCACCGCGCAAGGCGGTGATTTATCACTCTGCTCGCGAAAGTCGGCTTTTCATGCGGAAAAGCCTTTATGAATACAGATTTTGCTGTGTGGTCGGTAAAGTGAGCCGTTTTCAGCATTCCCGCATGCGGGAATGCTTTATGAATCAATATCCTTTAATAACCTGCCATTATGCAGAACTCCCTTGGCTGTCAGAAATTTCCTAGAGGAAACTAAAAACTGAAAACCCACCTGTTCAGTTTGGCATTTGCAGAAATACAATTTTTGTTGTGTGAATACTTCATCCTACTACCAATTACTGAATCTGAGAGAGCCTAAGCGCTTTGAGTCCTATGAGAGAAAAGTGCTATAGAAATGTTATTGTTAAATATAAAACATAATTATGTGGGTGTCACCTCTTGGATCTCCTGAAGGCCGTCACTGCCCCTCTACCCCTCACCCTCTTTCTTCTATTAATACTACTCTTCTCTTCTAATCCCTTTTTTTTCTCTTTGGATGAGATGTCACAGAGGGAACACCACTATAGTTCATCAATAGGTCTTACATTGCAGCAGATATGTAAGTCTGTTAATCCTCACTGTATGCAGTCTCTTCTCTATCACTTGTATACAATATTACACCTTGACTGAATGACCAGTTCATTTAAATGTATCATTTGAAGCTATTATCCAGTACAGGTGTCCACACTGGCTCTCCTCTGCTCTTCAGCCTTTGAATATCCGGGCCTGAGAAAGCTGCATCATTAGAAGTGAACACAGTGCTTCTGCCCCGATGGGAGAAAGGAAGGTGCGGTCACATGACTGCTGTTATTAGACCAAGTACAGTCATTTCCATGTGTGCTTGTAGTACAGTATACTAAGTACTATGTACTATTTGCTGGAGACAAGCTGCTAAAATAATAAACAATCCTGGTGCTGTGCTGTCATTTCTTTACTGTCATAGGGACAGAAAGTTAAGAATAAAAAAGCATGAGAAACTTCCTTGTACCATTCCTATAACACTGCTGAAACTGCTTTTGAGATAACAGATAACTGCTAAACAGTTCAATGAAGCAAATTCACCAATGAAAACCATATAGGCTTAGCAGATGAAAAGATGGGAGAAACTCAGCTTTGCTGGCCGATACTCGCTCAGGCAAGAGGGGAATTCCAGTAGACCTGCAGTTAAAGGTTAACTTTACATAGCATTATTGCAGCCTCCACTCCCAGACAGTTGTGACACTTGTCTCTGCTCTTATATTACTTACAACACAATTTATATGTAAGATACAGCTGCTTAACCATAAATGTAATAACTGTCACTGCATTAAAAAGGTAAAAACAAGTCATACGTTTAAGTATTGAATTTAAAGGACATCCGAGGTGAAAATAAACTGACGAGAATAACAATTGTAACTGTCCTCCTTCCCCTACAAATTACTTTTTTTATATCCTGCAGTTTTATTTCATAGTTAAATCTAGTTTTTAAGTTTTTATTGTTTCATTGTCTCTGCTCAATGACACCTTCATTGAATTATGCCAGAGTTCAAATCTATGAACTATTGACTTTTTTTTTATCTCTTTCCTTCTCTCAGAAGCCATTTACTGACAGGAAAGTGTTTAATGGCTGTAATTACTTGTCAGTGAGGGTTATGCTATAGTCCGACCCAGTCCCGACCCAGACAGAAACTGTCATTTGCATACCTGATGTTTAACTTTTTCAGGCAGAGCAAGAAAAAAAAGTAACATAGCCTAGTTATCTGTGTGCTAGACACTGTACATACACATGTCTCTCTCATCATGTCACATGTCACCTCGGTTGTCCTTTAAAGGGATACTCCACTATTGTTGACGTAACAGAAGCATTTCCTTTGGTTCTACTCTGGATATTGCAAGAAGTGGATCACTTATTGCTTCTGTGTAATGCATACAGATTATTATTATTATTTTTTATTTATATAGTGCCAACATCTTCCATAGCACCAGGGGCGTTGGTAGCCCCAAAGATCAATGGCACATGCCCCTGATCTATTCTGGGGTGCCCGGGATGTCCCCCAGGCAGAGTAGAGGCACCACACAGTACCCAGCATGCACCACAGAGGCACCACAGCACCCAGCATGACATAATAGCAACCAGCATGACATTACATCCTAGTGTGCTCCATACCCCCCATTGCTATTTGCTGTGTTGTCATGCTGCATGCTATGGTGCCTCTATGTGGGCATATTGGGTGCCGTGATGCCATGCTTGGTGCTGTGATTCCTTTATGGGGGAATGCAGGGAGCTGTGGTTCTTCTATGGGGAAATGCTGGGAGATGTAATGCCTCAATGTGAGGCCCATGAGAGCATGGGAGGGGGTCCAGTAGAGAGGGAATGATATGGGGGGGGACTGACAGCAGGCCAGCTTGCCCAGCAGAAAGCCAGACCAGCCAGCACGGAAGCCAGGTAATTGCCTAGTTATATTTAAGGTTTTTTTTTGTATGAATGGATGGGGGGCTTCATCCAACATTTTGCTGGGCAGGCCTACTTAGACTGCTGTTAAGTTCATGTACATTTGACTCCACCCATGATCACACCCACATTCTGGTGCATGGCCACACCCATTTTTGGCTGGAGTGCCCAAAAGTGCCCCAGATCTCTTATGATTCTAGCAATGCCCCTGCGTAGCACTATATATAGTACAAAACAAATATTGGGGAACAAATTTACATGAGAAATCCAAGACACTGTACAGTCATGACATTCAATAGTAGAAATACAAACACATACATAGTTAATGTGTAGTTTGAAATATCTCTGAAGTTGGTACATATTCATATGGTAAATTACAGCAGTATGAGAAACACTAGGCGGAGGTCCCTGCCCTTGCGAGCTTGCAATCTAGAGCAGAGGTGCCCACACTTTTTCGGCTTGTGAGCTACTTTAAAAATTAGCAAGTCAAAATGATCTACCTATGTACAGTTTTAGGAGCACACTTGCATATATAGAATGGAAAACGTAGTGTGGTCGGGAACTACCATGAAGTCCTTTGCGATCTACCCAATGGAGAACCCTGATCTAGAGGGTAGTGGGGAGGAAATAATAGGAAAGGAGACACAGGGGTTAATGGGTGAGACAGTGATCCTTTAATGCTACCTATAGCAAATAATAGGCTTGTCTGAATAGGTGTGTTTCAGAGTATGTTTGAAGGTTATCAGACTCAGAACAAGACGAACAGGCTGTGGGGGAGAGATCCAAAGGAGAGGGACAGCCCATGAGAAGTCCTAGATGCAAGAGTGAGAGGAGGTGACCAGGCTAGAGGACAAGAGGGTCTCCTGTGAGGATCGGAAGATCCGGGTGGGGAGGTATCTGGAGATTAAAGAGCAAATGTAGGGAGGTGACAGCTTGTGTAGAGCTTTGTATGCAGGCTTGAGAAGTTTAACCTGGATCCTTTGGGTAATTGGTAACCAATAGACAGAGGGGTGCCTCAGAGGATCTGGAAGAGAGGTGGATGAGACAGGCAGCAAGGCTCAGTAGGGACTGGAGAGGTGCCAGTCTGCTTTTTGGAAAACCACAGAGTAGGGTGTTACAGTAGTCAAGACGGGAGATGATTAGAGCACAAACAAGCATTTTGGTTGCCTCTTGAGAGAGGAAGGGACGGATTCTGAAAATGTTTTTGAGATGGAGCAGGAGGTAGTTAATGTGTTGATATGTGGTATAAATGAGAGCTCAGAGTCCAGAACTACACCCAGACAGCGAGCTTTAGGAGTTGAGGTTATTGGGGTGTTCTCTACATTGATTGTAACTATGGAAAAAGCATTGTTAAAGCAGGAATAAGGGAGGAGGAGAGCTGGGAATCAGATGAGAGGGAATACAGATAGACAAACAGTCATGTTGTCAAGTTTGTGACAAAAAAACTACATGGGTGTTTCATGCTAAAACAAGAAATGTGGGTGCAAATTTAGGTGCATATCGGCTGTAATCAGATAGGCGCTCACTATTTGTAGCCTCAGTTTGCATACTGGGGTGGCCCCGGCACCCACATTTCGGTTTATAGCTGCTATTAAAGCGATTTATGGGGCACCCACATTGTTCACTTTTCTGTGGAGATGAACAGACAACAGATTTATAAAGTGACGATCAGCTTAATCACCATATATATTTTACTAACCACAGAGTAGCCAATCTGACTTTTTGCAGTCTGTAATCTACTATATTTTTCAAACTCTCTGTTTCTCTGTGATACACACTGATAATAAGAGTCTGTTGGTGCATACACCTACATACGCTAGAGAGAAGTAATGGTCGCGGCTGACAATGTATTACTGCTTTCCAGAGAACGGCTCTGCTAATCAGTTTAGGCTAATTATGGTATAGCGCTCAGTGCACTGATCAACACCATAATAAATGTGAATTCTTTTAAAAATATGACAACATAAAACTGGCAATCAGATGACAAAGAACAAACACGAAATCCCTTTGTACACGCAAATAGTTAGATTCCAAAAGTTCAATAACAAAAGAAGCACTCAGATCAGGATATCGATCTGACTCTAAAACCTTGGTAGGATGCTGTCAATATAGATCCCAAGAGGCTCTACTAAGGATATGATAACTGTATCATAAGATTCTCCAACAAAATTATCTACGGTATATATTCTTTAATTTTCAAGGAGGAGTCTCCAGGCAGTGCAGCAGAAGTGTCAGTGTCCTCTACCTTTCTCAATATCTTCACACATTAACATATGCATTCATTCAAAGGGATTTCTTCTTGCAGGTAAGTGGTGTACCAATAGAGGGCCCTTTATGCAACCACTCTGGATAACATTTTCATGGCAGAGTTTGAGTCCGTATTTATCCTTTCACAATAAATTTTTTGCAAAGTTCGGTAAGGGATACTGTTGTCATTTTTGGAGAAGTCTGGAGGAAAGTTTAAAATATTTTTTTTCAACAAGCTCAACCACTGTCATAAGAGTATTCAATTAACATTGGAGGTTCATATCCAGAACCTTCATTTCTTGGATGTTAACATCTTGAGAGGTGAAGTGTTTAGTACTGATCTGATTTTGCAAAGAAACTGATAAAAGTAATGCTGTATTGGCTAGCAGTTGCCATCCCCACTTGTTAATGTGGCCTCCCCAAGAGTTAGCTCATCCGAGCTAGTCAGGGCACTCCCTGGTGGTTCATTTCTTTCTGGATTTACATTTTTTTAAGCATTATAGGCCTCCAATTCTTAAGACATAATTCACCAAAATATATTAAATAATTAAATTTATGAAAAAAACATAAAAAAATTGTGAAACTGTACAAATAAGGCACCAGACTATACAGTAAGTACATACAGTGGCTTGCAAAAGTATTCGGCCCCCTTGAAGTTTTCCACATTTTGTCACATTATTGCCACAAACATGAATCAATTTTATTGGAATTCCACATGAAAGACCAATACAAAGTGGTGTACACATGAGAAGTGGAACGAAAATCATATATGATTCCAAACATTTTTTACAAATCAATAACTGCAAAGTGGGGTGTGCGTAATTATTCAGCCCCCTTTGGTCTGAGTGCAGTCAATTGCCCATAGACATTACCTGATGAGTGCTAATTACTAAATAGAGTGCACCTGTGTGTAATCTAATGTCAGTATAATTACAGCTGCTCTGTGACAACCTCAGAGGTTGTCTAAGAGAATATTGGGAGCAACAACACCATGAAGTCTAAAGAACACATCAGACAGGTCAGGGATAAAGTTATAGAGAAATTTAAAGCAGGCTTAGGCTACAAAAAGATTTCCAAAGCCTTGAACATCCCACGGAGCACTGTTCAAATGATCATTCAGAAATGGAAGGAGTATGGCACAACTGTAAACCTACCAAGACAAGGCTGTCCACCTAAACTCACAGGCCGAACAAGGAGAGCGCTGATCAGTAATGCAGTCAAGAGGCCCATGTACTCTGGACGAACTGCAGAGATCTACAGCTCAGGTGGGGGAATCTGTCCATAGGACAACTATTAGTCGTGCACTGCACAAAGTTGGTCTTTATTTATGGCAGAGTGGCAAGAAGAAAGCCATTGTTAACAGAAAAGCATAAGAAGTCCCGTTTGCAGTTTGCCAAAAGCCATGTGGGGGACACAGCAAACATGTGGAAGAAGGTGCTCTGGTCAGATGAGACCAAAACGGAACTTTTTGGCCATAATGCAAAACGATATGTGTGGCGGAAAACTAACACTGCACATCACTCTGAACACACCATCCCCACTGTCAAATATGGTGGTGGCAGCATCATGCTCTGGTGGTGCTTCTCTTCAGCAGGGACAGGGAAGCTGGTCAGAGTTGATGGGAAGATGGATGGAGCCAAATACAGGGTAATCTTGGAAGAAAACCTCTTGGAGTCTGCAAAAGACTTGAGACTGGGGCGGAGGTTCATCTTCCAGCAGGACAACGACCCTAAACATAAAGCCAGGGCAACAATGGAATGGTTTAAAACAAAACATATCCATGTGTTACAATGGCCCAGTCAAAGTCCAGATCTAAACCCAATCGAAAATCTGTGGCAAGATCTGAAAACTGCTGTTCACAAACGCTGTCCATCTAATCTGACTGAGCTGGAGCTGTTTTGCAAAGAAGAATGGGCAAGGGTTTCAGTCTCTAGATGTGCAAAGCTGGTAGAGAAATACCCTAAAAGACTGGCAGCTGTAATTGCAGCAAAAGGTGGTTCTACAAAGTATTGACTCAGGGGGCTGAATAATTATGCACACCCCACTTTGCAGTTATTGATTTGTAAAAAATGTTTGGAATCATGTATGATTTTCATTCCACTTCTCACATGTACACCACTTTGTATTGGTCTTTCACGTGGAATTCCAATAAAATTGATTCATGTTTGTGGCAGTAATATGACAAAATGGGGAAAACTTCAAGGGGGCCGAATACTTTTGCAAGCCACTGTATATACCTAAGGATACAAACAGGGAAGGGTACAGAGGGTGACATTACAATTGGGGCAGTAGAATTATGATTCTTTTCAGACTTTTTACCCTTTGCTATCGCTAGTCTTTCTGCAGCCTACGACACACATACTGGTTGGTGCATTTTTGGGGAGTGGGCGGAATATACTCCATAAAGTGACAAAAGTTGGGGCAGGCAGCAGGCAGAGAAAAGTCAAAATCCAGGCAGAGGTGGGTGCAGGCGCCAGGCAGAGATTAGTCAAAATCCAGGCAGAGGTCAGTGCAGACAGCAGGAAGAGAGTAGTCAAAATCCAGGCAAAGGTTGGTGTAGGCAGCAGGCAGAGATTAGTCAAAATCCAGGCAGAGGTCAGTGCAGACGGCAGGCAGAGAGTAGTCAAAATCCAGGCAAAGGTTGGTGTAGGCAGCAGGCAGAGATTAGTCAAAATCCAGGCAGAGGTCAGTGCAGACGGCAGACAGAGAGTAGTCAAAATCCAGGCAGAGGTCAGTGCAGACGGCAGACAGAGAGTAGTCAAAATCCAGGCAAAGGTTGGTGTAGGCAGCAGGCAGAGATTAGTCAAAATCCAGGCAGAGGTCAGTGCAGACGGCAGGCAGAGAGTAGTCAAAATCCAGGCAAAAATCGGTAACCGTTAGGCAGATCAGCAGAAGCACCTAATAGCTATATTGTTAACAACCTTTGCTTTTAAATTAGCTTTTTTGCCATCTCTGCCGTGGCAGTCATGTGACACGGGGAGAGATCAAATTACAACTTGTAATTAGACATAAATGAGGGGGAATTAGACAGGCTAAACTCTCTAAATACATACAGGGTGCATTTCTCTCTGTTTTTCTTCTGTCCTGTGCAAGAGTTCAAGTCCACTTTAAAATTTACCGCCCTGCCACTGATTGGTAGCTGGCCCGCCGGGATCCAGGAAGAAGATCGAAGGAGATATGGCAGCCTCGATATCACTCTCACCTCGGGTTCACTTTAAATCATTTTATCTGACTCAGCAATGTTCAGAATAAGAAGCGCCCGTGGGCAGCACGGTGGCGTAGTAGTTAGCGCGCTCGCCTTGCAGCGCTGGGTTCCTGGTTCGAATCCCAGCCAGGTCAACATCTGCAAGGAGTTTGTATGTTCTCCCGTGTCTGCGTGGGTTTCCTCCGGGGACTCCGGTTTCCTCCCACATTTCAAAAACATACAGATAAGTTAATTGGCTTCCCCTAAAAAAAATTGGCCCTGGACTACAATACATACACTACATGATATAGACATATGACTATAGTAGGGACTAGATTGTGTGCTCCTCTGAGGGACAGTTAGTGACTAGACTATATACTCTGTACAGCGCTGCGGAAGATGTCGGCGCTATATAAATACTAAATAATAATAATAAAAATAATAAGAAGAAGAATTAGTTAATTTCACCAAGTACAACAGGCGTTGTACCTGGAATTGTTTTTGGCACATACAGAGTCAGTGATGGTACAGTGAACATTACAGTGTACAGCATAACATACAATTCAGGTAGAAGGGAAGTGGACCAGCACCCAATGGGGAGAAGACGTGTGCTAAGCAGAGTAGATCCCGTGATCCTCCGGGGTCAGCAGTATTCAAAGGAGTAGTCTACAGCACCACGTCTTGTATTGGTTTCAAAGTTACAAGGTAGCCATGTGCACATGGCTACCTTTTAACTTTGATACAAAAAAAAGAGCTTTAATACAAGATGTGGTGCTGCGGACTACTCCTTAACATGCAATTCAGTACAGTAACCCTGTAGAAAACATTAAGTAGGGGCAACTATACTACCTACACTGGGGGCAACTATACAAGCTATACTGGGGCAACTATACTACCTTCACTGGGGGCAACTATATTAGCTATACAGGGGCAGCTATACTACCTACACTGGGGGCAACTATATTAGCTATACAGGGGCAGCTATACTACCTACACTGGGGGCAACTATATTAGCTAAACTGGGGCGACTATACTACTTATACTGGGGCAACTATGCTACCTATAATGAGGTCAACGATACTAGCTATATTGGGGCAACTATACAATCTATACTTCAGGCAACTATACTAGCTATACTGGGGCAACTATATTAGCTACCTATACTGGGGCAACTATACTACCTATATTGGGGGCAACTATACTACCTATAATTGAGGCAACTATACTAGCTACCTATAGTGGGGGCAACTTTATTACACATACAGGGGCAACTATGCTACCTATACTGGGGCAAATATATTACCTATACTAGGGGCAACTAGACCTGGCATTAACCGCCGTGGCGAGCTTAGCAAGCACTCTCTCCTTTCCTTTTTTGGGGGAAGGGAGGTGTCTTTTAATAACAAGCACCGGGTGTCAAATGCCCTAGGTACGCCACTGCTGAAAATACTATTTAGAAAGAGTGAAGCAAGCTACAAATTGTACTATTAAAATATACTACCCTCAGTGCATTTTTTACCCCCTCAAATAAATATCAAGTGACTGGTGCCCAGCTTTCAGCTTTTCAAAATGCACAGTTGATAGGTGAGTGTCCTGACTACTATAACACACAGAAGACTGCACAATACAAAACCCTCTTCCGAGGTGAAAGTGATATGGAGGCTGACATATTTATTTACTTTTAAAGAATGCAAATAGCCTAGCTGTCTTGCAGATCCTTGACCCTGCTTCTCTAAAGCCCAATCTACACGATACAATTCTTTATACGATTCAATTACGATTTTATTTACGATCCGATTAAATCCAACATGTCCGACCAGGATTCGATTCAATTCGATTTGCCATTGCAAAACAATGGCAAATCGAATTGAATTGTGATCGGACATGTCGGATTTAATCAGATCGTAAATAGAATCGTAATCGAATCGTATAAAGAATAGTATCGTGTAGATTGGGCTTTATACCTTTAGCCATAAACCCCGAACAAACATGCATATCTGGTGCTCTGACTGGATTAGCCCCATGCTTATTTCAGGGTTGTGACTCAGACACTACTGATGCCAGAAGATCAACAGGATTGCCAGGCAACTGCCATTGTTTAAAATGATTGGTTAAAAAAAATACATCCATCAAACTCAAAAAGGAAAATTAAATATATAAGTAAAAATTAGGTATATTTCTGTCTTGCATATTTACATACTCCAGCTGATCCAGGGGAAAGCATAAAAATCTTACAAGACTTGGGCCAATTAAACCCTAAAGGGAAATAATTCCTTTCCAACTCCAGGTGGCAGTCACATAAAATCCCTGGATCAGCTCTGCGGGGAATTACTTAGTAATTATAGCTATGGGTGTCCTTTGGGTGTCCTTTACAGAAAGAGCATGCATGCCTCCTTTAAATGCAGGCCTTCTGCCCTGAAGTTAGAACCGGTAAAATTGGCATAATGTAACTTACCTTTTACTAGGCTGGAACACCTGACTCCCCATAGACTGTCTCCGACATGATTACCTCTGCTGGTCTGTAACATTTTCTGAATCACAAACCAAACTTGTCCTCTTGCATTGACACGGGATAGAAAGGGCATCAGACCCTAAAAGGCAAAACACAATGGCAATCACATATTGGTACATTCTCAAGGTAGCCATACATCTAGCGATGTATAGGCAGATTTGACCAAGAGACAAATATCTCTCTTATCGAATCTGATAAGAGTGAGATCTGTCAGCTACCCATACACCGCAGGCCGATTCCCGAGCAATTTCAGCATGAAATCTCTCAGGAATCGGCCTTGTGTGCAGCTGTGCCTCTTTCCCCCGTGCCCCGTGTAAATGTATACATTACCTCGCGGCCTCTGCTTGTCCCCAGCTGGCTTCCAGGATTCTGTCTCTGCATACAAGTGCACCCCACATGGTTTCCTAGTAAGGGCACACCTGTGTGATGTCACACGCGCGCCCTTACTAGGAAACCACGTGGGGTATGCGTGTATGCACTGATGGAAGCCAGCGGGGGACAAGCGGAGGCCGCGGAGAGGTAATGTATACGGTTACACGGGGGGACAGCTTCGGGGGTTTCGTCACGCTAGTCAGGAAACTGCACGCTGTTAGCACTGTGCACCCGATCGAGCAACATCTTGCAGCATGCGCAATCGAGAATGCGACCAATTTTCGGCCAGAAATTGGTCTCATTGTCGGTCAAGCATGCACTTGGCAGCACAGATTTTCATCCAATTTGATTAAAATAATCGAATTAGATGGTCGATTGGCCGCCAAAAAGTACACAATTCCCCATCATCTCTAAAGTATTGTTGCTATTTATTTTGTAGAAGGCTTATAAAAGAAAATACATGTACATCATGGGCTCGATTCACAAAGCGGCGTTATGGCAGTTTGGACGTCTTAAAGGTTAAGACGTCCAAACTGCAGTGCAAACGACTTTGTGCACTAAAAACGTTGCATTGCGCGCGGTACCGCAGCGAAAACGTTGTGTGGTGTGACGATAACGTTGCATGTGGTGGGACAAAAACAGGGCATATGGTGCCCCTTTAACTTCGCACCAGTGCGCCCAACTGTGCGACCTTCAGGGCGCACTGGTGTGACGTTTCAGGGGCACCATATGCCCCGTTTTCGTTGCACCGCATGCGACGTTATCATCACACCGCGCTTAGCGCTCTGTGTCTTTTTCGTGTACTAAGTGGCTTTTCACTCCGGTGCTAACACTTAGCGCCGGTTAGTGAATCAAGCCCCATGTCAGCAATGCAGGGTGGAAAGCAGATAGAAAAATCCTGTAAGTACCCAAAAGGCATAAAAAAAGGTTTTACATAGCAGCTCTACTGAAATTATCAAAATAGTACAGTAGTGAATGGCAAAAGTAGTGGATAAGCTTTTTGAAGACATTTAAACAGCTTCTCAGGACATTTATAGCTGGATTAAGACCATACAGACAAGCAGAGCAATACATTTAGCCCCCCGCCTGCCACATTGCTTAAAGGATCTCAACAAAATAACACACAGCCATTAATGTCTAAACCACTAGCGTCAAAGTGAGTACAGTGAGAAAGATTTAAAAGATACCAGAGCTGAATGAAGTAGGAAAAACGAAGAGAGGAGGCATATACTGGAAGCTGTCCTGATGCACACCGATCCCCTCGTTCTCCACTGTCCCCCTTCTTTCCTACCTAATAGCCCCCGGCAGCCTCCTCAGGGTCGGCTGGGTTGGGCATTAGTGAGCAGGTGCTGGCCCGGTTGCAGGTGTCTTACATCGGGAGCGTTCTGCGCATGACGTAGCAGTGATGCAGCCAGGCCAGCACCTGCGCACTAATGCCAGACCCGACTGACCCTGAGGAGGTTGCCGGGGGGGCATTTAGGTAGGAAAGGAGGGGGACGGCGGAGTGCAGGGGAGCGGTGTGCATCAGGACAGCTTTCAGTACATGCCTCCTCTCCGCGTTTTTCCTTTTTGGTGTTGTCTAAGCCTGTCACATGGCAAACTTGACTGTTACGCTGGCCACACACCATACCTTTTTTTTAAATATCTGTTCAATCAATTTTTCTGACTGATTGTAACAATTCAAAAATCGGACCAATGTACCCCCCACCTATGTTAAATTTTTCCCTAATCATGAATAAATTAATTGAAAGCTCAGAAAAAAAAAATGATTGGAACTGTACATCAAGTAATTGACAATCCATCACACACCATACAATTATTTATAAAGTTGGCCTAAAATTTTTAACATGTCCAACCTCCAAAAATACAAAACGGGAAATCCAATTGGATTTCTTGATCAAAAACAAAGAAAAACTCTTGATTTTCAGGGACAACCGACCGTAATTATCGAATTGGATCTATTAGTTGTATGGTGTGTGTCCACCTTAAGAGTCGTGAGAACCACTAAGCAAGATTGGGGCTGATTCATTGCAAGACCAAACTTGTCAATTTCGCTTGCTCATCCCCCACTACTCATACAGAGGTCAATTATGGCTGCTACGCCTAGCCGTGGCTCATTATTCCATTAGAATTTGATTGAGTAGTGATCAATTCGTATCATGGTAAGCTTAATTTAGATAGTTTTCAGCAGAATTCTATCAAGCTTCAATCAAACTGCAAGCACTGTACTGCTCAATGCAGGGCAAAGCTATGGACCATCGATCCCCCATCACTCCTGTCTTGCCCCATCTCACAGAGATTGATACACAGCACAAAATAGATTGAACAACAATTTATAATCTTGCTGTACAACCTTTACAATCTCTCTACACATTTGCAATCTCCACAGAAATGCAATTTGCAATCTCCTCGTCCAGCAGGATTATACTAGAGCAGCACCCTTACAATTTTCCAGCATCAAATTATATGCGGTAATATGTACAGTTTTACCACCTCCTCAGTTTCACGTGGTGTTAAGCTTTCAAAAATGCATGCAGTACGCCATGTACATCATTAATCAATATTAATCAGCATGTACAATCGCTTAACAATCGATTGAACATTAAGTTACCGATTTGTCTCCAATCGGGCCAGTAACATCCTTCACTTCCGATTCTTGGACAGTGTGATTATTTGGAGTACAGGAGTGGCTTTTACATTGGTTCTCCAGCCCTGCTGCAGTGTCAGCCAGCAGGAGACAGAGAGGGTTAATTCAATAAAAAGGCATGATAAGCATGGCTTCCACCCACCTGCTATGTAGAGGTGCTGCACAGCCCACACTTTGGAAATCACTGGTATGTGTCACTGAAGGCTTGTAAAGCACAGCTATCTATATAATTTACATGGTGGATATAAATATGAGCACTCTGCACCGGTACTGGGTAGACAGCATACTCAGGGCCTGAGCACACCTTTGAATTGGCTTGCAATGCAGTAAGCCATACCTTTTACAAAAACGCATAGCACCTACATTCTCTCCAATGCAGCGCTGACTCCATTCAACTAGACTGAATGGAGCAATGTTGCATTGCACACAAAAATGCATGCCAGCAGTATGTTGTCAGAATACACTGCTGCGCTACGCATACGTGTGCCCATCAGACACTACAATCTATACACTGCCTGATGTCTTTACATAATGTGGATTTTACCAACCTGAAAGTGTGCTCTGCCCCTCAGGGTGCTGTACTACAAGGGTCTGAGCACACTTTCGCATTGCTGATCAGATTTGGCAAGCAACACGTATCAGTGTACAATACACAAGGACATCAGACAGTTCATAAACAGCATTGTCTGATGGGGATACTTATACTCTGCGCGATAGTGGATTCTAAGGCCACATACACACATCAGACTATAGTCTTTTGAAAATGAAAGATCACAGACCAATCTTACCACCCTTCATGTAGTATGACAGCCATGCTCTACATAGTCTTTTCTATGGAGCTGAACTCCACATCAGAAAAAAATCTTTGCTAGATGCTGCACACACAGATGCTGTACAGACACAAAAGATCAGTATCTGCAAAAGATCTGTTCCTGCCAAAAATCCATTCCTGCAAATTGCAATGATAGTCTATGAGCTCTGCAGATCATCATACACACATGATTTAACTGACATTCATCTGCAGATCAAGCAATCATCCGCAGATCTGAAAATCCATCCTGGTGGATCTGATCTGCAGATGAATGTCAGTTAAATCATGTGTGTATGATGATCTGCAGATCTCATAGACTATCATTGCAATTTGCAGGAATGGATTTTTGGCAGGAACAGATCTTTTGCAGCTACAGATCTTTTGAGTGTGTACGGCATGTTTGTGTGCAGCATCTTGCAAAGATTTTTTTCTGATGTGGAGTTCAGCTCCATAGAAAAGACTGTGTAGGCATGGCTCTCATACTACATGAAGGGTGGTAAGATTGGTCTGTGATCTTTCATTTTCCAAAGACTATAGTCTGATGTGTGTATGAGCCTTAACACTGCTGCATGCATTTATCTGCACAACCCAGTGCTGTCCCATTCAGTCTGGTGGAATGAGGCCAACACTGCATTAGAGAGCAACAAGGGTGCCATGCTTTTTTTGTACAACACACAGCCACCTGTGTAGCAGAGAATGCAACAATGTGCCTAGCTCAGTGCTGGGCAAACTACGGACTGCGAGCTGCACCCGGTGTGCTGTAACTCCTGCCCACCAACAGCCAATGTAAAGAATGCGGTCCGGGCCTAGAGGCTAATGCTACGTACACACATGCGACAACGATCGTTCGTTGTGAACGACAAACGAACTTTTAATTGATGAAAGAACGACCTAAGTAAAGTCAGTTTTTAAATGTGTGTAACGATCTGATCGTTAGAACGAACGTTACATCACGTAAAGCAACTATTGCGCTTGCGCATAAAAATGAGAAGTTTCATGGAGAAATAGCGAAATGCGCATATCAATCCTAGTGCGAACGACCGTTTCCAACAATGTACTACTTTTGCAAACGATCGTCGTTGGGAAAAATCCGCCAAGCTAGATCGTTCGTTTTTTAACGATCTAGCTCGTCCATCGTTAGACTTAATGGTCGTTGGTTGCTTTTTTTTTAAATGACCGTTGTTTGAAACAATCCGGGAACGATCGTTTCAAACGACTATAGTCGCATGTGTGTACGCACCTTGAGGGCTGGAACCCACAGGAGCTCTTTTGGCAGCGTTTTGGCAACGCTGCGATACGCTAGCACTTTGCCAAAACGCTGGGCTAATGTTAATGGATGGGGCAACTTCCACAGAAGCATTTGCGTTTCCCAGAAACGCAAACGCAGGACCTGCAGCATTTTGGGAGCGTTAGCGCTTCAATGTAAAGTATTGAAACGCTAGCGGAAACGCTCAGCAAAACCTAAACTGAGCGGTTTTGCTAGCGTTTTGCGGTTCAGCACACTGTAACAAAATGAAAAATAATTCACAGGACCAATCAGGATAAAAACGCGAAACGCAAAACGCTACGCAACCACTGAGCAAAAAAATACAATGTTGCAAAACGCGACCGAAAACGTGCATGAATCCGCTTGCAAACCGCTCAGACAAAACGCTAGCGGTAGCGTTTCGCGTTTGCTGATTTCAGTGGGTTCCAGGCCTTAGGCTTAGTTTACACCAACAATACTGAACACATGGAAAAGTGTATACGTTGCTTGTGTTTCTTTTTTCTCACCTGAAGTGAGAGGATTATGGAGATTGACATATTAATTTCCTTTTAAACGATGCACATTGCCTGGCTGTCCTGCTGATCCTCTGCCTGTAATACTGTAGTTTTTTAGCCACAGACCCTGAAAAAAAATTTGGTTTAAAAAGTGCAGGAAATATCAATATATTTACCGATATTCTTCTGCTTAATTCATGTAGTGAAGTGTCAGTAATATTTGCCAATATTTCACTTTGACCTAACCTTCCCCTGCACTCATACAGAACCCCCCTGGTGGTGTCTAACACTTAACACCCCTGCGATGTGTAACCCTAAACCTCCTCATGGTGCCTAACCTTAACCACCCCCCTGGTGAGCACCTAACCTTAACCCCCCCTCACCGAGCAACTAATCTTAACCCTGTGTACTGTATTAGCACAGATTTTTACCATTAACTGGCACACACTGCCAAGAGCTTTTGTATTGGTTATGAAGAAGGTATGAAGCCCAGCTCTTCTATTTTATCATATACAGTCGAGGTTATACTGCTGTGATCACTTGATAATTTCCAGAATAACAAACTCTGGAAGCATAAACAGCAGCCAGATGGCATGACAGGTATTCAAAAGGATGCTGGATGGTTGCAACACGTATCTGGAGGCAGACTGAAGTACATCCAACAGTTGCTGACAGGTGCATGGTGGTAGATCTGGTCCATGAACATGATCAGGGTGGTCCCACATTTTATCAATAGGGTTAAGGTCTGGGGAATTTGGACACCAGGATATTGTGCTCACAACATGACTCATTGGAGAAGGCAACCCTATGCTAGCTTAGTGAAAACCTTACATCGATACTCTTGTGCAAATTGCAGCCATTTTTTTTTTTCAATGAACCATTAAAAGCATGGGGGCAGTAACCAGCCATCTGCTCCAATGCCCAATTCCAAGCAAGGTGAACTACATGTTTGTTTCACACACATCTGGAGGCCCAGATTCATATGATCAGTGAATTGCTCCATGGTAGCATGCTTGTCGGCCTGCAGCAATCTGTGTAGCCGACATTCACTTAACACATCGATAGCTTGTGCTGCTCCACAGTTACTTCATCAGGCTGTCAAAAAGGTTCCATACTTCCACTCATAACATACTTTAAACACAGCAGTTCAGAAACAGTTCATGAGCTCCACCATATCCCAAATACTACTACCTTAGACCCAACTGCCAATGATGATGCCTCTTTCAATGTCTGATAAATCAAGCATTTTCACTATGACAGCCACAGTGGCTAAATTGGCAACTTGCTAATATTACGCCTTACCTACCTGTGATGTCTCGGTGCAATATGTGCATTCTTTAATTGGCTGTGTATCCTTAATGTCAGAGGTAGACGGTGTTTATAATTATGTGACTTAACTGTGGGGGACTCAAATCGCTTGAAAATTGCAGCCACTTAGGGTGCTGTCCACGGGCGACCAGGAGCATTGGGGAGCCTTGCCCAAGTCCTAGTTACGGTATCTATTTTTTTATTCTATGTAACATAGTTATGGCAGTTAGCTTGTGATTTTCATCTCACAGCAGTCATATGTTTTTAATTGGTTTGTATTTTCCACCCATCCCTAATTAGAGGTAAATTCCCCCATAGCAGTGATGGCTTACCTTGGCACTCCAGCTGTGACAAAACTACAAATCCCATCATGCCTCTGCCTCCCCGAGTTATGGTTAGAGCTGTCAGAGTATTGAAATGCCTCATGGGACTTGTAGTTCCACCACAGCTGGAGTGCCAAGGTTAGCCATCAGTGCCCTATAGAAACATCTAATGTAGACTGTAGGGAGCCACACAACTGACTTTCTTCAATGAAACAATAGAAGGTGACTTTCTGGTGGTTGTTGGAACGGTTTCTAGTCTGGACCCATGTGGTGCCCAAAGGCTTTAAAGCCATGCTAGCAAGTATGGAATTAAACTTGATACAGTAAGGCCAACATAGACGGGTAATGAATATTCCTGTCACAAAAATTCAGTGTGTGATAAAACGCTATTGTGTGGGAACCTGTGTCCTGGCAGGTACAGGCTTATAGTAAGTTTGAAAGCTTCTTGTTTAATATAGCCTCTCCAGTTTCGGCTTGGCACATATGGGCTCATGTTTCTACCACCAGCTACCATTATCTGTGTAGTAGGGACATGTAGGAGGAACTCACTCACCAAACAAAATAAAGAAACTGTTAAGGGCTCGTTTCCACTAGGACGAATTCGCATGCGTGGCCTGCATGCGAATTCGCTTAGTCAATGAAAGTGGATGGGACTGTTTCCACTTGTCTTTTTAAACGCACGTTTTTATGTGCAGAATTTTTCTGCACGGTAGGGCCTGCAGAATTCGCCTGCGTGAGGAATGCAGGCGAATCGCAGCCCATGTATTTGATAGGGAAAACGCGCGTGCGTTTTTTGCCGCGATTTCGCGTGCGAATTCGCACGCAAAGTAATACAAATTGGACCAGGCAGTGACATGGTTAAATTCGCATAGACCCTGCCTATGCGAATTCGCACGCGAAATCGCGGCAAAAAACGCACGCGGAATCGCATCCGCATGCGTTTCTGTCAGCGGTGGAATCCCAGGGATTCGCACCGCACTAGTGGAAACGGGCCCTAACTCTTTATATTAAAATACACAGTATAGACTACAGTATTATTCATTTACCTGGATAACTAATGTTAAACCTAAAAGTGAAAGACTCCACATTTAAGAACAGACATGTGTGCTTTAACTTACAGCCAAATTCTGAGATCTCTAGATGAAAAAACAGTCCTATGCTTTTACAGACTATGTATAGGGCTCCATGTGGTAAAAATGTCAGCCAGGTTGGTTTCTTCCATTCTTCCATCTTACTGACTTTTTTTTTTGGGGGGGGGGGGGGGTATTGTTGGGGGGATAGTGTTAGATGCTGTCAGTATTTGCATAATAGAAACTTTAGCACGATACTAGTAATAATGTTACAGATTGTTAGAGTTTACATGACTATAAGAGTTAGTGTATATAGTTTTGACATTGCTTTGACATCAACTTATTTTCCAAACTATTTTAATAAATTTATAACTGTGGTTGAACAGAGCTTGAAGAAAAACGGATATGAAAAATAGATTATAAACTGAAGTTAGAAGCCCATGTTTGCAAGTCTAAAAGGTTACAGTGGTAGAGGTTAGCTTATGTTAGCCATAGATAGGACGCTATTGCGGCCGGGAATGCGAAGAAAAATATGCGTGGCCAGGACTGTTAGAGAAAACGAAACTAGCTGGTAGCGGGGGACCGGAGGCTCCGTGAGTGACTGCAAGAGCTTGGGACGGCTGGAGGGGGCTGGTAGAAGCCCCAGGGAAGTAAAACTGATTTTTTTATTCCTTGCTTAAGTGTCCCTTTAAGCACCTTACACTACTTAAAGACCACTACCGTATCACGAAAACTTGTAACATTTAAAATACACATACATAAGAAGTACATTTCTTCCTGAGTAGAGTGAACTATAAATTATGTTTCTCCTATGTTGCTGTCACTCACTTACAAAAAACAGTAAAGACTTAAAAGATCTGACAGGTTTTATACTAGTCCATATCCTCATGGGGGATTATCAGCATAGTCTTAACATGCTGGTCGGCCTTCTAACTCGCTTGCACACTATTTTGGCATTTGGTCTGAGCAACTGCCATCCAGGAAGGGCATTTGAAAATAAACAAAAAAAACCCTAGATGGGCTGGTTCAAAACCTGTCAGATGTTTGCCATCTATTGTGAATGACAGCAACATTGCTTGGTTTTGGTTTGGATTTGAAGAAAAAGGTCCTTGATAATGGTGGTGGATGTTGCAAGTAAGCAACTCCGCTGTCATTCAGATTCATTTGGGATCCAGGATCGGCGTGTATTGGGAGAAAGGTGGGCCTTACACACCACTACTCCAAGTCCAGGCTTGAGTCCGGCAGAAGGAGGGTTAATCAACTCACCTGTAATAGCACAATAGGCTGCAGCTCTCAGTATGCAGTGGGCTGTATGTGGAGCAAGGATGCTCCTGAAGGGCTGTGCAGCAATAAGACAATACAGGAATACATGCAATCCAGATCACACAGCACAGTATGAGTACAAGGTAATGCTTAGTCAGTCACTGGATGGGAGCAATGAGATTAGGCAAGTCCAGTTCACTCAGATCCATAGAATGGGTGTACAGTAATGGAGGTGCATAAACAGGTAGTAGCCATAAAGATGAGGACCCTGCCCGGAGGCTTACAATCTAGAGAAAAGGCAGGGACACGAAAGGTAGGGGACTAGAGTTCAGCTGCGGGTTTAGAGCTCCAGTGGTGGTGGTGGTGGTGGGGGGGGGGGGGGGGGGGGTAGGCCAGAGTGAAAAGGCAATTTTTAATGGCCTTCTTGAAGATGTTGAAAGAGGGGGAAACCCTAATGGGGGGAGGTAGGGAGTTCCATATTGGTGGAGCAGCTTTTGAGAAGTCCTGGAGGCGTGCATGGGATTGGGTGATGTGAGAAGCAGTCAGGCAAAGTTCATTGGAGGAGCGGAGTAAGCGGCTAGGTGTGTACCTCTGAGTAAGATTGGAAATGTAGGTCGGGCAGGTTTTGTGGACAAATTTGTAGGCCAGACACAGTATCCTGAATCTGATTCTGGACTGGATAGGAAGCCAGTGGAGGGATTCACAGAGGAGAGCCACCGTGGTGGAGCGATGGAAGGAGTGGATAATTCTAGCTGCCACATTCATGACGGAATGCAGCGGGGCAATTTGAGTCAAACGGAGACCAGACAGAAGGGCATTGCAGTAGTCAAGGCGGTAAATTATGAGGGCATGGATGAGGAGTTTGGTGGTGACAGAGGTCAAGAAAGGGCAGATCTTGCAGATGTTACGGAGGTGGAAGTTGCAGGACTTCGTGAAGTTTTGGACATGGGGGGTAAAGGAGAGAGTGGAATCCATGATGACACCAAGAAAGCAAAAGGTAGTGTGGTTAACAGTGATATTCACATCTGGGAGGGTCAAGGATGGCCGGGGTCAGAAGATCATAAATTCCGTTTTGTCCAGGTATAGTTTCAGGAACCTAGTGGACATCCAGGAGGAGATGGCTGATAGGCAGGAGGAGACCTTGTCGATGGTAGTGGTGGATAGGTTAGGGGTGTGAAGGTAGATATGGGTGTCATCTGCATACAGAAACCCATGGAGGAGATAACCTTGCCAATGGAGGATGTTTATAGGGAGAACAGTACGGGGCCAAGGACTGAGCCTTGGGGATTCCCACCAAGAGGTAGTTGGGGTGGATGAGGATTCATTGAAGGAGGTCATGAAGGAGCGGTTGGAGAGGTAGGATGAGAGCCAGGCCAGGGCGAGGTCATAAATGCCCATGGACTGGAGGAGTAGGGGATGGTCCACGGTGTCAAAAGCTGCTGAAAGGTCAAGAGGGAGGGGAATGGAGTATATGCCTTCAGCTTTAGCTAAGGCGAGGTCATTGACCACTTTGGTGAGAGCAGTTTCGGTTGAGTGGGCAAGCTGAAATCGAGATTGCAGTGGGTCTAGCAGAGAGTTGGCATTGAGGTACTGGGTCAGGTGTTTATGAACCAGAAGCTCAAGGAGTTTTGAGGCAAAGGGGAGGAGGGAGATAGGGCAGTAGTTGGAGGGTAGTGGGAGGGTTTCTTGAGCAGCGTTAGTACAGTGGCCTGCTTGAAGTCTGAGGGGAAGTCGGAGGGGGCAGTGAGGACTAGGGCCAAGTGAGGATGGAGTAAGTCAGAAGGGACGGGGTCAAGGGGAGAGGTAGTAGTATGGGAAGTCTGCAGCAGGTGGTTGCTTATGCAACCAACTAACTTTACCTGTTGAAATAAAACACACATAACTCTCTTGGCAAATTTACTCAAACACACACACACAGCCCCTAAAGCCCAGCCATTTGCTCTCATCCTCACCTGGCCCACCAGAGCGTCTCTGTTGTGTGTCAGGTGTCAGCCCTCCTCCATAGAAACTGACATGCTGCATCTGTACAACACTTGGAACTGAATTGTCGCCTGAAGGAACAAGTCGAGACCACGGTGAATGATGGCACTTGTCCATGGGTCCATGGGAGGCTTTAAGTTGCATATGTCTCTCCCTGCCTTTGTTCTTTGACAACTGAAATAGGATAATTTGTATGTGAACAGAGGAAGCATGCTTAAATCATGGACAGAGAAATCTAGGCTACAGTTAATTTCCCATCAGCCAAAGGAGTAAACATTCATCGGTTGACAATATCACATAGCATGGCTGTAAAGTTACGTACACTCCTTTGACTGATGTTGCACGCTGGGGATGGACACCCAATCCCAGCATCATTAGGCCAGGGAGTACAGATGCAAAGTCAGCTGTATAGCTGACAATGCGCTCTTTTGTTAAGTGGGGGGAAGGGACGACGGAGCAGCGCATACGTGATGGCATGCGACAGGCGGGCACAATGGAGTTGGCTGTTGCTCGCCCAAGTTGATCGGGCAGATTGCTTGCAGGGCGGTGGTCAGGGGCTACTGTATACACACCTGACTAACGGTTGATGCAGGCGATTATGGCTTAAAAGTAGACTAAGTAGTCTAAGGTAGACTTTTGACTGCTGTAGGCAGGTTCTTTCTATTTTGTCTGCCTTTTCATAAAGCTGAGTCATATTGCAGAGTTGGCGCTTGTCTATTTTACGGGGACGCAGCAGGAAAAATCAGAGAAATTCAGCTAACATGATTAGGTGGACAGCACCCTCTCAAACTGCTAGGTTTCCTATAGGGTGTAGTAAGTAAACTATGCCCACATTATTTGGCCAATCACAACGCTTGTCCTGTGACTGGAGTACTGTACCCTATGAAGTTTCCTGCTGGGTCCCCTAAAGTAGACTAACGCTCAGAGTTTAGGTCCACTTTATAAATATCTGACTAGTGTGCATACAAACTGCAACAAACACAATTGCTAACTTTCAGCTAGAGCAATCTCCTGCCTTTATCTGGTCAGCAGACGCCAGTCAGCCAATCAGGCATACTGTTATACAGTGCTGCTCGGATACCCCTTTTCAAAATCCAAATTGAAATCGGATCCGGATACCCGGATCCAAATCCGAACTTTTTGGTATCCGAGTAAACTCAGATATCCGAACGCAGTATCCTGGATATTCGGCCGGACTCGGATATCCGGATAGAAAACCGGAAGGGACCTGAAAATGGCTTAAAATCCTTCCAAAAGTCTCTTCAAATGGCAAAAAACATTTTTGAAGGGCTCTCTCTCTTTTAAAAAATATCCGACTTGCTATTCAAAGTTCGGATAGTGGAAAAAGTTCAGATTATCTGGGTAGTTCGTATATCCGAAATCGTGCTGAGCACCACTGCTGTTATACACCCTTTGCCTGCTGTACCAAATCTAGCAGGAATTGCATAAATTAGCATTCAGGTGGGAGGCTTCGGTTGGATGCAATCGTAGATTGCATAGTTTTACAGGGACGCCTCGTGTAGGCACATCTCCGTGGGCCCCCGGCTGTCGTGCGGACCAGTGTTTGTAGTGTGAATACAAACCAGTAATGTAACTCATCTTGATCATCCAATCAACAGCTATGGCAGTCTGATTCTATGGGTGGCAGTTTTAAAGGGAATGTCCAGGGAAATTTAAAAAAAATGACATTTACTTACCTGGGGCTTCCTCCAGCCCCTTGCAGACGACATATCCCTATCAGCAACTCCGCGCCCAGCTGCCGTCACGGGGTCCCCGCTGGTGCAGTGGCCGACCTCCCGAAGGTCGTCCTCTGTTGTGCCTGCACCGCTGTGGAGTGTACGGCACAGGCACCACGTTCGAGTGATTGACAGCGGCGCTTGCACAGTTGCAGTAGAGGATGACCTCGCAAGGTTGGCCTCTGCACCAGCGGCTGGGAGCGGACCTGCTGCGAGTGACATGTCTGCTGCAAGGGGCTGGAGGAAGCCCCAGGTAAGTAAATGTCATTTTTTTATCTGCCTGGATATTTCCTTTAAAGGGAAGGTTCAAGCAAAAAAAAAAAAAAGAGATTCACTTACCTGGGGCTTCTACCAGCCCCATGTAGCCATCCTGTGCCCTCGTAGTCACTCACTGCTGCTCCAGTTCCCCGCTGGCAGCTTTCTGACCTCGGAGGTCAGGGCCACATTGCATACATTTTTACGCATCCCAGCTAGTGCAGGAACAAAAATTTACGCGTTTCACCACTAACGCGTAAAAATGTATGTGTTAATGTTCCTGCACTAGCGGGAATGTGTAAAAATGTACGCAATTTGGCCCTGACCTCCGAGGTCAGAAAGCTGCCAGCGGGGGACTGGAGCAGCAGTGAGTGACTACGAGGGCACAGGATGGCTGCATGGGGCTGGTAGAAGCCCCAGGTAAGTGAATCTCATTTTTTTTTTTTTGCTTGGACCTTCCCTTTAAGCCTTGTACACCGGCTCAACTTTAAGTCACTTAAAACATCTGACAAAGTACAGATTTCGTCAAATTGGTCAACAATTATGTAAAAAACACATAGCCAAACTCAGGCGACTGTTGGGCAGATATCATGCAGTTGACCAAGTGTGTACGACGTTCAATTTACATTGTTCTACAGAACGTGCGCATGGTTGCTTCCATGGACAGTATTAAAATGAGTTGGTTAATTACAATATATTGTTGTGTGAAAAACCTTGTCGAAAAGACTAGTCACTTGTTTTGGTCATTTCTGGGCGACTTTCGTAGAGCATTGTTCTTTTATGGAACATGCATCAACAAATGCTACCCATGCAAAACAACTTGTGATTTCACAGGTTATTAATTTCCAATAGAGCAGCCATATTTAAAAAAAAGTCAGATAGCCATGCAAAATTGCTCATCTTTTATGCCCTCCATCACCCTCCCGCTCTGTGGCAGAAACGCAAAAGTTTTGGCTGCAATTACAACATCATGTAAATACAAACCCAAACCCATAACAGTTCCAGCTACCCCTCTGGCTGGAGCCTACCTAGGCAGACATCACATAACCCCGCATTACTAGCACAGGCTCCCAGATATAGAGGAAATACCTCTCCTCCTCATTGTCCCGGCTATATAGACGTGTGACAGTGACAGCTCGCCATTGTCAAAAGAATTGCTTTTCCCAGCTACAAAACAATGTTTACTCTCTGCAGACTCCGCCCATCTGCGTCACGTGCACACCTGTCTTGCGTACCTTCAAACTCCTCGGACCACTCAGTAGCTTCTGGGATATGCTAATTTCATGGCTCCTCCCACCACCTGATACCGAGAAAGGCGTCATTTCCCGTTACCTAGGTAGGGAGGGGTTGTCAGTGTTATATTGGCAAGGAAGGCTGGAGCGATGTTCGGGTTGCAGGTTTATAGTGCTTGTGCTGCAGGCTCAATGTTGTCACTTGTATTATTGGAAATCCAGCGGAATATATCTATAGATATCTATCTACATATATATATATATATATATTTAACCATTCGATCGATCGAATTTGAACGATCAGGATCTTTGGGTACATTGTGGCAATTTAGATGTTAAACGTCTGTGCTTCTCAGCAGGCTGTGCTTTAGTAGGACGGCGTGTATAGATGCTCGGTATGTACTTTCCATATTCACACAGTGGCAAAGAAAGCAGCTGAGCCAAAGATAGGGTCAAAATGGAAATACAGAAAAGTCCCAGTAACTGTAATGCTAGGTACACACTATACAATTTTCTGTTAGATTCTTCTGTTAGATTTACCTACAACATGGAAAAAAGCTATCCGGCAGGTATATCTAAGAGAAAATCTAACAGAAAATTGTATGGTGTGTACCTAGCATAACTTAAGGTGGCCACTAATGATACAATTTACTGCATGATTGTTTGTATATAATGGACAAAATGGTACTTAACCGGCAGGTGGCGACAAAACTCCACCAGAGTTACATCTTTCCCTACTATCCATGTCGGCCTGGAGGGGGAATAGTAAGTAGCGCCACCTGCCGGATGCGCCCGGCTAACGGATAAGTACCCTAATCTTAGCTGCGCTCATTCATACGTCCTCAGGCTACTTCGCCGTTGCGGTCACCATTTGAGCATGAACACCTCAGAAAAAACGACATAAAGAACACATATGGCGGATAATAGTATAGACTGTTTTGGCCACTGACACCCCTCTGGTGTAAACATATATGCATACACGCCCCGTGGCTTGAGAGCAGCGAGGAGGACGCTAGCACGACGAGAGACGAGCGGTGCCGCAATCCAGGATGAAGGGATCGGTAACACCTATATGATATGCTTATGGAAAAGTGTGATGATGTACGCGCATTACTGTTTTAATAGACATTAAAGTAATTGGTTTTACACATTGGCGGTATTGTTACTGTTTGAGGTACTGCGTAAGGACCACAGATTGAATGGGATAACAAGTGGCGATGAGGCATATTGGAGACTGCTGACAAAAGGAGGCTATTGGATAAGTGTATACCCAGCTGCACGACGGTGAGCAGGGAGGACATAAGTCCTTGGAGGGGAGTGTCTGGGTGTAATTGGTGACGGCTCCCAAAATTCCCCAAACCTCACTGTGTCAGTAAGCTTGAGCATATATGTTTACACCAGAGGGGTGTCAGTGGCCAAAACAGTCTATACTATTATCCGCCATATGTGTTCTTTATGTCGTTTTTTCTGAGGTGTTCATGCTCAAATGGTGACCGCAACGGCGAAGTAGCCTGAGGACGTATGAATGAGCGCAGCTAAGATTGGACTACTTTTTTGAAAACAGGACTGGTAACTGTGCTTAGCGCGCACCACCTTGAACTGGCAATTTTATGTGTTTTTAGCGCTGTCTTACCTTGAAAACGGATAAGTACCGACAAAACTCTCCTAACCAAACCGATCAGATGAATGCAATCGATCCGAAAATTGGATCAATTTAATTAATCTGATTGGATTTGGATTGGTTAGGAGAGTTTTTACCATTAGTGGTCCCAAACAATCATTTTCGATTGTTCATATGAAGAATTGTTTGAAAACGATTGTTCAGTAAATGGTATCATTTTGCTGGCGAACAGTTCCTTATGTAACTACTTCTGGGTCGGCGAGGTCCACATTAGTAGTGCGCAGGCGCTGGCCCAGCAATGCACATCTGTGACTGCACACCGCGGGTGGGAGTGCTCTGCGTGAGAGGACTAAGTGATGAATGTGCACCTCGTAGTCGTAATGTCATGCTCAGGGGCATGCAATCAAAGATGCGCGCCAACACCTGCCCACTATTGATGGACTTCGCTGACTGCATGGAGAACTGTTCGCCAGCTAACAGTTGTGACTATATTCGGTCTCAACTATCCAGCATACCTGGTGGGGGACAATGATCCTGTCACACTTTGCAGAGTAGTGCGCAGCAGAAGCGACTTACAAATGCTCTGGGTACGGGTCTTCACTCCTGTAGCTTCCAGCCACTTAGTGGTGTACTTGTACGGCTCCCTGGTGAGTCACCTGACCCGCATTGGGCCATGTGACAAATCGGAGGCGTGCACAGAGGATGCCGCTGGGAGTCACAGGAGTGAAGAAGACTCGCGCCTAAAACATTCCTAACTGATTTGCGCTGCATACCTACTCTGCCTGTCATTCGGGGGGAGGTTAGTGTTATTTTTAACGTCGGTTGCTTGACTTCTCAGTATCCCTGCCTGTGACGAGTAAATGAGACTCTACTGCATCCAAAAAGACTGGAGCCTCTGGATCCTGTAGAGGCTTCCCATGCGGTGCTCAGGTCCCCTGTTGTTGCTCCCAGACCCTCTTAAGATTTCCAACAAGGGCTTGTTGGAAATCTGATCAGGGCTGTGCGCCTCTTTAAGCATGAGCTTGCTGCACCTGCGCAAGTGTGGCCGTGCCTGCGCAATATGCTGGAGCCACTTGTGCACAAGCAGCTCCATGCTACTACATGGATGCAGCACGGCATCAATCGTGCTTGAAGTGGAGCAGGTGCAAACCCGGGATTTTCAAGGGGGGGATTCCTGAAAGGTCTTCCTCAGCCACGCACAATACAGTATAACAATATGGTGGGACATCATGCTGCGTACATGCAATTTCCCTTCCGACTGACAGGATCTGACAATTATTTCCTAAATGTCCAATCTGCTACCGATCAACAACGGGATCGATCAGGAACAGTTTGGATACAGATAATAATGAGGACGGCTGACATTGGTTAAGAAGGGGTAAGTGAACCATTCACCCACCAGGAGCACAGGGCTGTGCTCATACCTGACTCTGTTAAGTTCCCCAGAGCTGCTCCATGCTCTTTACACACACTGCTGCTCCATACTCTGTACACACACTGCTGCTCCATGCTCTGTACACACACTGCTGCTCCATGCTCTGTACTGCCGCTCCATGCTCTGTGCACACGCTGCCGCTCCATGCTCTGTGCACACGCTGCCGCTCCATGCTCTGTGCACACGCTGCCGCTCCATGCTCTGTGCACACGCTGCCGCTCCATGCTCTGTGCACACGCTGCCGCTCCATGCTCTGTGCACACGCTGCCGCTCCATGCTCTGTGCACACGCTGCCGCTCCATGCTCTGTGCACACGCTGCCGCTCCATGCTCTGTGCACACGCTGCCGCTCCATGCTCTGTGCACACGCTGCCGCTCCATGCTCTGTGCACACGCTGCCGCTCCATGCTCTGTGCACACGCTGCCGCTCCATGCTCTGTGCACACGCTGCCGCTCCATGCTCTGTGCACACCCTGCCGCTCCATGCTCTGTGCACACCCTGCCGCTCCATGCTCTGTGCACACCCTGCCGCTCCATGCTCTGTGCACACCCTGCCTCTCCATGCTCTGTGCACACCCTGCCGCTCCATGCTCTGTGCACACGCTGCCGCTCCATGCTCTGTGCACACGCTGCCGCTCCATGCTCTGTGCACACGCTGCCGCTCCATGCTCTGTGCACACCCTGCCGCTCCATGCTCTGTGCACACCCTGCCGCTCCATGCTCTGTGCACACCCTGCTGCTCTGTGCACACCCTGCTGCTCCATGCTCTGTGCACACCCTGCTGCTCCATGCTCTGTGCACACCCTGCTGCTCCATGCTCTGTGCACACCCTGCTGCTCCATGCTCTGTGCACACCCTGCTGCTCCATGCTCTGTGCACACCCTGCTGCTCCATGCTCTGTGCACACCCTGCTGCTCCATGCTCTGTGCACACCCTGCTGCTCCATGCTCTGTACATACCCTGCTGCTCCATGCTCTGTACATACCCTGCTGCTCCATGCTCTGTACAAACCCTGCTGCTCCATGCTCTGTACACACGCAGCTGCGCCATGCTCTGTACACATGCTGCCGCTCCATTTTATGTACACATGCTGCCGCTCCATGCTCTGTACACATGCTGCTGCTCCATGCTCTGCACACACTCTGCTGCTCCATGCTCTGTACACACACTACTGCTCCATGCTCTGTGCACACGCTGCCGCTCCATGCTCTGTGCACACGCTGCCGCTCCATGCTCTGTGCACACGCTGCCGCTCCATGCTCTGTGCACACGCTGCCGCTCCATGCTCTGTGCACACGCTGCCGCTCCATGCTCTGTGCACACGCTGCCGCTCCATGCTCTGTGCACACGCTGCCGCTCCATGCTCTGTGCACACGCTGCCGCTCCATGCTCTGTGCACACGCTGCCGCTCCATGCTCTGTGCACACGCTGCCGCTCCATGCTCTGTGCACACGCTGCCGCTCCATGCTCTGTGCACACGCTGCCGCTCCATGCTCTGTGCACACCCTGCCGCTCCATGCTCTGTGCACACCCTGCCGCTCCATGCTCTGTGCACACCCTGCCGCTCCATGCTCTGTGCACACCCTGCCGCTCCATGCTCTGTGCACACCCTGCCTCTCCATGCTCTGTGCACACCCTGCCGCTCCATGCTCTGTGCACACGCTGCCGCTCCATGCTCTGTGCACACGCTGCCGCTCCATGCTCTGTGCACACGCTGCCGCTCCATGCTCTGTGCACACCCTGCCGCTCCATGCTCTGTGCACACCCTGCCGCTCCATGCTCTGTGCACACCCTGCTGCTCTGTGCACACCCTGCTGCTCCATGCTCTGTGCACACCCTGCTGCTCCATGCTCTGTGCACACCCTGCTGCTCCATGCTCTGTGCACACCCTGCTGCTCCATGCTCTGTGCACACCCTGCTGCTCCATGCTCTGTGCACACCCTGCTGCTCCATGCTCTGTGCACACCCTGCTGCTCCATGCTCTGTGCACACCCTGCTGCTCCATGCTCTGTACATACCCTGCTGCTCCATGCTCTGTACATACCCTGCTGCTCCATGCTCTGTACAAACCCTGCTGCTCCATGCTCTGTACACACGCAGCTGCGCCATGCTCTGTACACATGCTGCCGCTCCATTTTATGTACACATGCTGCCGCTCCATGCTCTGTACACATGCTGCTGCTCCATGCTCTGCACACACTCTGCTGCTCCATGCTCTGTACACACACTACTGCTCCATGCTCTGTACACACGCTGCTGCTCCATGCTCTGTACACACCCTGCTGCTCCATGCTCTGTACACACCCTGCTGCTCCATGCTCTGTACACACCCTGCTGCTCCATGCTCTGTACACACCCTGCTGCTCCATGCTCTGTACACACACTGCTGCTCCATGCTCTGTACACACACTGCTGCTGCATGCTCTGTACACACCCTGCTTCTCCATGCTCTGTACACACGCTGCTGCTCCATGCTCTGTGCACACGCTGCTGCTCCATGCTCTGTGCACACGCTGCTGCTCCATGCTCTGTGCACACGCTGCTGCTCCATGCTCTGTGCACACGCTGCTGCTCCATGCTCTGTGCACACGCTGCTGCTCCATGCTCTGTGCACACCCTGCTGCTCCATGCTCTGTGCACACCCTGCTGCTCCATGCTCTGTGCACACCCTGCTGCTCCATGCTCTGTACACACACTGCTGCTGCATGCTCTGTACACACCCTGCTTCTCCATGCTCTGTACACACGCTGCTGCTCCATGCTCTGTACACACGCTGCTGCTCCATGCTCTGTGCACACGCTGCTGCTCCATGCTCTGTGCACACGCTGCTGCTCCATGCTCTGTGCACACGCTGCTGCTCCATGCTCTGTGCACACGCTGCTGCTCCATGCTCTGTGCACACGCTGCTGCTCCATGCTCTGTGCACACGCTGCTGCTCCATGCTCTGTGCACACGCTGCTGCTCCATGCTCTGTGCACACGCTGCTGCTCCATGCTCTGTGCACACGCTGCTGCTCCATGCTCTGTGCACACGCTGCTGCTCCATGCTCTGTGCACACGCTGCTGCTCCATGCTCTGTGCACACGCTGCTGCTCCATGCTCTGTGCACACGCTGCTGCTCCATGCTCTGTGCACACGCTGCTGCTCCATGCTCTGTGCACACGCTGCTGCTCCATGCTCTGTGCACACCCTGCTGCTCCATGCTCTGTGCACACCCTGCTGCTCCATGCTCTGTGCACACACTGCTGCTGCATGCTCTGTACACACCCTGCTTCTCCATGCTCTGTACACACGCTGCTGCTCCATGCTCTGTGCACACGCTGCTGCTCCATGCTCTGTGCACACGCTGCTGCTCCATGCTCTGTGCACACGCTGCTGCTCCATGCTCTGTGCACACGCTGCTGCTCCATGCTCTGTGCACACGCTGCTGCTCCATGCTCTGTGCACACGCTGCTGCTCCATGCTCTGTGCACACGCTGCTGCTCCATGCTCTGTGCACACGCTGCTGCTCCATGCTCTGTGCACACGCTGCTGCTCCATGCTCTGTGCACACGCTGCTGCTCCATGCTCTCTGCACACGCTGCTGCTCCATGCTCTGTGCACACGCTGCTGCTCCATGCTCTGTGCACACCCTGCTGCTCCATGCTCTGTGCACACCCTGCTGCTCCATGCTCTGTGCACACCCTGCTGCTCCATGCTCTGTGCACACCCTGCTGCTCCATGCTCTGTGCACACCCTGCTGCTCCATGCTCTGTGCACACGCTGCTGCTACATCTAAAGTCAACTGCAGCTGGGACAGAAAGGGGACAGTGCTGTGAGCTACAGGATGCCTGCAGATATTCTGGTGTCTCAACTTGTGCCTGTCCCCAGACTCTGCACCGGCCCTGGTCTGAGGGGGGATTCCTGGCAGCTGTAATCCCCCCAGCGTTTGCCTATGTGGAGTGCGGCTCCAATGTTAAGGAGGGCCCCAGCGAGTGACAACAGGAGTGAAGAGAACATGGGAAGCCTCTATAGCATCGGTTCTCAACCTTTTTGTCGTGACACATCACGCTAAATGCTCAGATCTCAATGACAACACATCACATATACAGTACAGACCAAAAGTTTGGACACACCCCATTCAAAGAGTTTTCTTTATTTTCATGACTATGAACATTGTAGATTCCCACTGAAAGCATCCAAACTATGAATTAACACATGTGGAAGTATAGTACATAACAAAAAAGTGTGAAACAACTGAAAAAAATATGTCATATTCTAGGTTCTTCAAAGTAGCCACCTTTTGCTTTGATTACTGCTTTGCACACTCTTGGCATTCTCTTGATGAGCTTCAAGAGGTAGTCACCTGAAATGGTTTTCACTTCACAGGTGTGCCCTGTCAGGTTTAATAAGTGGAATTTCTTGCTTTATAAATGGGGTTGGGACCATCAGTTGCGTTGTGGAGAAGTCAGGTGGATACACAGCTGATAGTCCTACAGAATAGAAATGAAGGTCAGTCAGTCCGAAAAATTGGGAAAACTTTGAAAGTGTCCCCAAGTGCAGTCTCAAAAAACATCAAACGCTACAAAGAAACTGGCTCACATGTGGACCGCCCCAGGAAAGGAAGACCAAGAGTCACCGCTGCTGCGGAGGATAAGTTCATTCAAGTCACCAGCCTCAGATATCGCAGGTTAACAGCAGCTCAGATTACTGCTGCTACAGGCACAATGGTAATTGCTGCTGGCATAAAGATAGCTGCTGCTACTGGCACAATGGTAACTGCTGCTGCAGGCATAGAGATTGCTGCTGCTACTTGCACAAAGGTAACTGCTGCTGCTGGCACAGTGATTACTGCTGCCAAGTACAGAGCTACCTCTCTCCATTTTCATTTGATAAAATCTAACATGTCCGCAAAAGGAAGCAACTTCCTTCACTCACCATTGGCCTTTGATGTTAGCCACCCCTCTGCCTTGCTATTTAGTGTTTGAGCTGTGTCCCACTCTGTCTCCCACCTCGCTGCTCCATTCTGCCTCCCTCTTTGCTTATAGTTAGAGCGGGGGTCCCAAACAATGGCTGCTGATGTCTACAAATGCCAAATGGGTAGTGGCTGGATAGTTTACTGGTTAAGGGCACCGCCTTTGACATGGGAGACCAGGGTTTGAATCCTGGCTAGGGTCAGTATCTATACAGTAAGGAGTTCAAGGCAAGGCTCACTAACACTGCAGAGTGGCCTCTTGAGTGCGTCCCGGTGGCTGATGCTCTTGAACGCTTTGAGTCCGACAGGAGAAAAGCACTATACAAATGTTCAGATTATAATTATTATAACTCCAGCAGCCATTTTCTTGTAGACCTTCTCTAACTATAAGTGTGGGACACGTAACCGAGGCTCCTGCGACACATAGTTGGGAACCAATGCTATTTAGGATCTGTCCTTGGGTAAGTATTTCCTTTTTGACCTGAGCTTTGGCTCGTGTTCTCTTTAAAGCAAACCTTCTTAAAAAAAAACCTTCCATGAATCCAGATGCAATGAGCAGCTACAGACCTGTCTCTAACCTCCCCTTCTTAGGTAAAGTTATTGAAAAGGCTGTCTATCTGCAGCTTGAAACCAGGCTCTCAGCAAACAACATCCTGGGCCCTCTACAATCTGGCTTTAAGAAACACCACAGCTGTGAAACAGCCCTCATCCAAGTCTGCAATGATCTGTTAATGGCAAGGGACAGAGGGGAATGCTCCAACCTAATCCTGTTGGATCTCTCAGCAGCTTTTGATACAGTTGACATGAAATCCTGCTCAACAGACTGCAGGAGTACTATGGCATCAATGGCTCAGTCCTCCAGTGGTTGAGATAATTCCTGACTGACAGAACACAGGACCAATCATGTCCAACCCTGCACCTCTAAAATTCGGAGTTCTACAAGGATCAATCCTATCCCCTCTCCTGTTTGCAATCTACATGTTACCACTCGGTAAAATTATCCAACAACATGGCCTGACTTACCACTGCTACACCGATGACACACAGCTATACCTGTCCTTCAAACCTGGTGGAACAGACCCTACTCCAAAAATAAATTCTTGCTTAGCCGAGCTACAGGCGTGAATGAATGATAACTGGTTGAAACTGAATGCTGACAAAACTGAGGTCCTTATTGTCCGAAGCCAGCGCTCGCCATCATAACCGCTCTATCCTAAATCAACAACAATCAGGATTTTGGGAATTCAGACATAAACAGCTCCAACCTTGTGCGCAGCCTTGGTGTGCTAATCGATGAGGAATTGAGTTTCAGAAACCAAATTTCATCTGTAGTAAATCTTCTTACTTTCATCTGAAGAACTTTGCAAAAATTAAACATCTGATTCCCCCAGAGGATCTTCCAACCTTAGTTCACGCATTCATCACATCACGGCTGGACTACTGCACTGCCTGTTATGCAGGCCTTCCCAGAAAGGACCTGCTCCACCTGCAATTATTGCAGAATGCTGCTGCCAGATTGCTAACAAACCAGCCTCTCCACTGTCACATTACACCGATCCTTCGCTCACTGCACTGGCTACCAGTAGAATGGAGAATACTCTTCAAGATTGGACTGCTGACATTCCAATCACTGCACAACTTGGGCCCTGGATACATGAAGGACTTGCTGAAGCTGCACCACACCCCTCACAACCTCAGATCAGCAGGAACCATAAACTTGGTCACCCCCAGAGTGCACCTCAAAACCTCTGGAGACAGAGCTTTCTGTCATGCTGCCCCTATTCTTTGGAACTCCCTACTTTAACGATATGTGTCAGCAAATAACAGAGTTCTGATTATTAGGTGATCTGCAGTATCACCTATAATACAGATATATACCTGATTATATGGTGATCTGCAGAATCACCAATAATGCAAGTATACCAGACAGCTAATGTGATAGCTACTAGCAAAGTATAGTGCTTGGTGCAACAGTAGTACTGATAGGTTTAGCTATACCTCACCAGAGGAGCTAGTAGGTACTAACAGTACAGAGCCCCTCACCAGAGACAAGGGCCCTCTGGTGAGAGTAGAGTGGTCAGACTAATCGAGTTGGCAACAGACAGACAGATACAGTACAAAGTCAGAAGGCAAAGGCAAGAAGGTTTAACAGGCAGAGTCGGCAGCAAGATCAGATGGGCAGAAGTACAGAATCACTGAGCGGAAGAGTAGTCAGAACGAGCCAGAGTCATACACAGATAATATACAGTATATCAATTATAATTATAGCTATCAAACAATTCCTATCTCTGTGTGAAATCCCCGGTTTCCTCCCGGATCAAAGCACACCGGATCTATCTAAAGTCTGAGCGCTAACACGAAGTATTTGCAACAGCAGACAAGTTGCGAGTGATTCGGCAAGGCTTAAGAAGCAGAGGAGACCCCTCCGGCACGCCCACTCCCATCAACCAATGAGGAGCAGCGAGCGTCTGCTCTGACGTCAGCCGACCGGCCGGTCAGCTGACGCGCCTCCTCCCCGCATAAAGGTCCTGTCTGTGCGCGCGTGCATGCGACATTGTGACCCTATGTGCTGCTGACAGACCTGTCCTCGGCGTGCTAGACGCCCGAGGCACGGATAGATCGCTAGGCAGGGAGATGGAGGCAGCTGCGGTGGTATCGCTGTTCACCGCAGCTGTCTCCTCCATGTTTGTTACACCTACCACACCTAGTAAAGAGAGCCTCATCCCTGGAGTTATTCAAATCCAGACTGAAAATGTACCTGTTTAGCCTGGCTTTTCCGGACTTATAGAATTCTTCCTCTGTACCTTGATTTACCAATCAACCAATAATTGGTCTGAGCCATGCTTATGCGCTTTGAGTCCTACGGGAGAAAAGCGGTTAACAAATGTTATTTGTTGTTGTTGAAGTGAGTTCCTCACTTCAGCTATGTAGGGGAAGGCTCTGCTTACCGTGGAGCCATTCCGGTCGTCCTCCTTTCCCTACCATTGTTCCAGTACCGTCTCCCATTGAAGCTTCAAAAGTTCTCGGGACCTCAAGTGCTTTCAAAGACGGGCGTATCCATACTGCACATGCCTGTATATGCTTGTCTTCAGACGTACTCAGGGATGCAAATAATTACAATGGCTGCTCGAGGAGTGCTGAAGAGGTATTCTTCCTAGCAGGTCAAATAACTTCAACGCTGGGACAGACCAAGGACAGGCAAGGATGTATAGCATGGGATTGAGAACTACTTAAAGAAAATGAGTGCGATCTACCACCCCAATCTCCCCAAAAATACCACAGAGGTAGTCCCCCAATCCTAGCATAGACAGCCAGCCAGATATGCTCCCAGTATTGGCATCCCCTTTCCCCAGCACAGACAGCCACATGTGCCCCCAGTGTACCCCTCCCCCCCCTCCCAATGAGCAGAGCACTCACCCATCTGCACAGCGAGGATTCCTCCTCAGCTCTGTCACACAGTCTCATCTCTATGACCCCTCCAGCCGCGAAAGTAAGGAGAGATGCCACTAGAGGGTGTCATAGAGATGAACTTTGTGACAGAGCTGAAGGGGGGATCTTGGCAACGCTGACAGGTGAGTGAGCTACGTCCGCTTGCTCAGTGCAACCTTGGCACTCTTGCTCAAATAGATTGAGAGCAATGCATTGGGCACCCCTGCTCTATGCTATTCAGCCTATTCCCTCTACATAAGTTACTAACCTAAAGTGAGTTTCCTCACTTCAGGTTAGATACTTACCTATGTAGACTGAACCCAGTCAGAGCCAAAGCACATGCATTGTCCTTTGATTATGCTTCTGAATGACTGTGCACAGTAGGGAAAACCAATGAGATGCAATTTATTCCAAGTTGATTCAGGATTATGCAAATGTATGCAGCTTGAAAATGGACAAACCGAATTCCACCTTAAAGTGGACCCAAATTAAAAATACAAGATTTCAGAAATAAAATCTATTTTCTAAATTATAATAATAAATAGCAGCTCTTTTTGAGCTGCATGATGAGAAATATAAAATATTTTACATTTATTGGAGAAACCCGTCCCTTCCTTTCAAATTGCCGGGATTTTTCCGGCAAACTGGTGGAGTAGATGGTATCTGGCAATGGAGGAATTGCTAATGGCTGCCCCCAGTATAACCCTAGCTATGAAAAGATAAGGGTGAAAAGTATGCACTGAAGTGATCATAGGTTTAAAGGAGTGTTTATTTATCTTTGTATGTGTCAGAGTGGTGCAACTAAATATTTTTAATTAAAAAATTGTTTGGTTTGGGTCCGCTTTAACAAGATTGTGTGTCATTGACCATCCCAGGTCCACAGCAGCTGGGGCCAGGAGTGTTCTGGCCATGCGCGGTTTGGAAACATTTGTAATTTTGCATGCCCAGAACGCTCCCTGCTGAGGTTTTCAGGCACATGCGAGTGCATGCGTGCTTCAGGCAAGAGCGGAGAGTCAAAGAACCAACACCGAGGGAAAGCTGAGGACCTTATTGAGGTATTGAAGAAACCCCATGTATGGCCACCTCAAATATGTATTTTCAGTTCAGGGGCTCGATTCACAAAAGGGTGCTAACTCAGTCAGCACGCCTAAAAGCTTTGGGCGTGCTAACTAGGGTGCTAAGTAGAGTTGGGCGAACTGTTAGCGCAACTGCAGCCGAACTGTTCGGCTGCCCAACCTGTCATGTGGCTGTGGCTCTTACTACTTCCGGGTCGCAATGACCCGGAGTAGTACTTCTGCGCTGGCCCGGCGGAGCGCGTCCTAGATCGCGCTCCCGTTGCCGGGCACTCTCTGCGCATGTGTGTGACGTCACTCATGACGTAACACACATGCGCAGAGAGTGCCCGGCAACGGGAGCGCGATCTAGGACGCGCTCCGCCGGGCCAGCGCAGACGTACTACTCCGGGTCATTGCGACCCGGAAGTAGTAAGAGCCACAGCCACATGACAGGTTGGGCAGCCGAACAGTTCGGCTGCAGTTGCGCTAACAGTTCGCCCAACTCTAGTGCTAAGCAGTTAGCACAACCAAAGCTTTTATTGATCACGCGCAAAGCTTAGCGCTGTGTGGTGCGCACAAAACGTTGCACCGGGTGCAACTATATCATCGCAACAGGTGCCCCTAAATCGCCGCTTCGGCTGCGCCCAAAACGTCACACCGTGCGACGTTTCGGGCGCACCCAGTTTCGACATTCTAGGGGCAGCCGATACACCATTTTAGTCGCACCCGCTGCGATGTTTTGCGCGCACTGCGCAGTGCTGCACTTTGCGCGCGCTAAGGGCCCTTTTCTACTAGCAATCACTAGCGTTCGCGCTAAACACTAGCGAGTGCGATTCAGCAAAGTGAACAAATGTTCCCGCGTTTGCAATCACGATTTTGCTATGCAAAGCATAGAAAAATCGCGGCAAAAATTGCGTCGCGATCGCGCTTGAGTAAAAAACGAATCGCGGTAGTGGAAATTACCTACCGCGATTCCTATGTTAAAAAGAAAACCGTAGTGATTTAAAAATCACTAGCGGTTTGCGATTTTGCGATTCAGCATCGCAATCGCCGCTAGTGGGAAAGGGCCCTAACTTAGGGCACAAAACTTTGCACGTCCTAGAGGGTTTTAGGCATGCTAAGGGGCTTTTAGACGTGCTAACTAAGTTAGCACCCTTTTGTGAATCAAGCCCCAGGTGTGCCTTAACGGCTGCCATACATTATAAAATATATGGTAGATCAGGTAAATTATCAAAATTGCACCGTTAGATATTAGGGTCAATTTACACCGCAACTCAGTGTAACAAAAAGGATACTAGGCGGGTTCCATGGACCCTTTCATACATTGTCTATTGTGATTCTGTTTGCTGCACATTTTTCCAGACAGCAGATGTACTGCCATCCTTTGATGATTGACATGCATCAACTCCCAGGACGTACATGCCCTTATGCAATTAGCTTTTCTCCTGCTTTATCTCCTAGGAGATAATTTTCATATTCTCTTTAGAATAACTTTTAAGCATTTTACAATTAAAAAAGTACCTAAATGTTGGTGAAAAGGGCTATCAAAATTATTTTGAGTATTTTCTTGCTTGCTGGTGTTTTAAAAGGAATTTTATGACAAGGTGTGAAATTATCACCTAGGAGAAAAATCGATTTGCATATGGGCCACAGGGTGGACTAACACTGGTGTAAGTGCAGCAAGGCTGACTGAATTATGGTGCTCATGCAGCTGCACCCCTATCCTTATTTTTGTATTTCTAGCACACATGGTAGAAGCATAGGATAAGACAGGTAGGTAGGACTCGGAATCAAAGCCAGATGCCAGGCAGAGGCAGGATATTGTACTAGCAGGACACATGCAGTGCCAGTGGCGTAGCTAAGGAGCTGTGGGCTCCGATGCAAGTTTTACATTGGGGCCCCCCAAGCACTCTATATATAACAATTGATACGGTACATCCAATCCTGCTAATGGAAATTACAGTGTCAGAGGTGCAAGGAGGGGATGGGAAACAGTTTGTTAGTGATTACCACTATTCAAAGTATCTATAGAAGTGATTATTATGAGCACAGGACCAATAGAGAGCCAACACTGCCCAAGGGCCCCGATGCAGTTGCAACCTCTGCGACCCCTATTGCTACGCCCCTGTGCAGTGCGGTAGTAGCTGGACTGGAGCCCATGGGTAACATCACTGGATATTTAATTATTGAGGGACACAGGATGTAGCTAGTGAGAGCCCAGACTGAATCTATTGCGCACAAAGGCTCCTATTAAGAGACATCTTGCTACTATAGATAGGAGGTGGGCATTATTTGGGATGCAGGCTGAAAATGGTGGTAACACAGGCTACAATAAAGAGACATCTTACTGCTTTTTTTTGGGGGGGGGGAGCATTTTTTGGGGACGTGGACTGCTATTAGGAGCAGCTGCTGCTATGCGGAAGGGAGGGGCACAGGCTGCTAAGAAACACCTGCCAACATGCTGCTGTTGAGCACAAGCTGCTACCAGGGGAAAGCTGTTGCAATTGGGGAATATCTACTGCTTTTGGGAGTGACACAGGGTATTGTTGGACAACACATACTGTTTTATAATGTTATAGGTGGACACATGCTGCTGTAAATGTTTATTGGTAGACACACACAGTGTATTATAATATTGGGGGATGCATGCTGCTCTATAATGTAAATGGGGATGGTGCTTTCTGCTCTACAATATTAAAGAATAATGAATTGGGGGGGAGGGGGAGGAAGGGGGGTTCATGCTCCAAGTTTTATGTGTGGAATATTTCCACTTAAATATAATCTAAGACTGTTCTTTCCTATGTAGCGAATTGACTGCTGCAATTCATATGTGGGGAAATATTTGTTGCATTTTATATGATGCTGCCTAATTGTTATGTGGAGAATCTGCCTGCTTAATTATAATCTGAAAAGTGGATGCTAAATTTCTATTATATTATATCTCATATGGCTGTTTGTAACTTCGGCATTATTTTTTCATTGAAAGAGAGGGGGTTTAGTCCAAAGTTTTGCTGGCCACCATTTTCTTTGAATTACCATACACTGTTACTAAGTGCATGTACATTTTTCCCCAGCTGTGACCCATCATGGCCCGGCTCATTTTTTGACTTGGCATTAAATAAAAAATTAGTAAGTAGGCCTTCTATTTCTTAGCAAAGTAGTTACATCCAGAGAGACCATTCTTCTACCTGCTGTGTGTAATTGTATGGTATTTATATTTATAGTGTATGTAAATTTGCTGCAAATCTATGTGCGATTGCATAGTGTGGCCCCATCTAATGTTCTTTGTATCCGCCAGCAGGAGAATGAGACAGCCAGTGAACGATGACCAATCTAATTAGTGTCTATGGGCCAAATGCAGCTCACTTTTGTCCTAAGTCTTCTCTGCTGTGATATTTATAGACCTTATTGATAAAATGCCTTTTTAGCCACCAGAAAGCAAGAAAATACTCAGAATAATTTTGGCAGTACTTTTTTACCTGAAAAGTGCTGAAAAGTTATTTGAAAGGATACCAGAGCCGAATGAAGTGGGAGAAAAGGGGGGAGCAGACGTACTGGCAGTTGGCCTGATGCCCACAGCTCCCCTTGGTTCCCTCTGTCCCCCTCCTTTCCTACCTAAATGCCCCTCGGCTGCCTCTTCCAGGTCATTGGAGTGGGGCATTGCTGCACAGGCACTGGCCCAGCTGTGCGCCTCCTACATTGCGCGCCCACGGCCCATGATGTCACAACTACATCATGCGTGCGCAAGCCAGCGCCTGCGCACTTAGGGACCATTTCCACTATCGCGAATTCGCATGCGTTTTTCGCATGCAAATTCGCATAGCAATACAAGTGAATGGGACTGTTTCCACTTGTCAGGATTCCTTTGCGTTTTTTCCTGTGCAGAAAAAATTTGCATGGCAGAGCCATCAGAATTCGCATACCGCTATGCGAATCGCATACAATTTATTTAGTAGGAAATTCGCATGCGGTTTGGGTATGCAAATTTTTATGCAAATTTTCATGCGAATTCGCATAGAAACAATGGAAAATCCCACCAGCACTGCCATGGTTAAATTCGCATACATTGTCATCCATGCGAATTCGCATGAAAATTCGCATAGATCCACATGCGAAATTCGCATCCGCATGCAAATTTTTCCTGCAACGATTCCCACCGCACAAGTGGAAATGCAGCCTAATGCCTGACTCTGGGCATCTAGGTAGGAAAGGAGGGGGACAGAGGAGAACAGGGGGAGGGCTGGGCATCGGGACAGCTGCCAGTACACGCCTCCTCCCCCCGTTTCTCCTACTTCGTTCAGCTCTGGTATCCTATAAAGATAAGATGAAAACTGTCTCCTAGGAGAAAGCCGTGGCAAAAAAAATGAATTGCATATGGGCCAGTGTGTGGAAACTTGATGTTAACTAGATGGGCAACACAGTGGCGTAGTGTTTAGCGTTCTACCCTTGCAGTGCTGGGTCCCAGGTTCGAATCCCAGTCCTCAAATTATAAGCTTGAGGGCCACTGTGATTTAAATATCCAGAATTGCAGATCTTTGAACAACCTTGGGGGACTCCTGGACACATACTCGATTCTTGGCCAAGGTGGCCACAATTGGCTTCCTTGGCTGAGTTTAATATACCAAGTGAACACACCTTAAAGAGACTCTGTAACAATTTTTTCAGCCTTAGTTCTTCTATCCTATGAGTTCCTATGCCTGTTCTAATGTGCTGGGGCTTACTGCAGCTCTTCCTAATTACACTGTCTCTGTAATAAATCAATGTATCTTTCCTCTGTCCTGTTTGTCGGGCTAAGGCTTTGATTGTGTGGAATGTGCAGGGCTGCTTGTGATTGGTAGAAGCGATACACACCCTCTGCAGGCCCCCTGCATACTCACACACTATGCTTAGCTGAGCCTATTAGAAGCTGGTTAGTTTGTTTGTAAACATTGCCTAAAACTGTTAATTACAAGCCAGGATTGCAACAGAGAGCGGCAGAAACAGCACAGAGGGGCACAGGAGAAAATAAGGAATAGAATGGTATGCTTTTTAGTGTAAGAATATTAGAGTACAGATTCTCTTTAAGGGCTAATTCACACTACAAGAGATTTTCTAAGCGCTTTGTGATTTTAAAAGCTCTTGCTAATGTTATCTTATGTGTGTGTTTTCACCCGAGAGATATGATTTTGGGGGGGGGGGGGGACATAGTTTTGAATTAGCAACAGCTTTTTTTAAAATCTGCAGCGCTTTAAAAGCTCTTGTAGTGTGAATCAGCCCTGAGGAGAGAAGGTGTTCTAGCTAAAATTAGGGAATTGTGGCTGAAAAAAACCCTTAAGGTGGCAGCTAATGATCTAATCTTTTTCATCCAATTTTACCAAATCTATGTAGTATACGGGTAAATTGAGTTAATATAATGAATGGATAATTTAGGCAGTTACCTTATATGAGATAGAAATGGTAAGATTGGATGAAAAAGATTGGATCATTAGTGGCCATCTTTATGCTTATCCAAACAGATCGGCAGACGTGAACAGATCTTATGGAAAGACATGGGATCCATCCACATCAGTCCATTCATAACGGATTCATTCGTTCTGTTATGATGAGAGTAACACAAGGTTGTGGGGTTTGTGATACCTGTATACGGGTCACTAACAAAGCAGATGCCAATAAAATCAGTGGAAGTCTATGAAGATGGACAGTGTCTGTTTTCACATGGTTGGTGCCTGCATATGTTTTGCCAGTTTACTTACTTGTCTTCTGTCACATTCGGTTACACCGCTGCTGCTGGCTTCGCTGCTTGGGTCCACTGCAGGAGAGAAGCGCCAGTATACAGATCACAATGGTGCTCCCCATTGGATTGAAACAGACCAATGGAAATTCTCTATCCTCAGTGAGGACTCTTAGTGGTGCACCTATGAGAATCCTTCCTCGTTAAGGAAAGGATTCCCATTGGCCTGTTGCAATCCACTGGGAAGCCCAATATGCTTCTGCTGGAGCTCTGATCTGTGTACCCGCACTTCTTCCCTTCAGTGTACCCAAGCAGCGATGCCAGCAGTGGCGGTTGAACTCAATGTGGTGATGGCAACCATATAGGTGGCAACACAAGCAGACGACATGTACAACGGTGCATATGTGAATGAGGTGCGGACACTGCGATGGAAAATAACGGACTGCTTGGCATCTGGTGCAATGTGAACCTAGCCTTAAACATCATAGGGAAATTTTGATCTAGGCATTTGGCAGAGATGAATGGTTGGAGTTAGGAATCAGAAGGGACTGTTAGGCCTGGAACCCACTAGGATCTCTTTTCTGAGCGCTCGTGATTTCAAAAGCTCTTGCTAATTTAACTATGGGTGTGATCCCACTTAAAGAGAATCTGTATTGTTAGAATCGCACAAAAATAAACATACCAGTGCGTTAGGGGACATCTCCTATTACCCTCTGACACAATTTCGCCGCTCCTCGCCGCATTAAAAGTGGTTAAAAACAGTTTTAAAAAGTTTGTTTATAAACAAACAAAATGGCCACCAAAACAGGAAGTAGGTTGATGTACAGTATGTCCACACATAGAAAATACATCCATACACAAGCAGGCTGTATACAGCCTTCCTTTTGAATCTCAAGAGATCATTTGTGTGTTTCTTTCCCCCTGTTCTCATGCACTGAAGTTTCAGGCTGCTCGTTTCTTCCTGCAAACAGCTTTGCCCTTGTCTGTAATTCTTCAGTATGTGAAAGCCCAGCCAGCTCAGAGGACCATTTATCCAGCTTGTAAAAGATAAGAGAGAAGAGAGAAGCTGCCCTAATCTAAATAATACACAGGCAGTGTGCATAGAGGGGCCTGGAAGGGAGAGTTCATAGCAGAACCACAACACTGAAGAACTTGGCAGCCTTCCAGACCCAGGCCGACAAGTCTGACAGGGGAAAGATACATTGATTTATTACAGAGACAGTGATAGTATTAAGTGCTGCAGTAAGCCAGAACACATTAGAATAGCTTTTGGAACTTGTAGGATGATAAAAAACAGGATGCAATTTTTGTTACGGAGTCTCTTTAAGCGATGTGATTTTATAAGAATCCCGTATAGCATTTCATTAGCAAGAGCTTTTGCAAATTACTAGCGCTTAGAAAAGGCTGCTAGTGGGTTTCAGCCCTTAGGGGAGTCAGGGAAGGGTATTGGAGTTGGGGGGAGAGGGGTAGTGTTAGGTACAGGTAGGGAGGAAAGATTTCTGGTAGGCATAGTTTACAGTTTGCTGCTGCTAGGGCTAGGTAAAGTGAGAATACAACTGGATTTTTTTGTCTTCTGCAGTCATTTCTTACTTGCAGGACTTTGCCCGGAGTAAGCAGAGCTGAAATAAACAGTGCTGGAATTACATGTGCTCTAATATATGGCTTCTTAATATGCAGGAAAGAACACATAACAGACCTTTGCAATTTTTGAAGTGTTTTTGGACTTGTGTAGGAAGCTGTTTCTTTTTATTTTTACAGCGCCTTTAATCAGTCTTGGGTCAACTGAGGTGATTCAACAAAATCACTTATGTCACTCCAGTCCAAAAAACCCTCCAGATAAGTGGGGAGAATATACATTTTACTGATAAATGTTTACTACAGCAACATTGCCCTCTGGTGGTCATCATAATACTTTGAATGCTTCTGTATTGGATGTTGAGATTTCTTCCAATTCTTACTGCTGAGTGATTTATCAGTACTGTAAAATCCATTGCAGATTATGAATGCTCATTCAAAATCACTATATAGAGATAAATTAAGAGTTCTAAAATGTGGTAGCTTCAACTACAACTAATGTCACCCTAAAAGACACACCAGTTCTGATTACCCAATAATAGCTAGATCCCTGTAATCATCATTGTAAAGTCCTAAGTTACTTTGTGATGTTTTCTATCCTGACCGATTCACGGAGCTCTTCTGTCATAGCAACTGCAGAGCAAGTGGGCTGTGGTGGGAGAGCAGCGCAATCGGCGTAGTGGCTGGTCTGTGTGGTACGCTAATTGAAATCTATGCCCTGGCAGAGATAAGAGGTCCCAAACAGTGTAGATTTCAATTCGCCTGGTCCCAAAGAGGTTAAAGTAAGAAGGCAGCTCGGTAAGTAACATTTCCTAGTGGCAGGCCTTTCTTCACTTTTTACTGTTTGAGTTCAGGTCCACTTTAAGGCTTCCTCAAAGCAAATTTCTATAAGTTACCAGGAGAGATTAGGCCTGATCCAATTCACTTTTTCTCCTAAATTTTCTTGATGATATTGAAGCAAGAAAATGGGTGTTCTTTATCATACAGTGCACGGTTCTCCTGCACTGCGAATATTAGGTCCTCTACATAAAAATTATGTTTAGTTGTTCTTTTGTTTTAAAAGATCTCTTGATGCTCCTCTCCAACATGGTGCTGTCCAGGGAGAAATAACAGGAACATTTCAAATATGTATGCTCTCTATTTGAAATGCCTGGTGTGAATGATTGCACATGTTTTGTATTCACTTTCATTACTGCCATCAGCTCCCAATTTGTCAGGACTTGGCATGTTCCAGAAATTGGAATGTGAATGTGGAAGTATCTTATACTTAGCATACATGTCCGTTTCCACCTCACTGTGAAAATAGACACTATTCGTTGTGTAAGCCATTACACATTTGTCATATTACATGTGCACAAATAGTTGTATATACAGGTAGTCCCTGGGTTACGAACGCCCGACTTACGAACGACCTCCCGATACGAATTCCTGCCGACCCGCCGCGATGATGTCACGCCGCCGGGGACTACCTGTACTGCTGCCGGTTGTAATGCAGAGTAAGTGCAGCGGAAGGTAAATAGAGGACATCTTACCTATTCCATGGCTGTAAAAGGTCCCAGCGTGCGGCCTGGAAGCTGCGCAGCCCATCTTCTCTCTCCGTCCACTGTCCGCGCGGCGGCTTCTTATGCGTCGCATAATGACGCAGTAATTTTAAGTGTGGAGTCGCACTTGCTTGGCTTCCATCAATTTCAGATGGTCAGGTGTGCAGATCCAATAGTCCCGGACACCATGGGACTCAAACTGTAGCAAATGAAGAGAAAGATCCGCACCACCTTCAGAAAAGCTTAGTCTGTTTTATTGGAAAAAAACATACAAATTTAAAAAGAACTTTGCGGCAGGACAGTCCACTGTTTCGGGCTCCTGCCCATCTTCATGCTGCCTGGCAGCATGAAGATGGGCAGGAGCCCGAAACAGTGGACTGTCCTGCCGCAAAGTTCTTTTTAAATTTGTATGTTTTTTTCCAATAAAACAGACTAAGCTTTTCTGAAGGTGGTGCGGATCTTTCTCTTCATTCGCATAATGACGCAATCAGGAGAAGCCCCCTGGTGGTGGCACCTACTAATGCGTCATTATGCGGAGCGAGAGGACGGGCAGTGGAGCTTCCAGGTAGCACGCTGGGACCTTCTACAGCCATGGAACAGGTGAGATGTCATCTATTTACCTTCCGCTGTGCTTACTCTGCATTACAACCAGCAGCATTACAGGTAGTCCCGACTTAAGGACCGATTCAGGTCAAGAACGAGCCGACAGTCCCTATCTCGTTCGTTAACCGAGGACTACCTGTAATTAATTGCGCTTTCTTGAGCTAGGAGGCAAGAGAACAGGCAGAAAGCACCTAGAAGTGGAAGACGGACAGGCTGGATTTATTTAGGTGCCTTTTTACGTTAGCATTTTAAACGACCTCTGAAGAAATGTACGTTTTTTTTTATTTATTTTTTACAAAAATGAGCAGTATTATTATTTTTATTTTTCTACTATGTTGTAAATCAGCGCCACAATCAAAAGACCATATATTCATAAATACAATTACAAAAAATATAAATATTAAATGCAAAAGCCTCAGCCGAAAGTAAGACAAATCCCAAATGTCTGCAATCAACTATACTCCAAATTTCAGTGCTGGACGTCCTCAGTCAAAAGGCTCCAAATTATATAACAGCAAACAGAAACTCATAAGGCTTACCAGCTGCTGACAACCCCCATTAAGCCTGAAACCCACTAGGAGTGCTCTCCTGAGCGCTTTGTGATTTGAAAAGCTCTTGCTAATGTAATGCTATGGGTGTGATCCCACTTGAGCAATGTGATTTTATAAAAATTCCGCATAGCATTGCATTAGCAAGAGCTTATCACTAGCACTTGGAAAAGGCTTCTAGTGGGTTTGAGCCCACTAGGTTCCTGACCCCTGATCTAGAGGGTAGTGGGGCTGAGACACTGGGGGAGTAGACAAAGGGGTTAGCAGATGAGGCAGTGAACTTTACATTTTTTTCTATAGTAAATTATAAGCTTGTCTGAAAAGGTGTGTCTTGATCACGTACCTTTGTTGGAGGAGACCGATGTGCTGAGGACAGCAACCCATGAAGCACTCCCACGGGCTGAGTCTGGAACTGCAGGTACTCAGCCAACCGATGGACCTAGGGACAGGCAGAGATCCGGCAAAGCAGGCAGTAGTCGGTCACAATTCAGGTCCTCGGACAAGCAGCAGGTCGATAACAGAGCGGGATCTCAGACGAGCCGGGTTCAGCAACAGAGCGGGTAATCATACGAAGCAGAAGTCAAAGCCAGAGCGGGTAGTCAGACAAGCCAGGTTCAGCATCAGGAACAGAGATCAGGCAGACACAATGTCACCTCACGGGAGAACGCACTAGCTGCAATACTACAGCAACCAGATAGTGGAACTCTCCAGCCTTAAATAGGCCGTTTGGGTGCGAACGGCGTAACGCGCTACGCGCGTGCACAATAACGTACACACACAACACATCATTGCAACATGTATAAACAGACGCCATCTACACACGCGCAGCCCTCACCATAACACCGTATGGTGCCACCATTTATGCCGCGCAATGCGTGTGAGTGCACAACGCCAAACCCCCTGCTGAAGGAGTCCGGCGAGATGCACCCATACACCTGCTGACATCCTTACGTACCAGCCGCCTCGACTGGACAGGTAAGTGGCCGTGACAATACCCTCCCCTAAGGGGAAGCCTCCGGATGCCCATAGGGCCTGGTTTAGTAGGAAGCCTCTGGTGAAAGTCTTTAACCAGTCTAGGTGCATGTACATCACCAACTGACTCCCAGGTACTTTCTTCAGGACCATACGCCTTCCACTTGATCAGATACTGGAGAACCCTGCCCCTTCTTCGGGAATCCAAAATTTCTTAAACTTCAAATTCTTCTTCACCGTCAACTAAGACTGGAGGTGCAGGATCATGTCTGCGATCAGGAACAGTAGGCGTCAGTAAGGACACATGAAAAGGCACACTGGCTCACCCACAAATCCTTGTGTTTCCTTCCCTTTTGTTTCCTCCCCACTACCCTCTAGATTGTTAGCTCGCAAGGGCAGGGACCTCCTCCTAGTGTTTCTCATACTGCTGTTATTTTAACATATGTACATGTACCAACTACATATCAACTATGTATGTATCTGTATTTATTCTATTCAATGTCATGACTGTACAGTGTCTTGTATTTCTTATGTATATTTGTTCCCCATTATTTGTTTGTACTATGTACAGCGCTACGGAAGATGCTGGCGCTATATAAATAAAAAAATAATAATAATTAAAAAGTCCGGATGGATCTTAAGAGTGTTTGGAAGTATGAGTTCATAGGCTACCCGACCAATCTTCCTCTTGATAGGAAAAGGACCAATGAACTTGGGCCCAAGTTTCCGAGATGGACAAGCCAGTTTAAGATTCATCGTGGAAATCCATACCAGATCCCCTTCTTTAAACTCCTGATCACCACTTCTCTGACTAGTAGCCTTCCTCTTAAAAATATCCTGGGCATGTGACATAGCATCTTGGAGTAACTTGTTGTTCTGCGACCAGAACTTAATCATCTCTTCAGCAGCAGGAACTGGGGTTTCAACAGTTAAATTAGGCAGGAATGATGGGTGAAAGCCATAGTTAGCAAAGAAATGTGATTGATGAATGGAAGAATGTGTAGAATTATTATATGCAAGTTCTTCTAGTGGAAGTAACGGAAACCAGTTGTCTTGAGAGAAGGTCACAAAGAATCTGAGATACAGTATTTGATTGGTATGTTCCGTTTGACCATTTGATTGAGGGTGGTATGCAGATGAAAAGTGAAGTTGAATGTCCAATAATTTACAGAGTGCCTTCCAAAACCGGGAGGTAAATTGAGTACCCCTGTCAGAAGTGATGTCACAAGGAACTCCGTGAAGTCTAACGATTTCTTTCACAATCCCTAATGCAGTAGTTTTAGCTGATGGTGTCCCTTGCATAGGCACAAAATGTGCCATTTTCGATAGTCCATCCACCACAACAAATATTGTATTGAATTCGCTAGAACGTGGCAGTTCAACAATAAAGTCTATTGATATGGAGTACCAAGGTCTTGGAGGAACAGGTAGAGGATCGTGAAGACTCCAAGGTTTGAGTTTAAAACCTTTGCATTGGGTACAAACCCGACACGCTTCCACATATCTCTTACAATCATTCCTAAGATCAGGCCACCAGAAATCCAGTTGTAGTAAATCTTGAGTCTTAAATATCCCGAAATGGCCAGTCAGACAATGATCATGACATAGCTTAAGTACAGTAGAACGTGATTCTTCAGGCACATGGATCTTACCCTAATACCACCATAAATCATCCTTCTGAATCAGTTCTGTTTTATACTTAGTAGGAAGTTCCAAGGATGCTTGGCGTAACTGCAGAGGTGGCCTTTGAGTATGCGGGGCCTGGGGCGAGTGTCATATGCGGGGCCTAGAGACATATGCTGTGGATACACACACACACACACACACACACACACACACACACACACACACACACACACACACACACACACACACACACACACACACACACACACACACACACACACACACACACACACACACACACACACACACACACACACACACACACACACACACACACACACACACACACACACACACACACACACACACACACACACACACACACACACACACACACACACACACACACACACACACACACACACACACACACACACACACACGCTGTGGAAACACACGCACACACTGTGGAATCACACACTCTGTATAGGTTACATAGGTAGGTGCCTGCAGTATAGTTTAGATAAGTAGGTGCCCCCAGTATAGGTTAGATAGGTAGGTGTCCCGCAGTATAGATTAGATAGGTGCCTGCAGTATAGATTAGGTAGGTGCCCCGCAGTATAGATTAGATAGCAATTTCCTCCTGGATGTCAGCTAGGTTCCTTAAGCTTAACCTAGACAAAACTGAGCTCCTGATCTTTCCACCCCATGCTGCTGCACCCATCCCAGCTTTCCCCCTCACAATCGACAACACAACCATTCTCCCTACCTCCCAGGCCCGCTGTCTGGGTGTCACCTTGGACTCTGACCTCTCCTTCATCCCACACATCCAAATCATCACCAGAGCCTGCAATTTCCACCTCCGTAATATCTCCAAGATCCGCCCCTTCTTAACCCCGGACACGACCAAACTGCTCATCCATGCCCTCATAATCTCCCGCCTTGATTACTGTAACTCCCTCCTTTCTGGCCTCCCCCTGAAACGCACTGCCTCCCCTTCAATCAGTGATGAACGCGGCTGCAAGACTCATCCATTCTTCGCACCGCTCTGCATCCACATCTCCCCTTTGTGAATCCCTGCACTGGCTCCCTATCCGTTTCAGGATAAGTTTCAAGATTCTATGCCTGGCGTATAAATCTGTGCACAAAACCTGCCCTACCTACATCTCGGAGCTTGTTCACAAGTATACACCAGGTCGCCCCCTCAGTTCCTCCAACGACCTTCGCCTCACCACCCCACGCATTTCACACTCCCATGCCCGCCTGCAGGATTTCTCAAGAGCTGCCCCCACCCTCTGGAATGCCCTTCCACCACCCATCAGACTTGCTCCCTCTTTCAACACATTCAAGCAAGCCCTCAAAACCCACCTCTTTATGATGGCCCACCCACCTCCTACCACACAGTAACTCTCTAAGGAATATTTAACAGCCCCCCCCCCCTAGTGTTTCCACCCCTCCCTTTAGATTGTAAGCCTCTGGCAGGGTCCTCCACTCCCTAGTGTAATCTACACGATCATGTGCCCCTGTCCTATGACAGCCTGTACTTGTATTACTGGGCCTACCTAACCAGCCCATATTGCATGATCATGTATTTTGTACAATTTGTATGTATAACTTTGTTCTATGTATATAACCCTATATATGTCATCCTTGTATCATTGTATATATTTATTGTCCAGTGCTGCGTAATATGTTGGCGCTTTATAAATACAATAAATAATAATAATAGGTGCCTGCAGTATAGATTAGATAGGTGCCCTGCAGAGGTGGTGGGTTGGGACTTGGAGGACAATCCATTGCATCTACTATTTCATCTATACCCGACATCTATCAAAAAATATAAATCTACAGTTACCCCATTCTTACTAAATGCGGCAAAGAGTCTTATTCCAACATATTGGAGAACCAAGAGACTCCCCACTATAAAGGATTGGTTCTCTAGAATTAATAGAACTCAAGAGGCAGAAGAGTCTATCTTGATGGCTAGAGATAAATTTGACAAATACAAAAAGGTTTGGATGCCGTGGATTCTCTTCCAAACAACCGAACGATATCTTTCCATTATTAACGAGGCGACGGACTAATGAGCGTTATGAGGGACATTTCTAACTGAGAAGATTCTGTCTTCTTCATGTCGATTAATGTAGTTATAATATCTGTGATACCTGTAATCTGTTCTAATATGTTTTAGTTTCTTTTTCTTTATTTTCTTCTTTTTCTACCTGTACCCTTATTGATAATATCTACCTTTATATCTCAATTCTCCCTTTATGCAATATGAGAAAAGAAGGTTATAGTGTGACAGCATGTGATGTACTTCATAATAGATTCACTGTACAAAATGTTCAAAATTGTGTTATGAATCTGATGTTTCCACACAATGTAAGATGTGACACAGTTGTATTGAAAAGATTTACTTTATTGAAATAAAAATTACATAAAAATAAATAAAAAGATAGGTGCCCTGCAGTATAGATTAGATAGGTAGGTGCCCCGCAGTATAGATTAGATAGGTGCCTGCAGTATAGATTAGATAGGTAGGTGCCCCGCAGTATAGATTAGATAGGTGCCTGCAGTATAGATTAGATAGGTGCCTGCAGTATAGATTAGATAGGTGCCTGCAGTATAGATTAGGTAGGTGCCCCGCAGTATAGATTAGATAGGTGCCCGCCGTATAGATTAGATAGGTAGGTGCCCCGCAGTATAGATTAGATAGGTGCCTGCAGTATAGATTAGATAGGTGCCTGCAGTATAGATTAGATAGGTAGGTGCCCTGCAGTATAGATTGGATAGGTGCCAGGCAGTATAGATTAGATAGGTGCCTGCAGTACAGATTAGATCGGTAGGTGCCCCGCAGTATAGATTAGATAGGTGCCTGCAGTACAGATTAGATAGGTAGGTGCCTCGCAGTATAGATTAGATAGGTGCCTGCAGTACAGATTAGATAGGTAGGTGCCCCGCAGTATTGATTAGATAGGTGCCCCGCAGTATAGATTAGATAGGTGCCCCGCAGTATACATTAGATAGGTGCCTGCAGTATAGATTAGATAGGTAGGTGCCCCGCAGTATAGATTAGATAGGTGCCTGCAGTACAGATTAGATAGGTAGGTGCCCCGCAGTATAGATTAGATAGGTGCCTGCAGTACAGATTAGATAGGTAGGTGCCCCACAGTATAGATTAGATAGGTGCCTGCAGTACAGATTAGATAGGTAGGTGCCTCGCAGTATAGATTAGATAGGTGCCTGCAGTACAGATTAGATAGGTAGGTGCCCCGCAGTATTGATTAGATAGGTAGGTGCCCCGCAGTATACATTAGATAGGTGCCTGCAGTATAGATTAGATAGGTAGGTGCCTGCAGTATAGATTAGATAGGTAGGTGCCTCGCAGTATAGATTAGATAGGTGCCTGCAGTATAGATTAGATATGTGCCTGCAGTATAGATTAGTTAGGTAGGTGCCCCGCAGTATAGATTAGATAGGTGCCTGCAGTATAGATTAGATAGGTGCCTGCAGTCTAGATTAGATAGGTAGGTGCCCACTGCTTCCATCTCTTTCCTGTCCCGGCATCTGTGTATTGGTAACAGCGCCCCCTGGGATGACGTGACCGCATGTCATCACAGGGGGCGCTGTTACCAATACACAGATGCCGACACAGGAAAGAGAATGAAGCTGTGAGCATCGGAGGAAGAAACGGGAGTTTTTAACTACTTTGCCCACTCTACCCACCGCTGCAGAAAGTGCGGGGCCTCTTCAGGCACAGGGCCTGGGGCGATTGCCCCACTTGCCACCCCCATAGGCCGGCTCTGTCTGCATGTACCGTCTGCAAGCCCTCTGTCTGTTGAGTGGCTAGCTAGAAATAGCTCCCCCTTCTGTCCATCCCCAACTCTGAAACCACTGCCAGACTTTAGAAGACAAATGGCCTACCTGGTAATGTACAGTCTTTCTCAGATATTTAACCCTTGAGAAGCTTTCAAAAAAATGTCACATTAAAATGTCTACAGCTCATGACACATTAGGCTAGTTTGATCAATAATATTTAGGGATATATTGATCCAATAATGATAATTGTCTCCTTGTAACAATTATCCCCCCACCTACTCATAACAAGAACATATACAGTAGTATTACAAGTGTAATAATAATAATTAACAACCCTTACAAATGGTACAGTTACCACACCCTCCATATAATAGGTGCAAACTTCAGAACGTCCATAAGAAAAATGTAGGTACCATTACCCCTCTATGACAAATGCCTGCACAATACCTCATACTGTATAACAAGTGTAGCCATCATTATCCTTTTATGACAAATTCAGGCATTATTACCACATTTAGCCAATGCATCCATCAGTATCACAAATAACAAATGCTGACATCTAAACTCACTTATGACAACTGTGGCACCTCATGTCCCCACTTGTAACTAGTTTGGCCTCTCATTTCTCCATGACACAGTGTGGCACCTCATAGCCCTCTTATAGCCAGTCTGGCTCCTCATGTCATTTTATGCCACAGTGCAGCAACTAATGCTCCTTCATAACCATTCTCCATTGTTACAAGTGTGACTGTTATGGTTGTTCTCTGTAGGCTGCTCTTCAAATCACAAATTCCCATATAGGTTTGCTAGGTTTTCTCTTTTTGACTATATCTGAACTTATATACCAAGCTAAGACTAAAATAATGATGCCTCAGTAAAGTGGAAAACAGTGGAGAGCCAAAGTAATACAGCAAGCCTGGGCTGAAGTTTTTTTTTTAATTGGTTGTTATTATGTGAAACAGGTTCATCCTTCATCTGGGTCATAGCGACTCATTAAAGGACAACTAAAGTGAGAAGAATATGGAGCCTGCCATATGTATTTCCATTTAAACAATACCAGTTGCCTGGCAGCCCTCCTGATTTATCTGGCTGCAGGAGTTTTTGAAAAAAACCCAGAAACAAGCATGCAGCTAATCTTGTCAGCCTGATCTGCTGCATGCTTGTTTGCGGTATATGGCTAAAAGTATTAGAGACAGAGGATCAGCAGGACAGCCAGGCAACTGGCATTGCTTAACCACTTAGAAACTTCTGCCACGCTTTTCTACGTCCTTGTTTATAAACACCTGCAAACACATGTAAACACTTGGTTCTGTTTTCTATTTTTAGAAAACAGAGTTAGTATAGCACCATCTTGGGGCCAAAAAGTAAAACTACTTCCAAATACATCATTATACACTTACCATAGAAAAATTAAATGCATTTTCATTATTTTTCTAACTCCTTCACCCCTAACCCAAAATAAAATATTATCGCCATGCATTGTACTAGGGACACAATTTAAACATTGCAATAACTGGGACAAATGGGCAAATAAAATGTGTCTGTTTTATCTACAACAGCACATTTTATTTTTTAAACTGCAATGGCTGAAAGCTGAGAAATTGTGATTTTTTTTCTTCTTCTTCCCTGTCAAATACATATAAAATAATATAATTCTTAGCATAAACTACTGCCCAAAGAAATCCTAGTTTGTCCCGCAAAAAATATTATATAGATCATTTCAGTTTGATAATTAGCAATAAAGTTATTACTGAATGAATGGGAAGAGCTTTTGAAGGGGAAGAAACCTATGGTAGAGAAGTGAGGAAATACATATGGCAGCCTCCATATCCCTCTTGTTTCAGTTGTCCTTTAAGATGATTGTTTAAAGGTTGATCAAATAGCAGCCATGTGGTTACACTCTCCTGGAGGTTGTTTACATCTTCTGCCACCACTGCTTTAGCCCTGATGCCTCACCCTGTTGTAGTGTTTATGTTTGCTCCCTTGTTGGGTAATTGAATAGCACCATACATTTCTGCTCCTCATCATTGGACATCTCATTAGACCAGGGATTTCCAAAAGCTCGAGTGCCCACCAGCAAAGAACACAGAATTATACAAGGAGGAAGGTAATGCTCACATTCTCCCTCCTGCCTTCCAACCCTGTTTAAGACAATGCTAACAGGCATGGGTTGCTGGTAACTAGTTGAAGGGCACAAGGGGTGTTTAATGGGCCTTTCTCAGCTCAAATCAATACCAGCTCCTGTTCCTGGAAGGCAGAGCTACACCACGCGTGGGGCACTGGTAACTAAACTTGAAGGCAATATACCGTATATGCATGTACAGTACCTTTCTCTTCTCATAATCAGTTCATATGTATGGAGGGTAGGATAAGTTGAGCGCTGTAATAACAGCGCAGGAGATTTGGGCGCAGCCGGTGCCACCATAGACTGTAATAGGAATTACGGCTATAGCAGCGCAGAGTGAGTAACTTCGATGCCTTCAGAAGACGGAGCTGAAGTTACTTTTAAAACACTGTAATTCGGCCTCCAGCAATCGCTGAAAGCCGATTTACATCATTGCCCACCATCCACGTAGACCTAGAGGGGGAACTTGTGCAGCAACAGGATAAGCCATATACCAGCTGTATCCTGTGCCCAAGTCTCCAGGCGGCGAGATCACAGGGATGCATTTTACATTAAAGTCAATGGCCACTGACTTTAGCTGTTAACAGCAAAGCCCCTTTACATGCTAGAAAAACCAAAATTGCAGGGCATGTTAACTGCTTTAAAACCGCTCCACACCAAGCGGCTTGAGCGCGGTGGCAGCCCCAGGACCGCTCAACGCCAATTGGCGTGAAGTCCTGGGGTGGGGTTTTGCAGGAGATCGCGAGCGCCGATGCATGCGCATCTTTGCTTGCTAGAAATACCAAAATTGCAGGTTATGTTAACCGATTTAAAACTGCTCCACACCAAGCGGCTTGGACGCGGCAGCAGCCCCAGGACCGCTCAACGCCAATTGGCATGAAGTCTTGTGTGTGGGGTTTTGCAGCAGATTGTGAGCGCCAATGCACGCGCATCTCTGCTTGAATGCTCTGCTCTGTCATCAGTCTCCCAACGGCGATCGCCACTAGAAGTCTGTTAGACGGCGAAACGCCATAACAGACGTGTAAATACACACAGCGCTGTGATCTATGGCAGCGCTGTACTGGGGACAGGCGTATGACGAGGCTGCCCCCCTCAAAGGCAAAAGAACGATAGGCTGATGCGGTGATTGGCTGGGGGGGGGGGGGGAAGATATTGTTATAAAAATAAAATAAAACTAGTGAAATTTATTTACAAAAAAACCCCAAATAAATAATTAAATAAACAAACAGGGAGGCCAGGATCAGAACCCACCAACAGAAAGCTCTGTTAGGCCCCGTTCACACTGCATGCGTTTCCAGCCGCATTTTGGAAACGCGTGCAGGTGGTCGACACACACAACATCAGACAGTGCATAGAGTGCACTGTCTGATGTTCACGCTGCATGCGTTGCGGACCTGTGCGGTCCGGGAACGCATGCTGCACGCATTTTTTGCCAAAACGCGTGGCTGTCCCATTCACTTTTCAGTGATGGGATCAGCCACGCAACGCATACAAACGCGAATGGCGTGCGTTTGTACGCGTTGCGTTCCGCGTGCGTGCCCGTCCGCGTTTGTAATGTGAACGGGGCCTTAGTGGGCAGAAAAGAGGGGGATTCACATGTATGCTGAGTTGTACGACCCTGCAGCGAGGCCATAAAGCTGCAGTGACCTAAATTGTAAAAATTATTGAGGGGATATGGTGCTGGATCATTTCCAAGGATACTGTCATGTGAGTAATGAAAGGTAAGTATTTATGGATAATTAAGATCATTCAAGGACTTTTTGGTGCTATCATTTTTATTTCTTTTTAAGTCTTTGTCGAAATGTTCATAGTATGGGAAATAATTTGGCAATAAAGAAAACCTTGTCAAACATGAGAGAACTCACCCTGGTGAGAAATCCCATTCATGTACTGAGTGTGTGAAATGTTTTGTACAGAAATCGCAGCTTGTCAGACACGAAAGATCTTAATGTGGCAAATGTTTTATTCATAAATCACTTCTTGTCAGGCCTGAGAGATCTCACACTGCTGAGAATCCCATATTCATCTGCTGAATGGGGAAAATGTTTTGCACAGAAATCACAACTTGTCACAGATGAGAAATCCCACACTGGTAAGAAGTCCATTTTTATATTTTGAGTATGGGAAATGTTTTTTTTTACAGAAATCAGAGCTTGTTTCACTTTCCAGCTTTCTCACTGGGAAGAAGCCCTATTTGTGTTCTGAGTGTGGGAAATGTCCTGGACATAAATCACTGCTTGTCAGATATGAGAGGTCTCACACTGGTGAGAAGCCCTATTCATGTGCTGAGTGTGGGAAATGTTTTGGGAGTAAATAACACGTTGTCGTGCATAAGAAATCTCACACTGGTGAAAAGCCCTATTTATTTTCTGAGTGTGGTAAATGTTTGTATGGAAATTACATGTTGTCAAACATGAGAGATCTCACGCTGGAGAAAAATTTATGTGTTGAGTGTGGTAAAAATTTTGGGATGAAATCAAACTTTGTCATTCATGAGAGATCTTATACTAGTGAGAAGCCCTATCCATGTGCTGAGTGTGGGAAGTGCTTTGTTTCAAAATCAGCTCTTGTAGTTCATAAGAGATCCCACACACTGGTGCGAAGCCCTATTTGTGTGCTGAGTGTGGAAAATGTTTTTCTGAAATCACAACTTAGTTCTCACACATGAGATATGTCACACTGCTGAAAAACCCAATTAATGTTCTGAGTGTGGGAAATGATTCCGGTGTACATCACCGCTTATCAGACACTTTTATTCAATGTGGGAAATGTATTGGTTATAAGTGTCCTTATACACTATTTTTTTTTTTTTTTGCTTTGTTTGTTTTTTGCACAAGAAGCAAATATACATTCTGAGGACTCCTTCATGCTACTTAGTGTATTGGTTTGTAAAGTGGTAAAGTCCTGAACTGAGGTAACTTGATGAGATAAATGTGGTTACATATACTACTAAGCCTAGTTAGGAATGGCTGAACATCATGAAACATTTGTTCACGGTGAGCTCCATTGACCTTAACCTCTTCAGGACCGCCTAACGCCATATGGCGGCAGGGGCTCTGTTGTTCCTCCGCACCACCATATGGCGTCATCTTGCTCGAGCACGGGTTCTCGGCATTGTAAAAAGACAGCCGCAGCGATCAGCCTGCCAGAGGCCATATCTCTAATTTTAAAAAAAACTGCATATAGCGCTGACATCTTGTGCAGTGCTGTACAGAGTATAATGTTTTGACACTAACTGTCCCTCTGATAGGCTCACAATCTACTGTAATTCCTGCCATAGTCATATAATGAAACATAGTGTACGGCCTATTTGTGTGTGTGTGTGTGTGGGGGGGGGGGGGGGTATTAAAAATATACAAAAATTTGCTGTTTTTTATAAATAAAAAAAACTGACAATCAGAGACCACCAAAAGAAAGCTCTATTTGTGAGAAGGAAAATGGGTAAAATTCATTTGGGTGCTAAGTTGTATGACGGAGGAATAAACCGTTAAAGGTGTGAAGTGCTGAATTGTAAAAAATGTAGTTATGTATTGGGAGAGCACAAAAACAAAAAAAATCCCTGTAGGTGCACCACAAGCACCACAACAAGAAGTAGTTAATAATCATGGATATACTGAAAACACAGGAAACCACAAATTTGCAAAAATACTTTTTCTTTTTAATTTTCCAAAAAGTGCAGAATTTTGTATACAAGAGCTTTAACCACCCTGGCGTTCTATTTCCCCAGGATTTCCGTGCAAAAAGTGGTACAATTCATTTTCATAACCTTTTTCCTGTAACTTACCAAAATGAGTCAAGCAAGAGTTTAGTATACAATATGAGTATAATAAAAGTGTCAAACACAAATTCTTGTCAAAAATAAAATAAAATGTATTAATGACAAACAGAAATAGCTTTAAATCAATGCAGTAATAAATAATAAGTAATACAAATAAATAAATGCAGTAATATGCTGAAAATAAAGGCAGAAATAAATGGAGGCAGAAAAACAAATGCATGGTATATCTCAAAATACCTCCTTCGTATGATATATTTTGAAACAAGGTATAGCACAAAGTGCAACGTCACAGTCCGGACAATAAGTGCGTGTCTCCTTGGACCTCCTTTTTTACCTTCAGGGCCTTTTTTGGCGCAGCAGACCGCACACCTTTTTGTAGGTTGAAGCTTTTGTGTGGTCAGGGGCAAAAATTCAGGAAAGTGGCGTCCAGTCAGTCTCTCCGGGTTTACAACATATGAGGCTCTGGGCCCCACTCTACCGGACTCCGGTGGGAGGTGCTTCAGGTAAATGTTTTCGCACAACTGCCAAATGAAGTCATGGTGTGTAACAGGCCTTTCATTGTTTTGTTTGAACAGGAGATTGGCATTCCACATGCACTGTTCCAGGAGGTGCCTAAAAAATGTTTTATAGTATATTTTTTTTGCTGCTTCCGGACAGCCGGGTAAAAGGTCATGGCAGCATCAGCCATGTCCACACCTCCCAGGGTGGGGTTGTAGTCTACTATAGCTTGAGGCTTGTCCACCTCCCTGCTACCTTTGGTGGTGGTGTGCACGGTAGCAGCATTGTGCACCTTACTAAGAACACAAACATCCCGCTTGTCCTTCCACTGCAGGGCCATCATTTTCCCCTTCTGCCAGGCAACGATTTCCCCCTTTTTCAACCGCCTGGCAGAAAAGGCCGGTGGCAGTTGGCGCCAGTTGGGAATCCGTCTTGTGCTGGATCAGGTGGTCACACAGTTCTGGGGAGGTATAAAAGTTGTCTGTGGTAAGACAGTACCCCTGATCCAGCAACGGCTCGATGAGAGTGAGCACGGATGAAGTAGCCAACCCATACTCACTGTACTGGGGACCAAACTTCGTGCCTTTGCCCGTGTACACGATAGAGTTCCAGATGTACCTGGACTTGGCCTCACAAAGCATGAAGGATTTGATCCCAAAGTGGGCCCTTTTCGATGCGATGAACTGCACCCAGCTGAGTCTCCCCTTGAAGGCCATGAGACTTTTGTCCACGGTGACGTCTCGATCTGGTGTGTAGGCATCCCGGAAATTGCCTACTATCATCTGGTAGATTTCCCAGACCTTCTTCAGCTTGGGTGCAGGATGGGTGGCCTCATCAAAGTCCTCGTTGTAGGTGAAGTGCAAGAACTTCATGATGAGGCTGAAGCGGTACTCCGGCATCACACAACCGAAGAACGGAATGGCAATCCGGTTGGTGTACCAGTACCACTTCTGTGGCGGCTTACCAACCAGTCCCTGGAGGAAGATGAGGCCCAGGAACAACCAGATGTCATCCCTGGTGACAGGTTCCCACCTCCTGCTCCTGGACAACCTGCTGAGAGTAGCACCCTGCTGCTGCGCTGCGTAGCGGTTGGTCTCCTCTAAAATCCTCTGGATGACATCCTCAGTCAGGAAGAGCTCCAGGTAGGCCAGCGGGTTGTGGTCGCAGTTGTGCTTCTGCCCAGGTACCCCAGTGAAAGGGAACCTGGGTGGCGGAGCTTGGTCCAGGCTCTCCAGCTCACACCATGTGCGCACAACGACTGGCTCCTCGATGTCGGTGTCACTTGTGGCGTCGGTCTCTGATGACAGATCCCCAAAAACGTCACTTGTCGGTAGATTCCTCAGCCACAGACTCGACATCACTGCCGCTGTCCTCCAAGATGTCCAACAGCTCCTGGTCACATAGACGCCTCCGGGAGGATGAAGCCATGACTCCAAACAAGATACGGGGTCAGCGGCAAAAAAAAAGAAAAAAACAGCAAAAGCAATCACACAGAAATCACAGCGTCTTTAGAAAGACTAGCAAAACTGAAACCCTGTATGAAGCAAAAGCAGGAAATCACTCAAAGCACAGCAATCACCAAAGTTAGCAGACTAGCAATTGGGACACCAGTGACTCTGAAAGAGGAAGAATGTGTAACAGCCCACCCTTTTTATACTGTGATCAGGTGTATTTACGAAACAACTTTGAACTAGTGTATCATGATGATTTTACATTGCAATTGTATGAGTCACTTTATGATGTAATTCATGCGCCGGCCAGCAGGGGGCACATAATATACATCACAGGAGGAAGCTGGGCATCACCATCTTGCTAATGCGGAAATCTTCCGCACGGAGAGACATCGGGAGCCCGGGACGGGAGACCACACAGCCTTCAGAGCCAGCACAGACAGCGGGATGCAGGGGACGCGCCGCCGATCGCAGCGGTAAGCCCCTACAACTGCATGACACATAACACTATTTGCATCGGCGGTATGGACGAGCACAGCTCGTCCATACCGCCAGGCTGGTTAATCACGTAGTAAAGTCCATATAACTGGTTGAAAAAGGCTTAATCACATAGTAAGGTGCATATAACTGGTTGACAAAGGCAACAACATCGATTTGTTTCGGGTCGGTGACCCTTCTTCAGGCCTTTATACATACAGTGAACATCTGCACTATTGAATTACACAGTAGAATCTCATCTGGACAAATATAAAGCCAGGGTAGACCACCACAAGAAGTTTCAAAAGAAGAGTCGCATGGGAGCAGGACATCCAAACCCGGAACCCGGTGACTTACACCAGAATCATTTCCCACACTCCTCACCAGTACATGAATGGAGCTTTTCACTGGTGTGACATCTCTCATGTGAGAAGTTGTGGTTTCTGTGCGAAACATTTCCCATACTCAGCACATGAATAGGGCTTTCCACCAGTGTGTGATCTCTTCCTAAATATTTCTCTCTTAAATATTTCTTAAATATTTCTTACAATCAGCACATGATTGAAGATACTGTGGGATTGTGCCTACTAGTACCTCACGTGGGAAAGGTGGCCGCTCCTTTCCGAACCCCCCCCCCACAGCAAGTCAGTCACATTAGGTACCATTACTGCACTCCCCTCCCTTCCTATTTGTGTCCAGATGATGTGAGTGCGCTCCTCCCCCCTCCTACTGGCAGTGGCTCTCCTCTATATTACACCAGTGTCATCTCCGGTATCATGTCTTTAATGGTCCTCACTTGATGACCTCTTACAAAACTGGAAAATGCAGATGGTGTAATGTACAGCAGAGCCGCTGCCACTGGGACGGAGGGTGAGGACTGCTTCCACCTGCATCTGCATTCACATGCATCGGGGAGCACCAGGACTCAGAAAGGGAGTGCTGCAGCGGCAAAGGGGCACTGTACACAGCTAGAGAGGGCATCAGGATCAATGAATAGAGCCAAGTGTTTATTGTAAATTTACTAAAGGATACAGAGGGAAACATGAAGAGCTCACAAAATGAACAGCACAAGTTGTTTGCACTTAGCCTAAGAGAGAGGTAACTATGCATGTCAGCGTATGTCTCCACCTGCTGCACTTGTTTGGGAATGATAGTGATTAGCCCAGGATGGTGATGATTAGGAAATGTGGGAAGACATTTTTCTTTCACTAAAGATTTATTAAGCAAATATAAAAATATAAACATAGAAATGCAGATACATTGTTTCAGATTAGACAAGATAAGAAAGGTTACAAACCAGTTTTAAATACACTGTATAGGCAATAATCTATAGTAATGTCCATCTGAAAAAGATCAAGAGTTAAGTGATCAACACTATGAAGATTGCATGTTCATTCTATGGGAATGCCAGTCATCCCAGTGTAAATGAAATTTCTCCATAGTATCAGACATTGTATGAAAAATAAAATCTGTCAACATAATGCTGTCCACCCTAGAGAGAACCCCATCGAAATTGAGGTCTGGTTGTTTCCATGAGCATGCTATTACCCATAACACTGAGCATAATAACACATAATAAACCCTCCTCCATGGTTTCGGTAGGGAAGACATTTTTCATTGCCAGGAGATCTGTAAATCTGGAGAGTTCCCAGGTATGGCTATACATTTAGGAGCAGAGATGTGTGTGATGGAGCACAACCAGGGAAGGAGAGAGGGGAGCCCAGGGACCACTAGACTGCCAGGCATATTGGGGGCTCCCTTTTCCATTCCCTGTAGACATCTTGTCCATGTGCATGGTTTAATGCTTGTCAGGACAACAGGCACATCTTTACCCTGAGCTTAAAGGGAACCTGAAGTGAGTAAAATTATTTAAAATAAACACATGACATAACTGCAAATGAATATTGCATACTAACCTCACTGTCAGTTCCTCTAAGAAGCTCACAATTTTCTTCTTACAGTGATCCCTTCCAGTTCTGACAATATTTTGTCAGAAATGAAATATACCAGTTGCTGTCAGTTATATATCAGCAGCTGTCAGTTGCAACTGAATGTGCAAGGTAATGTCCATGTTTTCCTATGGCTCAAATGGGTGACATTACAGTTTAACCCTCCTGGCGGTTAATTTTCTTTGCCAAATTGGCAAAAATCCTTTTTTTAAAAAAAAATTTTTTTGTGTTTCATGTAAAGCTACCAGAGTGGTAGCTACATGAAACACCACTAGAGGGCGCATGTGTCCCTCTAGTGCGATCGTCGCCGGCATCAATAGCAAACAGGGGAACGCGTATATAACGCGCTCCCCTGTTTGGCTTCTCCTGTCGCCATGGCGACGATCGGAATGACGTCATGGACGTCAGCCGACGTCCTGACGTCAGACATCTCCGATCCAGCCCATAGCGCTGCCCGGAACTCATTGGTCCGGGCAGCGCAGGGCTCTGGCGGGCCCTCTTGCGCCGCTGCGTACGGGCGATCGCCGCAGAGCGGCGGCGATCAAGCTGTACGCGCGGCTAGCAAAGTGCTAGCTGCGCGTACAGCATTTTAAATGGAGCAAATCGCTCCACCAGGGGCTGAGATATCTTCCTGCGCGGCATAGCCCGAGCTCAGCTCGGGCTTACCGCCAGGAAGGTTAACAGTGTGCTGACCAGGAAGCTGTTATGGAGTAATGGCCATTATTAAAATGGAGGACGGAGAATTCCATTGATCACAGTGGACAAATGGGACGCAGGAGAGGAGAAAGAGATTGATAAGCAGACTACACAGGAGTAAGTATGACCTGTGTATGTTTATTTTGACTGTTTATTTTCAGTTCAGGTTCTCTTTAACCACTTAATGTGATAAAGTATATCTACACCCCTGTAGCCTCTATCTTAGCTCCAGGGGCATAGGGGCATATATACATATCTCTGCTGCGACCGCCACTGAGCGCACTCCTCCATGTCACCGCCCGTTAGTAGGGAGATCAGTGAATGGGAATGCTGCAATGATTGAAGGCATCAATAAGATGCCACGGTCATTGTAAAAAATACAATGTAATACATACACGCAATACTTCCTGTTCACGCACTACTAGTATGCTCAGGAAAGTAATGAATGAGGACATCTTGTGGCCAAACTACAAGTTATACTTACAATTATTCAAATTACACCTAGATACATTTATTTTAATAAAAAGACATACACATACTTTTAGAATTAACTCCATACCTCCCACACTCTTCCATAGTTACCCCAATAAAACTTTAGCATTAAAAAAAAAATGACAATTTTAAAAAAATTCATAAATAGTTATCTTAGGGACTGAACTTTTTTAAGATGTATGTCAAGAGGGTATATTTCTGTTATTTTTGAAAATATGGGCTTTTAATTAGTGATGGACGCAAAACTAAAAAAAAATGCACCAGTATTTCAAAATAAAATATTGGCACCATACATTGTACTAGGGAAATATTTTAAAAGTTGCAATAACCGGGACAAATAGGCAAATACACAGTAGAATGTTTTATTTTAAAACTATGATGGGCAAAAACTGAGAAATAATGATTTTTTTCCATTTTTTTTAATTATTCTCATTAAAATGGGATAGTGCATAGTGCACCACCTAAAGAAAGCCTAATTGGTAGCAAGGAAAACAACAAAATATAGATCATTTTGTTGTAATGAGTAGTGATAAAGTTATTGGAGAATAAATGGAAGGAGTGCTGATAAGTGAAAATTGCTCTGGTGCTCAAGGGGAAAACCCCTCAGTGGTGAAGTGGTTAAATAGGACACAGCATGTAATGGCCAAGTGAAGCATACAAAGCTCCTCCTCACTCTGTAATAGAAACCACATGGCCTTCAAGCAATGGAGGATGACAAACCCAGAGATGGTACCTGTCCCAAGCCCCCTAGTGGCCAGACCGCACAATGCCTTCCAATCGGTTTCAGCACACAGAACATGCAATCTGTGGTCGCAATTGGTGCGCAGAAACCGCTGGGAATTTGGCAGCAGTCCGACTAGAAGGGAGCTTGTGAGTTACGGTAATACAAATTACACACTATTTCAGGGTATAACTGCCACCACTCCTACAGAAGGGCAGGAGTCCTAACTATACTGAGACTAATACCTGCAAATAAAACGGTTAAACACACTCTATTTTATCTAGCTATCAACAATAGTAGCGACTCTTCAGAAGCTAGAGTTCAGTTTGTGCGGCTGAATAGCAGGTGTAGCTGAACAAATAAAATTACTTTTTATAAAGTCTTTATTATAAATGCAATAAAAATCAACAATTATGTTACGTTCTTGTGCCCTTTCTTTCTGAGCAACATTCTGGTCGTGTCACTGATTGACCTGTATACTTACCCGGATAGTAACTCCGAAATAATTGCTTGTTTGTAAACAACCAATATTGTTTACCTGTTATCTCACTACTCTCGTTTTGAGTAGACTGTTTACTATATTTTTATGCTAATTGTTTCATATTGTGCCCTTTGCTAAGGGCTTCTACAAAGTGACTATGTAAATAATCAAATATTCTAATAAAACACTTTTGAAACTAAAATCAACAATTACGGAGACAATCGAAGCGCAGTATGAAAAATAAAAAGGGAAGAAAAAACTTAAGTTCATGTGGAAATATGTCTTTTCTGGGAAAACACGTGCAGTTCTTTGTTTCAGTTTAGGAGCCAAAGCTCAGACAAGATGGCCGCTACTCTTCCTCAAAGCAGCGGCAGTCTCACATGAAGATGGAATTGGAGGAATGAAGGAGGAGGCCTTGGCAAACACTTTTGAATAAACCACAATTTTGGGTGGAGTCTCAGGCTCAGCCCAAGGGCTGGACAGGGTGCGGTTAACCTCCTGGGTGGGTTTCTAGTGCCCACCAAATATGACAGTTTTCATATCTCGGCTTACGCTTCCTACACACACATAACAGTCCCAGATTCATATTCCTCAGAATATGTCAGTTCATATGACATCAAACTTGGGTTCTTTCGCATGCGCGGTTACGAAGTAGCGGAATACCTAGGGTTCTGGGTGTGTCAGTGGCCTCAGTTTAATATTAAAATATTCACCAGATCCGGACCAGCCAAATGAGATAACTTTCATACCTCTCATTTGAACAGTATTCCTTAAATCGGCTAAAAATCATAAACTCCATGTATTTCTAAGCTGTCTACATGGCTCTGGTGAGTCTGAGCCCTTGCTGTGAGGGAAGCTCACTTTGCTGGGGCTCACCAAATTGTACCCTTTCCAAATGGCAGGCTCACACTTAGCTGTGATCTGCCTGTGACAGGAAATCCTTTGTTCCTTGCTAATTAAACAAAACCTTGGGACAGTCACAGACAAAAGGGCTTCATGAAAAGACTTCCCCTAGCAGCTATGAAAGCTAGATTTCCAAAAGAAGACCCCCCTAGACATAAAATCTTGATTTGGCAACGCAACGACAATCGGTTCAGGAAACCGATTGCGTTTTCTGGTCTCACGGCTCTTCCATGACAGTACCCAGGCACCTCAAGTGGATGTTTGGCGTCCTCCTTGGCTTGAACACCATGTGGTTTCTATTATAGAGTGAGGAAAGCTTTGCACGCTTCACCAGGCAATTACATGCTATGTGTCCTATTTAATGTCAGTGTAGAGAGGGATCAGTTGTTCTGATGAACCTTCTTGCATGGCAAAACAGCTGTCCACCTCTCTGGACTAGTGACCCCCCCTTCCGTATATGTGTTTAACCATTTCTGCCGCCCGGACGTGAAGCTCACGTCCAGGCGGCTGCTCTGCTGCGGTGCCACGCTTCGGCGCGTTCCCGCGCTGTTTCCCAGTAGCCCTGGGATCAGTGAACGGGAACATGGTTCCTGATCACCGATCCGTATCCCCAGCAGAAAAACCGGGGCGCTCTTACTAGAGGCTTCAGTCTTTCTGCACATAATATTCTCAGTGTTCCCCCTTGTGCTTCCGCTTAGCGAGAAGCACAAGGAGAAAAAAAACTCAAGGTGGCTATCTTGTGGCCAAATAGTAAAACTGCATCTACATATTTTTTACATTACAATTTACACATATAATAACATTAAAAATTAACTGTTTATTTCCCACACCAAAATATTACCCAAATAAAATTTTTAATGGAAAAAAAAAATTACAATAAAAAAAAAAAAGACATAAATAGTTACCTAAGGGTCTGAACTTTTTAAATATGCATTTGAAGTGGGTATACTACGAACATTTTTTAAATTATAAGCTTGTAAATAGTGATGGGCGCAAAACAGAAAAATGCACCTTTATTTACAAATAAAATATTGGTGCCATACATTGTGATAGGGACAAAATTTAAATAGTTTCATAACCGAGACAAACGGGCAAATAAAATACATAGGTTTTAGTTATGGTAGCGTGGATTATTTTAAAGCTATAATGGCCGAAAACTGAGAAATAATGAATTTTTTCCATTTTTTCCTTATTCATCCTGTTAAAATGCATTTATAAAAAAAAATTCTTAGCAAAATGTACCACCCAACGAAAGCCTAATTAGTGGCGGAAAAAAACAAGATATAGATCAATAAATTGTGATAAGTAGTGATAAAGTTATTAGCGAATGAATGGGAGGTGAAAATTGCTCTGATGCATAAGGTGAAAAATCCCTGCGGGCTGAAATGGTTAAAGCTGATCCGAGATGAAAAACTAACTATAACAAATAACTTGTCTATATATCTTATCTAAAATTTAGATGGTTTACACAGCAAATCTAGCTGCAGACAGTTTTAATAGAATATGATTATTTATTCCTGTGATATGACAGCAGCCATGTTGTTTGTAAACATTACACAGAAGCAGGCTTATCTGTATCTTGAGCCATCAGCCCAATCCCCTCTCCTCCTCCCTCCTCCACTCTGCCTCTGAAATCAATGGCTAGTAACACCTCCCCCTCCTCCTGGCCAGACTGAGCTCCCATGAGCCCTTGCTACTGCCAAGGCTCTCTGAAAACCTGTGGGCGTGGCTTTTTTCGTTTATAGAGAATTAGAGTATTAAAACAAAAACAAAAAAGTATTTGGCTTGAGGAATGCCCTATAAACAATAGGAAAGGAACACAATTATGCAATGTGTAAAAGTTCACCTCAGATCCACTTTAAAGCCTTAAAGCCTTTAATGTATGTTGCAATGCTGGAGTAAAAATTGAATAGCAACATGAATATGCCCATCACTGTTTATACTGACAATTGGATATTGGGGGTTCCCTGTCTAATGCCACTAATTACCCTCAGGAGTTTACAGTCTAATAATCTCTACCTCATATCACTAACTTCAGGCACTTATAACCTAATCTTTGTCTCATGTTCTAAGACAATGATCACATTGTAAGATTCTAAGATCCGTTAGTGACATGATGCAGAGATTAGAGTTCAACATATTTGTACTTGGAGGTGTGGCCCATGTTGAGGGGTGGAGTTTAGGGCACCAGAAGAATTGTGTCTACAGGCTCCTGAGTTGTAAATCCAGCCCTGTGAATAGGGCTTCTCACCATTATGAATGACAAGGTTTGATTTATTTCCCAAAACATTTCCTACACTCAGCACATGAGTAGAGGTTCTTGCAAGTGTTAGATCTTTCGTGTTTGGGAAGATGTGATTTACAAACAAACATTTCCCACACTCAGCATATGAATGAAGTTTCTCACCAGTGTGTGATTTCTCATGTGTGACAAGGTCTGATTTCTGGGCAAAACATTTTCCATACTCAGAACATGAATAGGGCTTTTCACCAGTGAGAGATTTCTTATGTATGATTTATTCCCAAAACATTTCCCACGTTCAGGCCATGAATAGGGTTTCTTGCCAGTGTGAGATCACTCATGTATGACAAGAACTGATTTCTTTGTAAAACATTTACCCCACTCAGCAGATGAATAGTGATTCTAACCAGTGTGAGGTCTCTCAGGCTTGACAAAACATTTCCCACACTCTGATGTTTCATGACTGACAAGCTGTGATTTCTGTACAAAACATTTCACACACTCAGCAAATGAATGTGTTTTCTCTTCAGTGTGAGTTCTCTAATGTTTGACAAGGTTTCCTTTATCACAAAAATATTTCCCACACTCTGAACATTTCCACAAAGACTTAAAGGGGAACTGAAGAGAGAGTTATATGGAGGCTGTCATGTTTATTTCCTTTTAATCAATACCAGTTGCCTGGCAGCTCTGCTGGTCTATTTCTCTGCAGTAGTATCTGAATAACACCAGAAACAAGCACGCAGCTAGTCTTGTCAGATCTGACTTTAAAGTCCGAAACACCTGAACTGCTGAATGCTTGTTCAGGGGCTATGATTAATAGTATAAGAGGCAGAGGATCAGCAGGGCTGCCAGGAAACTGGTATTGCTTAAAAGGAAATAAACATGACAGCCTCCATATACCTCTCTCTTCAGTTCCCCTTTAAAGGGAACCTTAACTGAGAGGGATATGGATGTTTACTTTTAAACAATACCAGTTGCTTGTCAGTCCTGCTGATCTATTCAGCTGCATTAGTGGCTGAATCACACACCTGAAACAAGCATGCAACTAATCCAGTCTGACTTCAGTCAGATCACCTGATCTGCATGCTTGTTGAGGGGCTGTGGCCAAAAGTATTAGAGACACAGGATCAGCAGGAGAGTCAGGCAACTGGTATTACTTTAAAATGAAAAGTCCATATCCTTCTCAGTTTAGGTTCCCTTTAAAATAAATAAAAACACAACCACGAAAAAGCCCTTTAATGATCTTAAGTAACCATAAATACTTACCTTTCATTACTTACATGACAGTATCCTCAGAAAAGATCCAGCACCATATCCCCTCAATACTCAATGAACACCGGAGATCACCCATCGCATTGAACCCTGCCCTGATGACCAACGGGCAGTGCTGCACACGTAGATCCCATTCCCAGCCCTGGAATTGCTATACTAAGTATAGCAAGGCCCAGCACAATGACATTCTGAATTCTGATGCAGAATATCATTTTGCTGACTTTAAAAAATATTTTTTCTTTGAAGTATTCAAAATCGATTTTCCTCAAAAAACACAAGGTCAGTTTCTTTACTTTCATGTACAAGGATGTTGCTATCAACCACTAAAGTCACCAGCCATGGACTTCAATGTTAAATGCGAACGAGAACTTTTACCGCAAACATTTGAAATACCACGGCTATCATTCATAAAAGTGTGTTCGATAAAAAAAATCCATGCAGGATATTAGACTTTCGGTATTTTAGACTTCTGTGTGCTCATTCATAAAAATGTTTACAGTTGCGATAGCACTGCGGTATTTTCCCGAACTAGTCTGGCTCTAGGCTGGTGGTAAGCTGGCGGAAACACTGAGTTGTTATTTTTTCTCCTCCAGAGACAGCGTTACAAAAGAAGAGGCAGCCCCAGCATCCCTTTTAGATGTGCATTTTTTTTTAAAACTGCCTCTCCTTGCCCTGAATCTGCCCTGAATCTGTCTATTAGTCTTTCTAAACAATTTATTTAATTGCCAAAGCTTAGAAGACGTTCAAGAAATGTTACATATGCAGGCTTTCTGATGTGAAATATATCTGAAAACATGTTATCCGCATGCTTATCGAGTCTTCAAAGGGAGCAGTATTCTCCGTACAGATTCCGCTTGCTCTAATCTTTATGAATTGACATATGGTGACATGTGTTGAGATAATCACCGTACAAGGTGGTAATTTATCGCTCTGCTCCGGAATGTCAGCTTTTCATGCGGAAACAGCTTTTATGAATAGACATTTTGCTAAGTGCTCGGTAAACTCAGCTGTTTTCAGCATTTCCGCATCTGGGAATGCTTTATGAATGATAGTGCATGTGAATGACAAACGGTTGTTATTCGCCTGGAACTGTTCACCTGAAGATTTGTTCTGCCATCCCTAGTTGCCATTGCTCCATAGGGACATGAGCAAGGACTGGCAGCCTCGGTGTCCAATCTGTTACAGTTAACTGTGGGATGCCCACCACCAAGCAAAAGTCCTCTAGTTTTTCAGGGAAACTCAGAATGAGATTTGCCCAATTTGTTAGTCATTAAAGGACAACTGTAGCGAGAGGTATGTGGAGGCTGCCATATTTATTTCCTTCTAAACAATACCGGTTGCCTGGCTGTTCTGCTGATCCTCTGCCTCAGCCCCCTGAACAAGCATGCAGCAGATCAGATGTTTCTGACATTGTCAGATCTGACAAGATTAGCTGCATGCTTGTTTCTGGTATCATTCAGACACCACTGCAGCCAAATAGACCAGCAGGACTGCCAGTCAACTGGTATTGTTTAAAAGGAAATAAATATGGCAGCCTCCATATCCCTCTCACTACAGTTGTCCTTTATGGCAAAACGACAACTGCCCTCAGAGATTCCAGTAAGGGCTTTAGGCACTTTCACTGCTGAAGTGTCTCCAATGCCAGGTAGGGGTAGAAGAAGGATAATTTAACCTCATCGAATTCCAAGGGTCTAGCTGTCTGGCTTAGGACATATTGGCCCATATGCAATTCACTTTTTGTTTCCTAAGTTGTCTCCTAGATGATATTTTCACACTTTATCAATAAAATGCCTTTTAAGCCACTAGCAAGCAATAAAAATAATACTCAGCACTTTTTCACTTACTTATTGGTACTTTTGTAATTGCAGAGTGCCACTTAGTACTATTTACTTATGCACTTACATAGAAACTTCTTGATTTAAGTGCATATCTGCGTGTGCAGTTTGTCAACATTATGCACAGTCTGCACTATTGGTTTGTTTTTGCCTTGCTCCCGCATCTAGGAAGTCTCAGCCGACAGAGCCTGGACCGCACTGTGGAGCGCAAGACGCTTAATGTCATTTCTGGTTGCTGCACTTTTGACGATACTAGATGGAAGCAGCTTGCGTGCATGCGCATGGACACTCTGCGCAGCACTTTGGACGATACTAGACGGCAGCAGCTTGCGTGCATGCGCATGGACACTCTGCGCAGCACTTTGGACGATACTAGACGGCAGCAGCTTGCGTGTATGCGCGTGGACACTCTGCACAGCTCTTTGAGACGAGATACGCCACTTACTTGTTTACTTATTCCTTGCTGGCCGTGAGTAATTGGCCATAACTTCTTTTCATCACGGAACAGGTACTTTTATAGAGTTCAAATATACTGGTTATAGTATTGCGCCCGGAGTAGAGATATAAAAATCAGCAGCTACCCTAATTTGGTGATCCCTCAAACCACAAATCAATTTATGACACAAATTTAACAATAGGGTGCGCTTAATGGAACATTATAACCATGTGATATGAAAATAAAAAATTATGTTTAATGATTAGGAGCATACAAATCAAGACTATTAAAAAACAGCACATATGGCAGGATCCTGCTTCACAAACAACACTCCACACTTTCAACTGTGCTGCAGCACACTTTGGCAATTTGATTGACTCTGTGAATTAATGGCCATGTGCACCAATCACTGCCAAGCGTGCGCTTGCGGCAGTTTTCAATGCAAGACCTAGAGTCTACATTTAAGAAATCAGGGTGGATTTTTTTGGATGTAGCATCTATGTCCAATAATGAAAATTGGCTAAACAATAGCAAGGGGGAGATTTTTCGCCAAGAAGGGCCCTTGTGTCACCATGGCTGAGTTTCACCTAGCACATGTATGAGACTTTTGCAAGCCTATATGTTTCAAATATTCTGTATGCACAACAAAAGCATATATAATAATAATAGTATTTTTATAGTGCTTTACTCCCTGGGAACTCAAAGCGCTATGTCCTCTTGACCTGTGTTCTGCAGTCTCAAAGGTTCAGTAAAAGAGGAAGGTTTTTAACCTTTTCTTAAAGCTGCCCAGAGCTAGAGCCTTCTTAGAGCTGTCAAGACTAGTGCAGTTTCAGTGCTGTGCCTGGCTTCTAGCTGTCTTTTGGATAACTTTTGACAGGAATGGTAAGTTTGCCACAAGTCTGTAGTTGGCCACAGAATCAGTATCCAGTGACAGTTTCTTCAAGAGGATTTTTATGTGCCTCGGTATATCCCACATTGCTAAGAGTACTGAGTTTTGTGTAGTGCTGGTCTGATCAGCTCTGAGCACTGCATTAAGGGACCAGTTTGGCTGGGATTCAGTTCACAGGTAATAGGACCAATATCCTCACTCAAAAGGGTTAATTCATTAATCTGCGCTGCTACGCTGCACTACCACGCATAGTGTGCGCACAACCCGCGCTCCCCACATTAACCTGCACTGCTTCAGCTTGCATGCTTAGAAGAAGGTGAAACAGGAGATAAATTCTCACTACATATATTATAAAATATAAACACAGCAGCTATGCAATAAAATGCAATGGCAGCTTTTAGAGAAGATAAACTGTACATGCAATTTGTAAATTAATGATAATGCTTGTGCTCAAAAAGCAAATATGATAACTAAATGGGTAAAAAAAAAGTAGGAAATTGCAGGTTGCGGGCTCCCTTGCTAGGTTGCTTCATTGTCCCTCAGTCAGCTCCAGTAAATTAGCCAGTCGTGCACCAGTGGGTCCATCAGTGTGCACACCCCTATCACACTCCCCTGTCTGTGTGTGTTCTGCACATGTGCAGTGCTACTGTGCAGGTGCAAAACACTCCCGGCTATGGGAGCAGGTCGTGGCTAAGAGAGTTGTGCATGCGTGGAGCTGGCTGCACACAAAACCCTATCGTTCTGCGCCTGCACAGTGGTATCGTGCAGGTGCAAAACGCTATGGGAGAGTGCGCATGGCTGGCCAAGTTGCACATGCGTGGGGCCGGCCTGCGCTAGCACCCCTGTTGTTCTGCAGCTGCACAGTGCTACTGCACAGGCCCCAAACGCTCTGATTATGGGAACGTGTGCATGGCTGTGCTGTGCATGCGCAGTAAAACCAATTTACCAGAACTGACCACAGGACATTGGCATGGCCAGGGAGGATGGTCTGTATGGGGCTGGATGAAGCCTTAAATAAGTATAAATGCTTGGTTCCCTTTTAAACCTCTCAGCTTTCCTTTAACCAGTACACTATTCAACCATAAATTAGAACTGCTGTAAAATGTCTGAAGTGCTGTTCATAAATGATTTTCATGAATAGACTAGTTCAGCTTAAACAGAAATTCTTGAGAAAGACAATAGGCTTGATTCACAAAAGTGCTAACTGTTTTGCGCGAATTTTCGCATTGTGCGCGATCGCGAATTTTCGCACGAGACGATAACGGTTATCGTTTTGTGTGAAAATTCGCAATCGCACGCAATGCGAAAGTTCACGCGAAAACGCTAACAGTTAGCACTCTTTTGTGAATCAAGCCCAATGTGTGGACAGTTTAAGCAGTTGCAAAAATACAGCACGAACATACAATAAATATTATTCATGCTTAATAAGCCTGCAATAGCATGTTTTGCCTCTGGGTGGCAATGTTTTATTGAGAATTGAGAATTATGTACTCCACCTTCCACAATATTCCTTATCCATACTGTATCATGCTCATTCATATACATCCTTTATCTTGAATATTTTAACTGTGTGCATATTGGAGAATTGGGTGTTTACAATGAAAATTATTTCTACCATGTCTGAGCACTTTTGTCTGTTTCCGTGCTTTTATTTGCATTTCAATGTCACACAGCAATTGCAGAGTGTATGAATCCAAACTTTAGCCAAAAACCTTTTTTTGTGAGTAGAAGAAAATAAAATTGCTGCCAAGTAGTTATTGTTGTATCTTTGTTGGGGACATCCAGGGATGAATTGATATTACCTACAGCAAGATAGTTCCGTTGTTGCCAGAGGATCAACAGAGTGGTAACACCCACATTTCCTGAGCAACTATATAATGTTACTATTTCATATAGAACCCACAGACAATCTCTTCTGCCCAGCAACTAACAAACATGTGAGAAAATGCCGTATATAGCGTCACCCCATGACATATTGGAACTCATGATGTGAAGATAGAAGAACTATATAAATGGTCAGCAGTGGTGCTGAGTGGTGTGCATCGATTGGCACCGCCTGTAGTGGGCACTAACTCATGTAGTAATTTCAAGTTCAACTTCACAAACGACCTGTCTGACTGGATCAGAGCATCATCTTCCTACATCTAGCAGTAATGGCTGGCATTCCATTCACAGTTAAGAAAGCATCCAATCCCTTTTTAATTGTGAGCATAGAATTTGCTGTAACAACTTTCGCTATGGTAAAAAGCTATTTCTTTTATTTTCTACAGCATAGCTTTGTCGTAATGTTTGCATTATTTTGTATAAACGTAGAATTATTTTGTCAAGTCAAGTAGAATTTTGGCACTGAGACGAAGGAATGTGGGGAAACATAACCTATAGATGTACACGGCAGGTGGAAGGAATTTTGTACTAAAACCCCCATGGCTTATGGATGTGGAAACACAGACACCCATAGACGTCTGTGGCAGTCTAAGGGATAAATTTAATCTGCTATATGCCTGCCCATGTAGCCATGCTCTCAAGCTCCCGATAAAGTATTCTACTATCCTACTTATTGTTGATAGTTCTGCTTAATTTTACAGTATATCATATGTGAAGATGGCAAAATTACTTTGTATTCTATCCACTATATCATTGATATTTAACCTTGAAAAAGATTGGGCAGTGGCTTATTGTGGACCACGGCTAAAAGTGGCCACACACCATACAATTTTTTAAATATCTGTTCAATTTAAGAAGTGCAATCAATTTTTCTGACTGATTGTAACATTTCAAAAATATGACCAATGTACCACACACCTATGTTAAATTTTTTCCTCAATTATGAAAAAAATGATTGCAAACTAATAAATGAACAATCCAACACACACCATACAATCTTTAGTAGAAATTGAAGAGAAATATCTGGCATGCCGGATCGATTTAAATAAAAAAAACACGGGAAATCTGATCAGATTTTTCAGTCAGATTAAAAAAAAATTTGATTTGATTCTTTAGATTTTTTTCTAGAGATACGATCGTTTTTATCGAATTACCGTAAAATCCGATCATGTTATTGTATCGTGCGTGGCCACAGTGGCTTACTGTGGGCAAGTGGTTTAGTATTGCTGCTTACTGTGGGTGGCGGCTTAGTGTCTTTACGAATCTGGGATTTACTGGTGTGATAAAAAAGAAATTGAACATATCTAGTCACGATAGAGCAGGATAGGTTAAATGACTTTAGAATAGACAGTAATCTGTAATCGAATTATTCTATTATAAATCAATCCTTCAACCAGCTGATACGTATTTTTTTTCTTTGGATTGTTTTACAGTCACGCTAAATTTTCTAAAATATCCCTTTCTTTCATGTTCAATTTGATCCACATAAACTAATGATAATGTATCACTTAAATTATTAATTAATGTGATTTGATTTAGATTTGATTGTAAAAATGATTGTAATGATCTTTTTGTATATGCTTGAAAATAAAATAACGAGAACGAGAGCTCCAATGCAGCATTGTTACTTCAATTGTTATCAATAATGTGTATATGAGCTTATACTCACAAATCTGGGTTACACCACAGGTAACCACTGGGCAAGCAGGTGCGGAGATTAGACCCGACGACACTCGGGTTAAAAATGTTGCTATTCGTAGAAGCAGAAAAAAGGGGATAACACCCCTCCACCAAGGGTGGACTCACGAGATTGATGGTTAAAAGCAGAGGCACCAGATAAAAATAAAATGTAAGGGATTGCGGAGATGCCGCCGCATCAGAGAGTGGCATGGCGGCTATCTCCGCGTCTCAGTCGGCGGTTTCCGCTGCGCAGATACATGATGGAATTATGCCTGGGATTGTGGGGAACGAGGAGGAAGCCGCCGCAGCGCCGAGTGGCATGGCGGCTGTCTCCGCGTCTCAGCCAGCGGCTTTCGCCGCATGGTCGCATGGTGGAACTTTGCCTGCTCCTTCAGTCGCACCTAGACTGAGGTCTACGCACGCACGCGCACAGACAGGATCTTTATGCAAGCAGAAGGGGAGTCAGCTGATCAGCCGGTCAGCTGACTCCAGCACTGATCCTGATTGGCTGAGTGACGGGGGTGGTGCTTAGGAGTGCTCCCAGTATATATAGAACAGGCCTGTCAGTTGTTCCTCGTCTGCTGTTGCATATGCTATGTGTTAGCACTCAGACCCATAGTCAGATCCGAAAGTGTGCCTAGAACCAGCAGGAGCTGGGGATCCACACTTAGACAGATTCTGTTGATAGCTTAAAGTACTAATTTAATTGTATTATTTGTTATGACCCTCTGCTAGCCTTGACTACTCTTCTGTCTTGTGATTCTGTGTCTTTGCCTATCTGATTCAGTTGCCGACTTGGCTATCCCTCACTCTGATTCTGTCTTCCGCCTTTGTACCGTATCTGTCCGTGTGTTGCCGAACCTGCTTGTCTGACTCTTCTGCCCTCACCAAGGGGCTAGTTCTGGTGAGGGGTTCTCAGTTTTGTAATCACCTGCTCCTCAGGTTGATAGCTGCAGTACAGTCTTAATCACCTGCTCCTCAGGTGACTAGCTATCATTATATGCTGTCTGCGTCTCCTGCTCCTCAGGGGATCACCTGTTGCAGTACAGTCTGAATCACTCGCTCCTCGAGTGATCTTGCTACATTGTCTTACTGTGCTTCACCCGCTCCTCGGGTGAACCTATCATTACTCCTATGAGTTCCCAGCTTGCTGGAATACTGATTACTGTGTTGATTAGAGATACCCCCTTCACCAGCTCCTCTGGACAGTGGGTATCTCCATCTATATTTACTGTTGCACCAAACACCATCTTACACCTTTGTATCCTGTGTGTCTTGCTATACTTGTATTATTGGTGATTCTGCAGATCACCACATAATCAGGTATAACATCTGTATTATTGGTGATACTGCAGATCACCAATGATCAGAAAATCTATTCTGGCTGACACCGATCGTTACATAAAATCATTAAAATGTTTAAAATAGGGAGGTAGTGGTGGACTTACCTCTTACAAGTAGACTCAACAGTCTGTTTTCTCTGAAAAATTCAAGGGTACTCCAAAAATTGTGCGACTGGTTTTGCAGGATTTAACCTGTTTCATCAGGCAATACAAGGAGCAACTTGTCAGAAATCTCAGCCAGAAATAGTGTCTCCGTTGACGATGATTTTCCATTTACTCTACTGCGCAGGCGTGCGGTGCCTGCGCCTGTGTAGTAGAACGTATCCCATCAGGCCCAGCTATTTCCACTTGAGCCCGAAGGAAAACCGCTACTGCGTCTGCAGGAGGCTCACACAGGATTGTTAAGATTCTGGAGCCCAGTACGGTGGACTTTTGGTGGATGACAGCGCTGGAACAGAGGGACGGAAGATGAGGGGGGGAGGCTCATTAGGATCCAGAGGCTTCTCCCTCATGTGGTGGTTTGGGATGTGGTAGGATGACATTCATGGCACCGCATTACATGCATGGAAACGTATAATACATTTTAGTGAAATGTTGCGAAAATACTTCATTTCTTGCAAATTTTTAGTAATGGTTTGGGAACCAATATGGGTATGCTATGCACGCAAAAAGTGAAAGGTTTTTCTAATCGGCTTGCCAAAATACATGCATACAAAATTGAACTGTGGGAGGAAGATGCTACAGGATTTAAAAAAGGAAATAGCTAACCGCCTCATGACGAATTTAAAGAGACACTGAAGCGAGAAAAAAAATATGATATAGTGAATTGGTTGTGTACTATGAATAATTTCTAGAAGATTAGCAGCAAAGAAAATATTCTCATACTTTTATTTTCAGGTATATAGTGTTTTTTTCTAACATTGCATTATTCTATAATATGTGCAGATTACACAACACTCAGCATTCAAAATGATTATTTCAGAGCAGTCTGTGAAGTAATGACCTCTCTTCTAGCAGAGAAAAAGTAAACAGTTCACTTACAGTTGAGATAATAAAAGTCAGATAACAGCCCTCTCCACGACTAACTTAGTCGGAGAGCTTAATGGCTTGTTTGCATAGAGATAACAACTGGAGTTTCTCAACTCTTCCTGTACTGGAAACAATTAGACTGATGTATCTGATCTTAATGTTTTATTTCTTAGCTGTACTACACATACAAATCATAATATCATAATTTTTTTTTCGCTTCAGTGTCTCTTTAAGCTTTGCATAAAATCTAGTGAATTTGCTGTTTTTGCGGAGTAAATAATTCACATAATTTGTATCCTCATTCCTAGTTAGCATGGGCCATATTCTTAAAGGAATGTTTACTGTCTTTAAACACAACATTTTGTGAAATCCATGACACAATAGCTGCTCTGAATGCAAAGGGAGGCCTTAACCAGAATAAGTATCATGCTCCTGTTATAGTGCTCCAAATGTAGAGTTATCTAACCTATATACATATGCATTTATACAACTGTAGAAATGAGAACCCATCAATAAATAATATAGCATTCCTCAGATATAAGATAGTCTTTTGCATAATGGAAACTTCTCAAGAAGTTTGTCTGCTGGTATCTAGAATCTAGTGTGCTTATGTGGCTAACAAACACCTCCCTTCAGGGCCGGGCCGAGGCATAGGCTGGAGAGGCTCCAGCCTCAGGGCGCAGTGTAGGAGGGGGCGCAGAATTCATTCAGCTGTCATTCCTAATTGTGTTTAAAGCAGAAATAAATAAGAAAAGGGGATACATGGCAGTGACTGCAAGCCAGATAACTAGAGATTAAGGTGTTGGGGGCTCTGGTGCACCTCTGTCTAATAGCAATCAGTGTGGCAGCTGAGGTGGGAGGGATGGGGGGGCGCACTTTGCTGTCTCAGCCTTGGGTGCTGGAGGACCTTGTCCCGGCTCTGCCTCCCTTTGCCATTTATTTTGAATCTGGATAATTTTAGTAAGTGTGGTGTCCTTCAGTAAGACAATATTATATGTATTTGTTCCTGTAGCAGTGTAAAGTAGGAAACTTTCTCTAAACAAAAAGTGAGAATGTTTAGGATTCGCAGCCTAAAACCTGCAGCTTTACAAAACGTGTTGTTAATATAGTCTGAAGCATCATGCACATGCTAGATAATCCCCAGCTAAGGATTACTTTGGCATCTTGGCCGAGGATCTAGCTAGTCAGTGTCATTGTTTAGCAGTCCCCCACAGAAAATTGCCAGTATGCAACAAATGAGGCCATTATCTTTTTACTTACCTGCATTGCAGGATGCCACCCATCCCCCTTCTCCATGGAACAGTACATACATAGTGCGTATGCACAGTGCTCGTCCCCAACATGTCCCTCTAAGGGTTAGTTTACACTGGGTGCTTTGGCAGCGCTTTGCTGATCACCGGCAATCAGTAAAGCACTGCTGCTAATGCAAGTCAATGTTAGTGTTCACACTGTAGTGATCGCCACTGATTAGCGATTTGCTTAAATCTCAAACATGGTGCATGCAGCATTTTTGGAGCAATTTTGGAACTAACTACTGAATTTCAATGTTAAAGAATCACAAGTCGCAATCATGTACAGTAAAAAAAAAAGCGTTTTGCTGATCGCTGCCGATGATGAAGAAGTCATCATTGGGGAAAAGCAGCTTATTTTGCTGTGTGAGGAGTCTGACAGTGAGTGAGGAGGGGGGAGGCAGGAGAGCAACAATGTTTCATTTGATTTGCAGAAGGGAGGACGTGGAACTACTTCCTGACAGAGAAGGAATGGAGGACGGCTGACTGGCTGAGGGTGAGCAGTTTGTTTGTCACAGACTTGCAGCCGGACAGTGCATTGAGCTGCAGCATGTCATGTCTCAGGTTGCTGCATATGCTCTGTTGCTGACTGAGAACATTAAATGAAGCAGCAGAAATATTACAGGGCATATTAGCATTACGTAATAAAACTCGCACCGCAGCTACTGTATAACATGCTTTGCAAATTGTCGGGTGCTGTGCAATCATCCCAAATCAGGAAGGGGGGGCGCATCCTCACAAGTTTGCCTCAGGCAGCAAAAATCTAGAACCGGCCCTGACTAAGAGCGCCCAGTGTGAACTAGCCCTAAAAATCAATCCACAATCATTAAGGTGTGTGTACAAGGCTTTACTGTAGAGCAGCCAATGCAGGCAACCACTAGAGGGTATTGTCTGACAACTATAGGCAAGCTGTTCTCTCAGCAAAACATATAATTCCCAATGGCAACCTCAGGCAAATATTTCTAAACTGGATACCACACATAAGCTGTGTAATTTAGGCCTCCTTTCCACAAACTGTTGAGCTGTGTGCTCAGCAAGCAGTTATCATGTAGCAAGAAGCAGTTATCATGCAGCAAGAAGCAGTTACCAGGCAGCAGTTAGCAGTTGAGAGAGTTTGAGAAGCATTTCCCTGCCTATCAACAGTTCTTGGAAAGGAGGCCTTAGGGCCCATTCACACTAGAAATCGCTAAACGCTAACGCAAAACGCTGAGCATTTTTCTGGCGTTTTTTCCTAGCGATTTTTCACTGTATAGAGAGCGTTTTTCCAGCGATTAGCGTTTTGCGATTTCTAGTTCAATTCAAATGCTTTTATTGAAACGCTAATCGCTCCAAAATCGGTCAGAAAACGCTGCATGCAACGCGTTTGCGTTTCAGCAAATCGCTAAACGCTTAGATGAGAACACTTCCATACACTTTCATTGTGCACACGTTTTTCAAATCGCTAGCGATTTTCAGCAAAGCTGAAATCGCTCTGAAAACACACAAGTGTGAATGGGCCCTTACACACATCTTTAAAGAGAACCTGTACTGAGTAAAATTATTTAAAATAAACACATGAGGTAACTTCAAATGAATATTGCAGTTACCTTGCCATCAGTTCCTCTCAGAAGCTCACCAATTTCTTCTTACAGTGATCCCTTCCAGTTCTGACAACATTTTGTCAGAACTGAAATATATCAGTTGCTGCCAGTTATATATCAGTTGCTGTCAGTTACAGCTGAGAGGAGAACTGATGTGTCCATGTTTCCCTATGGCTCAAGTGGGCGATGTTACAGTTTAACAGTGTGCTGAACAGGAAGCTGTTATGGGGTAATAGCCATTTTCTAAATGGAGGACGGAGAATTCTATTGATCACAGTGGACAAACAGGACGCAGGAGAGGAAAAGTAGATTGAGGAGTAGACTACACAGGAGGTAAGTATGACTTGTGTATGCTTATTTTGACTTTTAATTTTCAGTATAGGTTTTCTTTAAGTGAGTGCAGTGGTCTGATCGATTCTTGATCTGATACCTGCTGATTTTGAGTGGTGCAAGGTAGTAAAGTGTTTGCTATTCCTCAATAGATTTCTTATTGGAGGGTAACCATTGCTTGCCATATTGCTACCTTGGGCTCCGTTTCTAATAATTCAGACACACACATAAACAACGCACTGGAACGGACATCCCATTAAAAAATCATTAAAGTGTACCCGAGACGACACATGACATGATGAGATAAACATGTGGATGTACAGTTCAAAACATATAAATAACCAGGCTGTTCATCTTTTGTTATTTTGCTGCCTGAAAGAATTAATTTCTAGGCATGGAAGTGACAGCTTCTGTGTTGTAGGTACCTTGTCGGGAATATAGTACACATCACCGATAAGCAAATTGTAGTCATAAAAGCTTTTTTGGCAGAATACAACTTCTGAGGGCAGGAGAGGGATAGAACAAGGTCAATAGTTCATGTATTTTAACTCTGGGCCACTTAAAGGAATACTGTAGGGGGGTTGGAGGAAAATGAGTTGAACTTACCCGGGGCTTCTAACGGTCCCCCGCAGACATCCTGTGTTAGCGCAGCCACTCACCGATGCTCCGGCCCCGCCTCCGGTTCACTTCTGGAATTTCAGACTTTAAAGTCTGAAAACCACTGCGCCTGTGTTGCCGTGTCCTCGATCCCGCTGATGTCATCAAGAGCGCACAGCGCAGGCCCAGTATGGTCTGTGTCTGCGCAGTACACTCCTGGTGACATCAGCGGGAGCGAGGACACGGGTGTGCAGGCGCAGTGGTTTTCTGACTTTAAAGTCAGAAATTCCAGAAGTGAACTGGAGGCGGGGCCGGAGCATCAGTGAGTGGCTGCACCAACACAGGATGTCTGCGGGGGACCATTAGAAGCCCCGGGTAAGTTCAGCTCATTTTCCCCCGACCCCCCTACAGTATCCCTTTAATAGACTGCCATTGAACAGAGACAATAATACATTAAATCTACTTGGTAAATGTTTAAATATAAAATAAAAACATGGGATAACTAAAAAAGTCATTTTTAAGAGTAGGAGGATAAATACAATTGTTCATCTCATTCGTTCATTTTCTGGTTCACGTTAAGCTGTCCAACCTAATGAGTTTTTCCCACACGTTAGTGTCTGGAAACAAAATGGACAGCATGCAACAATTATTGGGCATGCATTGACAAACTAGCATGGCCATGCACAACTCGCATGTATATATCGCATACGAACACAAGTGTTGTCCAAAACGATTGATCTCATTTGGGACCACCTGCACCAGTGGAAGCGAAGCATTAAGATTTAGGTTTCCCACTGATTAAGCTATCAGATGGTTTGTTTAGATTTGTGTCTGGAGAATAGCTTTAAATAAGCGGCATGGGATTTCTGTAAATATTCACTGCTGTGCTGCTGTTTACTTTGGCTTCAGGTTATGTATTTCTCATTTTAATTTATTACAGCATAATATAACAACTAGGCCATTTATAAGAGATACTGTGCAGAAAAATGCCATGAAAAGTCTTGCACTTCGGAGTTCAAGAAATGTAAATGAAAATGTCATTTTTGACTCCTTACGGCTATTGCAATGTTTTCAAATACATGTCATTAAATTAGGAATGTGCCATGTAAGCTTGCAAGCTTGCAAAGCATTTATCAAAATTGTTCAAAATGTAAATATTAATATAGCTAAGGAAATGCATCTACATGTTTGGTCATAGGTAAGCATAGCAGCACAATCGCAGCAAATGTTGCTTGTGTTGCAAAAAATTATATATGGAGGCACAATTTTTGAAAATTGCATATTGGGGAATATTTATCAAGCTTGGCTGCAACAGAATTTGGCAATTACCTGGTGCCAATCACTTAGGGGCACAAGCAGTGGCACCAGGTAATTGCCACACTACTGGGAATTTCAGCGGCAGCAGGGTGAGCAGTCATTCGGCTCACCCTGTGCTCAACTGACTGGTGGCGTACACATACGCACGTCTCTCCCTACCTTTTCCCCTAACACTACCCAGGCTACTGATCACCCTCGGTCGTCGGTAAGCGATCCAACTGGCAGATCAACTCGTTTGAGAGCTGGCCAAGGACATTGTTCACCCCGGGTGTATGGAGTGAACAATGTCCTCGGCTAGTGCTTGGCAAGTCGATTCCCAGGCTGATCACTCACTGAAGAACCGAGGGTGATCAGGGGCTGTACTTATGCTAGATTCTGAGCACAGGCAGTCGCTAACAGGCACTTAGTATAAGTATATGGTATAACATTCTATGTTCTCTTACTATTTACAATATAAGTGGGAAAAAAAAGAAAATATATAACCTAGTTCTCTTAAGATAAAAAAAAAAAAAAAAGAAGCGTGGCTTGGGCGCGGTCCAGAGCAAACGCATGTCGTTGTAGCTCCGCTCTTCGGAGGCACTTTTTGAAGCAACCCGGGGCTTTTCCTGCACTTTTTCATCTGCCTTACCTGACTCACCCCCGGGGGAACATTCTGGTGTATGCCGGGGCGACGATCAAAGAAGGACTCGGGCAGTCAACGCTCCGTTCAGGATTACTTGCTGCGGCCTAGAGGAAAGATGGCAACCTCTCAAGATGGCGCCGGCGGGTCAAACAGAGCTCCAAAGGCGGTGAGTGATCCCAGCTTTCAGCCACCAGCCTCCGCTCAGTCCCCGCTATCTAAAAGAGACCTTGAAGAGAGTCTGGATCGCATTTACAACAAGTTTGTGGGCAAACTACAAACGGAACTCCGCCGGACGGCGAATACCTTATCCAAAGAGATAGCTGACATAGGTTCTCGCACAAATCATCTAGAGAAAAAATATGACGAGCTTACAGTTGCCCACAACGCCCTTAAACAAGAGCATGAATCCCTGCAATCTACTGTCTCTCTAGTACAGTTACTGTCGGAGGATCTGGACAATAGAAATAGGCGCAATAACCTACAAATCAGAGGCCTACCTGAATCCTATACATCCCTATTGGAAGTTGTTCCCAGCATGTTCCATGCTCTGCTCCCTGATGTCCCTGTCGAGCAGTTTATCTTTGACCGCATACATCGGGCACTCCGATCCATACCTGCAGCTGGTAAACCTCCTCGGGATGTGGTAATGTGTTTTAAAGATTTTCTTCTCAAAGAATGAATCCTCCTGCACACTCGAAACCAATCGGAGCTATCTTTTGAGGGTCATACATACAAGATATTTCCCGACCTATCTCCTCTTACACTGGATCGTAGACGGAATATGAAACATATCACCGCCGAGCTGATTAAAGCGAAAATTCACTACAGATGGGGGTTCCCCTTTAAATTGCTGGTTCCGCACAATGGCACCTTTTTAGTGGCTACTACTCCTGCAGAGGGCTTAGAACTCCTCGGCAAGCTGGGCCTGTCACGGAACACTGTCAGATCTTCTCCAGCTCGGTCAAATTAATCTCCTCTTTCTACGCCCAGACCAGATGTCTCTCCAATTTGGTCGCAGCAGCAATCTCCTCGTTCTCCACCTCAACACCGATCTCCACGATCTCCATAAGGTTTTTTTCTTACTGACATTAGCCTAATTCATTTAGCCCTTAGCTTTCTATAAAGCTTGACTGCTTCGTTCTCGTTTGATACTCGGCAGTTTTTTCATTTGCACAGATATCGCTCGATATATGCACTTTATCATTCCCTTTGTTCCCTTTTTTTTATTTTTAAGTTGTTCAGTGCATGTGCCGTCCTGACCTTACCTAGTATTATGACTCCCCCCCCCTCCTCAGCTTGGATTACGTTTTTGTGATTATATTTACCCTTATTATTCCATGCAGAGTTCCTGGGCAATGCAGGGAGTGTTGGAATTGCAATATTTGCCCAGATGTGTTGGAAGTTTACAATGTATAAATCATTCATATAGTTTGTTGTTTTGTTATGTTTATGTTTTATTGATCGTCATTTTTGCACAGGTATCAGGCCCAATGGTTGAGGTTAGTCAGTTGATCCTATTCCCTCACCTCACTTATAATGTCCTCTGAGTTTCAGATTATCAGCCACAATGTGAAAGGTTTGAATGAACCTATTAAACGAAGGAAGGCATTCCAGCAATACAGACGGTTGGGGGCACGTATAATTTTTTTTACAAGAAACACATTTTATGGTGGGTAAGGCACCTCAGTATTTTCACAGATCCTTTAAACGTGTATATATCACTACTTTTGATAAAAAGGCCAGGGGTGTTGCCATACTTCTACATAACAGCCTTTCCTTCGACCTAATTTCTTCCTATGTGGATCCTGATAGTAGGGTCCTCATGCTGAAAGGCATCCTTGAAGGAAAAGAAGTGACTTTAATAAATTGTTACGCCCCTAATACCTCTCAGTCTAGCTTCATCCGGAGGCTCTCTCCTATCTTAGATAAGTATTTTTCTTCCCATATTATTCTTGCAGGTGATTTTAACTCAGTTGCTAATCCGGCCCTAGATCGTACTACCTTATCACCTTTTGCTAAATGCTTCCCTAAAAACTTTTCTTCCCTTTTAATCCGAAACCAATTGGTTGATATCTGGCGGGCATGTAATATTGGATGTAAGGAATATACTTTTTTTTCTCATCCACGTCAGTGATATGCTAGACTTGATTACATTTTTTTAACACCTGTCCTAGCTGCCAATGTTCATGCCTCTAATATCGTCAGTTGTGTATGGTCGGATCATCATATAGTATCTGTAGCATTAACTGGTATAGGGCTTCCATATAATCCTAAATTTTAGTGCCTGAATGACAGCTTAATTGCTGATCGAGCTAGCAGATTCGAGATAGCCTCCGGATTGGAAGATTATTTCTTACTTAACGACTCACAGGGTCATTCCCCTTCTCTTCGCTGGGTGGCGCATAAGCCTGTAATCCGGGGTCTGTTTATTAAAAAGGCCATTTATCTCAAAAAACATAGGTCAGAACAGATTCTGAATCTGACTCGTGAGATAGATTCCTTGTACAGGAGACACTTTCAGAACCTGGACCAGGCCACCTCTCAACTAATCTCCGCAAAACGAATAGAGCTTGATTCCCTTCTTTCTCAGTCCCACCTTAAGGCAATTACATTTTCTAAAGCTTTCTTCCTATTATATGGTAACAATCCTTCCACACAATTCGCTAGGAAACTCACTAACTTTTATAAGCCACCACACACTTTTAAGTTGCGGAATTCTCAGGGTAAGCTGGAATGCCTTCCTTCTCAGGTTATTAAGTTATTTGAAACATATTATACCAACCTCTTTGGTCGGGTTTCTGGGGTAAATGGGGTGGCCTTGGAGGCCTGGCTTGCTGGTTTAGATTTACCGTCCCTTGGCCCTGAGCAGTTGGAGGCCTTAAACTCTCCGATCTCTGAGTCGGAAGTCCGTTTGGCAATTAAATCTTTGAGGCCTTCGACTGCCCCGGGTCTGGACGGGTTCTCTTCTCAGTATTTTAAAAAATTTGCTGATTTTCTGGTACCCCCTCTCACTTCGTTATATAATTCTGTACTACAAGGGGCGGCCTTTCCACCAGAAATGTTGTAAGCTAATCTCACTTTGATCCCCAAACCTGGGGCAGATCATTTCTCCCCTGGTGGCTTTCGCCCAATTTCAGTTCTTAACAACGATGTAAAATTATTTTCCAAAATCCTGGCCTCCAGGCTATCCCATTGTATTCGCAATTTGATCAAAGGTAATCAAACCGGATTTATCCCTGGAAGACAGGGTTACGACAATGTCAGGTTGGCAGTTAACTTACTGCAAGATGCAGAATTGCATAAAACGGGTTTCCTGATGTCAGGCTTAGACATAAGCAAAGCCTTCGATTCTGTGAATTGGAATTATTTGTTAACTTCTATGAAGACCTTTGGTATTACAGGTGCCTTTGCAGCAGCATTTTCTGCTCTATATTCTGCCCCTACTACTACCATCCGCATTCCAGGTGCGGTATCCGACCCTATTCTTTTAAAAAGAGGCACTAGGCAGGGGTGCCCTTTGTCGCCCCTGCTTTTTGCCTTAGCAATGGAACCCTTGGCTGCAGCCATACGACAGCACCCTGACATTCATGGCTATGGTGATGGCCAGCATAAAATTGCACTATATGTGGATGACACTTTATTATTTCTTTCTAGGCTGGTCATCACCTTGCCCAATTTGTTCAGGCTGCTGTCTCAATTTGCAAGTTTCTCAGGTCTCGCTATTAACTCATCTAAGTCTGTTGCTATGCCTGTGAACCTACCCCCTCATGCTATTAAGTTATTAGAGGCTAATTTTGATTTCACTTGGCAGAAGAAAAAATTTAAATATTTGGGCATTTATTTAACCCCCTCTTTTTGTCATCTGTTTGAGGTTAATTATCCCCCCCCCCACCCCTGTTTCAACAGATTGGTGCAATAATTAAAAGTTGGGCCCCCTTCAAAACATCTTGGCTTGGTCGAGTCATTGCCTGTAAGATGATATTGTTACCTAAACCAATATGCCTTTCGTATGTTGACAATCTCCCTGACTAAAGGCACTTTGGCACCTATCCAATCCCTTTTTAATAAGTATATTTGGGATAATAAACCACCACGGGTAAGGGCAACAGTTTTATATAAACACTATAATCAAGGGGGAATAGGGCTCCCATCGCTTTGGCATTACCATTTGGCCGCTCGTTTAAGTCACATTTTAGATTGGGGCCTTACTTCCTCACTCCCTCCTTGGTGGGAATTTGAGTTCCAATCAATCCAACCGAACCATCTTAAATATCTCATTTTTAATTTTTCTCTTGACATGCTTCGAGAGCTATCTTAATTAAATAAAGTTGTTGCCCATTTATTACAATTCTGGTCAAGGGCACTTTCTAAATTTAATTTAATACAAACCCCTTCTCTTAAATTATCCTTTTTGAGCAACACCCGGTTTAAACCAGTCCTTTCTAATCCAGGTGCCTTTGACTGGTGGATTAACCAGGGACTGGTTACTGCCAATAAATTTTGGCAAGGGGGTAGGTTCATATCATTCCAACAGTTTCGTTTTGGCAGGGACGCCCCTTGGGGGGAAGCCTATCATTATCTTCAAATCCGACACTTCTTACAGTCCCAATTTCCTAATTATGTCCTGACGGAGCCCTTTACATTTGAAAATATGTATGATAAAGGTGTTAGACAACCAGGTACTATTTCTTCTCTCTATCAGTTGCTTTTGTCTAACTTATCTTCTGACCCTATGTCCTATCAGAGAGCATGGGAGCAAGATCTGCAAACACAAATAGATATTCCCCAATGGGCCTCATGTTGGACTAATGTAGCCACAGTTACTCGATCCGCTATACTGAAAGACACGGCGGTCAAACTTATGATGAGATGGTATTATACACCTCTCCGTCTTAATCGTATATATCCCGAATGTTCTTCTCTATGTTTTAGAGGATGTGGTGCAATAGGTACCCTTTCGCATATTTTTTGGAGTTGCCCTACCGCAGCAAGTTTCTGGAATGACTGGCAACTTTTATTTTTTGAAGTTTCAGGGGTCCGTCCTCACCTCTCGGCGAGTACGTGCCTTTTATATGGCCAAAATGTATCAATACCTAAACAATTCCTAAGATTTTACTATTATACGCTGTTGGCAGGTCATTGGTCCATTGATCTTAATTGGAAAACTCCAGGACTAAGCATTTGTTTGGTAAAAGGTAGATTGGACACTATTATGTTAACTGATAGGCTTTATTACATGAGTTTGGAAAATTCAGACAAATTACAAAGCATATGGGGCATTTGGATGGAATTTAGGAGGCTGCATCTACCTTAACCTTTCACATTTTCTTCTTTCCCAGATGGACATTATTATCATAGTCTGTATAATCTTTGTGATGTTTGATTCTCAACTTGGGCCTGTTATTACCATATTTCTTGTGATTGGTGCCTGTGGCACTTGATGTTATATGTTCTTATGGCATGTTTGTTCATTTAATTTTTTGACAGAACTCGGAATTTACAATGTCTCCCCATCACCAGAGTCTGCTTTATGTCATGTTGAGGATTCTATTGATCTTATCAATTTAGATAGGATGCCTGGGAAAGCCTCCTCAGTAACAGTTAAGGCATCTAATTACATTTATGTTTGCTTAAGAATGTTTCTTCTCTGTATGTCAGTGTATATAAGCTGTGTTTTTCAGTTTTGGTCAGGAACCAGTCCGACGAAGGCTTTTTATAAGTCGAAAGCTCACTGTTTATCCATCTCTAAGTTAGTCAATAAATGGTATCATCCTGATTCAAAACTTCTTGCTCGTAGAGAGAAATAGAGGCATTTATAGAAGCAGGATGCAGAACATTGTGCTGTGTCTCCCACAAGGCCGGAGAGCGGTATCAGCTTCAGATGTACTGACATCCAGGCTGCAGCAGGATTAACATCAAGTGTTTTAATAGTTCCTAAAGGTAAACAATGGCCAGGGAACAGAAAGCAATGTTCTCAAAAAGAACAAGGGGACAGGTCACTGGAAAGGGGGGATGGGGGGGGGGGGGGTTTCCAGTGCATGCGCAGTAAAGACTGTGCTGGTCATTCTATCACATGGTCTTGTCAGCCTATGGCAGGCTGAGGAGATGACTGGCAGCGGACTCCACCCACTGGGTGTGGAGTCCAGGGTTAACTCTTGACTGGCTGTTTATAAGGAGCAGACGGTCTAGGAGAAAGCACTTCTACTTTCACTCACTTCCTAACTTCTTGTAACTCACAGTATCTGTCTGCTGTATATAGCTGTCTTGGCACAACTTAGCATAGATGTTCGGAAGATAAAGCCTGGCCGATTTACAAGGAATGGACCAAGAGCAGGAAACGCTTAAGATGACTTACTACAAACTGATTGCTTCGCTGAGGTAACGAACATGTAACGAAGATTGCTGATGAACACACCTGTATATCTGTTTTGCTGAATAAACTCCTTAAACTTGGAAGACGTCTAACAGTTCTATCTCCTTTGCTCTTGCAGTAATTAGTGTCAAGTTATCACATGTTCTGTAATATGGTGCCGAACAAAGGTGTAGGGTTGTTGCCCATAGCAACCAACAAATATTTATTACAGGTGGGGCAGCAGGGGTTAGTATCAGTGGCATATTCCTGGAAAGGCTACAAAGGCCATTGCCTTGGTGCTGAAACAGCAGCAGGGCGGCAGGACTTGGGGAAAGATGGGAGAGGGGAAGATAAGGGGAGAGACAAGAGGCTGCAGCCGATATGCAATTAACTTTTTCTCCTGAGTTTTCTCCTAAGAGATAATTTTTCATCTTCTATTTAAAATAACTTTCCATCCCTTAGCAATTGAAAAAGTACCAAAACGTAGGTTAAAAAGTACTATCAAAATTATTTTGAGTATTTTTTTGCTTGCAGGTGGTTTAAAATGCATTTTATGGACACATTTAAAATATCACCTAGGAGAAAACTCAGGAAAAAAAGTTAATTGCATATGGGCCTGCATGTCAAAATAAATCATCTCTCCTGCTCCGAAGCCGCCCTGCTTTGCTGTACACACAGGTCTGAATTCTGAAGCTCCATGCATCCTCCTTGCTTCCTGGTGTACGAAGGGACAGAACTATCTTTTGATAATCTAGGAATTTACAAGCTTCAGTTTAGTGCCAAGGTTGTAGAGAAAAATTTCTGATCCGGTAAGCTTTACGTTCACGGGAATATCAGCTCTACTTTACAACTCAAGCTGAGCTGTCAGACAGTATAGCTGGTCAAACTCTGTTAATGACTTGAGACATTTCTTCTCCTCTCTCCCCCATGGACTCGTGAATCTTAAAGCAAACCTGAACTGAAAATTAAAAGTTAAAATAAACATACACACATCATCATTTCTTTCTCCTCTCCTCTGTCCTCCATTTTGAAAATGGCCATTATCCCATAACATCCTCCTGGTCAGCACACTGTAAGGCTCCCTGCACACTGCATGCGATTCCAATTCTGATTCTGATTTGTAATCGTTTTTTACATCTTATTCTGATTTCCGATTTTTAATCATTACTGCATGCTGCGTTTTTTCTGCTTTTTCTGTTGATAGCATTCAGGGAAAATCGGAATCGGATTTTGAAAAGAGGAATCGGAATCGCAAATTAGATTTGCAGTGTGCAGGGAGCCTTAAACTGTAATACTGCCCACTTGAGCCATAGGGAAACATGTACATTACCTTGCTCATCAGTTGTCCTTTCAATTATAACAGACAGCAACTGATATATAACTGACAGCAACTGATATTTCAGTTCTGACAAGCTAAAGTTAGAACTGGAAGGAATCGTAAGAAGAAAATGGTGAGCTTCTGAGAGGAACTGACAGCGAGGTAAGTATGTAATATTCATTTTCAGGTACATCATGTGTTTATTGTAAATACTTTTACTTGGTTCATGTTATCTTTAATTTGAAACAGAGAAAAGAATCAATCAGTAAAATAATTGCAGCCTTTTGATAGCTGAGCAATAGGTCTGTGATTACAGGGGAGCAGAGAGGGAGATGAATGCTGCTCTACTACTTCTCTACTTATGCCTGATACACACCATGCAATTTCCCGAATCAATTATTTCCAACAGGTCCAATCTGATTTCTGATCCTTTTTCTGATCAACTTTGTATAGAAGTGATTTAAAAATTGATTCGGCTCATCTATCTGAAGGGAAATTGCATGGCGTGTACTAGGCATTAGGGACTTACTACTCTGATAGGAAATACAATCATTTTTCAGCTGAGAGAAAAACATACACACATACACATGAGTCACTAAAACAGGCGTTTTCTCCTGCAAACCAGTGATCCCTAGTAGGGCGTGGGAAAGAATGGTATTGGGGATGGGGGGGGAGGCAGTTGGTGGCAGTGGGCTTTGGACACTAGAAAGTACAAGTCCGTCCCTGGTTAGAGTAGTGTAGTGTAGCTTAGCTGGCGGGCAGCAGGGGTTAGTGTAGTGTACTACACTAGTCTGAAAAATAGTGCTTAAATACGGTATAAGGAATTATAGCCATTGTACAGGCCTGCTTGCCATAATTTCTGAGTCTTCACTATTTATTTTTTGCTTATATATTTTCCAAGCTGTGACAGTCACCTTATGTGCTTGTCGGGATGGGGGGGGGGGGGTATCTGTTTTACCTATGAACCTTTCTAAAGGCCCCCTGCAAACTGCATGCGATTCCGATTTTTAATCGTTTTTTTACATGCAATTCCGATTTTTAATCGTTACTGCATGCTGCGTTTTTTCTGTGTTTTTCTGTTAATAGCATTCAGGGAAAATCGGAATCGCAATCGCAAATCGGATTTTCAGTGTGCAGAAAGCCTTATGGTCATTTTTTTATTTGTATAGTTAGATGCACAATTCACAAAAATGGAGAAGCACCCATGCAAGAAGACCTCTGTGTGCCTTAGCTCATGGTCACAGTACCTAGTGACCAAGTAACAAAAATTCCACAAAGCTGACACCACCGAATGAAGTAAAAAAGCTCTTTATTCAAACGTCATTAAAATGACATTCAGTCAGTAATCAAAAATGTAGCAATGGCGACAGCCCGCTGTTTCGAACTTGACGTCCTTTGTCAAGCCATACTGCTATCACTAACCATAAAACACACCTCCTTTAAATAGTGGTCAGTTACACAATCAACCAATGAGTTTGAAATCTTAACAACCAATGGAAACGCCTGACAGGTGGTGAGGACCTAATGGGGAACTGCTCTAAATCATGTGATCCATGGTAGACTAATAGGAACGCAGGTCGCGTGAACGGAATACTCATGCGGACAAAAATATGCATAAAAATACGCATAAAAACTTCCGGTACGCAAAAATGACGTCAACGCGTGCCGCACACGTACAAATTTACGCATGCGTCACCGGATGCGTAAATTTACCAATACCATATCATAGGTGTCCACTCAGTGTGGCTGGTTAAAAATTTCCTAAAGCCTCTCAAAAAACATAAATCTGACCATAAATGAAAAGACATAAGAAGGCCACATCAAAAAGGAAACAACCGGCACACACTGTGAAGAACACAGAAAAAAAAGGGGGGAGGCTGGAGACGGCCTCACCATAGATCATCAAAAAACAAAAAAGATAAAAAATAAAAACATCAGGAAAAAATAACAACCCCTGACGGCGTTGCCACCAGTTTACAAGGACAAAAACATGAACTATAAGTTAACAGGATCAAGGTCAACAATATTGGAGCATCAAAAGCTAGTACAAAATTAAATACAAAAACTCAAATCATAATCTCGATTCAAACCCCCTCGACCCATAACCCCCAGGCGTTTAATCCACCCGGCTTCTCTGCGTGCTGATTCTTGTTTGCGGTTCAATTTTCCTCGCCAATCAGGGGGGACACTGGCGGCGACGCCATCAGGGGTTGTTATTTTCTCCTGATGTTTTTATTGTTTATCTTTTTTGTTTTTTTACGATCTATGGTGAGGCCCCCCCCCCCCCCCCCCTTTTTTTTCTGAGTTCTTCACAGTGTGTGCCGGTTGTTTCCTCTTTGATGTGGCCTTCTTATGTCTTTTCATTTATGATCAGACTTATATTTTTTGAGAGGCTTTAGGAAATTTTTAACCAGCCACACTGAGTGGACACCTATGATATGGTATTGGTAAATCTACGCATCCGGTGACGCATGCGTAAATTTGTACGCGTACGGCACGTGTTGACGTCATTTTTGCGTACCGGAAGTTTTTATGCGTATTTTTATGCGTATTTTTGTCCGCATGCGTATTCCGTTCACGCGACCTGTGTTCCTATTCGTCTACCATGGATCACATGATTTAGAGCAGTTCCCCATCAGGTTCACTCCTCACCCCCTGTCTGGCGTTTCCATTGGTTGTTAAGATTTCAAACTCATTGGTTGATTGTGTAACTGACCACTATTTGAAGGAGGTGTGTTTTATGGTTAGTGATAGCAGTATAGCTTGACAAAGGACATCAAGTTCGAAACAGCGGGCTGTCGCCATTGCTACATTTTTGATTACTGACTGAATGTCATTTTAATGACGTTTGAATAAAGAGCTTTTTTACTTCATTCGGTGGTGCCAGCTTTGTGGAATTTTTATTTGTATAGTAAAACAATCATCTCTGTTTACTCTCCTTATCAAAGAATCTGTGATCATTTTTCATTGCCTCTACAATAGCTATGTCCATAATTCACTCTGACAGCTATGCAAGCATCTGACACAGGTTCTAAACAAAAAAAGAAATAAGGAAAACTGTGCATATACAGTGGGATGCGAAAGTTCGGGCAACCTTGTTAATCGTCATGATTTTCCTGTATAAATCGTTGGTTATTACAATAAAAAAGTCAGTTAAATATATCATATAGGAGACACACATAGTGATATTTGAGGAGTAAAATGAAGTTTATTGGATTTACAGAAAGTGTGCAATAATTGTTTAAATAAAATTAGGCAGGTGCATAAATGTGGGCACTGTTGTAATTTTATTGATTCCAAAACCTTTAGAACTAATTATTGGAGCACAAATTGGCTTGGTAAGCTCACTGACCGCTTACCTACCTACACAGGTGAATCCAATTATGAGAAAGAGTATTTAAGGGGGTCAATTGTAAGTTTAACTCCTCTTTTAATTTTCTCTTAAGAGTAGCAACATGGGCGTCTCAAAACAACTCTCAAATGACCTGAAGACAAAGATTGTTCACCACCATGGTTTAGGGGAAGGATACAGAAAGCTGTCTCAAAGATTTCAGCTGTCTGTTTCCAAAGTTAGAAACACATCGAGGAAATGAAAGACCACAGGCTCAGTTCAAGTTAAGGCTTGAAGTGGCAGACCAAGAAAAATCTCGGATAAACAGAAGCGGCGAATGGTGAGAACAGTTAGAGTCAACCCACAGACCAGCACCAAAGACCTACAACATCATCTTGCTGCAGATGGAGTCACGGTGCATCGTTCAACCATTTAGTGCACTTTACACAAGGAGATGCTGTATGTGAGAGTGATGCAGAGGAAGCTTTTCTCTGCCCACAGACACAAACAGAGCCGCTTCATGTATGCTAAAGCACATTTTGACAAGTCTGCTTCATTTTGGCATAAGGTATTGTGGACTGATCAATCTAAAATTGCTTTATTTTGGCACAAGGGCGCTATGAATGGAGGAAAAACAACACAGCATTCCAAGAGAAACACCTGCTACCTACAGTAAAACATGGTGGTGGTTCCATCATGCTGTGGGGCTGTGTGGCCAGTGCAGGGACTGGGAATCTTGTCAAAGTTGAGGGACGCATGCAGTCCACTCAATATCAGCAGATTCTGGAGACCAATGTCCAGGAATCAGTGACAAAGCTGAAGTTGTGCCAGGGCTGGATCTTTCAACAAGACAACATCCTTAAACACTGCTCAAAATCCACTAAGGCATTCATGCAGAGGAAACAAGTACAGCGTTCTAGAATGACCATCTCAGTCCCCAGACCAGAAAAAAAAATTGAAAAATCTGTGGTGTGGGTTAAAGAGAGCTGTCCATGCTTTGAAGCCATCAAACCTGAATGAACTAGAGATGTTTTGTAAAGAGGAATGGTGGAAAATACCTTCAACCAGAATCCAGACCTACAGGAAGCGTTTAGAGGCTGTAATTTCTGCAAAAGGAGGATCTACTAAATGTTGAATACATTTATTTTTTGTGGTGCCCAAATGTATGCACCTGCCTAATTTTGTTTAAACAATTATTGTACACTTTCTTTAAAGGAGTTATCAGGCAATCTAAACAAAATAAGTGCTACTTACCCGGGGCTTCCTCCAGCCCCAAGCTCCCAGCATGTCCCTCGCCGCAGCTCTCCCTTCAGCTGTTCGCCGCAGCTCGCTCCCGGTCCCCAGGCGATGATGTCAGGCCGACCTCCAGAACTACTGCACCTGTGCAGTCCGCTCCGGCCCACGTGGCGGTGATTGACAGCGCCGCTCGCGCATGCGCAGTACAGGCCAACCTGGAGGTCGGCCTGACATCATCGCCTGGGGACCGGGAGAGAGCTGCGGCGAACGGCTGAAGTTAGAGCTGCGGCGAGGGACATGCTGGGAGCTTGGGGCTGGAGGAAGCCCCGGGTAAGTAGCACTTATTTTCTTTAGATTGCCTGATAACTCCTTTAAATCCAATAAACTTCATTTCACTTCTCAAATATCACTGTGTGCGTCTCCTATATGATATATTTAACTGACATTTTTTTATTGTGACAACCAACACTTTATACAGGAAAATCATGACGATTAACAAGGTTGCCCAAACTTTCGCATCCCACTGTATGAACATCAAGCCAGAATTTGCTATATCTGGTAGCACAGCAAGAGTTAAAATCACAAACACTGGTCCACATGACAGCCCAGGGGCCCCAGGTCTCTCTCACTCACTGGGGCCCCCAAACCACCATGCGGCACCTAGAGGGAAGTGCGGGCAAGCCCTGGACCTCTCACCTCCAGGGAACTCGCCCCACCACCTCTAAACTGAATGCCAACTGCAACAAACACAATTGCTAACTTCCAGTCAGAGCAATATCCTGCCTCTATCTGGCCAGCAGACGCTTGTCAGCCAATCAGGTGCACTGTCATACACCCTTTGCCTGCTGTACCATACCTAGCAGGAATTACATAGATTAGCATTCAGGTGGGAGGCTTCGGTTGGACGCAATCGTGAATTGCGTCGTTTAACAGGGACGCCCCGTGTAGGCACATCTCCCACACGGTCCCCTCCCTAACCACTCACCTGTCAACCGCATTGTAGAAGCTGCAAAAAATAAAATTTAAAATCACAAACACTGGTCCACATGACAGCCCAGGGGCCCCAGGTCACTCTCACTCACTGGGGCCCCCAAACCACCATGCGGCACCTAGAGGGAAGTGCGGGCAAGCCCTGGACCTCTCACCTCCAGGGAACTCGCCCCACCACCTCTAAACTGAATGCCAACTGCAACAAACACAATTGCTAACTTCCAGTCAGAGCAATATCCTGCCTCTATCTGGCCAGCAGACGCTTGTCAGCCAATCAGGTGCACTGTCATACACCCTGTGCCTGCTGTACCATACCTAGCAGGAATTACATAGATTAGCATTCAGGTGGGAGGCTTCGGTTGGACGCAATCGTGAATTGCGTCGTTTAACAGGGACGCCCCGTGTAGGCACATCTCCCACACGGTCCCCTCCCTAACCACTCACCTGTCAACCGCATTGTAGAAGCTGCAAAAAATAAAATTTAAAATCACAAACACTGGTCCACATGACAGCCCAGGGGCCCCAGGTCTCTCTCACTCACTGGGGCCCCCAAACCACCATGCGGCACCTAGAGGGAAGTGCGGGCAAGCCCTGGACCTCTCACCTCCAGGGAACTCGCCCCACCACCTCTAAACTGAATGCCAACTGCAACAAACACAATTGCTAACTTCCAGTCAGAGCAATATCCTGCCTCTATCTGGCCAGCAGACGCTTGTCAGCCAATCAGGTGCACTGTCATACACCCTTTGCCTGCTGTACCATACCTAGCAGGAATTACATAGATTAGCATTCAGGTGGGAGGCTTCGGTTGGACGCAATCGTGAATTGCGTCGTTTAACAGGGACGCCCCGTGTAGGCACATCTCCCACATGGTCCCCTCCCTAACCACTCACCTGTCAACCGCATTGTAGAAGCTGCAAAAAATAAAATTTAAAATCAAACACTGGTCCACATGACAGCCCAGGGGCCCCAGGTCTCTCTCACTCACTGGGGCCCCCAAACCACCATGCGGCACCTAGAGGGAAGTGCGGGCAAGCCCTGGACCTCTCACCTCCAGGGAACTCGCCCCACCACCTCTAAACTGAATGCCAACTGCAACAAACACAATTGCTAACTTCCAGTCAGAGCAATATCCTGCCTCTATCTGGCCAGCAGACGCTTGTCAGCCAATCAGGTGCACTGTCATACACCCTTTGCCTGCTGTACCATACCTAGCAGGAATTACATAGATTAGCATTCAGGTGGGAGGCTTCGGTTGGACGCAATCGTGAATTGCGTCGTTTAACAGGGACGCTCCGTGTAGGCACATCTCCCACACGGTCCCCTCCCTAACCACTCACCTGTCAACCGCATTGTAGAAGCTGCAAAAAATAAAATTTAAAATCACAAACACTGGTCCACATGACAGCCCAGGGGCCCCAGGTCTCTCTTACTCACTGGGGCCCCCAAACCACCATGCGGCACCTAAAGGGAAGTGCGGGCAAGCCCTGGACCTCTCACCTCCAGGGAACTCGCCCCACCACCTCTAAACTGAATGCCAACTGCAACAAACACAATTGCTAACTTCCAGTCAGAGCAATATCCTGCCTCTATCTGGCCAGCAGACGCTTGTCAGCCAATCAGGTGCACTGTCATACACCCTTTGCCTGCTGTACCATACCTAGCAGGAATTACATAGATTAGCATTCAGGTGGGAGGCTTCGGTTGGACGCAATCGTGAATTGCGTCGTTTAACAGGGACGCCCCGTGTAGGCACATCTCCCACACAGTCCCCTCCCTAACCACTCACCTGTCAACCGCATTGTAGAAGCTGCAAAAAATAAAATTTAAAATCACAAACACTGGTCCACATGACAGCCCAGGGGCCCCAGGTCACTCTCACTCACTGGGGCCCCCAAACCACCATGCGGCACCTAGAGGGAAGTGCGGGCAAGCCCTGGACCTCTCACCTCCAGGGAACTCGCCCCACCACCTCTAAACTGAATGCCAACTGCAACAAACACAATTGCTAACTTCCAGTCAGAGCAATATCCTGCCTCTATCTGGCCAGCAGACGCTTGTCAGCCAATCAGGTGCACTGTCATACACCCTTTGCCTGCTGTACCATACCTAGCAGGAATTACATAGATTAGCATTCAGGTGGGAGGCTTCGGTTGGACGCAATCGTGAATTGCGTCGTTTAACAGGGACGCCCCGTGTAGGCACATCTCCCACACGGTCCCCTCCCTAACCACTCACCTGTCAACCGCATTGTAGAAGCTGCAAAAAATAAAATTTAAAATCACAAACACTGGTCCACATGACAGCCCAGGGGCCCCAGGTCTCTCTCACTCACTGGGGCCCCCAAACCACCATGCGGCACCTAGAGGGAAGTGCGGGCAAGCCCTGGACCTCTCACCTCCGCGGAACTCGCCCCACCACCTCTAAACTGAATGCCAACTGCAACAAACACAATTGCTAACTTCCAGTCAGAGCAATATCCTGCCTCTATCTGGCCAGCAGACGCTTGTCAGCCAATCAGGTGCACTGTCATACACCCTTTGCCTGCTGTACCATACCTAGCAGGAATTACATAGATTAGCATTCAGGTGGGAGGCTTCGGTTGGACGCAATCGTGAATTGCGTCGTTTAACAGGGACGCCCCGTGTAGGCACATCTCCCACACGGTCCCCTCCCTAACCACTCACCTGTCAACCGCATTGTAGAAGCTGCAAAAAATAAAATTTAAAATAACAAACACTGGTCCACATGACAGCCCAGGGGCCCCAGGTCTCTCTCACTCACTGGGGCCCCCAAACCACCATGCGGCACCTAGAGGGAAGTGCGGGCAAGCCCTGGACCTCTCACCTCCAGGGAACTCGCCCCACCACCTCTAAACTGAATGCCAACTGCAACAAACACAATTGCTAACTTCCAGTCAGAGCAATATCCTGCCTCTATCTGGCCAGCAGACGCTTGTCAGCCAATCAGGTGCACTGTCATACACCCTTTGCCTGCTGTATCATACCTAGCAGGAATTACATAGATTAGCATTCAGGTGGGAGGCTTCGGTTGGACGCAATCGTGAATTGCGTCGTTTAACAGGGACGCCCCGTGTAGGCACATCTCCCACACGGTCCCCTCCCTAACCACTCACCTGTCAACCGCATTGTAGAAGCTGCAAAAAATAAAATTTAAAATCAAACACTGGTCCACATGACAGCCCAGGGGCCCCAGGTCTCTCTCACTCACTGGGGCCCCCAAACCACCATGCGGCACCTAGAGGGAAGTGCGGGCAAGCCCTGGACCTCTCACCTCCAGGGAACTCGCCCCACCACTTCTAAACTGAATGCCAACTGCAACAAACACAATTGCTAACTTCCAGTCAGAGCAATATCCTGCCTCTATCTGGCCAGCAGACGCTTGTCAGCCAATCAGGTGCACTGTCATACACCCTTTGCCTGCTGTACCATACCTAGCAGGAATTACATAGATTAGCATTCAGGTGGGAGGCTTCGGTTGGACGCAATCGTGAATTGCGTCGTTTAACAGGGACGCCCCGTGTAGGCACATCTCCCACACGGTCCCCTCCCTAACCACTCACCTGTCAACCGCATTGTAGAAGCTGCAAAAAATAAAATTTAAAATCACAAACACTGGTCCACATGACAGCCCAGGGGCCCCAGGTCTCTCTTATTCACTGGGGCCCCCAAACCACCATGCGGCACCTAGAGGGAAGTGCGGGCAAGCCCTGGACCTCTCACCTCCAGGGAACTCGCCCCACCACCTCTAAACTGAATGCCAACTGCAACAAACACAATTGCTAACTTCCAGTCAGAGCAATATCCTGCCTCTATCTGGCCAGCAGACGCTTGTCAGCCAATCAGGTGCACTGTCATACACCCTTTGCCTGCTGTACCATACCTAGCAGGAATTACATAGATTAGCATTCAGGTGGGAGGCTTCGGTTGGACGCAATCGTGAATTGCGTCGTTTAACAGGGACGCCCCGTGTAGGCACATCTCCCACACCGTCCCCTCCCTAACCACTCACCTGTCAACCGCATTGTAGAAGCTGCAAAAAATAAAATTTAAAATCACAAACACCCATGGGCTGTCATGTGGACCAGTGTTTGTGATTTTAAATTTTATTTTTTGCAGCTTCTACAATGCGGTTGACAGGTGAGTGGTTAGGGAGGGGACCGTGTGGGAGATGTGCCTACACGGGGCGTCCCTGTTAAACAACGCAATTCACGATTGCGTCCAACCGAAGCCTCCCACCTGAATGCTAATCTATGTAATTCCTGCTAGGTATGGTACAGCAGGCAAAGGGTGTGTGACAGTGCACCTGATTGGCTGACAAGCGTCTGCTGGCCAGATAGAGGCAGGATATTGCTCTGACTGGAAGTTAGCAATTGTGTTTGTTGCAGTTGGCATTCAGTTTAGAGGTGGTGGGGCGAGTTCCCTGGAGGTGAGAGGTCCAGGGCTTGCCCGCACTTCCCTCTAGGTGCCGCATGGTGGTTTGGGGGCCCCAGTGAGTGAGAGAGACCTGGGGCCCCTGGGCTGTCATGTGGACCAGTGTTTGTGATTTTAAATTTTATTTTTTGCAGCTTCTACAATGCGGTTGACAGGTGAGTGGTTAGGGAGGGGACCGTGTGGGAGATGTGCCTACACGGGGCGTCCCTGTTAAACGACGCAATTCACGATTGCGTCCAACCGAAACCTCCCACCTGAATGCTAATCTATGTAATTCCTGCTAGGTATGGTACAGCAGGCAAAGGGTGTATGACAGTGCACCTGATTGGCTGACAAGCGTCTGCTGGCCAGATAGAGGCAGGATATTGCTCTGACTGGAAGTTAGCAATTGTGTTTGTTGCAGCACAGCAAGAGTTACCTGACACAGTATCCTCAGAGTGGCAGAAAAAGCATATATAAGTGATCTGTCAAAAAAAAAAAAAAAAAAAACAGTTCTTAAACCAGGCCACGTTGTTCTGAAACAAATATCACAAAAAAATTGGATTGTGCTTACCTTGGGGTATTAACAAGTTAGGGTGAACTTGCTTTTATGTAAAATACTGCAAGTTATATCTTGCTGCCTGTATTTGTGAATTTTGAAGTACTAAGGGATCGCTTCCATAAGCAACTCAGAGCCGTGTGCCTCTGCGTTGCACGTGGTTCCTCGGGGGCGGTGCTGGCGATCCCATTCATTATAATTAATGGGATTGCAGGTGCAAACAGTCCAAAATGCAGGCAACCATGCACTGCGATTCAGTGGTGAAGCTCAGCGCATGTATGCAAACACCAGACAGTGCAGTCTATGTGCTGCCTGCTGTCCGTGCGGTCACGTTTCCATAAGCGTGGCTGAAAGTGCGCATATGGAAATGAGCCCTAAGGATTATTATTGTTTCATGTTTGACCCAAGGAGACTGTGTTGGGGTGAACTGATTGTTACATAAAATACTGCTGTTTTTTGTAAACAAACATAAACTTTCACTCTTCTCAATTTATTTTAGTAGTGTTTGGCTTGCTGGGAGCTTAAGGTATTGCACAGATAAGCCAAAAACAACTGAGACAGAATACCTTATGAAGCAAGTGTTTGCCTCAGGAACAAGATAGAAAAAAAAATCAATCCGGGCACCCATTAAATGTCATACAGGCAGCAGTTTATAGTACTACTCACTAGATAAGGTTTCCCCCACTGGACTGGATGATCAATGGTACCTAAATAAATAAAGTAATGCTAAAAGCAAAATGGTGAAAATCTGCTAAATACCCAGGAAGGATAATGATTATACCATTTTCTGTATTTCTACCAATCTACAGTACATAAGCACAGGCACAGGGAGAAGAGAACCTTGCACTATGGAGCTTACAATCTTCAATAAATGGTGCTGGATTTAATTCTTTTTTTTTAATTCCTGTGAAGAAGATAACTTCCTGCACTGCCATGTATAGGGGCAAAAGTAATTTTTTATGACAATATTCACAGAAAAATTACTACAATTTTTAGGACCTGTACCACAACTCCAATGAGTCACACGTTTACATACACATAGATTTTGCTGCTGTTGAGGCAGGCCTAACGGCTGCAGCCCTGCCTCTCGCTGCCTCTCCCCCGCCCCTCTCAGCGAAGGTAGACTGAGAGGGGCGGGGGAGAGGCGGAGTTACTCGCCGACAGACGCGTGTGAGGCAAGACTGCGGCCATTAGCCATGCCTCAATGCGGAAGTGATCCCCCGCTGCACGGAGGGGATTTGGGAGGTAAGGGACCCCCGTTTAGCCGCGGGATAGCGGCGATTTAGCAGGGGCACACATGCCCCTGCTGAATATAAGCACTGGAGCGAGATTTATTCTCGCTTCAGTGTCTCTTTAAGGACCAGAGTCGTCCTTTCATTATTGTGAGCTGTGATTACTGTGTTTGGCTCACAGTAATCAGAAGACAATAATGCGAGATGCGGAAGCTCTGCTGTCACTGAGACAGCAGAGTGAACAGGTGCAGCGACAGAACAGTGGCTCGAACAGCAAGGACAGAGCGAGTGTGCGGCGGTGAATAGTTGAAATCTACGTCCTTTAAGAGCCACACGGCCACCAGCAGAACGCAGATTTCAACTACGTCGGTAAAGAAGCAATTAACTATGCCTTTTAGCCACCTGATTTCAGAAACTGATGTCAAGCCTTTAGTGGATAACAGAGCTGAAATTAAAACTGTTCTTTTACTTAATTGTTATAACCTTATGCTGCGCCACAAACCACTTACAATACATCAACCCCAACATGGGGCTCTCAAGTTGCACAGAACGTCCCTTAACAATATTCACAATTAATATATCATAAAAGAAATCCTATTAGGGCACTGTGTAAAATCCAGACCAAATATTGTTATGTATATAAAACAGAGCAGGGACAAGGTCCGCCAGCACCCAAGGCTGAGACACCAAAGTGCGCCCCTCCATCCCTCCCACCTCAGCTGTCACACACGGATTGCTATTAGACTAAGAGGGCCACAGGGCCCACAACCTCCCCAACACCTTAATATCTAGTTATCTGGCTTGCAGTCACTGCTATGTATCCCCTTTTCTTATTTCTTTCTGCTTCATACACAATTAGGAATGACAGCTGAATGAATTGTGCGCCCCCTCCTACACAGCGCCCTGAGGCTGTAGCCTCTCCAGCCTATGCCTCGGCCCAGCCCTGATATAAAAGTCTACTGCGCGCTTCCAGACTCACAACCTGTAAAAGACAGCTTAACATAGTGTAATACTGCTTCACTTAAGCTTCACTCATGCTTCACAAAAAAGCCGTGCAAGTGCCAAATGGTGCAATACTGTGTTCCCACCAACCCGCAAAAAGAGAGGCTCACCAGATGCAAACCACCTCTCTATCAGGTGGGGGTCTTGCATAAACTGTATGTTTCACTCGGTCGTCAGTGATCCATACCCAACATCAGCTTATAAAATCCGGCCTTTAATTCTTCAATAAAACATATAAAATATAATTGCGCAATATGTCAGTTCAATTTAAAATCACAGCAGCGCTTCTCGCGCACTTCAGCAACTTACAAGATCCGGATTAACATTTAGTGTACCCCAGTGGTGTTTCTCATGGGCCCGGTGCTATTCCTACAGTTACCGTACGAGGCATCCTGCTATCTCGGTTCCCCGCGCTCTCCAGGTCCTTCTGCATCCCGCTGCCTTCCGCTCTGCGTCTGACACAAGTCATGTGAGAAACACCACGCCTGAGGCAAGTCACGTGAGCGGAAGGCAGTGGGATGCGAAAAGACCTGGAGAGCGCGGGGAACCGAGAGAGCTGGATGACAAGAACGGTATCTGTAGCGACAGCACCAGGCCCATGAGAAACACCACTGGGATATGGTAAATGCTAATCTGGATCTTGTAAGTTGCTGTAGTGCGCGAGAAGCGCTGTTGTGATTTTAAATTGAACTGAATGCAATGAAATGTTATGTTTTATTGAAGAATTTTATACACTGATGTTTATGTATGGATCACTGACGACAGAGTGAAACATACAGTTTATGCGAGACCCCCACCTGATATAGAGGTGGTTTGCATCTGGTGGGCCTCTCTGTTTTCAGGGTGGTGGGAACACAGTATTGCACCGTTTGGCACTTGCACTGCTTTTTTGGTGAAGCATGAGTGAAGCATAAATGTTCTTTTACATACCTGTGTGTGGCTATGAGGCTTGACATAGTGCGCCTGCACAGAGAACTCCATGTTCAGTGAATTATTAAAGATACGTTCATACTTACCTTCCTCCCTTATTGTCTTTTATCTGTTTATGCTATTTATTTGAGCGCCTCTCGTATTTTTTTTTTATCTCCATAAATAATACCCCTGTGTGGGGGGTTTTGAATATTATGTCTTGCACCTAAGATTCATTTTCTGAGAGCAGCGACCAGAGCAAGGCCAAGAAGGGATGGCACCTCCCCACATGCACTATTAAGTGGATGCCTGAATAGCAACCCATCTTTGTGAGTATCACACCTCCTATGTACTGTTTGTGACATCCGGTACATAACGTTACTACACCAGATTGGGTTCCAGTTGTCCCTGTGCTCTTTTTCCTTGTCTGGCTCTTCAACTTTCACACAAAACACTGACATTTAGCAGTACTAGAAAATGCTTGTCAGCCTCTCCTGTTTATTTGTTGGGTGCTTGCATCTGGATGGAAGCATCCAGCACTTGCGATGGTCTCATACAAGTACATCTGAGCCAGTGGTAGCCGCATTCAGACATGACATGCAACTTTTTTTTACCGTACAGTAACGGTACCATGTGTCAACTGTCGATATGCATGTGGTTACAAATGCTCCCACGTGTTCGCAATATTTTGCAACTGCAAGGCGCTTGTTCTTGGCAATTGGATAGATAAATGGTGCATTAAATGTTCCGTTTTGCCGTTGGTGTGAAGAGCCCTGTCAACATGCAGGTGTATATTAAGGCCTAAAATCAAATTCCCTACCCTTTTGCTTGACACAGACTGGCTGCGTTGACTGAATTGGCTTCAATTAACCAAGACCTGTGCGATAAAAACTTCATGTTTGGTAATTCATCTCATGCGCTCGGAGGCCCTGGGGTAAATGTCCAGTTTACCCCTATTGAAGCGCTGGTGTAACCCCCAAAAGAAGGTTACAAAATATTATTGCAGATTTGCATTCTGGAAAATGGCCACAAGATGGCAGCACTGAGTATCTAGGCCTATGGAACCCAATACGCGCATGGGAGGAAGAGTAAGCGTCAGACAGGTTGCATAGACTGTTGCTAAGTGATCCAATATGCAAATTAGGGGAATTTGCTGGAACTTTCCAGAAACCCAGAGTGGCCAGTCAGGGAGCTACTGCGCAGGCTCAAGGGGTGATGTAGCCGGAGGGAACAGGCTGAGATGAGAGAGAGCGCGTGAGAGAGGAGAGAGAGAAGGACTTACGCCAGGAGCTGGTGGTGCAGAGTAGGCAGGAGGTGACACAGAGAGGCTGTAGCAGTCGCCCGGACAGTAGGAGGGGACCCAGCGGCCATAGAGAGACCAGCGCATACTAGTAAGGACAGCGGCAGCAGGTTGGACAGACCGAAGGCCGGAGGAGGCAGACCTTGCCCATACCCGAGCCATACCAGAGGCCACAGACAGATGAGTACAGGCCTGCGGGCAGGGGCGAGCCTGGGGTGCCTGGCACCTGGGTGCAAGATTTTCTCTGGCGCCTATGGGAGTGGTTAAATTTACCGCGCCCAACCACATAACCACACCAGTGTCCTGCCTAATCACACCCACACCTTCCACCTCTTTCCGCATGCATGTGATACCCCATTCCTACCCCTCTTCCATGGGCTTGCTCCTGGCTGGCTTTGGCTTCCTGCGAGTCTGCTAGTCTCTGGACTGACTCAGGCTGAGAGGCTCTGCGAGTGCGACGCAGTCACACACTGCGTATTTATGGCTGCCTGCGGCCACCCTACTCTCGCTGTCGTAGGCTCCTCCCCCCGCCAAGCCCAAGCGTGAGGTGGGCTGCCTGTATCTTTCCCGTTGCGCCACGCAGCCTGCCAGTGTTACCAACCTTTCACGTTATTTTTTTACTGACAAATACCTAAAAATTTACTGACAAAAGATTATTTTTACTGACAAAATTTCCCCACTAAATGCACATAAGAGACAGCTTTTCCCCATGTAAATGCACATAACAAGAGACAGCTTTTCCCCATGTAAATGCACATAAGAGACCGCTTTTCACCAGCAAATGCACATAACAAGAGACCGCTTTTCCCCAGCAAATGCACATAACAAGAGACCGCTTTTTCCCAGCAAATGCACATAACAAGAGACCGCTTTTCCCCAGCAAATGCACATAACAAGAGACCGCTTTTCCCCAGCAAATGCACATAACAAGAGACCGCTTTTCCCCAGCAAATGCACATAACAAGAGACCGCTTTTCACCAGCAAATGCACATAATAAGACAGCTTTTCACCAGCAAATGCACATAATAAGACAGCTTTTCACCAGCAAATGCACATAATAAGACAGCTTTTCACCAGCAAATGCACATAAGAAGACAGCTTTTCACCAGCAAATGCACATAAGAAGACAGCTTTTCACCAGCAAATGCACATAAGAGAGATTTTCACCAGTAAATGCACATAATGACAAACAGACAGGATAGGTAGCCAGGGGGTATCTGTGCCCAGGATAGGTAGCCTGGGGGTATGTGCGCCCAGGATAGGTAGCCAGGGGGTATGTGCGCCCAGGATAGGTAGCCAGGGGGTATGTGCGCCCTGGATAGGTAGCCAGGGGGTATGTGCGCCCAGGATAGGTAGCCAGGTGGTATCTGTGCCCAGGATAGGTAGCCAGGGGGTATGTGCGCCCAGGATAGGTAGCCAGGTGGTATCTGTGCCCAGGATAGGTAGCCAGGTGGTATCTGTGCCCAGGATAGGTAGCCAGGTGGTATCTGTGCCCAGGATAGGTAGCCAGGGGGTATGTGCGCCCAGGATAGGTAGCCAGGTGGTATCTGTGCCCAGGATAGGTAGCCAGGTGGTATCTGTGCCCAGGATAGGTAGCCAGGTGGTATCTGTGCCCAGGATAGGTAGCCAGGGGGTATGTGCGCCCAGGATAGGTAGCCAGGTGGTATCTGTGCCCAGGATAGCTAGTGAGTGACAGGAGCGCGCCCCGCCGCCGCCGCTCCCTCCTCCGCTCCCCCCTCACCTTTCAGCAGCCCTTAGTCAGACCTCAATCAGCGGGCGACCCGACCAGGAAAAGGGCGCCGGACGCACCCGCTCTATATGCGGAAGTGATGTCACTTCCGCATATCAGTGCGGCGTGCTAGGTCCTAGCGCCCGCCCGCCTGATCGAGGTCTGACGCGGCGGCTAGAGGGAGGGAGCTTGAAGCCACAGGGGGAGAGCGAGGCCGGGCGAGCGGGGCCGGGCGGCGCCTCTCAGAGGCAGGCGCCTGGGTGCCTTGCACCCGCAGCACCCGCCCAGGCTCGGCCCTGCCTGCGGGCCAACCCTAAGCCACCTAGTGTGTTTCAAAGTGGTGTTACTAGAGACTGTTAGTGTGAGAAAGCTTTCCACACACAGCGACATTGAACTTAGAGAAGATACTGTTGATTTGCATGCAGCTTGGATCTCTTGCTTTCCCCATCCATCCACGATTGATTTATATTAATGAACTGCATTGGCTGATGCTGTGATTTGCCGTATATATAGCCTGATCGAGATGCCGGCGTGTGACTGTGGTGAAGTGTGGTGACGGATGTGGTTGTGTTGTGACGGGGTGGCCATCCAATGTATTTTTTTATTTTTTACTGTTTAGATTAATCAAGTTTGGTTCCTTTTTGTAATAGTAAATTTTGATACCATTTTGAAATAATAATTGTTTTTCAAGTTTTTGGGAGTGCATGCCCCACCATTTAATGCTTACACTACCGTAATTTTGATTATTAAGATACTGTTCATGATAAGAAGTACATTGCATGTTCAGGCCTAGCTGCTGCTTATAGACTGTCATAAGCCTCCCTAAAGTACCCGCATAGCTGATGCAGCCCCCGCCAGCATTAAGGTCTAGTTGATAAAGAGACATTGTCCCTGTCAAGTCCGTTTCGAGTCAGGAGTTGAGTTACAAGTTCTTCAATTGATGTGTTCTACAGAGTTAACAGGAGTGTGATATTTAAAGTGAACCTGTCAGCATTACAGTGGAAGAGCAACCAGGTGATATCTGAGCAAGATACAGAGTTAACAGATTTGGATTGCAGGATTTGCATCGACTCTAATTCAGAGTTCATCCAGCTTTAATGACAAAGTGCACTTAAACAGAGTCCTATTATAGTGGGAAGGTGTTGATGGTGTAGAGGGGTGCATCGGTCACTTTGTATTTTATTTTATTTGTCTTTGTTTTGCTTTAACACTTTTTGATTGTTTGCTTTATCTTTTATTTTGTTTGTTGTTTTGGGGAGCCCAATCTAGAGGGGAGGTATTCTGAGGAGAGTGTATTGAGTGCTACAAAATACAGCCTAAAGAGTATATAAGATCTTGAAGCAAGGTAAATGTCCTGATTGGACAGCCAACGAACTGTGAACTACTCAGTACCCTATTGCGAATTGTCACAAGTTTTCCCCAAGGTTTTGCTGAGCAAAAGAACTTTAACTTAGTTGAGAGAGACTGAGAACTGATCCGATACTGGACTGAATTGCTCAGAAGACCAGTCCTATCCCCAGCCCACGCCCAACATCGGTACTGTGCATTGTATATGCTGTAAAGTGGTTGATTGTTGTACGAGAAGACCTATTGTAGCTCACTATAATTTCTGTGTAACTAACCATTTCCTTCTGCAGGTTTTACCGGTGCACCGGCAGTGAAGACCAGAAGATTGTGTTATTTGACCTTTGATGTGCAATTGTAATTTGATAATTGATTGATTCCTTTCTACAGTGACCACTGTTAGGTCACAAATAAATCTGAGTCAGTTTCTGGTAGATTACACTTAGCCAAGTGCCTGGTGCTCACGGATAAAGCGGGTTACACCAGCCCTGAATATTATTGAGTAAAGACCATATTCCCCCACCATACTTTGCATATAATAGCATATACTCCCCCAGTCCCAATTAACCACTTGAGGACCGCCCCCAGCCGATGGGCGGCGGCAAAGTCCGGGCCCAAACGACCGCAATACGCCCATCGGCGGGGGCGGCTGCGTGGGTGGCTATGCGGCGATCGCGTCATTCGTGACGCGATCAGCCGCCGGGGACTGGCTCCGCCCACCGCTCGTAGTAACCCGCCGGCCGTTCGGAAGCGCCGGCGGGTTACTAGCACCCGGATCGCCACATGAAAATAGTATAATAGGCTTTGTAATGTATACAAAGCCTATTATACTGGCTGCCTCCTGCCCTGGTGGTCCCAGTGTCCGAGGGACCACCAGGGCAGGCTGCAGCCACCCTAGTCTGCACCCAAGCACACTGATTCCCCCCCCCCTGCCCCCTGATCGCCCACAGCACCCCTCAGACCCCCCCCTGCCCACCCCCCAGACCACTGTTTGCACCCAGTCACCCCCCTAATCACCCATCAATCACTCCCTGTCACTATCTGTCAACGCTATTTTTTTTTTATCCCCCCCCCCCTGCCCACTGCCCCCTCCTGATCACCCCCCCCACCCCTCAGATTCTCCCCAGACCCCCCCCCCAGACCCCTCCCCCCGTGTACTGTATGCATCTATCCCCCCTGATCACCTGTCAATCACCTGTCAATCACCCGTCAATTACCCGTCAATCACCCGTCAATCACCCCCTGTCTCTGCTACCCATCAATCAGCCCCTAACCTGCCCCTTGCGGGCAATCTGATCACCCACCCACACCAATAGATCGCCCGCAGATCCGACATCAGATCACCTCCCAAATCCATTGTTTACATCTATTCTCTCCTCTAAACACCCACTAATTACCCATCAATCACCTATCAATCACCCCCTATCACCACCTGTCACTGTTACCCATCAGATTAGACCCTAATCTACCCCTTGCGGGCACCCAATCACCCGCCCACACGCTCAGATTGCCCTCAGACCCCCCTTTATCAATTCGCCAGTGCAATATTTACATCTGTTATTCCCTGTAATAACCCACTGATCACCTGTCAATCACCTATCAATCACCCCCTGTCACTGCCACCCATCAATCACCCCCTGTCACTGCCACCCATCAATCAGCCCCTAACCTGCCCCTTGCGGGCAATCTGATCACCCACCCACACCAATAGATCGCCCGCAGATCCGACATCAGATCACCTCCCAAATCCATTGTTTACATCTATTCTCTCCTCTAAACACCCACTAATTACCCATCAATCACCTATCAATCACCACCTGTCACTGTTACCCATCAGATTAGACCCTAATCTACCCCTTGCGGGCACCCAATCACCCGCCCACACGCTCAGATTGCCCTCAGACCCCCCTTTATCAATTCGCCAGTGCAATATTTACATCTGTTATTCCCTGTAATAACCCACTGATCACCTGTCAATCACCTATCAATCACCCCCTGTCACTGCCACCCATCAATCACCCCCTGTCACTGCCACCCATCAATCAGCCCCTAACCTGCCCCTTGCGGGCAATCTGATCACCCACCCACACCAATAGATCGCCCGCAGATCCGACATCAGATCACCTCCCAAATCCATTGTTTACATCTATTCTCTCCTCTAAACACCCACTAATTACCCATCAATCACCTATCAATCACCACCTGTCACTGTTACCCATCAGATTAGACCCTAATCTACCCCTTGCGGGCACCCAATCACCCGCCCACACGCTCAGATTGCCCTCAGACCCCCCTTTATCAATTCGCCAGTGCAATATTTACATCTGTTATTCCCTGTAATAACCCACTGATCTCCTGTCAATCACCTATCAATCACCCCCTGTCACTGCCACCCATCAATCACCCCCTGTCACTGCCACCCATCAATCAGCCCCTAACCTGCCCCTTGCGGGCAATCTGATCACCCACCCACACCAATAGATCGCCCGCAGATCCGACATCAGATCACCTCCCAAATCCATTGTTTACATCTATTCTCTCCTCTAAACACCCACTAATTACCCATCAATCACCCATCAATCACCCCCTATCACCACCTGTCACGGTTACCCATCAGATTAGACCCTAATCTGCCCCTTGCGGGCACCCAATCACCCGCCCACACCTCAGAACGTCCTCAGACCCCAGCCCTGATCACCTCGCTAGTGCATTGCTTGCATCTATTTCCCCCCTCTAATCACACCTTGAGACACCCATCAATCACCTCCTGTCACCCCCTAGCACACCTACCCATCAGATCAGGCCCTAATTTGCCCCGTGTGGGCTCCTGATCACTCGGCCAAACCCTCAGGTCCCCCTCAGACCCCCTTCCGATCACCTCCCCAGTGCATTGATTGCATCTATTTTCCCCTCTAACCGCCCCCTGAGACACCCATCAATCACCTCCTGTCACCCCCTAGCACTCCTATCCATCAGATCAGGCCCAAAACATCCTGTCATCTAAGAGGCCACCCTGCTTATGACCGGTTCCACAAAATTTGCCCCCTCATAGACCACCTGTCATCAAAATTTGCAGATGCTTATACCCCTGATCAGTCATTTTGAGAAATTTGGTTTCCAGACTACTCACAGTTTTGGGCCCGTAAAATGCCAGGGCAGTATAGGAACCCCACAAGTGACCCCATTTTAGAAAGAAGACACCCCAAGGTATTCTGTTAGGTGTATGATGAGTTCATAGAAGATTTTATTTTTTGTCACAAGTTAGCGGAAATTGATATGTATTGTTTTTTTTTTCACAAAGTGTCATTTTCCGCTAACTTGTGACAAAAAAAAAATCTTCTATGAACTCACCATACTCCTAACAGAATACCTTGGGGTGTCTTCTTTCTAAAATGGGGTCACTTGTGGGGTTCCTATACTGCCCTGGCATTTAAGGGGCCCTAAACCGTGAGCAGTAGTCTAGAATCCAAAGGCCTCAAAATGACCTGTGAATAGGACGTTAGGCCCCTTAGCGCACCTAGGTTGCAAAAAAGTGTCACACATGTGGTATCGCCGTACTCAGAAGAAGTAGTATATTGTGTTTTGGGGTGTATTTTTACACATACCCATGCTGGGTGGGAGAAATCTCTCTGTAAAAGGACAATTGTGTGTAAAAAAAAATCAAACAATTGTCATTTACAGAGATATTTCTCCCACCCAGCATGGGTATGTGTAAAAATACACCCCAAAACACATTATACTACTTCTCCTGAGTACGGCGGTACCACATGTGTGGCACTTTTTTGCACCCTAAGTGCGCTAAGAGGCCCAAAGTCCAATGAGTACCTTTAGGATTTCACAGGTCATTTTGCGACATTTGGTTTCAAGACTACTCCTCACGGTTTAGGGCCCCTAAAATGCCAGGGCAGTATAGGAACCCCACAAATGACCCCATTTTAGAAAGAAGACACCCCAAGGTATTCCGTTAGGAGTATGGTGAGTTCATAGAAGATTTTATTTTTTGTCATAAGTTAGCGGAAAATGACACTTTGTGAAAAAAAACAATTAAAATCAATTTCCGCTAACTTGTGACAAAAAAAAAAATCTTCTATGAACTCACCATCCTCCTAACGGAATACCTTGGGGTGTCTTCTTTCTAAAATGGGGTAATTTGTGGGGTTCCTATACTGTCCTGGCATTTTAGGGGCCCTAAACCGCGAGGAGTAGTCTTGAAACGAAATTTCTCAAAATGACCTGTGAAATCCTAAAGGTACTCATTGAACTTTGGGCCCCTTAGCGCAGTTAGGGTGCAAAAAAGTGCCACACATGTGGTATCGCCGTACTCAGGAGAAGTAGTATAATGTGTTTTGGGGTGTATTTTTCCACATACCCATGCTGAGTGGCAGAAATATCTCTATAAATAGACAATTGTGTGTAAAAAAAATAAAACAATTGTCATTTATGGAGATATTTCTCCCACCCAGCATGGGTATGTGTAAAAATACACCCCAAAACACATTATACTACTTCTCCTGAGTACGGCAATACCACATGTGTGGCACTTTTTTGCAGCCTAACTGCGCTAAGGGGCCAAAAGTCCAATGAGCATCTTTAGGCTTTACAGGGGTGCTTACAATTAGGCACCCCCCAAAATGCCAGGACAGTGAACACACCCCACAAATGACCCCATTTTGGAAAGTAGACACTTCAAGGTATTCAGAGAGGAGCATAGTGAGTCCGTGGCAGATTTCATTTTTTTTTGTTGCAAGTTAGAAGAAATGGAAACTTTTTTTTTTTCTTTTTTTTGTCAGAAAGTGTCATTTTCCGCTAACTTGTGACAAAAAATAAAATCTTCTATGAACTCACCATGCCTCTCACTGAATACTTTGGGATGTCTTCTTTCCAAAATGGGGTCATTTGGGGGGTATTTGTACTATCCTGGAATTTTAGCCCCTCATGAAACCTGACAGGTGCGCAGAAAAGTCAGAGATGCTTGAAAATGGGAAAATTCACTTTTTGCACCATAGTTTGTAAACGCTATAACTTTTACCCAAACCAATAAATATACACTGAATGGGGTTTTTTTTAATCAAAAACATGTTTGTCCACATTTTTCGCGCTGCATGTATACAGAAATTTTACTTTATTTGAAAAATGTCAGCACAGAAAGTTAAAAAAATCATTTTTTTGCCAAAATTCATGTCTTTTTTGATGAATATAATAAAAAGTAAAACTCGCAGGAGCAATCAAATAGCATCAAAAGAAAGCTGTATTAGTGACAAGAAAAGGAGGTAAAATTCATTTAGGTGGTAGGTTGTATGAGCGAGCAATAAACCGTGAAAGCTGCAGTGGTCTGAATGGAAAAAAAGGCTCTGGTCCTTAAGGGGCGAAAAGACTGTGGTCCTGAAGTGGTTAAATGACAAATGAAGTGAGAAGAATATAAAAGATGCCATATTTACTTCCTTTTAAACAATACCTGTTGCCTGGCAACCCTACTGGTTTATTTGGCTGCAGTAGTGTCTGAATCACACCAGAAACAAGTAAGCAGTCTTGGCAGATCTGACAATAATGTCAGAAACACCTGATCTGCATATGCTTGCTCGGGGACTATGGCTAAATGTATTAGAGGCAGAGGATCAGTAGGACTGCCAGGCAACTGGTATTGCTTAAAAGAAAATAAATACGGCAGCCTCCATATCTCTCTCACTTCAGTTGTCCTTTAACCTCCTTGGCGGTATGGACGAGCTCAGCTCGTCCATGACCGCTGGAGGGCGCTGCTCAGGCTCAGTTTAGGCGTGATAAGTTTAGGCATGATAAGTTTAGGTGTGATAAGTTTAGGAGTGATAAGTTTAGGCGTGATAAGTTTAGGGGTGATAACTATAGCACCACCTGGGTTAGCACTGCAGTACACAGCTGATCAAAAGTTTTGCGTTAGCAGTCTGGTGCACTTCGCATAGAGTTTAATGCCGCTGCTTTGCGTGCTGGACTTTGCGCGCGATCTAAATTTATCTAAACTTATTACGCCTAAACTTATCACGCCTAAACTGGCTTTTCACCAGCGTGGTGCAATGGTTATCACGCCTAAAGTCTTTTAGGCGTGCTAACTGGGTTAGCACCGCTTTGTGAATCGAGCCCAAAGTATAAAAATGTAAAGTGGACCTGAACTCCTGTACGTGTTTAGAGCTTAGCCTGTCTAATTCCCCCTTATATGTGACTAATGACAAGTGTAATTTGATCTCTCAGCTTTGTCAGCTCAGAAATCTTGGCAGAGTAGCTAATTTGTAAACACAGCATGTTAACCCTAAGTAGACACTAGAGATGTGGCGATCGGTTCCCGAACCGTTCGCCGGCGAACATCTCCAAATCCCTGGGGCTCTTACTACTTCCAGGTCGCACTGACCCGGAGTAGTACGCCTGCGCTGCCCGGCGGAGCGCGTCCTAGATTGCGCTCCTGTTGCCGGGCACTTTCTGCGCGTGTGCGTGACGTCATGAACGACGTCACGCTCATGCGCAGAGAGTGCCCAGCAACAGGAGCGCGATCTAGGACGCGCTCCGCCAGGCAGCGCAGGCGTACTACTCCGGGTCAGTGCGACCTGGAAGTAGTAAGAGCTCCAGAGATGTTTGCCGGGCGAACAGTTCGCCACATCTCTAGTAGACACACCACAGATTTATTGAAGGATTTATATCAGCTGTAATAAATTCTAGGTTATTATGCTGTTGCTTATCTTTTTGAGCAGAGAGTAAGTTCTAAGTTCAGGTCCGCTTCAAAAGAAATTATATATATGCCCAGTGGACACATATTTTCTAGTATATTCATGTATTTTGGAAAGCAGGTGAATACTACATTAAAAATTCAGTATACTATATAAGCAAATTGTTATATATAATTTATTCTGCTATGAAGTACACGTTAAGATCCCAGAGCATTCCCCTTGAAGGAGAGGCATAAATGTGTAGTTACAAAAGCATGAATGAATCACCACCAGAAGTCAACAAATAGTTTTGCACTCATTTGCCTTCTATTTCAATGTGTGATCATGCAACAGCACCCTTAGCACATTCTCGGGCAGAAACAAATACATTATGCAAATAGATTTTCAATACCACTGAAAAGCGTCTTTTGCGTCTGTCAACATTACAAGGGAAAAAAACATGCTGAGACAGGCTTACAATACTTCACCAAGTTGGAAACCCATAAACAAAAAATGCTGGGAAACAAAAATTCAAATACCAGGAATCTCCTATAACGCTAAGAATAGAGCCACCAAAGGGTAAGACCAAGAAAAGTCAGCTTTTCCACTACAAAACACTTAACACACTTCCAAGGATTTTTCCTCCCTGCAGGAATATAGGAAGGTCATGTCAGGTACAGCCCAAGCTCAGTTCTCTGTCTTCTGTGCTTCCTTCGCAATCAAATAGCATTTGACATATGAGATTTACTACTTGTCTGAGGCACACAATTAAGCTAAACAACAAACTTGAAGAATAAGAGTACCTTTGTAGTGTTATTAACCATAAACTATGAACTGAGTAGCTGTATATATGTATACAGTATATATTCATTCCTGGAAACATTTTTGGGAGTGCAGCAGTGGAACTTTTGCTGAACATACTGCTGAAATACTAATCCAGCGACTGAAGAATTACTGTGGCCTAAGGGGTACTGTTCTTAGCTGGTTTCAGACCTTCCTATCTGGCAGGACACAGCAAGTATGTCTGGGCACACACTACTCTAATCCAGTGCCACTTGCCTATGGAGTTCCACAGGGTTCTGTACTATCACCATTACTCTTTGCAGTCTACATGCTCCCACTGGGCAAAATAATCCAGAACTATGGTTTAGGATACCATTGTTATGCAGATGCCACACAACTGTATCTGTCCTTCAAGCCTGGCACCCAAGACCCATCAGCATCCATAAATGCGTGTCTAGTGGATTTACAAAATTGGATGAACACCAGCTGGCTGAGGCTGAACTCTGACAAAACAGAGGTGTTGGTGGTAGGTGGTCCACACATGATGGATAAAGTTCAAAACGCTCACCACCTCAAACTAGCAATTGGGGGAGATACTGTACAGTATAAAGACTCTGTGCGAAACCTTGGGGTGATCCTGGATGGAAATCTAAAACTCAGACAGCAGGTATCAGCTGTCGTCAAGTCTTCCTTCTTCCATCTAAGAAATATAGCGAAAATAAAACACCTAATCCCAGCTGAAGACCTACCTGCCCTGGTTCACGCATTTGTATCCTCCCGCCTAGACTACTGCAACGCCCTGTTAATCGGATCTACAGATAAGGTTCTGCGCCCCTTACAGCTAGTACAGAATGCTGCAGCCAGACTCCTAGCCAATGCCCCCCGCAGCTCACACATCACCCCAGTACTGCAAACTCTTCACTGGTTGCCAGTAAAATGGAGAATCAATTTTAAGATCTGCCTGCTGACATTCAAGGCTCTACACCACATGGGACCCAAATACATAGCGGATCTATTGGAACTTTATGCCCCTCCACGCATCCTCCGCTCTGCCAACAAGATGAAGCTGGTTATTCCCAGGATACACTTAACATTTGGTGCTCGGGCCTTTTCCTATGCAGCCCCTACTCTATGGAACTCACTTCCACAATCAGTACGAGAGGCTCCTTCTCTGGACAGCTTTAAAAAAAGGCTAAAAACTCACCTCTTTTCCCTAGCCTTTGAGACTGCATAATGCAGGGTCACAGCGCTTTGAGTCCCCAGGGAGAAAAGCGCTATATAAATATTATTGTTGTTATTGTTATTGATTGGTGTGTACTGCTCTTATAAAGAGGAGAGGTTGGAATTTTGCACAAATGGAACCAAGCTGCAAGAACTGCATTAGAAAGCTGGAATACACTACAGGGGATCCTGGAAAGCTGGAGCAAACTACGGATGCCAATGATAAGCTTGGACATACTGGGGGGAGAGCAAACACTGTAATACTGCTGATATCAATAGACCCTATTGGTATTCACTGGGTATGACAGATACACTATGGGGACACTGGAAAACTGGATATGCTGTAGGGGTGCACTGGGATATCAGAGGTACACTGTGGGGGGCACCGGAATGCTGGAGATACATTTAATGAGTACACTTGAAGACAAGGACATCCTACGAAAATAAATTGAGAGGCTGTGGACACTATGAGGGGAGGCTGAGGCACATGCTATTGTAAGACACTCGACTAGGCAGCTGGTGACATACTTAGGGCTTGCACTGTGAGGTGTCAGGTTCCTGTTGGTCCTGGCACCAGTGGAAAAAGTGCCCCCACCCCCTCCTGGGCACAGGATCTAAGTTGTAACTGATTTTGACCTCAGCATTCAGTAAGAGTCAGTGGGCTGCTACCCCTGCTGGTCAGCAGAATACTATGCTGCACAACGTGACTATCTTTGGGGTTACCCAGCTGGAGACAGAACAGAAGGGCAAACTCTACAGTGTGGAGAAGATAGAATAGTGTTGCGTTGAGATGAAGGCTGTTGGCTGCTAGAGTAAAGTCAAGGCTAAAGGCAAAGGTCAGGACTGGTGGCTAAATGTACCTCTTATTTGCATGTGTACATATTGTACAGGACTTCAGAGATGGGTCCTGGATGGGAGATATATTTTTCCAGTTTTTGACTCTGGCTCCCCTAGACATACAGCTGAGGAAGGAGTCAGGGGATAGTTTGCAGCCTCAGGGTTGTACTTCCTTTAGTTGCCCAGGGCCCGGACTCTGGAATGGAAAGGTTGGGCGGGCTCTTCCATTCCACACCAGGGATTGTTTCGGGATAGCCTCAGCTAAAATCCTGACTGGCACACAAGAGGTTAACCTCACCTGCAGATGGGACTTTATTTTTGACTGAGCTCTGGGAAAGGAAGGGGAATTGTTTTTCTGAGCAGGTGTGTTACTGAGCTGGGGAGAAAAGCTGTGTCAGGCTGTGTGCAAAGCTCCTGGCTGGACTTCCCAGAGCTGCAGGGAAGGTTGCCCTGCTAAAGAAAGACCCTGAGGTGTGTCAGTAAGTGGACTGTATTTTGCAAGGATTTTAAAGTTTGGTTGCTAAAGATAAGCTGGACTATTTTTTGACTTGCAAAGTGAACTGCATAATTTTGGATGAAGCTGCATTTTATTTTTTCTGTTTTGACTTTTGGTGGATGCCAGACTCTTGTTTGAATTAAACAAAGCTTTTGTTTTGAACTGTGAAGCTGCCTAAACTGAGTGAACGTGATCCCAGATCCCCTGAATATCACAATATGTATTTTAAATTATACCATTTTTCATGAGATCGGTCCTTTATGTACTTTTTTGCCTGCTAGTGGCTTAAAAACATTTTATTGATAAAGTGTGAAAAAATCTCCTAATATAAAAGACGATTTAATTAAGGCCCTTGGGACATATTTAAAAAGAACTGCCAATCATTTAGAAGATTGGTAGTTTTTGCTTAAAACAAACCTGAAGTGAAAAAAACGATTACAAAAATAAATAGGTACCTCAGTAGAGGCAAGCTTCTGGACCATATACAGGTTTGCTTTAATCACTTTTTAAAATCAGGGCATTTTGATTTATATGAAGGTGATCACTACTTTAATCCCGTCTCAGAATTGCTATAAAGCTCTGATCAGAAACTACACTCAACCGAATTTAATAACTGGTTGAAAGCCTAATATACAGTGGTACCCACCCACTCACCTGCATTGCAACGATGGCAAAAGTTCTGATAAGCGTTCAGAATTCCACTACAGCCTACAGTTTTCTCCATGTTTAAAGTGGTGAAAGATTTCTGAACAATAAAGACACAATGGCCCATATGCAATTAACTGCAATTAACTTTTTCTCCTACATTTTCTCCTAGGTTATATTTTTACACCTTCTCAATAAAATGCCTTTTAAACCACCAGCAATCAGGAAAATATCTAAACTAATTTTGTTAGTAGAAAAGGGGAAAGAGGTGCCCAATAGGAGTAAAATATTCTAAAAGCAATTAAAAGTAAAGAAAATTAGTTGGCTTACCTCAATGATGACAAATTCACATAAGATGAATTGTTTATTAGTACAAAGCACGAGCATCGTGTGTCGTGGGAACTTGCCCACTTCCTCAGGCCAAATAAAGTTCCACTGATCACTGATAGCTGCATTCTGAGGCGCCCCCGAATGCGGCTACCAGTGATAAATGGAACTTTATTTGGCCTGAGGAAGTGGGCGAGTTCTCACAAAATGCGTTGCCAGTGCTTTGTACTAATAAACAATTCATCTTATGTGAATTTGTCGTCATTGAGGTAAGCCACCTCCTTTTCTTTACATTTATTTGCTTTTAGAGTATTTTACTCTATTGTGCACCTTTTTCCCCATTTCTGTGTCTACTCCTCCCCCCCCCCCCCCCCCCCCATCCCTGTGAGGGGAGTTCCTTACACCTGACCCCAAGTGGGATCCTACCACTCTACGGGTGAGCAGAGTGCATGTGATTTTTTTAAGAGATCGGCCACCTCCAGGATCCCTGGTAAACCCGAGTAAAGTCGGGGTTGTGTATCTCCAACTGTCTGAAGTGGTTGGTTGCCCCTGGAACAACCCACCTATATATATTTTTGATCTGTCCTTTGTCTGTTGTCTTTGTGTTTTTTTCCTTTTAGTGTATTACACTTTATCGTCTGCTAATTTTGATAGTACTTTTTTCACCTAATTGCGGGTACTTTTTCAATTCCAAAGTGCTAACATTTTTTTAAAAAGGAGTTAAAAAATAGCTCCTAGGAGAAAACTCAGGAGAAACCATTAATTGCATATGGCCCAATATGGCTAATAAATATGTTGTATCATGGAGGAACCACCATTGTAGGGGCTTTATGGTTAGCAAAGGGATATGACAGATGTGCCTTCAAGCACAATATGCCAAGTGGGCCTCTAGAGAATCTGGTAAGTCAAGTTCAGATGCCCCTAAATTCATTATTTTAATGCTAAAATGTCTGTCGTCTCTTGGCTTCCATTTCATAGTAGGGCAGGCTAACTTGAGGTCATTGGTTGCTGTTTAGACTTGAGTTTCAGGTTTGGAGCTAGGGCTGTTCCTCCTGCATCTGCCTGCAAAGATTCTAGCTTGCTGCTGGGCTGGGGACAGTAGAGTTTGTAAATCTTTGGCACTATGAGTTAAAGTGAAACTCCACTTTCGTTGGAAATTGCAACAAAGATATCTTAGCAACATGCAAAACTTTTTGTAATTTAAAGTGATTACTATGCATCTTTACAATGGAATTTGCAGCCAGCTTTGGATTCCCAAAATTTACAGAAGCTGGAATTACTATGCAAGCCTGGAATCTGCACACTCTTTGTGGTGTACAGACAGCCTAGAAACTTCCCATCTTGCTGCATGACTCATTAGCTGCCCAGAGTGGGAGCTTACCAGTCCGTTTTCCCACCAGTGACTAGAGGTAAAGTTAGATACTCCCTTATCATAGCCTATGTTAGGAACCATGCTAACTTACTGTGTTGTGTATGCAGGGACGCCCCGTGTAGGCACATCTCCCACACGGTCCCCTCCCTAACCACTCACCTGTCAACCGCATCATAGAAGCTGTAAAAAATAAATTTAAAATCACAAACACTGGTCCACATGACAGCCCAGGGAGAGATGTGCCTACACGGGGCGTCCCTGTAAACGATGCAATTCACTAATGCGTCCAACCAAAGCCTCACACCTGAATGCTAATTTATGTAATTCCTGCTAGATTTGGTACAGCAGGCAAAGGGTGTATGACAGTACACCTGATTGGCTGACTGGCGTCTGCCGGCCAGATAGAGGCAGGATATTGCTCTAGCTGGAAGTTAGCAATTGTGTTTGTTGCAGTTGACATTCAGTTTAGAGGTGGTGGGGTGAGTTCCCTGGAGGGGAGAGGTCCAGGGCTTGCCCACACTTCCCTCTAGGTGTCGCATGGTGGTTTGGGGCCCCAGCGAGTGAGAGAGACCTGGGGCCCCCGGGCTGTCATGTGGACCAGTGTTTGTGATTTTGAATTTATTTTTTGCAGCTTCTAGGATGCGGTTGACAGGTGAGTGGTTAGGGAGGGGACCGTGTGGGAGATGTGCCTACACGGGGCGTCCCTGTAAACGATGCAATTCATGATTGCGTCCAACCAAAGCCTCCCACCTGAATGCTAATTTATGTAATTCCTGCTAGATTTGGTACAGCAGGCAAAGGGTGTATGACAGTGCACCTGATTGGCTGACTGGCGTCTGCTGGCCAGATAGAGGCAGGATATTGCTCTAGCTGGAAGTTAGCAATTGTGTTTTGTTGCAGTTGGCATTCAGTTTAGAGGTGGTGGGGTGAGTTCCCTGGAAGTGAGAGGTCCAGGGCTTGCCCACACTTCCCTCTAGGTGTCGCATGGTGGTTTGGGGGCCCCAGCGAGTGAGAGAGACCTGGGGCCCCTGGGCTGTCATGTGGACCAGTGTTTGTGATTTTAAATTTATTTTTTGCAGCTTCTAGGATGCGGTTGACAGGTGAGTGGTTAGGGAGGGGACCGTGTGGGAGATGTGCCTACACGGGCGTCCCTGTAAACGATGCAATTCACGATTGCGTCCAACCAAAGCCTCCCACCTGAATGCTAATTTATGTAATTCCTGCTAGATTTGGTACAGCAGGCAAAGGGTGTATGACAGTACACCTGATTGGCTGACTGGCGTCTGCTGGCCAGATAGAGGCAGGATATTGCTCTAGCTGGAAGTTAGCAATTGTGTTTGTTGCAATTGGTATTGTTTAAAAGGAAATAAATATGGCAGTCTCCATATCCCTCTCATTACAGTTGTCCTTTAAATGCCATATTGCCTATGCTATTGGGGGTTGGGAACTCTGCCAAATTATATTATATAAACGAGAGAGGCAGAGAGACCAATATAGTGTAGTACATATTAAAACAACTGGTAAGTGACAATGTGAGATAATTATACTCACAAACATGGGTTACCGCTCAGGTAACTACTCAATAGGCAGGTGAGGAGATTAGACCTGTCCTCACTCAGGATTAAGAAGTCGCTCTCTGTAGGCAGGAAAAAAGGGGGTAGATCACCCCTCCTCCAGGGGTGGATACTGTAACGTAGATATAGAACAGAGGCGCTAGTAGAGTAAAAATGGATAAAAGTTTTAAAATAGCTTGGAGGAAGTGGTGGACTTACCTCCATAAAGCAGACACGAAAGACTGTCTGATTTTATGCAAACACATGTATTAAAGGTACCCCAAAGGATGCAAACGCGTTTCGCAGGCACAGCCCGGTTCATCACTGAGGCGCTACATGTATTAATGCCGAAATTCTGCTGTTGTCCCCATTTATTTGCCTGATGAAGGGGGTTGTGCCTGCAAAACGCATTTGCAGCCTTTGGGGTACCTTTAATAAATGTGTTTGCACAAAATGAGACCGTTTTTCGTGTCTGCTTTACGGAGGTAAGTCCACCACTTCCTCCAAGCTATTTTAAAACTTTTATCCATTTTTACTTTACTGGCGCCTCTGTTCTATATCTAATTATATGGATGTTTAAACTGCCTTATGGCGGGGGAGCGCTGATTTCTATCCACACCGCTGTTAGGGTCACTTATATTATTTGGCCATGCCCACAAGCTGTCACAATCACATCCGCTTCTTAATGCTCTGTGGTGCCTAGATCCTCTGAGTTCCTAGCAATGCCCTTGCTAGGTATTACAAGTAATCTGCAATGCAAAGAAGAATGAGTAGAAATCAACACAGTAAGAATTGGAAGTCTCTTAGCTAATATAAAAAGCATTTACAAGCTGTGAATCTGCCAAAGGGTGTGTTGCTAAAAACAAAATTTCCAAGATGTCCAAAGTTTTATACATGCCAAAATTACTATTTGATTTGTTTCAGTGCTTAAAGCAAATCTGGACTTTTTAAAAAACCCAAAAGTTACTTAACTCAGTAGAGGGAAGCCTATGGATTAGAGGCCTGCGTGGGTCCTCTTTTTAAAGTGAGCACAAGGTGAGAGTGATATGGAGGCTGTCATATTTATTTCTTTTTAAGCAATACAAGTTGCCTGACTGTCCTGCTGATCCTCTGCCTCTAATACTTTCATCCATAGACCCTGAACAAGCATGGGCAGATCAGGTGTTTCTGACAATATTGCCAGATCTGACAAGATTAGCTGCATGCTAAAAGATTAACTTAACTGCATGCTGTTTAAAAGGATTAAATATGGCAGCCTCCATATCACTTTCATCTCGGGTTCACTTTAGGGCACACCCACAGCCCCACTACCTGCACCCGACCCGCTTTCTGGGCTTTCCGATACCTGCACCTGACCCACAACCCGCTTTTTGGTACCCTTGAACAAGCCCGTTTCTAGGGGCCGTGCAGCCGTGCGGCAGCCCTGAGCGCAGACAGCGAAAGGGTGGGCACTGCGAACTCTCCCTCCCTCTCCCCAGGGGACTGCAGAGTAATTAGCTCAGGGAAGCACTGTAAACAGCTACACTGACTTGCCAGGGGGAAAGGGGGGCAATCTCCCCCCAGGCCGCCTTTCATTCAGTGATTTAGGGCAGGTCCGGTGTCTGGTGTATTCAGGTTTGTTGTAAGGCAATGTGAAACTTGAGGCTATCTGATAAAAGTGCAATCAGAGGACAGGCAAGCTGGTAAATATACACAGCATGATGCAGAGCTTGCCTGGAGGGTCCGTGGGCAAACATCTGTCTGGTCTCTCCCCATTGTTATTATGACTGCATGTGTGGATAAGGTGTTATACAAGTTGAAAAGTTTTTGACAGTCCCTAGACTCCAGGAGGGCTACTTTCTGACTTGTGTGAGAGACTGGCAGGGAGTCCTATTACAGGCCAGTAGCCTCTGTGTGATGTGCAATACAGATAAGCACTCTGCTCCATCTCAGGCTATTCTCAATTTCTCTCCACTCCTCTCTGGGCTAGTGCACGCCAACATCGCAATAGCAATCGCTAGCAATTTGTGAGTGTGATTTTGTGAAGCGATTTTCAGAGCTATTTTTTAATGAATTGCTCCAAAAATGCTACACACTGCATGTAGCATTTTTTGGAGCAATTCATTAAAAAAAATCGCTCTGAAAATCGCTTCACAAAATCACACTCACAAATTGCTAGCGATTGCTAATGCGATTTTGGTGTGCACTAGCCCAGAGAGAGGAGGAGTGGAGAGAAATTGAGAATAGCCTGAGATGGAGCAGAGAGCTTATCTGTATTGCACATCACACAGAGGCTACTTGCCTGTAATAGGACTCCTGTCCCTGCCAGTCTCTCACACAAGTCAGAAAGTAGCCCTCCTGGAATCTAGGGACTGTCAAAAACTTTAACTTGTATAACACTTTATCCACACATGCAGTCATAATAACAATAGGGAGAGACCAGACAGGTGTTTGCCCACGGACCCTCCAGGCAAGCTCTGCATCATGCTGTGTATATTTACCAGCTTGCCTGTCCTCTGATTGCACTTTTATCAGCTAGCCTCAAGTTTCACATTGCCTTACAACAAACCCGAATACACCAGACCTGCCCTAAATCACTGAATGAAAGGCGGCCTGGGGGGAGATTGCCCCCCTTCCCCCCTGGCCAGTCCGCCCCTGAACTATACTGGATACCTATACTGGAGGCACCTACCTGGCTAATCTATACTGGGGGCAATTATACTGGGGCACCTATGCCTGTCTACCTATACTGGGGGGACCTATAGCCCTCTACCTATACTGAGTGCAACTAGACCTAGCTAACCTATACTGCAGGCACCTATACCTGGCTCCGGCACGGGGGGGGGGGGGTGCAATTTTTACACTCTCGCACTGGGTGCATTTTAGCCTAGAAACTGCCCTGCCCTTCCATCTCTTACATCACCCGTCTCCCACCACCTAGCAATACTGTAATGCTGACACCAACCTCTGGATAACAATCCCATGTCATATCAAATGATTGGAAGCCAGAAGAGGATGATGGGTGTGTAGTGCAGCCACGGGTGAAGGAGAGGTGAAGTGAAGCCAATCCAGCCGTTCGGACAGGTAGCTTTAACAGCTCCCTGCCACCCGCTCTACCCGCAACCCGACCCGAACCCACAACGCGCCACCCACAAACCGACCCGCACCAAAACACAAACAGATACCCGAACCCAACCCGCATTTCGGGTAATCTGCGGGTACCCAACCCGATGCAGGCCTCTATTTTGGATCCTCCAGAGGCTTCACTGATACTTCTTGAGCCCTCCGCTGGTCGCTGGTACTCTCTTCTTCTTTGTGGCCACGCTCCCGTCAGTGAATGAACGCGGACGCAGTGTGCCTGTGCAGTTGCACAGAGGAAAAAGCCATGCAGGAGCTGCTCCATGCTACTGTGCAGGCCATCTTGCGGCTGTGCACATACATGGATGGGAGCATGGCCATGCCAACCTATGCTTCCCTCTACTGAGGTATCTAACTTTTTCTTCTAATTTGCCTTCAGGTAAATTCCATAGAATAACAAATTTAACCTACAATAGCATTTACCAATATGTCTTGTCATTATTAGCATACTAATTTCTGTAGGTGTACATAAAATACAGGTGTGGGGAAATTTGGGCATCTGGGAATAGCCGTATAATATTGATATTCTACTATTTTACAGTGGTATTTTTTTGTTAGTATAATATCGTTAAATGTTACAGATATTTTACTACAGCACAGAACCCTCCCTCTATGATACCTAACCTTAACCACCCACCCCCTCCGAACGCCTAACCTTAAAGCAAACCTGAACTGAAGATTAAAAGTCAAAATAAACACGCGCACATCATACTTACTTCCCGTGTAGTCTATTCATCAATTTCTTTCTCCTCCCCTGTATCATGTTTATCCACTGTTATCAGTGAAATTCTCCGTCCTCCAGTTTGAAAAAAGGCATTACCCCATAACAGCTTCCTGGTCAGCGACCTGCTAAACTGTAATTGCCAACTTGAGCCATAGGGAAACATGGACATTACCCTGCTTGTGCTTTTAGTTATACTGTAACTGACAGAAGCTGATATATCTGATATATAACTGACAGCAACTGATATATAACTGACAGCAACTGATATATTTCAGTTCTGACAAAATCTTGACAGAACTGGAAGGAATTGTTCTAATATAAAATGGTGAGCTTCTGAGGAGAACTGCCAGCAAGGGAAGTATATAATATTAATGTGCAGGTGCATCATGTGCTTATTCAGTGGCGTAGCAATAGGGAGTGCAGAGGTTGAGACCGCACCGGGGCCTCTGGACCAGAGGGGCCCATTGGGGGCCCTCTGACCTTCATCCATCTTATTAGCTTTTCATTGGTGCTATGCTGATAATGAACACCTCTATATGTGCATTGATTAGAAGTAATTCTTAACTACCGTATATACTCGCATACAAGCCGAATTTTTGACCCCCAAAAAGGGGGCCAAAAGTTGGGGGGTCGGCTTGTATGCGAGTCGTGGGTGGTGGTCTGCGCCCCCCGCCCGCCCGCTTGCTCGCCCCCTCCCTCCGCGGCCGCTGCTGCTATTACCTGCTTCAGCGGCCGCTTCCTAATCCGGGTTCCCCTCTTCATCCTGCGGACTCCGTAAGTGTATCACAGCAGCGCGCCCGGCGCTGCTGCTGTGACGATGCAGGGGGCAGGAAAGAGCGGTTCCCCTGGTAACAGCGCATCGCCGTTACTAGGGGAACCGCTCTTTCCTGGCCCCTGCATCGTCACAGCAGCAGCGCCGGGCGCGCTGCTGTGATACACTTACGGAGTCCGCAGGATGAAGAGGGGAACCCGGATTAGGAAGCGGCCGCTGAAGCAGGTAATAGCAGCAGCAGCGGCCGCGGAGGGAGGGAGGGAGCGTGTGGGGCAGTGCGGGGCAGGGCACTATACTAGCTATACTGAGCACTATACTAGCTAAACTGGGGCACTATACTAGCTAAACTGGGGCACTATACTAGCTAAACTGAGCACTATACTAGCTATACTGGGCACTATACTAGCTATACTGAGCACTATACTAGCTAAACTGGGGCACTATACTAGCTAAACTGGGGCACTATACTAGCTAAACTGAGCACTATACTAGCTATACTGGGCACTATACTAGCTATACTGAGCACTATACTAGCTATACTGAGCACTATACTAGCTATACTGAGCACTATACTAGCTAAACTGGGGCACTATACTAGCTAAACTGGGGCACTATACTAGCTATACTGAGCACTATACTAGCTATACTGGGCACTATACTAGCTATACTGAGCACTATACTAGCTATACTGAGCACTATACTAGCTATACTGAGCACTATACTAGCTATACTGAGCACTTTACTAGCTATACTGAGCACTATACTAGCTATACTGAGCACTATACTAGCTATACTGAGCACTTTACTAGCTATACTGAGCACTATACTAGCTATACTGAGCACTATACTAGCTAAACTGGGGCACTATACTAGCTAAACTGGGGCACTATACTAGCTATACTGAGCACTATACTAGCTATACTGAGCACTATACTAGCTATACTGGGCACTATACTAGCTATACTGGGGCACTACCTACCCATACTGGGCACTTTACTAGCTATACTGGGACACACTAGGGGAATAAGGCGGCCAGCATTTCCTACCCCCGGCTTATATGGGGGTCAATCATTTTCCCCTGTTTTTTTCAGGTAAAAGTTGGGGGTCGGCTTATATGCGGGTCGGCTTATATGCGAGTATATACGGTAACTGTTTCTTTGCTCTGATTACACCTCTCTGACACTGAAACTGTCTTTGGTAGGTTTTGAGGCTCCATATCAATGAAATGCTTGGGGCCCCATGTAAAACCTGCACCGGTGCCCCCAAGCTCCTTAGCTAGGTAGTGGCTGAATGGAGTAATGGTGAAGGGCTCTGCCTCTGACACAGGAGACCAGGGTTTAAATCTGGGCTCTGCCTGTTCAGTAAGCCTGCACCTATTCAGTAGGAGCAGGGCCGGATTTGTACTTTCCAGCGCCCTAGGCCGGCTGTCACCAACCGCCCCCCCCCCCCTCCCCATTCTGTCCAATTCAGACTAGTTTGAATGGGCCCTCCTCTGTTTTGCTGCTTTGCCCTGTTCAACAAAGAAGCAGTGCATGCTCTATCCCCTCCATGTAATTTTGCTCTCCTGTCTGCATGCACAGCAGGCGATAGTGTTCTGGGCTTGCATACTTCAGAAATGATGCTCATGTATGAGCAGCACTTGTCAAGTACGCATACCCATAACACTCCATCAGCTCCTGTGCACATGCATACAGGAGTGCAAAATCACAGGGAGCCCCAGTGGACAGCGCTGCTTCTTTGTCCTCTGTGCTACTTGCTGCCGTCAGAGCCACAAATAGGGGACAGTGCAGCACAATGCAGAGAAGCCCATCCAAAACAGAAGACAGGTAAGTAGAAGGATCCGACACTACACACACTGGCATATATGTAGTGTAATGCTATATACACATGATGCAATTTTCTGACAGATTTACTGTCAGGTCGATTATTTCCATCATGTTTGAACTGATTTCAATTTTTCGATCAATTTGCTGTTCACTTCTATGAAAAATCATTCAGAAAATTGATTGGAAAGCAGATCGGACATGTTGGAAATAGTCGATCTACAGTAAATCTGTCAGAAAATTGCATTGTGTGTACCCAGCATAAGCTCAGGTGTACTTTACACAGTGACAATTTAGCACTTAAGATAGATCTTAAAATCAGTCAGCAGGAAGTTTTGTATAAGAATAACACTTTTTATTGGCTAACCAAAAGAAAAACAGTGAGCCTTTGGTTAATGAGCCATCTTCAGACTTTGTTATTACAAGATGTTAGGCACACAGCTTTATATATACAGTCAGCAGGAGATGCATTGATTGTTTTGTAAATATAAATAAATGTAACACAGTTGTCATTCTGTTTCAAAACATCCTACTTTCATTGATGGCTAACACAGTACTTTGCTGGTAAAAAAAAAAAGCCAGGAAAGAGTTAAACTCACACAAAGAATGTTGTTGTCATTCTCTAGGAGAAAAAAAAAAGCCATAAAATTAACAGATCTGAGGTCTTTAACAGCACTGACCTACTAGTAATAAACCATCAGTCAGGGAGAGGGGAGAGCTGCTAATTCCTGCCTGTGAATGCGTACTGCATGAAAAAAACTAATCGGAACTCAAGAGTTCTGCTACTTGAGCCCATATATTTTTCTTCTCACAGCAGATTGTTTGTCCCCTGTCATCATACAGGTGACAGCAGATGCTGACTGGCATAACACACACTTTGCACAAGTGAGAGAGATGCAGGGATCTCTGGAATTCAGGCAGACCAAAGCAAAGCAGGAGAGGTGATTTACTTTGACATGTGACCTCTTATCTCTCCAAGTCCTGCGCCCTGCTGATTTTTATCGCCCTAGGCCGTGGCCTCTGTGACCTTCCCAGAAATCCGGCCCTGAGTAGGAGACCTTGGGCCAGTCTCACTAACACTGCTACTGCCTATAGAGCGTGTCCTAGTGGCTGCAGCTCTGGCGATTTGAGTCCGCCAGGAGAAAAGCGCGATATGTGTTCTGTGTTTGTTTGTACACCACTGTGCTTATTTTAAATAATTTTACTCTGTTCAGATTCCCTTTAATTACCCACACCTAACCTTAACTGTCCCCCCCCCCTACAACTCATCTTTACCACCACCTCCCCACCTAACCTTTACTGTCAGCCCCCAACGCTAACCTTAATCTACCCCTACTCCTAACCTTAACCGACCCCCATTCCCCACCGGCAAAACCCTCACATTGTATTTGTAGCCATATTCTGCATTGTGGGTGGAGCCCCGGTGCTGCTATTTGCTGGGCGCTGCTGCGCTGGGGGCATCCAAATGTTATACTGTAGTCGCTATAGTATTTATACAGGCACTTATGATGTCGCCCAAATTTCTGCTGCTAGAGGGTGCCCAAATTTCCTGTTCCCTTCTGCAGCACCTACAGTATTTACTAGGCTAATTTTGCTTAGATTTAACATATGTATATTACAACAATCACGAGTGGATGATGTATTTTGTAATGATTACTTTTGTTTTTTTATCCTGGGCACAGTATGAATCTATCTGCTGTACCATGAAACGACAGATGAAGTGTAGCTGCAGCTGGAATGCTGTGAGGTGTGTTGTGACGGTCAGGCCAGGAGAAGAGCGGTACCTTCCCCTAGGTGACATGATGACACCTGCAGTGAGAAGGGCATCCGCTCTTCCCGCTTTGTCTGGTCACCCAGGAGAATGTCATTCAGCATCTCCCTCCCTTCTTTCACAACATCCCCCTCCTATGCACATGGAGCTGTCACAGACGGGATCGCCCAGCGCTGCCTCTCCTCCAATCAGGGCACAGCGTCAGCAAAGCCCACTACTACTCTGGAGAGGAAGGACAAATCAGCGCACAGTTCTAGAGCAGGTCAGCCAATCAGAGTCGGGCACTGTCCCCGGGCTCCCTCATGCTGTGCTCGGCTGGCTCCCAGCTGCAGACACCGGAGTGTGATCACTTTGTGTGCCTGGCTGTCAGTGTTATGCAGCCGCTCCGGAGCCGCCCGTAGTCACGACTTGCAGCAGCCGAGTCTTGCTGGAGCCGCCACCTTCTCTTTGCCACCTTCTTCTTGTGGATCCCTCCGGGAATGGAAGTTTCGGGGCGCTGAGTGCCATGGCAGAGGGGCTAGACGGAGGCTGTGAACTCTGCCCCGAGCATGGCCGGGGCAGGGAAAGAAGGAGCGGGGTCACCGAGGTCAGCCTGATGGAAGCTGCCAAGGCGGCACCCCGGAGGAGCAGCATCATCAAGGTTAGTAGCACCACTGCTGGTACTGGAACAATGGGGAATCCTGCTGATAGACAAGTGCCCTGTGCTGCTGTCACTGGACTGACTGGCGGGCAGTCACTTGTATCTGTCACTTCCCAACACTTCTAGCGTGCATCAGTCTAGCATGAAGGAAGGGCATCATCATTATCATCACTACTAAATAACAATGGGAGGGGGTGCTGGTAATAAACTCATCGTGTGCCTTTGTCAGTGCTGTGCATATCCACGTGTGTCTTCACACTTCTTATGTCACCTCCTTACAAGCTTGGCACAGGGCTAGCCATCAGCATTATAACAATGGGATGTGGTAACTGTACAACATTGATAACACAAATGTAATAGATTGTATATCTATACCAGCCAGCAGGGATTAGCATAATATACTCAAATCATTACTAGCCAAAGAGCGTCTCTAATTGACATTTCGATTGATATATAGCTAGCACTATGTGGTGAGTTTAGGACCCTTCCATATATATCTGAATACAGGTCTGTAAACAGTGTATGGAGTGTTCCCAAGGTGCCCTTATACCTCTGGGCGTACGCTGTAAAAGGGCATCTGGTAATTTGGGCGCCGAGTGGAACGGGTAGTAGAATACTTGTAATATTGCAGATATTCTACTAATGAATGCTGTCAAATTTTACCAATATTCGACTATCAATTTACTTAACCTTACTCTCACACTAACCCTCCCTCTACCTTCTCCTAACATTAGCCTACCTACTGTCTCGCCTGTTACTCATGCCAATAGTTTATGAAGTACTTACCTCTGCGCTGTCCCTCTGCCACTATTTTTTATCTGCTGGGGTGCGGCTTTATCCTGCGACTCCCAAAATATATTATAGTCCTCCCCCAGCCACATTGAACATTGAAGTCTGTGCGATGCCCAAAGTAGCAGGCAGAGGCACCCAAGTTACCCATCTCGCCTCTCTGGAGATGACTGAATTAGTGATAAGACAAGATCCACTAGAACAGAAAGCAGTCACATGTATTCCACCCTCCCTCATTGGCAAGAATGAGAAATTTAGGAAATAATGTATAGAACTGTTTTTGCAAGGGGAAATGTTATCTAGGGAAAAACAAAATCTTGTAATGTTAACATTTTAATAGTTAACTGATAGACGCTTCATAATGCAAACTTTCAGAAAAGCAACCCTCTTCTTCAGGCATATTTTAGGCGTACATATTAAAATATGTCAGAAGAAGGAGATTGATTCCCTGAAAGCTCACAGTTAAAACTTTTTTCAGTTACCTGTTAAAGAGTATAATGTTTACATCTTCCTTTTTCTTACCCAAATAAAACTGTTTCTATCATAAAAGTACTTGCATTAAACTCCAACTTAGTTTAAACTCTAGGAAAAAAATCTGTAGGTTTGAATGTGTTGTGGTAATGAGTCCTGCCCAGACAGGAAGTAGGGTAATGTGTCCAACAGGTGGTAGGAAATTAAACAAGTAAAGAAGAATTGTAATCTCCTAACAGTTCTTATTGCTGTCCTGTATTTCCTGTTCCTGGGACTTGAGGTATTCATGTTTAAGCCAAAAGAGCTCCATGGATGTCCCAGGGACTGGAAGTGAGGGAAATTATCTGCAATGGGAACACAGGCAGCTATAATAACCCCCTAAAAGTTTGTAAGCCCTTTCCACACTATCTTCAACTAGCATAAATAAAAAAAGACTCTGATATGGGGTTTAAAGGACACCCAAGGTAAACATAAATAGTGTTCTATTACTTCCCTGGGGCTTCTTCCAACCCCTATAGGCTTGTAGGTCCCTCGCTGTCCTCCTGGTCCTCTTCCACAATCTGCTGCCTGGCCTGGTGCAGTGCGTGACCTAGCTAAGTTGCGCACTTCTGAGCATGCACTAGCGCTGCGGCGCACCTCCTTAATCATGCCCCTGTGCCTGAGAGCGTTCTGCATATGCGTAGCTAAGAGTCTTAACGTAGTGCACGTGTGCTGTCGTCAAGTCTTCATACTTCCATCTAAGAAATATAGCGTAAATCAAACACCTTATCCCAGCTGAAGACCTACCTGCCCTGGTTCATGCATTTGTTTCCTCCCGCCTAGACTACTGCAACGCCCCGTTCATCGGATCTACAGATAAAGTTCTGCGCCCCTTACAGCTAGTACAGAATGCTGCAGCCAGACTCCTAGCCAATGCCCCCCGCAGCTCAAACATCACCCCAGTACTGCAAACTCTTCACTGATTGCCAGTAAAATGGAGAATCAATTTTAAGATCTGCCTGCTGACATTTAAGGCTCTAAACCATAGGGGACCCAAATACATAGCGGATCTATTGGAACTTTATGCCCCTTCACGCACCCTCCGCTCTGCCAACAAGATGAAGCTGGTTATTCCCAGGATACACCTAACATTTGGTGCTCGGCCTTTTCCTATGCAGCCCCTACTCTATGGAACTCACTTTCACAATCAGTACGAGTGGCTCCTTCTCTGGACAGCTTTAAAAAAAGGCTAAAAACTCACCTCTTTTCCCTAGCCTTTGAGACTGCATAATGCAGGGTCACAGCGCTTTGAGTCCCCAGGGAAAAAAGCGCTATAAAAATATTATTGTTATTGTTATTGCACAGTGCTCCCCGGCCACAAGAGCATGATCAAGGAGGTGTGCTGCCGGTCCAGCACATGTGCATTAGTGCATGCATTGACAACTGTACCTGGCTGAACAGTGGATCGAGGAAGACAGTGAAAGGCCGACAATCCTAGGGGGGCTGTAAAAAGCATCGGGTACGTAAAAGAACACTATTAATCACTGCAGGTATCCTTTACCATCTTCCGGACGTACAGTAGATAGTTTAAATTTAGGCCCTGTTTGTGGCGGCTTAAGACTGCCAGGGCGTAGATTTCAACTATTACCCGTTGTGCACTCATGCTGTTCCCATTCCTCTTTTTAATCCGGCAACAGTACAACCCGCTTACTCTGCTGTCATAGTAACAGCCCAGTGATTACTGTGAGCACAAGCTGAAATCAGGAAAAGGACAGCTATGGTCCTTAAGGGGCCAGGACCGTCTGATCCCGAAGCGGTTAAATGCCTCACTGTTGCAATGTGTACCTTCTTATTAATGTCATTGTTAAGCATGCAACATCTGGTATATACCTACTTAATAGTTATTACCTTGTAGTATTAAACAACTGAAATCATTCTCAGGTCTGTGCGTGTATAATTATTTATTTGTGACACGCTCAGGTTAACTCTCTCTGAACCAATAAGAAATACCCTTAGAGTATGCATATGACATGTTCAGCATCTATGCCCGAGATTAATCCATTTTCCTCCACTGCTAAGGCTCCTCCTCTCAATGTTACACCCTGGGTGGCCGCCTCTCTGCCTGTCCCACATTTTGGCCCTGATTTTGTCACTTGGAGAAAAGAAAACTTACCACAGTATACATTTATAAAGACATATTCTTTTTCATACGTGTCAACTAAACATTTTTTTTACATGTTATGAAAATATCATTTTACTATTTTATTTCTTGTTGTGTTTTAATTGTTATTTTATCACTCAAATTCTTGATTTGACCCTTGAATTTATTACATGATCGTTACAGGCTCAGTGATATTTTACATCTTGTATATTGTTATGGATAACTCCAGATATGTTGCATCTTTATGTCTGTTTGCTATATGGCTTCAGTGTTGTGTCTGATGGCATTGGAGAATGGTGAACTCTCAGTATATGCCACCAATGCTTTGACAGTAGCCCATGGTCTCTTTTTGTCCTCAGAGTTTCCAGCAGTGACTGCAGTAGGACTGTCATACCAGAAAATCATTACAGAAGCAGGCACAACATAGAGGATGCTCAGAAAACAATTCACATTGCCAAGCCTAATAGCAGTGTTTATGTTAGGCATCTACACAAAAGTGTGGCATTTCAGTGTGAGCAATTAGTAAGTCTCATTCCATGCCAGTGTACAGTAACCAGACAACTGATCCACAGTGTAATATTGTAGGGTCGACAGTTCTGCTGTAGGTTAAGTGATGCACTTTATTAACAGCAAACAATTGTGTTTAAATTAATAGAGTAACAGGAACCAGCAACCCGGCTCATGTTACAAATCAGTCTGTACAGTGAGACTGCTACTTGCTCCCAGAAAAACATTGCTTTGATGCATTCATACGCCTTATCTGTGTTGTGTACATAGCTTTTGTTCATTTGTTTGTGGAACTAACTTATGTACTGTGCAATGTGATTTTTCTTTGCAACATTGTCTTTATGTGCTAAATGCTAAAAGGTAAATACCTGCTTAAAATAATATAGTGTTTGTAGTAGTGTGCTATCAGTGTAATCTAGTGTTTGAATTGCTAATGTATACCTGTATAGAAGTGAGATATGTCAGCGCTGACATCTGCGATAAGAAGGAATGCACGTTGTGCCATGTGACTGGAAAGTAAACAGTATAGTTTTGGCTTTTAGTAAGCAGATCTGGGCAGGTCTGCTTGAGCTAAAACCAGGAAGATCTGCTTAGTATCATTTTCAAGTATGCTAACTGCAATTACACTAATCAGTGACAGCTTTAGCTTTGGTGTAACTGCTTCCAGGAGGGCTTTTAAACACAAGTAAAGGGATTTTATATGTTGCCGGCAATGAACTTGTTTCTCTTTACCTTGGACAACCAGAGACTGATATATTCCTCATAACACATGTACACTACTGAGTTCTTGATACTGGACGCAGCCATCAGTCTTGGCCATGATAGTAGTATAGTGTATTTAGTATCTTGGGCTTGGACTCCTCAAGTTACTTAAGTGCTTTGTGATTAATCTCACAGTAGTTTTAAAAGCTAAGTGTACTAATAAAATACATTTATCATATATACTCACAAGTAAGCCTAGAACGTTAAGTCTGGAGATAAGGCTAGTCCAGTTTTCCATAAATTACTGTATTTTTTGCACTATGGGCTTGATCCACTAACCGGCGCTAAGTGTTAGCGCCGAAGTAAAAAGCAACTTAGTGCCCGAAAAGTAGTTTTGCGCGCACTAATAGTTGCACAAAGCTACATTGCGCTGAAAACGTTGCACAGCGCGCTTGCCCCATTATCGGCGCACCGTGCTGCGAGCGAAGTGCACGGTGCTGTGTGTGATGTGTGGGCGCAAACAATCTAACGCCCTGGTTTGCGCCTACAAAGTGTTAAGGCTCACTAACCGGCTTAGCGCCGGTTAGTGAATCAAGGCCCATAAAGGTCCGTACACACGCCGGACTGGAGGCAACGACGGGTCCATCGTCACCTCCCGCTGGGTGGGCGTTCCAGCGACAGCCTGGCGTGTGTACAGTCTGTCGGCGGACCTTAAGACTCACATTTTCTCCCCCCAAAAAATCACTGCTTCTTACAGTCCAAATGCAGGGAGTTCCTGACTTATGAACATTTGCCAATGCGAACTTCCAACATGTCGCAATGCCGAGGACTTCCTGTACTGTGCCCATGCAGAGGAGGGCACAGGTGGACAAATAATGGACACAGGGGGACACAATGGTACATAGAGGAGGACACAAGGAGGACTGAGGCGGACACATGGGGGACTCAAGAGGTACAAGGGGGCATGAGGTACAAGGGGGCATAATCTACAAGATGCCCCATTAAAATGGATAGCCAGAATTAGTATATATTTTTTCCACCTGGTTTTTGTCCTCTAAAGCTAGGTGCGTGTTATGGTCAGGAGCATCTTATAATCTGAAAATACGGTAAGCTACATACACACCTAGGATAATTGCCACCCGAAACAATTGTTTCTGATTTTGAAAGATTATTGTTACTCTGTGTTCATCAGCCAATGTTTTGATGCTTGCGGTATATTTCTGTTTAGTGTCCATTCATGAAGGTACCACCTCCTATATGCTAAATGAAGGATGTAATTATGCACCTGCGCGTGCACAACAGAACGTCACCGCTGCACAAAGTCTGTGCCTGCACACACCAAAGCCAAACCTAGGCACACGCCACAACCGCCATAGACCACAACACGAATGTCTCCATGTGAGTTGTGGTCATAACTTGCAAAGCTTGCACACCACCACCGCTCAGAATGCCAGAAAGACAATGCCAGCAACTACTCTACTCCACAGTGCCAGCAGTCATTGTTCTGTACATCACAGTGGCAGCAAAGCATTCACACCACCGCCGATCAGTGCCAGCAAGTACTTTACACTACAGTGCCAGCAGTCAGTGTTCTTTACTGCACAGTGCCAGCAGATCTGCGATTCTTTTGAGGATTGGGAGTTTACCGATTTTTCTATAAGAAAGAGGTTGTGTGCAGGTAGCATTATTTGCTTTAGACTTGTGGTAATTTAGAAGCCTGGCATGGTGGCGATTAGTATGTGGAAAGATTAGAAATCCTGTGGTAAGCAAAGAAAATAGAGCTAAATGAAGTGAGCCATTTATAGTATCCAAGAAGTAATTTATCGGCCAAAAATACTCAAAAGTGGTGTTTCCATAGCAACACCTCTAATCAGACAGAAACAGTCAAACTTAGAGGGTATTACTATAAAAAAATGGTAAATACTTCATGCTGTATACCTTAATGTACGCTGTTCATTGTGTTCACCAAAATTTCCAATGTGTAGATCTTCGAGGAATTGTTTGTTTCCGCCTAATGGCCATGATTTTACACTCTTTTGAGGGTGTCGTTGTGAAACCTTTCCTGCTTTCCTAGCCTAGCCTAGGCTAATCACATGAATGAAGTACATCTCCCAGCATGCACTGTGGTGGCGGGGGGAACGCAACAACGCTGCGGGTATTTCAACCTTTGGTTGTGCGGCACAGGGACAGAGAACATGGCGGCCCTCATGTACACCAGGAAGGGGAGGATAAGGTGCGGCCCCCCGTAGTTAAAGAGAATCTGTATTGTTAAAATCGCACAAAAGTAAACATACCAGTGCGTTAGGGGACATCTCCTATTACCCTCTGTCACAATTTCGCCGCTCCTTGCCGCATTAAAAGTGGTTAAAAACAGTTTTAAAAAGTTTGTTTATAAACAAACAAAATGGCCACCAAAACAGGAAGTAGGTTGATGTACAGTATGTCCACACATAGAAAATACATTCATACACAAGCAGGCTGTATACAGCCTTTCTTTTTAATCTCAAGAGATCATTTGTGTGTTTCTTTCCCCCTGCAGCTATCTTCCACTGAAGTGTCAGGCCGTTTCTTCCTGCAGAGTGCAGACAGCTCTGCCTGTATGTAATTCCTCAGTATGTGAAAGCCCAGCCAGCTCAGAGGAGGATTTATCCAGCTTGTAAAAGATAATAGAGCAGAGAGAAGCTGTACTAATCTAAATAATACACAGGCAGTGTGCATAGAGGGGCCTGGAAGGGGGAATTCATAGCAGAACCACAACACTGAAGAACTTGGCAGCCTTCCAGACACAGGCTGACAAGTCTGACAAGAGAGAGATAAGTTGATTTATTACAGAGACTGTGATAGCAGAAAGTGCTGCAGTAAGCCAGAGCACATTAGAATAGCTTTTGGAACTTGTAGGATGATAAAAAACAGGATGCAATTTTTGTTACGGAGTCTCTTTAAGTAAAAGCACACTGCCCACCCCAAACGCCCACAGCATAAGGGAGGTTTATTATCTATAGTTGTTATATGTGGCTCTCGGGTCCCTTTAATACAGAAATTAGCCATTGGTGAAATTGGTGAAGACGGAGAGAACAGTCTAATCGCTAGCTATAAAAAGCTCCTGCAGTGTGAATCAGCCCTTAAAGGACAGGACGGCTGCACTGGGCTGGCAGAAGCCCCAGGTAAGTGAAACACTTTGTTTTAATACGTTCTTCAGTTCCGCTTTAAGGTTCACCGTAAGTGTAACAAGGATTCTGATTGGTTGTTGTGAGCACATGCTCCACTGCAGCTCCACCTTCTTTTGCAGTTTGTATTAATTAGGCCCAGTTAGCTATTCTGTTACTTGAGGCAAGGGTCACACTTGAGGCAGGGAACACACTTGACTGTTTTCGTACGCGTTTTCTGCACAGAAAAACTGAGAACTCATGTTAATCAATGGGCTAGTACACACTTACTGTGTTGTTCGCACGCAGAAAAAAAACTGACATTCTGCATCCTGAATCTGCACATTTTGGCAGTTTTCTCTATCAATTACATCAGCTGCTGTGAAAAAACGCGCGCGTTTTCCTGCATGGAAACACACTTGGTGTGCAGAAAAAGTATGCAGGAAAACGCGCGCGGAAAACTGAAAGTCAAGTGTGTTCCCTGCCTGAAGGAATCGCACATGGGTTTGCTGCATGCAGTAATAAACCATCAGTCAGGGAGAGGGGAGAGCTGCTAATTCCTGCCTGTGAATGCGTACTGCATGAAAAAAACTAATCGGAACTCAAGAGTTCTGCTACTTGAGCCCATATATTTTTCTTCTCACAGCAGATTGTTTGTCCCCTGTCATCATACAGGTGACAGCAGATGCTGACTGGCATAACACACACTTTGCACAAGTGAGAGAGATGCAGGGATCTCTGGAATTCAGGCAGACCAAAGCAAAGCAGGAGAGGTGATTTACTTTGACATGTGACCTCTTATCTCTCCAAGTCCTGCGCCCTGCTGATTTTTATCGCCCTAGGCCGTGGCCTCTGTGACCTTCCCAGAAATCCGGCCCTGAGTAGGAGACCTTGGGCCAGTCTCACTAACACTGCTACTGCCTATAGAGCGTGTCCTAGTGGCTGCAGCTCTGGCGATTTGAGTCCGCCAGGAGAAAAGCGCGATATGTGTTCTGTGTTTGTTTGTACACCACTGTGCTTATTTTAAATAATTTTACTCTGTTCAGATTCCCTTTAATTACCCACACCTAACCTTAACTGTCCCCCCCCCCCTACAACTCATCTTTACCACCACCTCCCCACCTAACCTTTACTGTCAGCCCCCAACGCTAACCTTAATCTACCCCTACTCCTAACCTTAACCGACCCCCATTCCCCACCGGCAAAACCCTCACATTGTATTTGTAGCCATATTCTGCATTGTGGGTGGAGCCCCGGTGCTGCTATTTGCTGGGCGCTGCTGCGCTGGGGGCATCCAAATGTTATACTGTAGTCGCTATAGTATTTATACAGGCACTTATGATGTCGCCCAAATTTCTGCTGCTAGAGGGTGCCCAAATTTCCTGTTCCCTTCTGCAGCACCTACAGTATTTACTAGGCTAATTTTGCTTAGATTTAACATATGTATATTACAACAATCACGAGTGGATGATGTATTTTGTAATGATTACTTTTGTTTTTTTATCCTGGGCACAGTATGAATCTATCTGCTGTACCATGAAACGACAGATGAAGTGTAGCTGCAGCTGGAATGCTGTGAGGTGTGTTGTGACGGTCAGGCCAGGAGAAGAGCGGTACCTTCCCCTAGGTGACATGATGACACCTGCAGTGAGAAGGGCATCCGCTCTTCCCGCTTTGTCTGGTCACCCAGGAGAATGTCATTCAGCATCTCCCTCCCTTCTTTCACAACATCCCCCTCCTATGCACATGGAGCTGTCACAGACGGGATCGCCCAGCGCTGCCTCTCCTCCAATCAGGGCACAGCGTCAGCAAAGCCCACTACTACTCTGGAGAGGAAGGACAAATCAGCGCACAGTTCTAGAGCAGGTCAGCCAATCAGAGTCGGGCACTGTCCCCGGGCTCCCTCATGCTGTGCTCGGCTGGCTCCCAGCTGCAGACACCGGAGTGTGATCACTTTGTGTGCCTGGCTGTCAGTGTTATGCAGCCGCTCCGGAGCCGCCCGTAGTCACGACTTGCAGCAGCCGAGTCTTGCTGGAGCCGCCACCTTCTCTTTGCCACCTTCTTCTTGTGGATCCCTCCGGGAATGGAAGTTTCGGGGCGCTGAGTGCCATGGCAGAGGGGCTAGACGGAGGCTGTGAACTCTGCCCCGAGCATGGCCGGGGCAGGGAAAGAAGGAGCGGGGTCACCGAGGTCAGCCTGATGGAAGCTGCCAAGGCGGCACCCCGGAGGAGCAGCATCATCAAGGTTAGTAGCACCACTGCTGGTACTGGAACAATGGGGAATCCTGCTGATAGACAAGTGCCCTGTGCTGCTGTCACTGGACTGGACTTGGAACTTGTAGGATGATAAAAAACAGGATGCAATTTTTGTTACGGAGTCTCTTTAAGTAAAAGCACACTGCCCACCCCAAACGCCCACAGCATAAGGGAGGTTTATTATCTATAGTTGTTATATGTGGCTCTCGGGTCCCTTTAATACAGAAATTAGCCATTGGTGAAATTGGTGAAGACGGAGAGAACAGTCTAATCGCTAGCTATAAAAAGCTCCTGCAGTGTGAATCAGCCCTTAAAGGACAGGACGGCTGCACTGGGCTGGCAGAAGCCCCAGGTAAGTGAAACACTTTGTTTTAATACGTTCTTCAGTTCCGCTTTAAGGTTCACCGTAAGTGTAACAAGGATTCTGATTGGTTGTTGTGAGCACATGCTCCACTGCAGCTCCACCTTCTTTTGCAGTTTGTATTAATTAGGCCCAGTTAGCTATTCTGTTACTTGAGGCAAGGGTCACACTTGAGGCAGGGAACACACTTGACTGTTTTCGTACGCGTTTTCTGCACAGAAAAACTGAGAACTCATGTTAATCAATGGGCTAGTACACACTTACTGTGTTGTTCGCACGCAGAAAAAAAACTGACATTCTGCATCCTGAATCTGCACATTTTGGCAGTTTTCTCTATCAATTACATCAGCTGCTGTGAAAAAACGCGCGCGTTTTCCTGCATGGAAACACACTTGGTGTGCAGAAAAAGTATGCAGGAAAACGCGCGCGGAAAACTGAAAGTCAAGTGTGTTCCCTGCCTGAAGGAATCGCACATGGGTTTGCTGCATGCAGAATTGCACCAGATGAGCGCGGTGCAAAGGAAAAATGACGTGCAAGATTCTTGCACGTTGTGTGACCCCTGCCTCAGACTTCGTTGTGCTACAAGACTCAAGTTCCAGGTGACAGATTCTATGTGCTAATGGTTGGCACACGTAGGCACTGACAGTTATTAAGGCATGTGACTTCAGTGTGGCACAGACAGGGTTAACACAAGTGGCTTTTCAGTGTATCATTGGCATAAAACCCCAGGGCCCAATAGATCTATCCAAAATCTGAAATGACTGGGCAAGTTCCAGCAAAGTGCTACAAGGTTGTTTTTATTGGATCCAGAAATAGAACGTCGCAGCAGATTATGTGGAGGTGTATTTCTGCGTTAAAGCCCTCTGTGCTTCCATCGTTCCTCCCCCAGCCTCACCACCACCCTCTTCCTTCCAGAGCCTTTGCTTTCCCTGAACCCCTGGAGATTACAGCTGCTGATGGCTGCAACTGAGCTGCTATTTTCCTGATTACCATTATTATTTTCATACATTTATTTGCATACTCTCTCATCTGCGCATAGCATGAGTGCTGAACAGAGAGGGAGCAGAGTTGCAATTAACCCTCTTCTGCTCAGTTTTTTTTTCATAGAAATCAGTCAGACACACATTAATGTTTCAGTCATCTGTTGCTGGTACCTTACCTACAATGAGTTAAGTGCTTGGTGTTTAATGACCAATACATCTGATCCCTACAGCTTTTCATTCTTGCTAATTAAGTCCTCATGTTCTATAACATGTTAAAAGCTTACAGAATTAGAGATCAGAGACTAGCAGGCATTTTACGATTTTGGGTCTGAAGGAACGTCAAGGTCACCGCTGATAGAATTCCCACACTGCTAGGGACAGAAATATATATGGCCAAGAAATGTTAGTTCCTGTTCACAGTAGGGACATGTTGCTGCAAGGTCTGTTGGGTGTCTGAGATTTGATTCATACGAACAGTGTTTACATTACTTGGGAATGTGCACAGAGTGGTTGTACTCATGTTAGCCTTCATTCAGGTGTTTTTAAAGTGTTTGGCATTATTCTTTGTGCTTGTATGTAAATCTTGTGTTTTAAGGCTTAAAAAGATGAGCATGTGCAGTGGAGGCATCTGGCCACGAAACAGGAAAAAAGGGTGGCGCCATAGGCTCCCATTATAAAAGCCACTATTTGTTGCAATGAGAGCAAAGGTGGGCGCAGGGAGGTACTCCGCAACCGCTATGCAAAGCCGCAATTTGCATAGCAGGAGCCTGCTATTTTATTGGACGCCTCCCTGCGCCCAACTTTTACTGTTACTTTACTGTTAAGTTACGGCAACTATAGACAGAGAATGCCAGTTGCCTAATCTGCCCATTTCCCTCCAGAGTGTCAGTGGCTTTTCTGCAGAGACTGCCAGCCATTCTTGATCCCCATTGCTTCTCCGTGATGAGTTGAAGCTGGATATAATCTCTTCATTTACGTTCAAGTCTTTCTATGAAGAGCTGTCAAAGTCAACAGCACTAACTGCTTGACCTTGATCTGCCCTTTTAGTGTAAGCACACTCCTCTCTGCAGATCTGCAAAGCTCAGAGGCAGATAACCATTTATTGTCTGTAGAAAATGTCATTTGACTTTTAATTAAGTTCTGCAAGTAAGGCTGCACAGGGAACACACTAGACTATCACCTGACAACAACCATGATCTATTATTCTAGGTGAAAAAGTCTGCTGTATGTATGTAGAGTTACAGCTAACAATCAGCTCACTAAGGCCTTATGCACTATACTGCGGTAAAGTTGATGTGTGCAGCGAGTGTATGGCAAGTTTACCCTTACTAACGCCGGGGCGGTGTGGGGGGGGGGGGGGGAGGTTGAACCACACATTAAATCTTTAGCACTGTGAGCTTTACTGGCATCACACTGTGGGATCCAAAACGAAAAGCAAAAATCCTTGCGCTCCTACACAGGAGGTATAGTCACATACACAATTCCTCCCAACTCCTTGGTGTGCTGTACTGTGCTGCTCCAAAAGATCAAGGCAATGTAAATCTAAAAGAAGAGATGGAGCGCACTATAGTGCATTACCAAGGGTGGGCTTTATTCGCAAAAATAAGTTATACTCACAAGATGGACAATGTACAATGCGCCTCTCAGCGGTACAGCCAACCGCTACACTCACTGGCAGTATGACGGCGGCGCGCTGTGGCCAGCAGTGCGATCTCCGGTGGACTGGAATGCCGTCTCGCTGTGGGAGTGGGCGTGGCTGGGGGTCAGCGTGCGTATGACGTCACACTGTGGGAACCTTGTTACATTATGGGAAATAACAGCTGTTTACAGCTTTTTCCAACTGCCAAAAAATAAGCCACATTTCCTTCTACAGACATCACCTGCCAGCAGTAAAAATATCACCATGTGATGAATGTCAGAATGTAAATCAGGGAGAGGAAAGATTTTACAATGGGCAAACACTGACTAAATCATTTATACATAATTATTGTAAAAAGGAAGCACTTTTTCAGTGTTCTCCCCGGAATTTTTTTTCCAGCCGGGTGGCATGAAATAGTAGCCGGGTGGCATGAAAAAGTAGCCGGGTGGCATGAAAAAGTAGCCGGGTGGGTCGAGATGAAAATGCAGGGCAACTCTGCTTACAGCATAGGAGGAGGTGAGAAGGTGAGCTGATGACAGCGGTCACCAAATCTAGCCGGGTGGAGCACCCGGCTAAAAGAGCCTGGGGAGAACACTGACTTTTTTATTACATTATTTTCACTGGAGTTCCTCTTTAACTGCAGCATAGTGCATCAGGCTTTAACAGACATGCAAAAAAGAAAGTGCCATAGAGTTTTATTTTTCCCATGCAGCACACATCCTGGGGCAGGACTGAACAGTTATTAGAATTGTAATGGCCCATACTCACGGGCAACTTCTAGGGCCTGTCGCCAGCACACGTGAGCGTGTCGGCGACAGGCCGGCGACAGCTCCTCGCCAGGTCCCTCCGCATACACACGCGGAAGAGGGACACGCGACGGAAGCTGTCGCCGACGTTCCTCCTCCCCCCGCCGGAACCTCCGTATACTTCAATGGAGGTTGCTGTCGCTAGTCCGCGTACTCACACGGACTAGCGACAGTTGCGGCGGAGTTGCGGCGGCGACTGTCGCCAGGCAATTGACCGCGCCAATCGCCTGGCGACATCAGCGACGGGCGAAAGTTCGGGGTGCGCGCCCGTGCAACGGTGCATACTCACGGGCGACCTGTCGCCGCAACACGTGCGCGCCGCGTGTTGCGGCGACAATTGTAGCCCGTGAGTATGGGCCATTAGGCTACATGTGGCTCCAGAGCTTAGGGGGTAGGTGCTGAGGATGCCAAGGTATTCATTATCTGTGTATACTGTGAAATGCACAAATAAGTGCTTGTAATGAAGGGATAAATGAGTGACTTCCATGTGGGAATGCTATTTCAGAGGTCAAATGCATAACAAATCTAGAAACTGGCAGTAAATGGAGTGATGGCAATATGACCACATATAGAGATGTCACCTAGTAACAGAAGTACCTCGGTCGTGATCTGGAATGTATACCATTATTATTAGTACACTGTCTTAGAGTGTATTCCTCCAGTTAATGCATTCTTCATTTTCCAAGATGCTATCATGACCTCTGTAGCATTTATTTTGCTCTCTTTTGCTTTTGATGAAATCACTTGACTTTGAGGCATTATATTTCCCTTTACAGTCATTGCCTGTGAGAGAAAGATGCCTTATTGGGAAGAACCTTTGACAAGGAATTGTTGATGTGTTAAGGAAACAGGGAGTGACAAACATCTGTCTGTCAACTTTATCCTATTAGCCCAACCTTTCCTGAGGGTGGAAGAAGGTCTGATTTATGTGTTTCTGAATGGCTCTACAAGTGATGCTCTCCAGAACTCCACTAAGCAAAGGAAACAGGACTGCAGCTTTCTAACCAAACAGCTCTAAGGAATTATTTTCCCCTCTATGGAAGCTGCTGTCATTTCAGCTGAGGATCTTGGGATATGCCATCTCTGTATCACATGGGTAATCTTTTTACTGGTGCTGTTCTAAAGATGGACACAGTTATAAGCTCAGGCTTGAAGCCATCCCTCCGTTTTGTGCTAAATTCTGCTAATAATTGTAAGTTCTTCGAGAACAGAGAACCTTTGCTGAAGTCCTTAGGTTTTGTAGACAGGTTAGTGTAGCTGTTCACTGCTCCTAGTGCACAGAAAATCTCACCATTGGGCAGCTCGGTGGCGTAGTAGAAAATGTGTTCCAGTTTACATATTCTTTCAGATACCTCGTTGCCAGGATGATATTGGCTGTCTCAGCCAACTGAAATGGCAATCTTTCAGATCATTAAGGGGTCTTCATCAGTCATAGAGAAACCTAAGAAACAAGCTACTAAAGTTTGCTTTTTCATTCTTTTCCATTAACCAATAGGTTGTATCACCCAACCAACAAGGCTTCATAGCTTTGTGCTGCAATGAGCATGTGATAATCCAAGTAAATGGGTGGTAATGCAGATAAATGATCAGTAGCAGGGTAACGATAAGCCAGGCATGGATGCAGTGAAAGGCCACCATCAATCTTCCAAGGCTGCTGTTCTTCAAAGCATAGTGCTGCTGAGCAGGTGCTTGAAAAGCCTCTGAATTAGAAAGTTGTGTGTCAGTCAGTGACAGGCTGTAATACAAATGACATATTTCCTTTAGAAGACAGCTGTCATAAATAAATTGGTGTGGATTATAATACACATTGTTTTATTGCTGTTGCAGAAAGCAGTGTTATATCTCTATTACAATACAGTTTTTTTTAATATTTTCTGTATCTCTGTCTGATGCTTAACAGCAGTAACCCTTTGTAGCTGATGGTAATAAAAAATATTATTATAGATTTATACAGCGCTGACATTTTCTGAAGAACCAGAAGCACAGTACATTGAAAATTGATCCCTGCTGTAATATTATTTTAATCTCATAGTCTAATGCCATTTTTGTTTTTGTTTTTTTTTGGAGGGGGAGGGGGGGGACCAGTGAGCTTACTTTTATTTTATGAGATGTTGCAAACCTATGCAAATACCGGCAGATAATATCCTAGCAGCGATTTGGACTTAGGACTCCAGTGCTGTAGTGCTGTCCATTTAGTGACCATACATCACTGTTATATAAAGCTTGTGTTATCAAATGTTATGTGATAGCTGCCTCTAAGTAAACCATATAAAGACATGTGATGCCAATGGACAGACATAAAAAGAATATGGTACCAGTATTTAAAGCAAACCGGAACTTAAAGAGTAGCCATAATGACTAGGGATGATCAGAGAGATGCAAACTCTTCAGGGCTGATGCAAATTTCTATGCAAATGTATGCAGTTTGAAAATGGACCAATCACTTTAAACTCATGTTTAAGTTAATTGGTACTTTTTCAAGCTGCATATATTTGCATAAAATGTGCATAATTTTCAGAAGTATTCGCATCTCATCAAAATACCCTAATAATGACATATAGTAGAACATAATAAATTATTCAGGATATCCATTTTTACAATGATTATCCTTGTTTCAACGTCAGAAAAACTTCTTATATCCATATATTGCAGCACGATGGCGTAGTAGATAGCACATTCGCCTTGCAGCACTGGGTCCCTGGTTCAAATCCCAGCCATGAAACTATCTGCACAGAGTTTGTGTGTTCTCTCCGTGTTAAGGTGCCCACTTATGATACAATCTTGATTGTACAATCTTACCACTTCAGTGTAATATGGGAAACTACCTAAAGTATTCACTCAAAGTATATCCACTCAATTAAAGGGACTCCGAGCAGTGCAGAAACTATGGAAAGATGCATATCATTTTAAAGCTCTCTTTCTCCTCTTTCCAATGATATATAAACCGCCACCCTACGCCTTTTAGTTTTTGCTATTTTCGCGATTGAAATTGCCATGGCCGCGATTTCAATCACGAAAATAGAGAAAACTAAAAGGTGTAGGGCGACGAGTTAGGTGTCGCCAGAAAGAGGAGAAAGAGAGCTTTAAAATGATATGCATCTTTCCATAGTTACTTGTATTACACAGGATGACACTTTCCCCATTGTCAGCAGCTCCATTCAGCAGAAAAAGTCGCCCTGTGTAATACAATGTAACTATGGAAAGATGGATATCATTTTAAAGCTCTCTTTCTCCTCTTTCTGGCGACACTTAAATGGTCGCCCTACGCCTTTTAGTTTTCTCTATTTTCGCGATTGAAATCGTGGCCGCAGCAATTTCAATCGCGAAAATAGCGAAAACTAAAAGGCGTAGGGCGGCGGTTTATATATCATTGGAAAGCGCTGCGGAATATGTTGGCGCTATATAAATAAAAAAAAATAATAATAATAAAAGAGGAGAAAGAGAGCTTTAAAATGATATGCATCTTTCCATAGTTTCTGCACTGCTCGGAGTCCCTTTAATCCTTCTACTACATACATTTTTGTACAGCTGAGATTGTATCATTAGTGTGCACCTTTACACATACCTTCAATCACCTCTACTGACACTGCCGTGCCAAATAGCGATGGGCGATGGAGTTATTCTTCACACTGACCCAGATCATGCATCCTTGCAAAGCCATAAGAATATTAATAAACAAACAAACATCTTTTTAGGTTAAGCCTCATTTTTAACCTATTGCACATGCATGTGCAAAGATGACGAAATGTCTTTCTTGGTATATTTCTTTTTCACCAGAGCCTTCCAATGAATGACAACAAACGTTTTCACTCCTGACTGCCAGATTCTGTATTAGACACTCTATGTAATGGCTGTTTTATATGTAAATAACAACATAATGCACACGTTTTTGATTACCATGATTCCTTTCAATATACAGTACATAGACAAAGCATTTTCTCTAATATATAGAATTTCCCTTTAAATAAACAGAGCCATGGAGTACACTGTGATACAGTTCAAACACTATAAATGCAAGCGCGTTGACAAGCTCTTGTTCATTTATTAGGCATGCTTAGGATATTAGGTTCCATGATAGTTAACTTTGATAGAATAAGGTTTATGGATGGTGTGTGTGTGTGTGTGTGTGTGTAGATTAGTGAAAACATATAATTACACACAAGAAAATATTTTAAATATTTAAAGCGCATCAAAGATTGAAGCAAACAACAGCAAAACTAGTGCTGCTTAGTTCAGCACTGCCCTGCATGTCTTACCGCGTTCTACTTTTTTCCATACTGTAGAGTATGTGACCGTCTGTCATGTAACAGCTCAGGGAAATCCGTTTTTTTTCACTCATGCCTGGAAGCTAAGGATTCCAGCACATCATTGTGGTTTGCATTTTAGTGTGATTTTGCCTCTGATAGCCAGAAGAGTGGAATTGCAATTGTCCTTTTTAGCGCTTTGTGAAGCAAACGTATGCTGTTACTAGGCACATGCACAGCATGCACAGAAGTAATGTTTCCAGTACAGCCTAGCTCTGTGTCGATGTTTCATGTTTGCTAATTATTCAAAGGCACATCCTTAAAGAGTTCATTTTTTTTCAAGATGGTTAGCTCATCCTTTTTACTTACTTGGCACGTGTTAATTATACAGGTTCTGTATTTGAAGTTGAGAAAAACGTATATAATTTATGCTCTAGTCATCGCAGCTAAGCATGTCTAGCATATATGAGCATGGTCGCCATGTTGCCAGCTGGCGTCATATATTTTTATCAGCAGGGAGTATGTTAGACTGGGGCTCCTTTACAAACCGTGGAAAAAAATATTATGCGAAAGTGGTATCCCTGTTAGGGCATTTTACCACAGTGGACTATGGATTAAATGGTTGTGCAGCAAGGGACATGATTTCCTATGGGCACTTTCAGTATAAGCAAAAAAGACTGGCACTGCTGTCTGTATTATAGCTCTTTATTGCATCATACTGGCAGCAGTGACAGACTGCTGTTTTGGTTGAAAAACATTTCACTGCGCTCCCCAAGAGGCACTGGGGTGAGACTTGGGCACGCTGCTTACACTTTTTTGGAACGGTGCTCCCTTCCTTGTGTTTTGGTATACTATGGGCACTTTCATACATGATTATTGCAGCGTTGTCTGTTGCGATCCACTCCAGTAAAATGCATGTGGGTGAATTTTTCCAGACAGCAGATTGTATTGTCATTCAGTGAGTGGTGATTCTCCTCATGAGGATGGCAACAGATCTTCCAGCAGATCTGCTAGTGGCATAGTACAATTGTCAGAATGGATCTTGGTTCTTCTCCAGCATAATATAAACCCAGCCTTAAAGTGACACAGAAGTGAAAATAAAGTTATGACATGTATGTGTAGTACAGCTAAGATATAGAGCATTCATAGCAAAAAATGATTATAATATTGTTTCCAGTACAGGAAGAGTTAAGAAACTTAATTTGTTAACTATGCAAAAGAGCTTCTCTGAGCTCTCTGACCCACCTTAGGTCCACTACAGTGCTGTTTTCTGGAGCAGTTTTACATCAAAAAAACAGCCAGAGACAAATTTATATAAGATTGTTACTGCAGGGAAGGTGAAAGGGTCATTAGGTCTGTTTGTTTTATAGTTAAAAATACAGAGTATGGTTTGTAATTGCAAATATGACAGCATTATGCAATGTTATAAAAAAAAACTATACATCTGAGAATAAAAATATGAGACTTTTTTCTTTGCTACTAATGATCTATTATTTATCAATACTACATTTACAATTAATTATATCATAAGTGTTTTTTTTGCGCTGCAGTGTCACTTTAAGCCTCATACATGCGCTAGATAAAACTCAGCCGAAGCATGTGATAATGACTGCTTCTGCTGACAATTTGTACAGTAGCCTCAGACTCTCCCCGGCCACTTGGCCAGTAATCCACCTGCTGCATGACATTACTTACGTGCCGATGTGTCGGTACTCTGACCCACCAGGATAGGAACAGAACATGTCGCTAGCCTGCAGGCTAGTGATGCATGTGTATAGGCCCTGCGGTGTTGCCCAAGGGATCAGGTCCCACTCCCTGCTGGGAAACATGCCTCCTACATGTGTGTGTATGAGGCTTAAAGGAATACTATCGATTCACATATTTTTTTCAATTGACACAGGAATTGTTTGGGAAGTGCTGCTAAGTACTGGTGTATACATTTTAGTAGCAATCTCTTTGTTTACTGTTATCAAAATACTTTCACACTTTACTGACGCCAAAACTGACGGCTGACTAAGCCATGAGGAGAGGAGAAATTCCCCTCACACTTGATCAGTTAACTCTATGTGCTCTGTGTGTGACAGAGAGAAAGCTCCCAACAGCTGCAGCTTCTGTGTCCTGTGTTTCTGACTGAAGTGTCTGAAGAGAGCAGAGGAAATGTAACATTATTGTCACAGCTTTTCATACTGTTTTTGCTTTCAGAGTTTGATATGTTTGAGATTCCGATTTGCAGTTTGCTCCCTGCACACTGCAAATCGGAATCTGAAACGGATGTAAAAACTGATTAAAAAGCGGAATCTGAATCGGAATCACTTGCAGTGTGCAAGAGGCCTTATATTTGCTTTCTGTAGTCTGATATGCAACTCTGGCTGTGCATTGAAGCAGACACCCCTTCTGCAATTGATTTGTCCCAATATAGCTAAATCCTACCCTCAATAAATTACAGTTTTTGCCTCTGATATTTAACATGAAAAGTAGGAAAATGTTTACACAGCTACTTAGACATTTGGGTAATGATAGTATTCTTTTAAGTCACATTCCAGGTGACATTTCTGTAGTTCAGACTAAAAGATCAAACTTACCCTCATGTTGCTCTTCACAGGAGAAGCAGTGTTTATTTCCATTTTTATACATCATTTGTGCAGTAATGCTGAAGCATATCATGAAACTTTATTTGTTTTCTTCAACATTAGTTTTGTCTTACATTACAGTGTCAGAGAAAATTCTCAAGATTTGATGTTCTCAGGGTCTGTTCATACTATGGGCTTGATTCACAAAGCGTTGCTAACCTACTTAGCACGTCTAAAGTCTTTAGACGTGCTAACCAGGGTGCTAAGTAGGTTAGCACCGAATTATCTGATTCAGAAATTCAGTGCTAACCTACTTAGCACCCTGGTTAGCACGTCTAAAGACTTTAGACGTGCTAAGTAGGTTAGCACCGCTTTGTAAATCAAGCACTATGTCCGCTACCCTGCATTTCGACAGACTCACTGAAAATGGACAAGTAGTAGACTCCAATAATTTTCTGTAAGGCAGTTTAAATTCATCCCTCCAATTTTTGCTTATCGTGTTTCTCTGTGGAAACATTTGTTGCATGCATACCCCCCAACTGTCCCGAATTCACAGGGACTGTCTTGCTTTGCATGGTGTAGTGGGGCCTTGTATAAATGTCCTGGAACTCAGCGCTGGCAGCAGCACACACCAGTCAGAAAATTGTGACCAATAGGAGCAGCTCCAGCTTCACACTGACCACTGCTAGTGCTGCTTATTGGCCATCCAATGAGAAGAAGAGGAGGGAGAGGAGCAGCATTTAAAAAGGACACAGCTTGCGCTGCGTGTTACTTAGTTACTTACTGAGCTTACTGAGTACTTACTCTTACTGAGCTGTGTGTTATCAGATGCAGGCTCAGTGGAGTTTTGTTCAGGGAACTGTATGCCTTTCCTCTTCTTTTGCTGTTTTTAGTGCTGGTGTGGGGGAGGTCATTGTGGGGTACTCTGGGACTCTAAATTGAGTATTTGAACCCCCCCCCCCACACACACACACACGTGTTCCTGATGCCCTGAAGCTGAAGCCTCAGCTATGTATGGAGGGCTTTGGCAGCTCAGTAGAGGTGCAACCCTTAATTATTGCATTTGAAATATAATATCTCCGAAACCATGCCTCCTACGAACCCCAGTTTTGGAGGGTAAGGTGGGGACTTCCATGTCAGTTTGTATATGTTATCTCAAAGTGGCAAGCATTGGGGCTGCGTCTGTAGGAGGCATAGCATGAAGGCATGTTTCAGACATCTGCCTGGATCATAAATTGTGCCTGACCTCATCTCCTTCACTAAAGGCATTAATACACTTATCATTTTTTTAATTCCATTCTCTGCAGATTAGATCGATTTGCAGGGAATTTATTCCCCCAAAATGTCCAGTCGATTTACTTTTAGTCAATTATGACCAAATATCAATCAAAAGTATTGATCAGAGAGGATGGATAATCTAGGTCAGTTGGGGGTGGGGCAGAAATGGCTGTAGCCTATGTCTGATGCATTGCAAGGCTGCTGTTTGATCAATTTTTAATAGATTCCCTGCTGGGATGTATTGAAAATCGATATTCAGTGTAGAGTAATTATCATTTTGCCACATCTGGTGTCAGTCTGCATGGCCAGCTTAAGCTGCTACCATTGGTGAATTGTCACAATGTTTAGTCATGTGATATTGGTGACAAGATTAGTGGGCATGGTTTTTAATTACCTAATACAGCTCTTTTTAATAGAGAAAGATAATATCTTATTCCAGAAAATTGTGTGTGGATACTGGATAGCACTGATGATTGTGCATTGCCAGTTTCATTTGCAAACCAGGACTGTACTAGTGACACATGGAAGCTGGACAAACATTTCAGTGGAACCAACAGTACTTCTCATGTACACTGAGAAAGTCAAATGCAGGTCTGACTTCCTGTTTCTTATGTACAGCAATTACAGATTTTAAAGACGAATTACAAAACTGAATTAAATGTGTACAAAAGCAAACAGAGAACAAACAAGTGTTCATTATCATAACTTACCGGTATATATGGGCATGGATTTAACCTATTAAGCACATTTTAGATACATGTTTGCTATAACTCACACTATTAAGGAGTGAATTTATAAAAGGATAAATAACCTGTTCACCAGAGAAATCGCATTATTTGAGCTGAAATCGTGCCATAATTCAGGTATCCATGTTGATAAACGTTGCAATCAGCTCAAATGTCACTTTTTTCAGATGATTGCTCAAATAGTGGAAAATCTGCTACTCCCGGTGTGAGCTGTTTGTGTTGCTATTCAGCATCTTGGCAAAGGCAACCTTTTCCATTAAGTTTAATAGTTTGTAAATACAGCACATATAATTAGTCTGTCTCATAAGAAGCAGTATATTTTTATACCTGTCTTGCTCACATTGTTTCTGTCTCACTAATGCTAAATAACTGTGGAAACTGTGACTGCAGAACCTAACTTTCATATTATTTAGAAGTTTAATCCTCCTCACATTTCTCATACATTTTTTGTATTTCATATTTTGGCTTTAGCTAGGGACTGTGCATGATGCCTGGAAAACTTGTCACAATTCTAGCTGGGAGACTGAGGTAGAGAGGTAAGCAGGTGCCTCCAAATGCCAGTCACATGAGGAGGGAGGTACAGAGAGGCGAGGGAGTGTGTACAAATGCCAGTCACATGAGGAGGGAGGTAGAGAGGTGAGCAAGTGTCTCAAAATGCCAGTCACATGAGGAGGGAAGTAGACATGCAAGTGTGAGCATGTGTCTCTAAATGCCAGTCACAGGAGAGAGGTAGAGAGGCAAGCGAGTGTCCCTAAACGCCAGTCCCATGAGGAGGGAGGAAGAGAGGTGAGCGAGTCTCTAAACCCCAGTCACACGAGGAGGGAGGTAGAGAGGCAAGCGAGTGTCTCTAAATGCCAGTCACATGAGGAGGGAGGTAGAGAGCGAGCAAGTGTCTCTAAACCCCAGTCACACGAGGAGGGAGGTAGAGAGGCAAGCGAGTGTCTCTAAATGCCAGTCACATGAGGAGGGAGGTAGAGAGCGAGCAAGTGTCTCTAAACGCCAGTCACATGAGAATGGCGGTAGAGAGGCAAGTGAGTGTCTCTAAACCCCAGTCACATGAGGAGGGAGGTAGAGAAGCGAGCGAGTGTCTCTAAATGCCAGTCACATGAGGAGGGAGGTAGAGAGGCGAGCGAGTGTCTCTAAACGCCAGTCACATGAAGAGGGAGGTAGAGAGCAAGCAAGTGTCTCTAAACGCCAGTCACATGAGAAAGGTGGTAGAGAGGCAAGCGAGTGTCTCTAAACCCCAGTCACATGAGGATGGAGGTAGAGAGGCGAGCGGGTGTCTCTAAATGCCAGTCACAAGAATATAGAGGTAGAGAGCGAGTGAGTGTCTCCAAACGGCAGTCACGTGAGAAGGGATGTAGAGAGTGAGTGAGTGTCTCTAAATGCCAGTCACATGAGAAGGGAGGAAGAGAGGCGAGCGAGTGTCTCTAAACGCCAGTCACATGAGGAGGGAGGTAGAGAGCGAGTAAGTGTCTCTCAATGCCAGTCACATGAGAAGGGAGGTAGAGAGGCAAGCAAGTCTTTGAACCCCAGTCACATGAGGAGGGAGGTAGAGAGGTGAGCGAGTCTTTGATTCCCAGTCACATGAGGAGGGAGGTAGAGAGGTGAGCGAGTGTCCCTAAACGCCAGTCACATGAGGAGGGAGGAAGAGAGGTGAGCGAGTCTCTAAACCCCAGTCACACGAGGAGGGAGGTAGAGAGGCAAGCGAGTGTCTCTAAATGCCAGTCACATGAGGAGGGAGGTAGAGAGGCAAGCGAGTGTCTCTAAATGCCAGTCACATGAGGAGGGAGGTAAAGAGGTGAGTGAGTCTCTGAACCCCAGTCACATGAATAGGGAGGTAGGGAGGTGAGCGAGTGTCTCTAAATGCCAGTCACATGAGGAGGGAGGTAGAGAGGCAAGTGAGTGTCTCTAAATGCCAGTCACATAGTCACATGAGGAGGGAGGTAGAGAGGCGAGGGAGTGTCTTTAAACGCCAGTCACATGAGGAGGGAGCACTAAAATGTGTGTTTGGAATAGTGAATGACATAAAGCTGGAACAAAAGGTTTTAGTTTTTTTTAAATACAAGTGTAGGCACACATGGTTTACAATATTTGTGTAAGTGCTGAGCTCATTTATGACAATATATACCATATGTTATAACTAGTGGTAAATAAAACATTTGTAAAATACCTGGTCAGGTGTGTGGACACCACGTCCTGCTCTATGAATTGGCTGTGCTATATTGTGCAATTTTCTCTAACAAATTCAGACTGTGTCTTCCTCCTAAACAGTAGTTATGAGTAAGAACATCATTCTTTTAACTCTTGCTTCTGAGAATGGGACTCCGTTTTCACAACATAAAGAGGTAACATTTGGTCACCTTGAATGCTAAGCTATTACATATCTGTGAAATAGGAGAGCAAATAATCGGGTTGTAAGGTTATTTTAAAATAGCCAACTTACAAAACCGCAATAAACCACTCCTGTATACATAACTGCATATCACTGCACTTCACAAAATAAATCTCATCTTCATTTTTTATAAAAATGAAGTTTCCGTTATAAATTGTATTGTGTGCTGATGTTCTTTTTTATGATTTATTTAAGGGTTGCATTATGTTTGTGTAAATCATGACATTACTAGAAACCAATAATTCCCCCAACCACCAGACAAGAGGTTTTTGTGCCTGTGTGTTGTGCAAGATTCTGTGCCAGGTGGTATTAGCAACGGTTAAGAAGTTTATATCGACTCACAACAGAATCTGAATGTTAGTTTTATTATCCAGTGAGCAGTATGATAATGCAAACAGAAATAGCTTTGCCTTCTTCAGTGAGTGTTGTGAAGTGCTACTTGGAATCTGCTGTGGTAGAATGGGTGAGATTAGAAACATAATTATCACAGATAACTGCTCCCTTTTAGGCCTCGTTCACATCATTTAGCGCAGATGGCTGTGCGATTGGAACGCAACGCGTCCGATCGCACGCCATCTGCGCTCCTATGCGCTGCGCTGCAGATCCCATTCATTACAATGAATGGGATCTGCGCTGCGATTCCCAAAAATGCGTGCAGCACGCGATAGCGCAATCGCGCTGCCACGCAGCGCATATGATGGGAACGGTAGAAGGGCTGTCTATGCCCTTCTACCGTTCTTGCGTGTCGCACACTATACGCGCTGCCAAAATGCGCACGGCAGCGCGTATAGTCTGAACGAGGCCTAAGCAGTGGTAATAGGCAGGAAAGAGTGCGTATTGTGGAAATGACATGTGGAAGTTTTTTCCCCGCTACATCCACGTGTACTGTGAACATTTTTTATCTCGCAGAACACCATATTTTGGCAGATTTTTTTTTCTGGAAAATGCTAAATTGCGAATTCAAATCAATGAAAATCACAGACCTATTATTATTGGTGATGACAGGGTAATTTATCACCCACAGCAAATTATTTGGGCAAAATAATATAGATAGTTATTAGCTACTTTGTGGCCTTGTAGAGTGTAAAGATATGCTGTTAGACTGAATAGAGAGCGCTTGAGTTACGGTAATAATGTAAGTGCAGTTTTTATGTATACACAGTTTATTTGAGATGTTGCAGATACAATATAGTCTCTACAAGGCACATAATATGACTTTACCACGCCAACAGCTGCTTATATGTGATAGGAAAGACACAGAACCTTTTAGAGCTCAAAGCATCAAAGAACATATTAGTGTGCACAAAATCCTTTGTATTCCCAAATAAGCAGGCATAACAGTGAACGTAACTAAAAAGAGCACAGATTGCTGAATAAATAATCTAACATTTCATTTTGTAACAACTAGCTTTTGAAAACTCGGGACTATTCATGACCATATGAACTTTTGCATGCCAGATGTGTATGTCAATCGCTGCTTTCTTCAGCTGTTGCGTAGCCATGTTCATAGCTTCACATATGCTGTCTATCCATCTTAGCCTCTGCTGCCCTGTTCTTCTTTTTCCAAGCATCAAGGAATTCCCCAAAGAATCTGCCTTTCTAATTATGTGTCCAAAGTATTAAAGTTTTAATAATACATGTAGTATATCACTGGGGCCTTATTTCTTGAAGTATTGACTGGTTATGTCTTCTAGCAGTCCAGGGAACTCTCGGTAGCTTTCTCGACACCCACAATTCAAAAGCATCCATTTTTCTATGCATGACCCAAGACAAAAAAGGTTTATATTAAATTAGAGCTACAGGCTGCATAAATTGAACCGCAGTTACCATAGAGACACAAGCTTCCTGCTTGTGAGGAGCTTGGCCATGCCCACTGCCCTTATATCATGTAGCAGTGTTGGGAATGGAGTGGTCCAGAAGTTGGTGTGTGGGAGTCAGCTGCCAATGCCATGACCACAGGGCTGCAGGATGCAGAGAGGTGGGACGTGATAGCGTCATGATACCTTATGCTGCCTATTTTTATATAGCATTTTTCATTTTAAGTTTTTTTTGGCGACAGTTTCACTTGGAAAAATATGCCTAATACAGGAAACAAACATTTTCCTTTTTCTTTTTTTTTCTACTGTTGATTGACTCTTTGTTGAAGGTAAAATTTGAATGCAGAGTCATGTGTCATATATTTAACTGGTACAGCATTAAAAAGGTTGCACTGTTTATGAGTTGGTTACAATAACACAGAAAAAAAAGAAAATAATTGTTTGTATGCATGTTAAAGAAAAACATGTGAAGTAAATGTGGATGGATTTGTAAATGGTAGATGTGTAACATCACATTGGAATGTTAAGGTGGTGGTGGTTAGTGTTTCCAGCAGGTGCCATATCACAGGATCTGCCCGTGATCTATTGACCCTACCATAACCCCTTGATCAGCTGCAGTAGCCTTTATAAATCAAAATTGTGATCAAACAAAGGAATTTACAGCCTTATAGCTTTGTATTGCATCGAGCAATACAACATTAGGAGGACTGGTTGGTGTGATCAGTTCTTGAACAGAGTTCAGAAGCTATTGAGTGGAACAAGGTGGTACATACCGGTATATCACTACTGCCCAATCCATTTCCCATCAGGAAGTAGAAGATTGCCTGTTGAGTAAGACTGTTATTGACCTGTGAGTGGCTAGCTTTACAAAGAAAAGAGTAATTCTGCAGTATTTTTGTTATCTGAAAGTACTGTTGCAAGGCATATTGGTGGGCTCCTTTCACAAGACAATGCAACGATCAGTAAGGATATGTAAAAAGCAGAAACCACTAGTAATTCATTCAAATGTAGTTTTTTTTTTGGACAAAGCAAAAATAAAATACATTTTGATAGGCTGATATTGCTTTACTTAATGGGAATCTGAAGTGGAAAATAAAATTCTTTCTACATAACTTTGTAGAGGGAATGCTCTGGAGACTGTAGAGCCTTCCTGGTCCTCGCTCTGTCCCAACGCTCTTGCACCACCCGGGGGGAAGCTATTTGACCTGATAGGTAGAATAGCTCTTCTGCACTGCTTATGCAGCCTTCAGAAGTGCTGTACCGCAGTATAGATGTACTTGTCTTTGGACGTATTTGCGGACTCAAGTACTTCTGAAGGCTGCAGAGCAGTGCCAAAGATCTAACAGAACGAGTAGCTTCCAATAGGGACATCTTCAGTATTCAGCGCTGACATGCATTCTTCTGGTTCAAAAAACACCACCACACCTCTTATAAAAATGTACTCACCAACAACACCAGCTTCCAGTGGAGACAGTGCAGGAAAGATGGGACAGACCGAGGACTGGGAAGGCTTTACGGTATCCAGGGCTTTCCCTCTACATGGGTATGCATTAAAAGTGAAATTATGTTCTCGCTTAAGATTTGCTTTAGGCTTCATTCACGCTAGTGCACTTCTGTCCGTTTTTCAGCAACATGTATCAATCTGTAACATTGATGTGCTAATAAAAAGTGGACAGAAGCGGACATAGTGTGAATGAGGCCTTAACCCTTATCTTACAGACTGGGGTCCGACTGGACCCCAAGCGGAAGTTTGCTGGCGTTCTAAAAACAATGGAAGTTATCAGCCACCATTTTAGGAATTTGTTACCTCACCAATGATAAATCTATATCCATGTTGTTAGGATGAGGGTTAAATTGGTACTCAAACTAGAATTTTTACTTTAGCTTTTGATTGAAGAAACAATAGAGCCTCTATCAGGCTATTATTGCAGTCTAGGTGAGGGCCAGTGTACACAAACTGACTAGTGGCCCACACACTACAAGCGAGATCCTATGCGATTCTCTTTCCCAATCAATCTGATTGAAATTGTGTGAACATTAGCCAATTTCTGTAAGATTGACCAATATCGTCCATCCTGCTTGATCAAGGAAGTTGGTCAATTCAACCTGATTTCAGCCAAATTTCATTGATTGGGCAGAATGGAACATAATCCATTCACTTGGGTTCGATAAAATGATTGAATCCAATGGTTGGCCGTACAGCAATATTGCTAGATTTTTTTGGCCACCTTAATATCTACTGTTGCAAAGTGGTAGGTAAGTTAAACAATATCTGAACAAAAATGATAGTGTACCTTATCTACCTCAAATTGTATTCAGTTTGTCCAACATTACAGGTGGATAGGTCTTTGCTCACATTTGGTTCAGGTGACAAGGTAACAGGAAACAGAAACTAAAGTGAAATCTCTTTAGTGAGGATGCAGTTTTTATTGGTGTGTGTTTCACATTTGAATGTACTTTCTCTTCCAAATACAGTGTCAGGGAAACAGGAGGTAGACAAAACAAGACAAATAACATTTATATTGTGCTATTCTCCTGGCGGATTCAAAGTGCTGGCACTTTGAATCCGCCACTAGGATGCAGCCACTAGGACACGCTCTATAGGCAGTAGCAGTGTTAGGGAGTCTTGCCCAAGGTCTCCTACTGAATAGGTGCTGGCTTACTGAACAGGAGGTGTCAGAGGCAGAGCCCGTAGCCAGTACATTATCCAGCCACGAAGTAAAGGTAAAGCTCTCTGATAATGTCACAGACCACATTAAAAATAGAAATCAGACCAATGCCATGCCTTCACTGTCTCTAAAAATTACAATTTGGCTATATTTACCACTAATTTTAATAGTATCTACTCTAATCCCGCCTGAATGTAGAAAGTCCCTTCACCCATCCCAGTTCTCCGCTTACTCCAGCTCTGTGAACCTGTTCAGGCATCTTCTTCCACTGACAGTCATTTCATGTGCTTGCCCAATCATGTGCCTTCCTTGTAAATGATGTCACTCATGGTGGCACAGCTGAGAGAATAGATAAACATTAAAGCCTTTGTATACATAGTTATATGTAACTCTTATGGTTTATGTAAGTATTGTAATAACAGAAAAGTTAAAGAGTGATATATGAACTGAGGCAGATTTCATATAGCCAGCATACAAAAGACTTATTTATGAAGCTATAAAGAAAGGGTTAATCACATTAAACAATCATAACAGTTCTATGTACAAACCCCACAAGCCTCTTCTGTATCTGTTGAGCTGAGTCTGTAAGCAGATCTATAATCTACATCGCTAATCTTGTTTTAATAATTCTTAGCTGTGGCAGAGTGATTACAAACTCGCTGTTTGTGTCTTTTTTTAATTTATTTTTTTAATCTTATGGTTTGTTACAGGAAGTTGTATTAACCCATTTGTAAGGATCGAGCTCTGAGACATGCTCATGTGAATCTGTTATCTTTTGAGAGTGGGTGTTAGTTCAACTGGATATCATTGTATTATAGTATCAAGCGGAGTATCAAGAGGAGAGGAAGAAAAAAAATATATAATATGCAAGTATAAGAATCAAGTTGGACATACAGTATCTGAAAAGCAAAACAAAAAACTGTACCTTTAATTTTAAACTGGATCAGGCTTCAGTTATTGAACTTTAATATTTTTTTAGGTGTGCTCTAGCAGACTTTGGGGCTTCCTGAGGCAATCTGAAGTTTAACCCCCCCCCCCCCCAAAAAAAAAAATAAATAGGGTCATTGTTCTGTAGAAACACCAACATTCCAGAGATCTGCATAACCCTTTTATTTGCCAATTTCCAGTTATCACCAGTGATCAGCAAAACATTTTGGCAATAATGTATTGCAATGAAGCTATCCACACTGCAGCATTACGATTTGCAGATGTGATCACAATGGGATTCTCATTTCCTAAAATGACCAATGAAATGGCCAACCGCAATTGCTGTGCAAGCACTAAAAAAATCACATTGCAATCAAAAGTGTGAACCGTACATAATTGTGTCAAACACATTAGATTGCAGTGGACTAGCGGTGGTGAATAATGGTGATTTTTTTTAACTCCTCTTGCCCACAGGTCACCACATAAAGAAGTAATGGTATGCTGTGTTTGCAAGGCATTGGGCTGTGTAGTGCTACATCTGGTGGCAGTTATGTGATCAGTTATTTCATTGAAGTGAACAGAGCTATGCATTGCTATATGTTGATTTCAGAACAGGGATCAGAGCAATAATTTCCACCATAATGAATTTAATGTTGTGATTGGTAGTTGGCCCTGGTCTGAGGGGGATTCTGGGCAGCTGTAATCCCCCCCCTGCGTTTACCCATGGTATCTAGAGGTCTGAACAAGCGCCAAGCTCTACCCTATCTTATACCAAAAATCAAATTAGAACATGTCGTTGTGATTGGTAGTTGTATGATGTTCATTACCATGGTAGATGATTCACAGTTCAGAAATGTTGCTTGCTAGGCCTAACATGTGGTTTTGAAGCTGCGCCCAGGTGCTACTCAAGCCAAGCATGATGTCAATGACATGATTAGGGAAACAATACATAACCATGCCTCGCTTCACGATACATCACCAGACAGAAATTACGGCCCACCTGCACATTAATTAAATAAATGGGAGGGAACCTGAGAGTGTGATGGCTGGTGTTATGACTTTGTGTCAATACTGGAACTAAATGGTTTGGCTTTTACTTTTTAACCACTTGCGGTTCCTGGACCTAATTCTCCCGTCCAAACTAGCTACACTGCAGGTTCCTGGATGTGAGACTTTCGTCCAGCACTAAAATCTGCAGCTGTGATCGTACCTTTGCACGCGCGCCCCCGTCACTCATACACGCGCATGCATAATCCCATTGTGACTGCTAGCAGTCAGTCACATAAAGTTACAGATTTTTTTTTTTGAAATTAAAGCAACAGTGTAACATTATTAAATTTTTGTGTGCAGTTTTAACCCCTACCAAACTAATTAACCCCTTGGGTCATCTATACTTGGCCTTAAGATTCGTGGACACCTGTAAAGGCTGCCTCCCGATGCGATCACTAGGGTGACAGCTTGGGGACCCAACACTGTATAGATGCATCAAAGTGTTGTTGCCTAGCAATGCATCTATACAGTACTGGATTTCTGCCAGTTTTAAGTGCTTGTTCACATCTTCAGCGCAAAATGGCCCTGCGATCGGAACGCAACGCGCATGATTGCACGCTATCTGCGCTGCTGTGCACTGCGCTGCTGTGCACTGCGCTGCTGATCCCATTCACTACAGCGAATGGGTCAGCGCTGTGCTTCGCTGAAAAAGGCATGCAGCAGTGCGATAGTGCATATGATTTGAACGGCAGAAGTGCTGTCTGTGCACTTCTGCTGTTCTTACATGTTGCACATCTTACTGCTGCCGAAATGCGCACTGCAGCGAGTATGATGTGAATGAGGCCTTAGCTGATGGTCCTACTGGACACCTTCTGATTTAAAAAGGAATTAAGGCCTCTTGCACACTGCAAGCGATTCAGATTCAGATTCCGCTTTTTAATCGTTTTTTACGTCCGATTCCGATTCTGATTTGCAGTTTGCTCCCTGCACACTGCAAATCGGAATCTGAATCGGATGTAAAAACCGATTTAAAAAGCGGAATCTGAATCGGAATCTCTTTCAGTGTGCAAGAGGCCTAAGCATGATTTATCCTTCATCTGTCATATTAAATTTTCTTGGCCGAACATTGTGTTTATGCTCCTCACTGTTGACCATTTGTTGGTGCTTCTTGAAAGGCACATCTTGAAGCTCCAGTCTGCTTTGAAAATGCCTGGGAATGACCTTGCAAAGGTAGTATAACTACAACTAGAACTGTGTCTAGTTGCTGTAGTAAAAGAGTTTGGCTACTCTTTGCCCAGTTTATGGGCTGGGACCCACTAGGAGTGCTTTTGCAACGCTTGCTGATCACAAGAGATCACTGAGGATCAGTAAAATGTTACTCCAGTGGATCCCTATGGTAGGGAGGGGTCCCACTAGCAGTGAAAGGCTGCAGGCTGCTTGCAGCATTTTGGGAGTGATCTCAGAGTGATCGCATCAGTGGCTACAATAGCCCAATCATGATTGCTCCGGGAATCACTGCGAACTTGGGTCACTTACTCAATTCACTAAATCGCGGGCACTTTGCAATTGCCGCAAATGCTCCTGTACTGGGTGCCAGCCCTTAAGGCCTGTGTCATCTATTTTCTTTCTGTTAGTACGTGTGTTTCAACCTACATATAGAATTGGTGACAATTAGCACCTGTTTGGTGTAATTTGTTAATTATACACCTGACTGGAAGCCTGGAAAATCTTTGACTTTGTGCGAGGGAAAGGAATTGATGCTGTTTTGAAGGCAGAGTAGTCACACTAAATACTGATTTAATGTACCATACATTTTTGTTCTGTTAGTACAGTTAACATTTTGAAAACTGCTAATAATAGAAGATTAGAACTATTAGATTATATATGTGAAAGAATTCTCTGGACCATGAAGTGTATAGTAATATGCCTGCACTATTGCCCAATTTATACAAAAATGCCTGTTGGACCTTTTGTTGGACTACTTTTTCCAATTTGGTCATATGTACGGGATAGGTGGAAATTGATGATTGGTTATTTATATGCAGAGCACCGCGTAATATGTTGGTGCTTTATAAATCAATAATAATAATATGTGTAAATAAATAGCCTTATTTTCTCAGGAATTTCTTTGGTAAATGTAGCCATGCATAATTAAATTGTATAGAGCGCCATCAAATACATAAAAGTGATTGCTTGATTTCAGATTTGACCCTGAGCTATAGCAGGCCTAGTGTGTAAACAAAACATTCTTCATAGTTATGCCACAAGTCAGTACTGGCTGCTTACCCATCATTTATACAATGTCAGGTATTACAGGAGAAGTGAAACCTTCAGGCAATATTATTCCTTCTTTTTATTTGGCAGTCATCGCTACAGATCATGCGTCATTCACGTCTAGGAGCTAAAGCCTGTGTCTACATCAGCTCTAGGAATTTCTCTTACACAATCTAGGAGAGAATTAAAGAAGTACTCTCCCAAGCATTATTTAAATCTGCACTGGTGGTAACACGGTCTACTTAAAAAGTACTGACATCTTTTATGAGAAAACACTTAAAGGGGTGGACTTATAAAGCTGCATACATAATGCTGAGTTCTAATGAATCCATATTAAATTTGGGAGTTATTTGTGTTTATTAAAGAGAACCTGAATCGGCAGAAAAAAGTTTTTGATACGGGTACTTACCAAGGTAGAAGTAATCCTCTGAATAATAAGTAATCTTACTATCTGTGGATAGATGGTAAGTAATCCCGTGGATACACCAAGATATGTCTCGTTAGAGTATACCCAGAAGGGCAGCTGGAAGATTCTGGTCTTCATGTGTCCTCCTCACCCCCACTGTTGCCAAGCTCTGAGCTTGTCGGATATATGTTCTCGTGGCTGCTGCTCCTTGCCATTTTAAAGAGTCCATTTGTTTGCTGCCAAGCTCCTCTTTTGGCTTTAAGGTGGCCATACACTCGTTAGATTAGCAGCAGATAGATCATCAGATAGATTTTCTGATCTATTTGACGTGTTTAGGAACATTTTTTACTAGGAACAGATTTCCAATAGATTTCAGTATGAAATCTATTGAAAATAGATCTGATGGCATTTTTTTGCCATCATATTTCCATTAGGTCCAATGCAAATTGATAAGCAATCTCATCAGATCAACCTAGATTTTCCAGCATGTCAGATTGATTGAAATCGATCAAAATCGGCCGCTAATCGGCTAAGTGTATGAGCCCCATTAGTTGTTTCGGAGGAGGAGGGGGCCCCCTTGAAGCATCTTTGCAGCCAGTGGGGTTAGAACAGCTGAGTTGATGTAAATCTTGCAATTTGTGTGCATCTTAGAATGAGACCAGTCCAAATTGGAAGCAGTTGCTTTTAATGGGCCCAATTCCAAGTTGCGTTCTATTTGCCAATTAGAATCCCATTGATTATCTTTACATACGGTAGAAACCGTAAAGGGCCAGAACAACACCAATACAAGTCGTATGCTTTAAATTTAATCTGCTTTCATTGATTTCATATCACACCTGTTGTGTGCTCTAAAAAGTAAAAGGAGTATAACAGTGCACAGCTTGCTTTTCTTGATATTTATCTGTCAAATCCTTCCTAAATTACATGGCTCTAGAGAGCTGCAGTGGGTTGTGCTCACCATCTCCATCCAGCATAAAGAACATGCTATGCTTTTGTATGCAGGTCAGATCTGACTGATGTTATGGAATCTGATGTAGCTGTGTGCTTTCAACATAGTTTTCTACTTTTCTGCTCTAGGAGATATCCACATAACTGATTCAGAAGCGTAGAGAAACATATTCATTTTATTCACCGGTATAGCGTTAACAACCTGGTGAGCATTTTATGGCATATAGCGTACTCCTTGAATTCACTGACACCATTATAGAAACATACAGTAGCGTGTAGGTTGTTTGGAAGTCAATAAAGCAACCTGGTTTTCTTCTGTATTGTGGGAGGATAGTGGGGTGCACAGAAGATGACCTAACAGAACAAGGGGAGAACAAAGAATTCATGCATCTAACGTCTCTGTTGAGAATTGAGATGTATCTAGAGCTTTGAGTCTGCCATTAAAGACAGCAGAAAGGTTTTAGTTTTAGCTACATACACATGCTGGTTTGATCTCGGTCATGGTGGACAATAAAGACTGCCTTGGCCAATAATCTTGAATAAAACCAGCAAGTGTACAGCTGGCGCCCGATGTCTGCTAATGATGCGGCATGCCAGATTTTTAGCGGTCCTGGACACCCGAGCACCACCCGATTGCATTGTTCTCCATTTTGTCCCTCCACCCCCTCCATAGCAACAGAAACTTCCCTAGCCTTGAGGATAGTGAAGCATCTGCGCAGAGTCTGCACTGCATCACCCAAGGGATTAGGTACCGAACCATGCCAGGCAACAGAAATGTCTTGGTGTGTCTAGGCTTTAGACTGGAGTACGTTTTGTGTTCATACTAAAGATCTCTTTTATCTTTTCAGTCATACCAGAATGTTTATGTTCTAGATTAAGTTGATGGTGGAAAATAAACAGGTTTGCAGGCTATTTGATTTTTTTGTCAACAGCAGAACTTCGGTCTACCAACAGAATAGACTGTCATTTCCTGTATAGAAGGGACCCTCAGAAGAAGTGTTCTGCAGTTTACTTCAACTATCAATCCCATGTGTGAACAAGAGCTTAAATTAGGTGCTTCTCTGGCTAATTAGTTGCAAGGGGTAGATTGCAGGAGGCTGACTGTTCTGTGGTTTTATCTCTCAGGCACGTTCTGCTTGGTCCAGCCTGTGGCATTCAATGACTGAAAGTAACTGGCTGCTAATTAAATGAGGATGGAAATATCTTCTATCTTATAGCATTTACTGTACTTCCTTTACCATAAGTAGATATAAGTAGATTTTTTTTAATTGTAATGTAATTTTGGGTTGATTTACAATTTGGGCTATGTAATTTATTTAGCATTTTTCATTTTATCTGTTGTAGCTGAAAGTGTCTCTTCTCTGTTGCCTGGGACTGCCTTACGGAGTCTTGCATCCTGGCCTTCTCCTGCTGACTACTGCAGGAGGAGTGCAATTAAAATAAGATGTGGCTCTCTTCACGCAGTGCAAGAAGGGGGAGCAGCTGTGGCCACAAGACTGTGGCTTTTATATAAACAAAAATGTTTTGCTGGGTAGGATTAGGTTGATTAGTGGATTTGGTTGTTTTGGTTGAATCTGAGGTGTTTGCTAGTGATACAACTTCATGAGCAACTATACCAAAATGATTAAGTACCTAAGGTAAAAATGACAGAGCCTGTCATGACTGGGAAAATGGGGGGAAGGGGTTCGGGTCGCGGGGTTACTTACCTGTCCTGACGTCTTTAAATTAAAGGTGACACTCCGCCCCTCTCCTCGGCCCAGTCGCAGCTATGTTTCCAAAGACTGCCGAAGCTCTTTAGAAGCCTACAGCTGCATACTGAGTTGAATATATTATAGGTCATTTGCTGTATTGTGTTTTGCCTACTTCCTGTGTTAATGTTTGATGCAACCTGGCTGGACTAAACAGCAGGCTATGAGCCTTCTAAACCCCACCCCAATATCATCCAAATGAGGTGGTCAGGGAGGCTTTCACTGTTAACACAGAGCTGGTCTAGTGAGCTCAGTTCTGGTGAAGTAACTCCCACTTTCCTGACAGTAAGGATAAACTGGATGCAGCCAACCAGAAATTAACCAGATGCCTTCCACTTATTTATTGCAAAAAGTACACTAATTCAATGTAATTAATTAAATCGTGTGCATTTCTTAATTGATGCAATTGTACTCTTGTGTGAGGCTCTTTGTTTCTGTTGCTATATTAATGGCTATAGAGGTAGCAGAACATCAACATTTTCATTAAAGCGGGATAAAACTCTGACATAACATTCAATAAACATGTGTTTTTCTACTTTTTCTTACCCATACAGTAAAATTAGTGTCTGTGCACAAGTTATATAGTCTGTTTATAGGTTACAAGTTCCCAAAGTACTGCTTATCTGCTCCGAAAGCTGCCATTGCAATGCATTGCATCGCTGCTGTATTTATATATTAAAATATATCTAGAGATCACTTCTCAGCTATCTGCTTCTACAGTGGAGAGAGCTAGTTTTCAGCACACCTAGGAATGTATACTAATTGTAGCAGACAAAGGAACATAAACAAAAGATAATGTCATCACCACTTCAGATGTGGCAGCAAGATTTCCATTGAAGAAGAAAGAGCTGTGTTTAACTGTTTGAGTGCTGTTCTGCTTCAAATTTTTTGTGGTAGTAGATTTTATGCTGTCAATAATCTTGTAGAGCAAAAAAGAAATGCTGATTTTCATACTACTTTAATAAAGTCCTTTACATGTAAGGAAAGACTTGTGACATTTCGGAGTCTTGAACTTGGTAACACTGTGTGTGTGACTAGTTCTGCAATTTTATACATAGAGAGAAACAGAGTTTACTTTGCTGCACATGTAATGTATAAAATGTGCAGCCTACAATCAGCTTTTATGTAATGATGTAATCATTGCAAATGACCAGTATTATGAAAAACGTAAAGCTTGATCATTGACATATTGTAAATGTTTACGTCTTGAAGGCTATAAAGATTGCCATCTTCAAAGTGTAACGCCCATTACTTATTATAGGTATGTCAGTGAAAGAGATAGCAGAGCAGCTTTTTGGCACATGTAGCTGCTTTGGTTTCCTTCAAACACGCTGCTTGTTTTACACCACCATAAAAAGCACATAATAAACATTTTATTTCATGATGTCCCTGGAAAACAGATTTGTTTTAAGAACAGCTTGATCGTTTCCAGATTTTATTATACAGTGAACACTGATGAATATGTTTTGCTATTTTACCGACATAACTTGACTGTTGTTCTCCAAACGTGATGCCTAATCCATGCTTTATCAGAAGGCTGGCCATAGATGTGAGGAAAAATAACTGTAATGGAACTTCTCAAACATCATCCCAGATAAAGATTCCTTTACACACACCTAAGAAATGGATTATAGTTTTCAAGAGAAACTGTCAGGACAAAAATGTGTTATATGCATTTGTTCTCTGGTTGCAAATTAGTATTATTATCATTTATTATTATTATTTAGTATGTATATAGCGCCAACATCTTCCACAGTGCGGTGCAGAGTACAGTGGTGTGAAAAACTATTTGCCCCCTTCCTGATTTCTTATTCTTTTGCATGTTTGTCACACTTAAATGTTTCTGCTCATCAAAAACCGTTAACTATTAGTCAAAGATAACATAATTGAACACAAAATGCAGTTTTAAATGATGGTTTTTATTATTTATTGAGGAAAAAAAACCTCAAAACCTACATGGCCCTGTGTGAAAAAGTGATTGCCCCCCTTGGTAAAAAATAACGTAACTGTGGTTTATCACACCTGAGTTCAATTTCTGTAGTCACCCCCAGGCCTGATTACTGCCACACCTGTTTCAATCAAATCGCTTAAATAGGAGCTATCTGACACAGAGACGTAGACCAAAAGCACCTCAAAAGCTAGACATCATGCCAAGATCCAAAGAAATTCAGGAACAAATGAGAACAAAAGTACTGTAATTGAGATCTATCAGTCTGGTAGAGGTTATAAAGCCATTTCTAAAGCTTTGGGACTCCAGCAAACCACAGTGAGAGCCATTATCCACAAATGGCAAAAACATGGAACAGTGATGAACCTTCCCAGGAGTGGTCGGCCGACCAAAATTACCCCAAGAGCGCAGAGAAAACTCATCCAAGAGGCCACAAAAGACCCCAGGACCACATCTAAAGAACTGCAGGCCTCACTTGCCTCAATTAAGGTCAGTGTTCACAACTCCAACATAAGAAAGAGACTTGGCAAAAACGGCCTGCATGGCAGATATCCAAGGCGCAAACCACTTTTAAGCAAAAAGAACATTCAGGCTCGTCTCAATTTCGCAAAAAAAACATCTCAATGATTGCCAAGACTTGTGGGAAAATACCTTGTGGACCGCCGAGACAAAAGCTGAACTTTTTGGAAGGTGCGTGTCCTGTTAAATCTGTCAAAGAAGTAACACAGCATTTCAGCAAAAGAACATCATACCAACAGTAAAATATGGTGGTGGTAGTGTGATGGTCTGGGGTTGTTTTGCTGCTTCGGGACCTGGAAGGCTTGCTGTGATAGATGGAACCATGAATTCTACTGTCTACCAAAAAATCCTGAAGGAGAATGTCCGGTCATCTGTTCGTCTACTCAAGCTGAAGCGATCTTGGGTGCTGCAGCAGGACAATGACCCAAAAGACACCAGCAAATCCACCTCTGAATGGCTGAAGAAAAACAAAATGAAGACTTTGGAGTGGCCTAGTCAAAGCCCTGACCTGAATCCTTTTGAGATGTTGTGGCATGACCTTAAAAAGGCAGTTCATGCTAGAAAACCCTCAAATAAAGCTGAATTACAACAATTCTGCAAAGATGAGTGGGCCAAAATTCCTCAAGAGGGCTGTAAAAGACTTGTTTCAAGTTATCGTAAACGCTTGACTGCAGTTATTGTTGCTTAGGGTGGCCCAACCAGTTATTAGGTTCAGGGGGCAATTTCTTTTTCACACAGGGCCATGTAGGTTTTGAGGTTTTTTTTCTCACTAAATAATAAAAACCATCATTTAAAACTGCATTTTGTGTTCAATTATGTTATCTTTAACTAATGGTTAACGGTTTTTGATGAACAGAAACATTTAAGTGTGACAAACATGCAAAAGAATAAGAAATCAGGAAGGGGGCAAATAGTTTTTCACACCACTGTATATTGTCTTGTCACTTAACTGTCCCTTAGAGGGCCTCACAATCTAATCCCTACCATAGTCATATGTCTATAAAATGTAGTTTATGTATTGTAGTCTAGGAACAGTTTTTTAGGGGGAAGACAATTAACTTATCTGTTTGTTTTTGGAGTGTGGGAGGAAACTGGAGTGCCAAGGAGATAACCCACACAGACACAGGGAGAACATACAAACTCCGTGCAGGTAGTGCCATGGCTGGGATACTAACCGGGGACCCGGCACTAGGGATGGCCCTGATTAGGAGAACTCATGGAGAAGCATGTGATCAGTTTGATCAACTGATAGATTTGTAAGGTCCTGATTTGCAGTGATGACTTCCTGGTTTAACACATGATCAGGACCAGCAAATCAGAACCTTAAAAATCTATCAGCTGATCAAACTGATCACATGCTTCTCCATGAGTTCTCCTAAGCAGGGCCATCCCTACCCAACACTACAAAGCAAGAGTGCTAACCATTATGCCACCAAGCATTACTGCATTGCTGCTTAGTGCACTAATGAGGGGCAAACATATAGATACTCAGGGCAAATGCTTGCTTGTTCCAGGGCAGTTTCCAGAAATTGTTCTCAGATAAAAATGGCATCTAAGTTAAGCTACGTACACACATGCGACAACGATCGTTCGTTGTCAACGATGAACGAACTTTTAATTGACGAAAGAACGACCTAAGTAAAGTTAGTTTTAAAAGGTGTGTATCGATCACATTGTTAGAACGAACGTTGCATCACGTAAAAGCACCTATTGCGCCTGCGCATAAAAATGAACAGTTCCATGGAGAAATAGTGAAATGCGCATGTCAAGCCTAGTACGAACGACCGTTTCCAACGATGTACTACTTTTGCAAATGATCGTCGTTGGGAAAAATCCGCCAAGCTAGATCGTTCGTTTTTTACGATCTAGCTCGTCCGTCATTAGACTTAATGGTCGTTGGCTGCTTTTTTTTTAAACGATTGTCGTTTGAAACGATCGGGGAACAATCGTTTCAAACGACTATAGTCGCATGTGTGTACGCACCTTTAGTCTTCAACACTGACACACTCATGAGTATGCAGATAAAATATGTTAGAACAGATAATGCGCATGACTGTACTGTATCTGTACCCTTCCCTGTGCTTTACCACCCATTTTCCCCACATGCCATTTATACACTACTCATTGTAATTGTTCTATCACTTTTGTTTTGTAGTTACATTTATCAGTTTAATAGTTGTCACAAAAAAATAATACCGAAACTGTTGACTGGACTTGGCTGTTTACAGTACAAATCCAGACACAGGTAAATCCACAGTTTTTGGTTTTTAAGACTGTAAACTGTGGACCACTGATGGGTCTTTTTATTATTGGGGACCTTATACAGGCATGGACACAGCTTTCTTTGTTTTAGATGTTTTTAATTTTCAATTTTTGGCTTAAATAAAGAAATATTATACTTCATTGATTTCCTGGTCCAATTAGTGCTCATTATTACCTTATATATTGAGGGGTTGCTTTTCTTTTTGTTGTTCACGGATGGGTCTCCAACGTGAGCCAAATTGCTATACTTCTTGGGCTGTGATATGCAGCTGTCCTTTGTAGCCTGCTCTAATTGAGATCGCCGTGGAAGGTGTATCTATCTATCATCTCCAGATCGCGGTGATGTTTTTTATGGCCTATATTCCGATGTTTGTTTGATGTGCCTCTGAGGAAGCGGCTTATGGCCGTGAAACACGTGTCAGGCATTGTTTTATGAAGTGGAGGCCTGTTTGTATATGTCTACACTTATCATCTGCTTTCTGGAAGACTATAATGAAGAAATAAAAAGAGAACTTTGGTTCAAAGAAAGCCCCGCCTGGTTGCCTATTGGATTGTGGGATATGCAGCTGTTGCCAGATTACGCTTTATTGATTTTCTTTTTAATTGAAAGGAAGTTATCTAAACCACTTCAGTAGGCAACAACATGCAACTTTGTTTGAGAAATCATTAGTACTTTTCATAAAATGTAATTTAGTATTGATTATGCTTAGTTGTACCCTAACTGGTAATGGGCATTGCAGAGCAAGAAGTGATTGTGATTCATCCTTCACATCCTTGACCTTGTTTAAAGTCTACCACAGACCTCAACAAATGAAATCAGATAAAACTATGGTAGCAGAGCATCAGTGCTGTACTAAAGCTGCTCCCACACATATGTTTCAGCCATAGTATCTTGTTGCTGTTGGACGGTTGGGATATGAAATTTTGAATGGTGTTTGTAGTGGACTAGGAGCATATAAGGATGTTTATGGTGTAATGACATATGCACATGTGATGGTGCCATATATCCCCAGAAACAGCTGTCAGTTTTTCTACTCTGAATTTTGATATTTGTGGAAGACCATTAATGAACTGTTGAACTGAACCTGAATTAAAAAAGTAATAAAAAATAGATACTTACCGGTACTTAGTAGAGGGAAGCCTCTGGATAGTCTAGAATATAGAGGATTACAGCATCATCCCTGAGCCCATTGCTGGGGCACTGTGTAGTGCAGTGCACTTGTACACAAGTGGTGGCATGGCCGTGAAGAAGAACAGGGCAGCAGCAGTGGAGTCGAGGAGGACATGGGAAGCCTCTTCAGACTATCCAGAAGTGTCTATTATTGTACTTTTGTTTCCTTACAGGTTTGCTTTAAAGAGAAACCGTGACCAAGAATTGAACTTCATCCCAATCAGTAGCTGATACCCCCTTTCCCATGAGAAATCTATTCCTTTTCTCAAACGGATAATCAGGGGGCTCTGTATGGCTGATTTTGTGGTGAAACCCCTCCCACAGTTTCATGTCAGCGCCTCACAGCTCCGAGGTCCTGACATCACACTGTGGGGGCATTGTGGGAAATAACAGCTGTTTCCAACTGCTAAAAAAGCAAGCAGCATCTCCTTCCAGTGACATCACCTGCTAGCAGTGAAAATGTCACCATGTGATAAATGTTTGAATGTAAATCAAGGACAGGAAAGATTTTACAATGAGCAAACACTGACTAAATCATTTATACATAATTATTGTAAAAATTAAACACTTTTTTATTACATTATTTTCACTGGAGTTCCTCTTTAACCACTTGAGGACCACAGTGCTAAACCCCCTTAAAGACCAGGCCATTTTTACTGAAATGGGCCACTGCAGCTTTAAGGCTAAGCAGGGCTGCACAACACACCACACTAGTGACCCCTCCCCTTTTCTCCCCACCAACATAGCTTTCTGTTGGTGGGGTCTCATAGCCCCCCAGCTGTTTGTTTATTTTTTGACAAATATTTATGTTCTTTTTTTTTTTTTTTTTAAATAAATTTATGTATTTCTCTCTCTGCTGGGAGACTGAAGGCGGAGCGGAGCAGCCTGTGCGCAATCTCCTGCAGTATCCAGCCCCAGGACTTGATGCCAATTGGCGTTAGGCGGTCCTGGGGCTGCCGCCACGGACACGCCCCTTGGCGTGACACGGTCGTTAAGTAGTTAAGTTAGGCGTCAGTCTGTGTTACTATTCCTAGCAAAGACTAGCTTTCCTAAAGCCAGCGAAACCGGTTGGAATAAAAATTGTGCAAAGCTCAATTTTACCTTCCTTAAACAAAGATTTTTGCTGGCGTTCAGCTTCATAAAAGTAAGAAGCTACTCTAATAATCCATCACTTCATTGTATTAAAGGTCAGTTATTAAAGTGTAGCTAGATAAAGTATATAGAAGTATTTATACTTACCTGGGGCTTCCCCCAGCCCCATGAACTCTGTTGGCTCCCTTGCCCTTCTCCCAGGCAGCTCTGTTCACAATCCTAACAGTTGCAAAAAAGTATTCCTTGCGCTCAAACTCTAGGCAACCAAACCAATCAGATCCAATGTTTCTCTAGTCCAAGCCAGGCGACCACACAATGTGCTGCTCCAAATCAGGGAATATGCAAAGAAATGATCTAAAAAAGGAAGGAGCGCTCTAAGTGCGTTAACCAGTTACTGCTGGCCACAGCGTGTGCAACCTTGCCGCAGAGGGGTACAGCGGTTGGCTTAACCGCAGATAAGCGCTTTTGAATTCTTCTTCTTGTGAGTATCTACTTTTTATGCGTAATAAAAGTCCTACCTGGTTAACGCACTTAGAGCGCTCTTTCCTTTTTTAGATCATTTCTGTTCACAATCCTACCTGTTAGGAAGGCTTGAGTCGTGTCAGTCAGGCTGCACTGTGCATGCATGAACCGGACGTGTGTGACCCATCAGGCCACACCAGTTACCGGGAGTCTTTTAAGCTTGCACAGGTAGTACTGTGTAGAACATTCCCAGCTAGGGGAGCACGATGGGTGGGAATGCGTGACCGGGCTACGCATGCACAGTGCAGTCTGACTGGCGTGCCTGAACCCTTCCTATTGGGAAGGATTGTGGACGAATGGAGCCACCCGGGAGGATGGCAAAGAGGCCCACAGAGTTCATGGGACTGGAGGAAGCCCCAGATAAGTATAAATTTGTCTATATACTTTGTCTCAGGTTTCCTTTAAAGCAGGGGTCTCAAACTCGCGGCCCGCGGGCCATTTGCGGCCCTCGATACAATATTTTGTGGCCCTCGCTGGCAAAAGCTTCCTTATAGTTCGCTTCAGTGCTCCCAAGTAATCTGCTGCATCCCTGCTGCTAAAAGAGGGCTGCAGAGCTCCCAAATCGCCCGGGAGGCAATCCGCCGGCATTTCCTGGAAAGGACAGAGCTTTCAACTTCAGCTCTGCCCCTCCTGACGTCAATCGCCGCACGGATCGCCACCTCTCCCTGCCCCTCTCTGTGAAGGAAGAGTGAGAGGGGCGGGCAGAGGCGGCGATGCGCCACGATTGTGAAATTCCTTATGCGGCCCAGCCTCATCCTGACTTTGCCTCTTGCGGCCCCCCAGGTAAATTGAGTTTGAGACCCCTGCTTTAAAGGATACATCCAAGGACCTGTAAAAAAAAACCATCTACTTACACGGGGGTTCCTCCAGCCCCTTGCAGCTGCCCTGTGCCCTCGTTGCAGCTCCGCTACCTGCCAGTGGCCCATGGTCACCTCCGGCACAAGATGCCTACTGCGCCTGCGCAAGCGGCACTCAGAGTCGCACTGACATCTGGACGGTACTGTGCAGGCACAATAGTTGTGCACCTGCGCAGTACAGCCTAGATGACGTCAGTGTGACTCCGTGAACCACACGCTGGAGCGCAGGAAGATGCTGACCTGGCAAGGTCAGCAACTGCACCGGAGGGGAACGGGAGCCGCTGAAGCTGTGGCGAGGGCACAGGATGGCTGAAAGGAGCTAGAGGAAGCCTGAGGCAAATACATTTTTTATTTTAATTACCCTGGACCTTCCTTTTAAAACGAATTAATGTATTGCTTGTGGGTAGCCAAGCAATAGTGTACAGATTGAAAGCTAGCAAGCAAGTTACCACTGACCTACTATTTGCAAACATGCCTATAGACATTGCTGAAACTATGCAACATCTGCTATAAGTCTACAGTCCTTTTTTCAGCCCTCAGACTTTAGCCAAAGGTGTGCCAATGTATTTCTTGACCAAAATAATCGGTCCTAGTGGAGCTGGATTTTGGCTGAAGAAATCAATTTCTTTCTGATAGTTTATAATCTTTTTGGCATCAGATGGTTAGCCGACCTGAGATTCATGTCTACTACAAATAGGACCAGGGCCGGATTACCGACTAGGCAACAGAAGCAGTCGCTTGGGGCCCCCCCATTCAGAGTCAAAGGGGCCCCATCAGCACATAATCCAGCCCTCGCCATCTTGTCAAAGGACGCCGCCCACTGCTGACTGTCTTCAGAGCCAGGCTCTGCTCCTGGGTCCCTCTCCTGCTACTGTACGCACTGCCGCTGCCCGCTCCTCCCTCCCTTCCCACAGAGAACCACAGCTACAGTGGGCAGGAATGATAGCAGCAGATGACAAAAGCCCATTCACCTATCCCTGATACAAGCGATAGAGGTCCCATCATCCGAAACCCATCTGTCTCCTCTACAGTGCCGCTGCTTGCTCTGAACTTCCTGATTTTTAGATTAGACAGGTAGTAGGAAGTAGTAATAGTAGTAGTAACAGAGCAGCAGCACTCTATAGGAGACAAATGGGCTCCGGATGATGGGACCTCTATTGCTTGGATCGCAATAGGTGAATGCGAGTCATCTGGTGCTGTTATTCTCCCCCGCTGCGGCTGCCCTTCTCTGCAGGACTACCGTATTCACGGGGGTGGAGGCTGCATGGTGGATGTGGCTGTCTAGTTTGGGAAGAAATTGGTGGTGAGGGGGGTGTTATGTAATTCAGTCTGGGGAATGGCTTCCGGGTTGGCTGTGTCCAGAGCTTTCTGTTATTGCCAGGTTGGAGATGCAGGGGGAAAGTGCTGCCGCTGTGATATCTGGCACCCTCTTTACATGGGTGCCCCGAGTGACGACGTCCTAGCCAATCATCTCTCGCTCTGCATGTTGGCGCTGCTATTACGTGCATTGTGCACCCGCAGAGGAAAGCGGGCTGTTGCCCATAGCAACCAGTAGAGCGGCTGCCCCGGTGTGTCCGGCATGTTGTTGTTCACACAGCAGCTGCATCTTCTCATTCTATTATGGGGGGGGGGGGGGGGGGAATCAGTTACTTTGATTAGGGCCCCATTTAGCCTTAATCCGGCTCTGAATAGGACATGTGGCACTAGCCCACTGTCATGCACAAAAAACTGATACATGGAATGGAGGTCCAGACAGGATAATGTAAAATGAGAGATTTTCCTCTTTTAGTTAAAGGGGCACTATGGTGAAAATTTGTAAAATTTAAAATAAGTGCAAACATAGACAAATAAGAAGTATGTTTTTTTCCAGAGTAAAATGAGCCATAAATTACTTTTCTCCTATGCTGCTGTCACTTACAGTAGGTAGCAGAAATCTGACAGAAGTGGCAGGTTTTGGACAAGTCCATCTCTTCATAGGGGATTCTCAGCAAGGCTTTTATTCTTTATAAAGATATTCCCCAAAAAGGATTTAAACAATGATACTGGCCAGCTTCCCTGCTGGCTACACAGTTTTTTGGCAGTTGGACAGAGCAACTGCCATTCACTAAGTGCTTTTGAAAATAAATAAATCCCTGAGAATCCCCCCTTAAAGTGAACCTAAAGCCACACAAAAAAAATGAGATTAACTCACCTGGGGCTTCCCTCAGCCCCCTCCTGGCCGCAATAGGGGCATAGGGGGCGATATACAGGCTGGGAATGCGAACAATCACTCGCGTTCCCATGCCTGTCGACCGGTGACGGCCAAACCCGGAAGTGTTCGCCGGCGGGTGCAGAGGCATCGGAGCAGAGCTGCGAGGGCACTGATCGGCTGCAGGGGGCTGAGGGAAGCCCCAGGTGAGTTCATCTCATTTTTTTTGTGTGGCTTTAGGTTCACTTTAAAGAGATGGACTAATCCAAAACCTGTTGCTTCTGTCGGATTTCGATTACCTACTATAAGTGACAGCAACATAGGAGAAAAGTAATTTATGGCTCATTTTACTCTGGAAAAAACGTACTTCTTATTTGTTTATGTTTGCACATATTTTAAATTTTACAATTTTTCGCTATAGTGCCCCTTTAAGGAAAGTTGCAGAAGAGGATTGTTTAAATCCACAGCAGTCTGTAAAAGCTGCCACACACTTTTCACTGTAATTAGATTACTAACAACTGTACCAGAAGGTTGATCACTTTCAACAGATTTTTCTTAAATGCGAGTAAAAATTTTGATCGCATGTAAAATGATGATATATTATTGTGTTTATGTGTGTTGATGACCAGCATTAATTCCCCTTTCATTAAACATAAAACAACCAGTTTATGTTTATAACTAACATAAGGACAAAAGTTCACTAACACTTGTGGTAGCTAAAGTGCTACTGAAAATCTCATGAGATTAAGTGCAAGACGATCAGCATAGAACAATGGGCTCCCTATTGCTTAAGTTACACAGTAACAAGTAACATGTGCCTGTAATTATTCACACACAAATGGCACATTTCTGCAGTCATGTGCCATTAATTGCAGCTACATATTCCTGGGTGACGTATAGTAATGACGAATGTATAATACCATTTGTTAGTGATCAGTTGCCGGCCTTTCATGATTTATCATGTGCAAGGCTGTTCTGCTTATATCTACTGCATGCCTTTTAAAGCTAATGCATATTACTTGATGACCTCCTGTTTGTTGTATAAACCTGTTGAAACTGCAGTTGTCACATAAGAGGCACCTGTAACCTACAGGCAGAGACGCCTACAAGGGTGCAACCGGTTCCCTGTTGGTAGGAGTGTCAGCCTGTTCACTTACAAGTCTCGCAATTCAGTACAGGACATACTTGTAATGCCTGGTGCATGCAATGAGATTTTCTGGCAGATTTACTGCAAGATTGATTATTTTTCCAAAATGTCCGATTTGATTTCTGATTGATTTTCCATAGAAGTGAATAGAAAATCGATTTCAAAATTAATTGTAAATCAGATTGGACATGTTGGAAATAATCGATCTGTCAGAAAATCTCATCATGTGTACCAAGCATAATGGTTTTGTTGATGACATGTACAAATTTGTTTCTGTAGATCTTAGATGCTTATGTTGTTAAGGGTGGCCACTAACGATCCAATCTTTTTCCTCCAATCTTTCCATTTCTATGTAATATAAGGGACTGCCTATAGTATCAATTCAATATATTCACTCAGTTTACTCCTCTACTACATAGATTTAGTAAGATTGGATGAAAAAGATTATATCGTTAGTGGTCACCCTAAAGGTGCCCATGCATGGTCCAATTTTTTTCGATTAGATAATGTAGTTCCATTATTCCATTACATCGAATATAAAGATTTTTCCAATATGTCCGATCGAATTTTTACAGAAAAAACGGGATACTCGGGATTTCTACTTTCATTCGATTAGATCATTTTGGTCGAATAAACAGGAAAATCATATCTTTTAATTGTACCATGTATGGGTACCATAATGGTGCCCATACGTGGTACAATTTTTTTCATCCAATCTTACCATTTTTATGTAATATAAGGGAACTGCCTAAATTATCCTTTCAATATATTCACTTAATTTACCCTTACACTACATAGAAATGGCAAGATTGGATGAATAAAATTGTACCATGTATGGGCACCATAAGTCACAGAAAAAAGTGCAGATATGTTAATACATTAGGGTCTCATTCACTCTGACGATTTTGAGGGCTGTAAACCACAAGCATTTACCATTTTTACTCTGAAGACTTTTGCCAGCGTCAATGAAGGAAAACCACCCCTCCACACATACATAGTTAAAGAGGAACTCCAATGAAAATAATGTAATAAAAAAGTGCTTAATTTTTACAAAAATTATGTATAAATGATTTAGTCAGTGTTTGCCCATTGTAAAATCTTTCCTCTCCCTGATTTACATTCTGACATTTATAACATGGTGACATGTTTACTGTTGGCAGGTGATGTAGCTGCTGCATGCTTTTTTTGGCAGTTAGAAACAGCTGTAAACAGCTATTTCCCACAAGGCAACAAGGTTCACAGACAGGAAACTGACAGGAGTACCACGGTACTCATAGCTTCTTGTGGGAGGGGTTTCACCACAATATCAGCCATACAATGCCCCCTGATGGTCTGTTTGTGAAAAGGAATAGATTTCTCATGTAAAAGGGGGTATCAGCTACTGATTGGGATAAAGTTCAATTCTTGGTTGGAGTTTCTCTTTAAGGACGACTTAGGTTAGGCAAGGCACAAACTTGTGACTGTCCACACACGTGTATGTTTGTACTGAGTTGTAGCGGTTTCCCTATTGGGGCAGTGGTGGCAGCGGTTATAGTGAATGGCTTAGTCACTAAGCCATTCACTATAACCGCTTCCACCACTGCCCCAATAGGGAAACCGCTACAACTCAGTACAAACATACACGTTATCAAAGCAGTGTGAGCAGTTTGAGGCAGTGAAACTATGCACTAAGCCTTAGTGCATAGTTTCACTGCCTCAAACTGCTCACACTGCTTTGATAACGCCTAGAAACTGCGATGTGCGTTTTCTAGGCAGTTATAAACATTGCAGTGTGAAGTTAAGCCCTGTCTACATGCTAGATGAAATTTGTTGAGGGGACTGATAACAACCACGTCTGCTTAAAATCTTACATGAGTGCAGCTGGCCCACGATGCCTTGGCCAGGGATCAGCCTGGCCGATCAACTCAGCCAAGCGTTGTTCAAGAGCATTTGTTGAGGCAGCTGATAACGACCACGCCTGCTTAAAATCTAACGTGAGTACAGCTGGCCCACAAACCATTGGCTACAAAGTTCACACAGAAGTGGTCAGATGATACATGGGAGGCATTTGATCAGGAATGCATAAAAGTAATTATACTCCACCTCTCCAGTATGTTGCACTGCCATGTTACTCTACTTTGGGGGAGTGCCATATGGAAAATCACTGGGGTGGGATTCTGCAGAAGACCATCTGCTGTGCCCTCAGCTTGGCCTCAGACAGGAGGGGATGACTGGGGAATACTTGCTACAGACTCTCCAACAAACTGTATAAACTTAAGATTTTACTTTTTTGGCCTCAAAATCTCAGTTTATATTCAAGTATATGCAGTAATTAAAATAACACCTATCTGCACAATTCCTGGTTTTAAAGCACAATTCCTAGTTTTCTTCTGATATATAGCTGTATTTTAAAGAACTATTTCTATTCCAAGCCACTTTATTCATGGTATTGTACATTGTGGATCTATCGTCACACTGTGTTTTTCCAGCTTTAGAGATTGTTTCTTTAATCGCAGTTTCCCTAAACTGAAGACACTGTGGCTGTCCCGCCCTGTGCTGAGAGTGAGAAGCATTTCCTTTCTGGAATCATATGAGGCTGATACAATTCAGCCCCTACCGCTGATTATAATTGAAATGTCTTTATGTTTAAACAAGCCCGACTTGATTTCCTGCTCTGTATTCAGGCCCACATCCCTATGTTTTTCTCTTCTATTTCCGTCTTCTAGAGCCCTGGGGTAAAGTGCTTCCTTCCTCTGTTTTGGGCACTGCCAGTAACACTAACTTGTCCAGAAAACAAAGCCCTGGCCAGTTTTGTTATTACCAGTTTCATTTTCTATTACAGATCTGCTTCAGGTTCTTTCTTATTCGGGCCAAGGGCTCACATTCCTCTTCTATAAATCACATCCTGTAGGCTGCATATTTCATAATAATAAAAAGTAAACTAGTGGGCAGTACGTCATTTCAACAGCATTTCTACTTTACACACCACATGATGTGTCCATTATGTGCTCCTACTACACACCTTATAAGATACCTGCTTATCCACACAAGTGCAGTTTTCTATTTGCTGCTGCCCCCTGCCCTTCCAAACTGCATCAAACAAGTAAATTCTACCTTTTAGGAAGGATGTCACAATATTAAAATTCAGGGCCATATCCTATTGCTGAACTGTTAATTTAGGCGAGGGGAACATCACCTTATCCTATTCAATTTAAAAGAACTCGCTTGGGCAATATAGTCGCACAGCGAGTTATTTACACACTGTCCAATTGCCCTTTTCATGTCTCCGGGATGCTTCCCGGCAGACGTGAACATTAACTTAGACCTGCAAAGAGCAGGTCTAAACACTCTAATGCATGTTAATAAGCAGACCCCAAGAGCTCCCCGTCGGGTCGCCGCAGATTGCCGTCACCCCTCACATAGCTGCACCGTCACCCTGGCAATTTACATACCGCCACTGAACACCTGCCGCTGAACACCACAAGTCTCCCGATGCTGAAATTGCAGTGTATCTGTCACTGTAATTACTTTATATTGGAGCTCCGGCAAAGCATCTTTGAAGCTCCCTCCGGGGCTCCCCATTGCTCCACTGTCTGAGCCAATGAAAATGGTTCAGACAGTGGACCAATGGGGAGCCCTGGCGGGAACTTTACAGGTGCTTTGCCGGGGCTCCGATAGACAGTAATTACAGTAATATATTCAGTGGTGTGATTTGCCTTCTTAAAATAGAAGGAAACTTGCAAGAAAGAAAATCACACCAAGCATTGCTTTTTAGTAGGCTGGCTTTTTGGTCTCTTTTAGCCCCCTATACATTCCTAGTAGTTTGGGTCACCCCGAGCTGCTTGGTTACTCTAGTGACATATTCACGGAAGATGGCATCAGAAGTTCGGCGGGTGCACCGCAACCACAGGGTAAAACCTTGCTCCCCCCACCGCCTGGTAAAAGGGAGCATCGCTCAGGCTTTCGCCTGAGTAATGCTCCCTAACGATCGGCCATCATGCAAAGGAAACCGAGAAAAAGATTTGCCGGTAATCCTCGTGTGATCGCAAGGTGATAAGTAGCTTGCATCTGCAAGCTACTTATCACCTTGAATTGGATATAGCCCTTAGTCTATGAGGTCTAGTGCTTCTCCATTCTGTCCTGCCAGTTGTAAAGAATGAGTTTCTGCAGAAAGAAGGAGGGTAGTTGACAGGGGGTGTGGCTTCTTATGACCAAGACATAGTTTTGCTGGCTGGGAATCTTTATAGCCAAAGATCAAACTTTCAGTGTTTCAGGTTTTTTTTTTCCCTTTTAAAGGGACTCCGAGCAGTGCCTGTGGGTATGCCTTTAAGCATACCCACAAATAATTAATTATATCCACACCTACCAGCATGATGTTTGTAATTACAGTATATCCCCCTGGGTTCCTTGTATTTCATTGCATTGTGCTGAATGGAGCTGCCGACACTGGGGAAAGTGTCGTCCTGTGTAATACAATGCTGGACTCCAAAAAGTGCAGAAACTATGGAAAGATGCATATCATTTTGAAGCTCTCTTTCTCCTCTTTCCAATGATATATAAACCGCCACCCTACGCCTTTTAGTGTTCGCTATTTTCACGATCGAAATTGCCGCAGTCGTGAAAAATAGCGAAAACTAAAAGGCGTAGGGCGGCGGTTTATATATCATTGGAAAGAGGAGAAAGAGAGCTTCAAAATGATATGCATCTTTCCATAGTTTCTAAACTGCTCGGAGTCCCTTTAAGACTAATTGGTCTAAGCCTTCAATACACAAAATCTGATTTCTATAAGATACACAAATTTGATCCTTTTAGAAGTAACTAAAATGTAACTTTTATTAGTCTATTATAAAAACACTTATCCTAATTTGGTTGTTTTTGTAAATATATATCCATAACAGAGTAGGGTTATTAGTATTGAACAGAGCATATATGTCCATAAAGAGGATTTTGTAACATTGCTCCAACCCTTATACTCTGACTAGTTGCTATTAACTAACTACATATAAGACAGTACCCCCCACCAATCCAACATGTTTCAACTCCCCAATTGGAGCCGTCGTCAGGGAAAAGTGCTTAAGTGTAAAGGTTGCTAGTGCATTAAGAAGTGAGTTAAAGCATCATATATACATCTAACATGAAAACAACAAACAAGAGCAATGTGCTCTCTTGCTCTGACAGCATTGAACTGGGTATCTCTCTGACCTACTTATATACTCAAGGGTGGGGGCGGTACTCACCAGGACCCATCCCCCCTTTCTTTTCAATCTCCCTATTGGTCAGATGCCTTATCAATTACTGTCTATACATGGCCATTGGCTGGCCTATCCTTTCCCATTGTGTTCCAAAAGTACTTTAAAATAGAGTCTATTACCTCAAAAACATAAGGAGATCATCCCCGACAAGTCTTCTATTCATCCCTTTAGAAACCGCTCTGCCGCTTATAATATAAATGGTAAAACGCCACTCGTCATATCTAATCCATAGCAAGTCATTGGAGGCTCCCCATTGGTAGATTTTTCCCTTCCGTACCTCCCACAGTTCCTTCCTCCAATCACCTCAAGTTATGCAGCGTTTCTATGGATACGCAATAGGGCTGGTGTTTGTTCCGTAAGTGCTGGCGTAAGGGGGCGTTTTCCGTCTACTCCCCCCCGCTGCGTCATAATGACAAATGCCACTCGCCGTACATAGCCGGATACATCTCTGCATCATCAATGTCACCGCCCCTCTGTTCTCTAAGAGATGGGGATTGGATGTTAGCGCCACCAGGAAGTTGTAAGGAGCCAGCTTGACACGCAAGCTGTCATTTTTCGTCGAGTGTGTTTACAACCATAAACGGCCTCACAAAAACATATCTTAATGGCATTCCTTATTAGTTTACAGTCAAAGCATCATGCTCTTATGCGGATAGCTATTCCTCACATGTTAACTCGATATATACAATAAAAAAGGGATGATCTTGATTATTATTATCAATCATCTTATAATTCGCACTAAATAAGGACATTATCTATATTATCCCACATCATGGGAACTATATTGTCTGGTAATATGCGAAGTATATACCAGCCATATTGTATAGTAGGAAAATCACAAATCAACAGATTATTATTTGACTGTAAATGTATGACTGTAGCCATAGCGATTAAATATACTACTCATCAAGATTGGTAGCCGGATTTTTAGATCAATTCTGGTAACTATAATAGTTACTTAGTTTCTCAGGGAAGATAAAGGGGGAGATAATTGTTTCCTGTCTAGTATTGACTACTATTTATTAGATAAAAGGGGTATATGTAAATCCCTCATTCAGGCCGCCTGGGCTCAAGGTGCCCAGACGATAGATCCATTTGGCCTCAAGTTGACGTAATTTTAAATCGAGGTTCTCCTCTGGGTCCCATCTTCCACTGCTGTATAACAAAATACTTTAGACATGTGGTATCACCGTCATGGACCTCTCTGAAGTGTCTTGATACTGGTGTATCCTTTGGATTATGTATGTTCCCAATATGTTCAAGAATTCTCTGTTTGACCTGCCTTGTTGTTTCACCTATATACAACAGATGGCAGGGGCACACTATTGCATATATAACTCCCTCAGTTTCGCAATTTAAAAAATCAAGAATTTCATATACTTTCTCATTTTTGGGGGCCACAAAGTTTTTACATGTGTTGACGTTAGGACATGCCTTACAACGGCCACATCTAAACATCCCTTTAAGGGGCCTCTCCAACCAGCACTTCTTAATGCACTAGCAACCTTTACACTTAAGCACTTCTCCCTGACGACGGCTCCAATTAGGGAGTTGAAACATGTTGGATTGGTGGGGGGTACTGTCTTATATGTAGTTAGTTAATAGCAACTAGTCAGAGTATAAGGGTTGGAGCAATGTTACAAAATCCTCTTTATGGACATATATGCTCTGTTCAATACTAATAACCCTACTCTGTTATGGATATATATTTACAAAAACAACCAAATTAGGATAAGTGTTTTTATAATAGACTAATAAAAGTTACATTTTAGTTACTTCTAAAAGGATCAAATTTGTGTATCGTCTAAGCCTTGTAAGGGGTTTTATCCGTCCTCTGAATCAGTAGTGATATGTGTGGGTTCAGGACGATCCTGTGCAATTTTATTTATTTATTTATTCATTTTTTTGTTTGAACTTGATGGATGGATGTCTTTTATTCAGCCACACTAACTATGGAACTATGGCAGGCCCCATCCTGTCAGGCAGAAACCACATCCCACAGAAAACTCCCCATCAGTTGGCACAAGCCATGCCCATAACCAGCAATATCTTACGTTATTGTCTACCTCCTAGCTTTTTGCAGATGTATGACATAACTTGTTGCTTGCAACAAATGGGTGAAGTGCATAGGGTCACTAAGTTGCAGAGATACCGTAATTTATCTCTCTGTCAGAACCTCCTAAATGGGAGGTCCACTTTTCTCTTATTATTCTTTTTTTTTTGGGGGGGGGGGGGGGGAGGGGGGGGCTTTGAGTTTGCAGGGCAGATAACTGTACTTGTGTGTGTTTACATCACTCAGGATTCATCAGCAAATGCTGGCTTTCTGGAAGCTGATATTTGAATAAGCGCTGGGATGTTACTTATTTATTTGCAGTTAAGCTTGGATGCCCAGGAAAGATTCAGGAAATGAGACATTTTATTGACCAAGTAGGTTAAAATTACAAGCTTAAGTCAGCTCAGGGTTCTTTGCATCTTGAAATTGACATTGACTTGGGACTTTGCTACCTCAGAAACTGTAAATAGGTCTTCTTACTAAAAATGTAGCATATGAAACATTGCAGTAATATTTATACACATTTCACACTTGCAAATGATAACAAATTAATAACCTTCTTTCAGTGTGTATAAAGCACGAGACATCTCAGTTTCCATATTACACCATGTCTGACGAAAGAATCTGATCTGTCTTCAAAGCTTGTAATTCTAATCTTCTCAGCCAATAAAAGGTATCCGTTAACACTACTACTTTTGCCAATGATAAGAATTAAGAATTAATAACCTGAATATTTTTTATGATCCGCTATGAGTCATTCTGCTTTACACACATTTTCACAAGTAGTATACCCCAGTGAGGCTAAGGAGATTTTTTTACCCATCTGGCATATAAATTATGTGCCATCTTATAAAATATATGCCATGGGCTGGCTGTACATTTGCCACACAGGTGGTTACCAATGGACAGCTTCAAAATATTTCTCTTTAAGCTAACCAGATGCCAGCAAATGGCAGCCACAGTAGTGAACATTTGCATATATTAGATACTAGTTGCATAGTTACATAGTAGCTTAGCTACTTTAGGCATACCTTAGGCACAACATAGCTGCTGGCTGTACTCTCAAACTGAGAGTTGAAATCCAGTTCAGAGATGTACAGTTTATCAGATCCCTGTTCAGACATTCCTTATTAGCACCAGGAGTGATAGAAGATACAGGGTCTGCAATGCAAGGTTGTATATGCACCAACACACCATCAAGCATCTGCTTAAGGCTGAAGTCTGACATCATCATCATAGCCCACTAGCCCAGTTCAGATTCAGCAATTTTTTCTTTACTTTTTGCTTACATACTGTACATGTGCTTCCCTATTTGTCAGGAATCCAAGAGATCTCCGCCAAAATCCCTCAACAATGGCACATGTGGATCTTTGTCAAAATAATCCACATGACATTTTCATCCCTTCCTAATGGCAACCTGTTAGCTGATCCACATGTATTGTAGTAGTAGGATATGTTACTATACTCCAGTAAGCAGGATGCTCATGTATCCAAAGTGAGTACGTTTGCTTTGAACGTGTGCATGCAAAACAACATTTTGAGTCAACTCTGAGTCAACATGAGAGTCTCTGTCTAGTTACTTTAGGAAAGTAGTAATACAATTATCAGCGCGTAGCAATAGACCCTGCAAGCCACTGGGGGGCCCAGAAGCCACAGGGAGCCCATGGGGAGAGAAGTTTCTTTTCCCTGTCCTGAGAGACTGACAACTAAGGGCTTGGAGAGAAAAAGCATCTGTTTAGGCACTAAAAAGGAATCATACAAACTTCTGCAGACAAAGATTTGTAGACAGTCCTTATTCAGTGTGCAGCAGAATCTTGAGTACAACACCCTGTCCCAAGCATCTCCACCCCCTTCCCAAGTGCTCTGTAATGTAGGGATGCTTTAGAAGTCTGCAGAGCCAGTTCTGCTCCATCAGAGATGGGCAGAGTGAATGTAATAAGCTGAGGCTGGGGGTTCACTCGTCTGTTGGTTTTCTATATGCATTTTCTGCACACCATGGGCTCGTGAAAAGCGCACGTGATCGCATGCAAACCTTCGCTTATCACACGAAGTAACAATGTTCGGGCACTAACCTTTGTGCGCGGCGGCTCGCGTGATAACTGCTGTGATAGCAGTTATCACACTTTTTTTTAAAAATAGAATATTTATTTATTTTCCAAACAAATAGCTCTTGAAAGAGCTAAAAACATAACAAAAACATTCCCAAAACAGTGCAATTCAAGACACTTTGCGTATTAGAGAAAAGGTGAGATAGCAGTTATCACACTTTAGTGATTCGAGCCCCATGTGTGTCTGTATGTGTGAAAACATGAACATTTATCACAGAAGCTAATGTAATTGATAGAGAAAATGCGTGCAGTGTCTGTTTTTATCTGCATGGGGATGCATGGCACATTCAAGTGTGCACTAGCCTACTGAATAACATTGGTTCTCAGTTTACCTGTGCGGGGAGGGGGGGGGGCATTCAAAGTTTTGCAGGGGGCCCAGTGATTTCTAGTTACGCCCCTGACAATAATATGTGTGTATTATTCCTAAAGCTCAACTTCTTCTCTCTGGCAAATGAAGTGGTAAGAAAATAATGAACTTCAAGGCTAGTATGTGTTGGTTTATATTTTTGTGCCTGCCGAGCTTTTGAAGACCCATTGTACTCATAAGGAATTTTAAATTTCTGTTTGCTGCTTACAAGGGTTGAGTAGTCAAGTGGAAAGCTTAATCTGTGTCAACATTTTGAGAGAAGTTCAATTACAGGAATTATTTTTCTGTGCCCCCCAAGGGCTTGAAGAGATCGACTGGAGAACAAAATCCTACCTATCAGCCTTAAAGAGAATCTGTACTCTGAAATTCTTACAATAAAAAGCATACCATTCTATTCATTATGTGCTCCTGGTCCCCTCTGTGCTGTTTCTGCCATTCTCTGCTGCAAACCTGGCTTGTAATTGCCAGTTTTAGGCAGTGTTTACAAACAAACTAACCAGCTTCTAATAGGCTCAGCTAAGCAGAGTGTGTTAGTCACACAGAGCCTGCAGGGGGTGTGTACAGCTTCTAGCTAATCACAAGCAGCCCTGCACATTCCAGTCTGACTGCCTCAGCCTGACTGTGCCGACTATAGAGAGAAGATTAGATCATATAACAGAGATAACACAGCTACTGTGCAATTAGGAAAAGCTGCAGTAAGCCAGACCACATTAGAAAAGGCATAGGAACTTATAGCATAGAAGAAATAAAGATAAACAATTTGTTACAGAGTCTCTTTAAAACCTAACTTCATGACTTTTTAAACTATAGCTTGCTACCCTAACTATTTTGCTGTACCCCGAACCCCTATCTAAACTGAAGTCTAGGAGTGCAGGAGGGTGGGTACCTACACTGATGTGGCAGACCACCTCCAGAAGAAAAAGGGCCCCCAGTAGGAACTTCCATTGTAATATCTTCACTAGAACTTCAATTGCTTATATAAGTAAAATTAGGGGTGTAGATAGGCATTTATCGTGTAGCTAGTGGACCACTGTAAGGAAAACTGAAGATAAGGCTGCAGACTATATAACTTTACAACCTCAGCAGTGCTGCACACTGTCACCAAAACAAGCATATGTTTTCTATAAATACATGTGCACTTCATGAAGAAATCTATTTACCAATCTGCAAATACGCCCTCCTGAACATCTTCTTAAATCTCCCTTTTGTGTCTTCTTGGCCACCGCCAACTCTGGGCATTATTTATCAAGTCACTTAGAAACACAACTAAGAATGACACAAGCAAAGCGGAAGTAGGGTCAAACTTTTCCCTGTTCTCCAACAAATTATTAACACTATTGTAAGTTCTATATACAAACTCATTTTTTTAAATGCCTAAAAAGGTTAATCAGTTTAGTTTTATTTTTTTCTTGAAGATTTGTCTATTACTAAGAAGTTTGGCAGTGAGCTACAGCACTAAGCCTCAGGCGATTATTCCTGAATCTCTGAACTCAGGAAATAAATTCTCATTTATTGTCATCCAAATTGACGATCGTTTTGGGTGTCGGTTCAGGAACAATTGCTGTACAAAGATGCTGCTCAGCTCTCTTCAAACCTGTTATGGAGAAGGGAGATAAACGGAAGAGCAGGTGATGTCCGTCAGTGGAAGTTAGTAGGAGTCATGCTACAATGATCCAACACAGCGGATGACTAATGATGTTCTCTGTGGCCTTGTGGGACACCTGTACATGCAGTACATCTTCACTGTCAAGTTTATCATGAACAATTGTATTTTGCAATAAAAATCTAGCGCTTGCACGTAATACTGTAAGCGGTGTTAGGGCTATTTTCCACTATGAAATGCGATCACGATTGCAATTGCGATCACAATCGTGTTTCAATCCCCACCATGCGATATATACGATACTCAGTATAGTAGAGCTCAATCGCATCCAAAACGCGGCAGGACCACAATTGCGCTTGGACCAAAATCGCATTGCAATCGGATCGCACTAATGGAGATTTCTGCTGCCCTTTCCATTCGTTTAATGTACCTTGTGTTTTGCGATCTGAATCAAATCGCAAATTGCAGGGTAATGGAAAAAGGCCCTTAAAATGGAAAAACCGAGAGGCTCAGTTTGTTGCTGCTGTGTTATTTGCAGTCAGTATTACAGTATCTGATAAATCTTAGTTTGCTGAGGTATATTGGAAGAAAGCCAGGTCAGATAGTAGGTTGTACTGTCTGGTTTGGCTGCCCAAAGCTATCAGAATCACAGGAGTGGCTGGACAGAATGACAAAATCCTTACACATACTATATAATGCTCAGCAGCTGCGCAATTTGCAAATTGTGTAGAAATGTAGCTTTAATATTAGATTAAAAACAGCTATAACAGGTTCCCTTTGCTTGCAGCTGTGCAGTCTGTATTTATTGTTGCACATATGCCCTCTCATTGTGCACGTCTCTTGCTGGTTAGGGATTGACTGAGCAGTTATCAGTTTGCCTCACAGTTGCAGTGTGATCACACTCTTCTAAACATCTGTACTCTATGTGTAACATTGATAGGTAGTAGACAATATATCAAGTTCTGGGCTCCTGCAGAATGTTCATATATATACCTGGCCCTCCCCCGATTTTGTTCCTTTTAAGAAACATTTAAAAAAAGTAATTTTAATATTTATTAATTTGGTCGCTAATCAAGTTATATTGCATTTTTTGTGAGAAAAAAATATTGATTTTAACATGTAATAATAGATCATAGGTCTGCCTATGGTGAACTTTGTAAAGGACCTTCAGAAGAACCTTCAGAAGTCCCACCCCATAGATGACTACAATGTCATGATGATCATTTGGAATAAATGGAATCATGAACTGTACATACAAGGAAAAGAATGTTGCTATTTTTATCTGTGTTATCAGAAAAGAATAAGTATTTTTTAATTGTAGTAAAAATATCTGAAATGGCACTTTGGCACTACAAGGCTTCTGGTAGTCCCACAACAATGAAGTATTTCCTCAAAGCCCCCATTTTGCAGGTGAGGTATCCTGATTTTAAAGAGGAACTCCAGTGAAAATAATGTAATAAAAAAAGTGCTTCATTTTTACAATAATTATGTATAAATGATTTAGACAGTGTTTGCCCATTGTAAAATATTTTAAATCCCTGATTTATATTCTGACATTTATCACATGGTGACATTTTTACTGCTGGCAAGTGATGTAGCTGCTGCTTGCTGTTTTAGCAGTTGAAACAGCTGTAAACAGCTATTTCCCACAATGCAACAGGGTTCACAGACAGGAAACCGCCAAGAGTACGTACTTAGAATTTCTTTGTGGGAAGGGTTTCACCACAATATCAGCCATACAGCACCCCCTGATGGTTTGTTTGTGAAAAGGAATAGATTTCTCATGTAAAAGGGGGTAACAGCTACTGATTGGGATAAAGTTCAATTCTTGGTCGGAGTTTCTCTTTAATTAAGGACCAGGGGTGTTTTGTTAGATCTGTGCTGTGTGGGCTCTCCATCGGGTGAAAGGCAGGGCGATCAGACTTCCCCCCCTTTTTTCCCCACTAGGGGGATGTCCTGCTGGGGGGGGGGTCTGATCGCCGCCGCTCTGTGTGGCCGAGCGGGGCTCCTCAAAGCCCCCCTCCGCAGCGATTCCCAGCCTCCCTCTCCTTCCCTCCCTCCCCTCCTTCGTATGGGCGGCACAGGACGGCGATCCGTCCTGCGCCACCTCTGATAGGCTTCACCCTATTAGATGCCGGCGATCCCCTGCCAATCAGAGGCCGGGGATCGCCGATCTCCTTTACGGCACTGCTGCACAGCAGCGCCGTATGATGTAAACAGTGGGGATTTCTTCCCCGCGTTTACATTTAGCCTGCGAGCCGCGATCGGAGGTTTGCAGGCTGTTCACGGAGACACCCTCTGTGAACTGACATGGAACAGCCGCTCCACCGAGCGGCCTTTTCCATGGAAACCCACAAATGACCAGCCACCGCCTATCGGCGTTGGCTGGTCGTTAAGTGGTTAAAGATGATGTTGGGTCTTACTGAGTGGGGAAGGGGTGTTTGTGGACACACACACTTTGTAACAAATGACTTCCTGTAATTGTTTTTTTGTTTGTTATTTTATTAAAAACAAGCATTTTTATTTCAACCTGGCCATATTGAAAGCAGTATTGTACTTTTTCTGTTACTGTGAATACACTTTAAGTATATTTATTGTTCTAATTGAAAGCTGTGGTCATTGGATTGAATGTTCTGCTTGTGTTGGTTGCCTCTCAGTTCTTTGTGACTTTGCAACCTCAGTTCAAATTCTGTGTAGGTGCATCACTGTGACGGGTGAGTTTAGGTTGTGAGCATAACATACGGCTAATGGCCTCAATTCTGGTAACCTTACCACATATGCAGTATTTTACTGCATGCGGTAAAAACAGTTTGCTATTCTGGTATGTTCAAGTCGGAATTTACCTCATGTTGTAAAATGTTCTGTAAAATGTGTGGCATTTTGCAGAATTTTACTGAAAAAAACTCATGAAAAATAGGGGCATGCTAGCACATAATTTACCGATCCGTTTACCTGGTGGTATAGTCAATTTGTGTGCATTTTGCAGTTTTTAGTGAAGCTCCTATTCCTGTTTGAATGGGATTCCTATTCAGGCTGTATAGTAGAAAAGAATAGTAGAAATAAAACTTAAAATATGTACTGGATTTTTTTTATAGGGGATTCCGATAAATTTACTTTCCGTAGGTTGCTACATAATCAAATGCGGTACATCTTCCCGCGCCCCCCCCCCCCCCCCCCCCAAAAAAAAAAACTCACGCCTTACCGCTTTTACCACATTTTTAGAAGTGCAGAAAAATCTTTCAAAATTGTCTTTTTTTTTTCAGTAGGGGACCCACAGTCTTGGTTCTGTTGTTGGGAAAGATAAAAGCATGGTTGCATAGTGGTTAGCAATCTCGCCTTGCAGCACTGGGTCCCTGGTTCAAATCCCAGCCAGGGCACTTTCTGCATGGAGTTTTTATGTTTTCCCCGTGTCTGTGTGGGTTTCCTCTGGGCATTCCATTTTCCTCCCACATCCCAAAAACATACAGATAAATTAATTTGCTTCCCCCTAAATTGGCTCTAGGCTATGATACATCCACTACACAATATATACATCCAAAGACTTAGGACTATGGTAGGGATTTGATTGTCAGACCCTCTGAGGGACAGTTTAGTGACGAGACAGTACACAGATGCACAAATCTGTTTGACTGACAAGCCATTTACACTCTTACCATGAATAAGCCACAAAGAAGAAATTATAGTGAACCTGAAGTGAAAAAAAAAAGATCATTCTTGATTTTTTTGGGCAGCCTTTCCCTGTATAAAGGCTGCTTGTCTACCTGGTGAGAAGTGTGTATTTTACTATGTAGAGGATTGGATTGTGAACGGGAGCAATCTGTGGTGGGAAAAAACAATAAACAGGTATAATTTTTCAGGAGCAGTAATGACCAGTCAGTGCATGTCAGCAGACACCTGGGCACTCTCTACAAAGGCCCCCAGGACACTCACAAACAAGTGTTCCAAGCAACCAAAGTTGCAAGTGTTTGCAGGTCCTAAACTGTCACTACTGGATGGAGTTACACTTACACCAAGTCATTCTAATTGGAAGTGGAAGCTTGTATTGGATGTCAGTGTGCACACCTGTTTTATTTATTGTGAGACAAGCTTATAAATATATAAGTAGATACTACAATAGACCATGTTTCCTCAGTAAACCTGATTCAAACAAATTGCTTCACAGTGAGGCATCATCTTACTGGCATGACAATCTTTGCACGCTTCTCCTACAGATACAGACAACACTCCCACTAAAAAGACTGACATGAATGTGTCCAAGAGAACATTTTTTTAAACGTTTTTTCCTAACTAACTTGTTTAAAAAAAATGAGGGAAAACCAAAACTATGTAAAAATAAAGAGTCGCATTTAGTCAAAAGTAATATTCATTGAAATGTGTAGAGTAGTCTTATGTTCTGGCTTTTTTTTCTGTAGTTTTCTTGATGTGTGACTGAAAAATAACTAAAAAGCCAACTGCTTAGCATGATACCCGAACAACTGGCATTGTGTATAAGGGGATCAAGATGGCAGCCTCCGTATTCCTCTCACTTTAAATGCACATCTTAAATTTTGAGTTGAACGATTTGGCTTTTCTTCTGTTCCAAGGTATAGTTTACTGTCAGTACGAAAGTGTGTTGTGGGATTCTCCGCTTTTCTTGCTTTTAAACTTTTAGCGATACAGTGATGTTCTAGTTAAGTGAATTTTAACTATAATAAAGGATATTATATGGAAATTATGTTTCTGGTGAGCTGCTCACTTCTTTCCTCTTTGACTTATGGTTTCGGCTGTACTGAGGCCTTTCTTTCACATACATTTGAAAAGAAGATTGTGAGTCCTCTGATGTTCCTCACAGATTTTCTGAAATACACCTATCTGGTGGTGTATAACTTCATAAGGGCCTGAAGTAAATCCACATCTGTTTTTTTTCCATTTCATAACACAGGGAACTCCAGAGCTAGCGTATTTAAAATTCTTGTTGCAGGTTTCCTCTGCTCTGTACCAATGTGGATTCTCAGCAGTAAATTCACATATATTGCAGAGGAAGTTCTTTGTTATGGACTCCAGGGAATCTTTTGCTGGAAATGCAAATAAAACAGCTGGAATTACTATAACCAACAGCACAAGCCTATCTAAACGGTAAAAAGGGACCCCCCAGAAAGACAAACAAAAAACAAAACAAAACACTAGGTTGTTGCTGACTGATTCAGCTCTAGCTCATAACCTTAGGATTGTCAAGAAGCTGTATCCCTGCGATTTGCCTGTGAAATGCACTGGAGTGGGGAAGAAAGGTATAATCCCCACAGCCTACAGAAAGACAATGAAGGAAGATTGAGTGTTGAGGGCCATTTACCTACTTATTAGCAGTTGCTTGGTGTATTTTTTTTCCCTTTTAGATTTAAGATGGACTTTTATGCTGGGAATACACGTTTCGTTTATGGCGCTCGATTCTCCTCTTGTTCGATTCTGCAGTCGATTGTCTTATCTTCCGCTCGTTTTTCTTATCTTTTTCCATTCACTTCTATCAGAAATCAAGCGGCGAAAAGATCGAAAGGGAGATCGGACATGTCGGAAATTATTTATCAAACCATCGAATCACCTCAAACACGTGTATTCCCAGCATTAGTGTCAAGCAGGACACCCTAAGTGACCAGCTGTACAACACTCTCCTCTTTTTGAAATGTTCACATTTCATATGTTATGTACAGATATTGCTATAGTGTTACCTTAGCCTAGGTACATGCATATATTGCAAAATACTGACTGAAAACCCCATATGTCCGCTACTGACTTGGCTGTGGAAGTGTAATATCAGCCTTCATTCTTTAGTCTTATATTATTTAAGGGCAACAGATTCAGAATCACTGCAATGGCAGGCCTTCGATAGTTACAGAGCAGTCAGATTTAATTAGCCACCCTAATGAGATCATGCCTTGTGGGGATTGGACATTTTTGCACATAAAGAGAATGATTGATCCATTAATGCAGACAGGCAATCCTCACCGGTTGTTTGCCAATCCCAATTACTGTCATTGGCTTATGGATGAAAATGATGTCACCACCAGAGTCTGCTCTTACTCATTTATTTAGCTTATTGTGGTGAAAAGGACCTACATAATATAGTTTAATTTGGAACAGGCATTATACAGTGCAAATGGCACAGCAGTTAGCACTAGACAGGTACTACAGAGTTATAGAATATATGTCATCTTGCAAACCTGGGCTGGATTCTTTTTAAGGCTGTGTTCACAGTGGGAGTTGCGTTCTCTGCAAAAACAGGAACAGTTGCATTGTATACAGGAAGAGTACAGTCAATGAAAAGTATGCCTCACTGTCACTATTAACGTACATGTGGGATGCCGTAGTGCATTGGATCTCACCAACAGCGCTGGAAACGTTGCATAGTTTTTGCATTGCAGTGCAAGTTTTTGCATTATAATGTGGCCATTACGTCCCACCGTAATGGCCACATTAAAAATGTGTTTTCCTACTTTTTATTATCCATGCAGTTATTATATTAGCTTTTGTGCACATGTAATATTGCCTGTTTACAAATTACAAGGTCCCAAAGTACAGTTTATCTGCTCTGAAAGCTGCCATTCAATATTATTAATATATATATATATATATATATATATATATATATATATATATATATATATATATACTGTATATACACAGCCGCTATCTAGTGATAAGTTCTCCTATGTCTCCGTTTGTCACCTCCGAACAGTTACGTTTTTGTACATGGCTGGCTGTAACTAATTGTATCAACTGAGAAATGTAAACAGAAGATAATGTTATCACATCTTCGGTGATGTGGATCATAAGCTGAAGGAGCTTTCCACTGCAAAACAGACACAAAGTGCTGTGTTTAACTGTTTGAGGCAGTTCTGCTAAAAATTGTTTTTCTGGTAATAGGTGTGAGGTTGTAAATAATCTTTTAGAGAAATGCAAAATTTCAGACCGCTTCAAGCAAATTTGAAGCAAAAATAAACTTATGTGAAAATCACGGATCGATCGGATCCGTTTTCACTCCGTTGCCGGTCCATTTCCCCACATCCCCCCAGGTCCCCACCCCTACAGTGTTTTTTCCCCATTAGGGCTAGTTCACTAGTGTGAACAAACGTTTCGTTTTCTCATTGCCCCCAATGCAGCACTTCAGCTTCTGTTTCCGTTCCACTGGGCTCAGCTGTTTGGAAAAATAGCTGTAGCAGGAAACTCGTGCTCCTTTCAGTGGATCGTGAGGAACGGATGTGTTTGAACGCACGGATGTGAACGATCTATAGGTTAACATTGGATCCATTCACATCCGTTTAGATCCGTTATGTGAACAGACCGTTTTTTTACTGCAGGTGTGAACCAGGTCTAAGTTTCTTTATTATGACTTAAGGTTATTTATTGCACGGTTTGCACTTTATTATAATATTTATATTTGCTTTTGGCACTTTACTACTTGCATATGAGTGTGTATATGTTAATGAATTTTGTATTTGTACTGGGAACTTTTTTAACCATTTAATGGCAAGCATACGTATTAAAACGTCATGCTTTAGCCTATTATTGGCAACATGACGTTTTAATACGTCGTGCGTTCCCGCCGCTGCCCCGCACGTGTCCGCGCCGCTACCGCCGCCATTACCGTCGGGTTTCCGTGCTATGTGATTGGGGAAGAGGACCGAGCGGTCCTCTACCCAATCACAGTGCCTGGAGTGAATGGACGTAACCGCGAACGGCGGCTACGTCCATTCACAAAAACAGGAAATTGTTACAAGTTTAATAAAGTGTAAAAAAAAAAAAAAAGTGATAACTTCCTATTACGGAGAGTGTTCACTAGCGCCATCTTGTGGCCGAAAAGTATAATACACATACATGCACATACATAATATGAACATACACAGTATTAATAAATGAATACATTACACTTCCAACCCCCCCCCCCCCCCCAAAAAAAAACCCTTGTAAAAAAAAATCAGCTTCAAATAAATAAATAAATAGTTGCCTTTTTTAAATCTATATTTTATGTTGGAAAACAAGAACAACAAAAAAAACCCCCCAGAAAAATAACACCTATATTTCAAAATATTATATTGTCGCCATACATTGTGATAGGGGCATAATTTAAACGGTTTAATAATCAGGACAACTTGGCAAATAAAATGAGTTGGTTTTATCCACTGGAGAATGTTTAATTTTAAAACTATAGTGGCTGAAATCTGAGAAATAATGATTTTTTTTCCATTATTTTTGTATTTTTCCCATTAAAACGCATTTAGAATAAAAAAAATTCTTAGCAAAATGTACTACCCACAGAAAGCTTAATTGGTGGCGAAAAAAATGAGGTATAGATCATTTTCTTGTGATAAGTTGTAATAAAGTTATTAGGGAATAAAAGGGAGGAGCACTGACAGGTGAAAATTGCTCTGGTCCGTTAGGGTAAAAACCCTTGGGGGTGAACTGGTTAATCATCTAAATTGATATCCTGTGAGCCTAAGAAGGTGTTTAGGGTATTTATGATAAGGAAGGAAAAGGGGGTTCTATTGTTTAAATTGATTTTAATCACGTGGACTTTATTTTTGTGTCCATTAATTGCTGTACTGTATTTAAATTTAGATAATGAATTAAAGGAATATTAATTATACTCATGTTGGTGGTGCATACTCTTTTTTATGGGGATCTGGATCTTAGTAAATCCAGCAATACACATACAAATACATACATAGTTTATGTGGGATTTGAGATATCACCAATGCTGGTACATGTTCGTATGTTAAAGAACGGCAGAAAGAAGAAACACTAGGGGAGGTCTCTACCTTTGCAAGCTTATGATCTAGAGATTGGTCAGTTGCTTCTCTGCCCACATTACATTGCATGGTACCACAAAAGTTATTGATTGAGTTTTGTGTATGTTATGACAGATTGTAATGCAACGCCCCACTGTGAAAATAGCTGTCAATATTGCAGCTCACACGTATTGTTGCAGAACAATAAGAAGGTGAAAAGTTTTAGTAAAAAAGTTCCAGGTTGCTGTGCTTGTGCATATGCACCCACATGCTTGAATGGCAGCGCATTGCTATAGCTGCAAGCCCACCGAAGCAGTATTAATTGCTAGGGATGCACTTGCAGTACTGTGGAATCATGGACAAACTCTCATTAATTTTAGTGGGGAGGGGGGGGGGGGTGTACTGTTAAATGTAATAGGATGAGATTTCATGTATTGCTTGAACAATATTTTTAACTGTGCATTAGTGCACACACACACACACACACACACACACACACACACACACACACACACACACACACACACACACACACACACACACACACACACACACACACACACACTCAGCATGATAACAAATGTAATGGGTTCACTTTGGCTTCCATTTCCCATGCTTGGCATTGAATAAAATATTGCATTAGTCTTTAAAATACTGAGTGACATGTGGAATATGTTTCTATACAATACATCAGGAATGAAAAATGCCAGTAATTGACACATAAATGTATTGACTGACACTGACAGTAGAAAACTAATGCAGAAATAACACATCTAATAGCAAGTTCTTTGTGAACTCGGCCCATACGAAAGCTTGTAAAAAATGGAGAGAGAATGTGAATCTTTTCCTCGCTACTGCTATTTGCGTTTTCACTGACTCATTTGTTTTAATGCAGTTTTATACTGCTGCATATCCCAGAGACAAATACTCTGAAGAAGATGGGAGATGAATTTATAGAAAGCGTGATCTAGCTATGTCCAAATTATGCAAAATCCATCATTAGTCCATATTGTTCATGGCAGAGCCACTTTCCTTCTGCCTGCAGGCAGATCAGCCCAGTAGAGATAATGACTTCTCTGCCTGCCGCCTGACATGTCTCGCCCCCCAAAGAGCAACACAGTGCGTGGCGGTTTAACCCTTTAGTGGCGGGTCATTTTCTGCTGAGTAACATGCAAAGTGTGACTGCTGTCTTAGATTGACGTTCTACTCTGGGTACACAGGAGCAATAGTAAAGAAGCAAGAAGATAATATATCACTGCTTGAAACTTGCTGGCTGGTAGAACCGGTGGATTCAATTAGTGAATACATGAAACAGTACTTCCAGTATAAAAGACAGAGCCTGTATGATTGGGAGGTCTCAGGGTTAATTACTTACCTGATCAGCTGCAATTTGTTACACAGGAGAGGCTCCACCACCATCCTTGTCAGTTCAGTCTTGACTATGCTTGCAAAGTCTTTCTAAACTCTTTGGAAACCTCCGCCTGTGTTGCTGTGGCTGCAGTTGCTGTGGCTGCTTCCAGCCTGGCCACCATCAATTAGGCCGCTGTGGAGCTGGGAGTGGGCTGTGGCAAAACAGATGCAGTGGCCAAAGCCTGGAAAACAAAAAACGACATTAACCAGTTCTCCACCAATGGGTTTCATGGACCAATTACAACAATTAAGCTTTCTTTGGGTGGTACATTTTTCTAAGAATTATTTTATTCCAAATGCATTTTAACAGCAAAAAAAAAAAAAAAAACAAAATGGAAAAAAATCATTATTTCTCAGTTTTGGCCATTATACAGTAGTTTTAAAATAAAATGTGCTACTGTGGATAAAACCCACACATTTTATTTTCTTATTTGCCCCAGTTATTACAACGTCTGAAACATGTCCCTAGTAAAATGTATGGCAACAATATTTTATTTGGAAATAAAGGTGTATTTTTTCAGTTTTGCATCCGCCACTAATCCGCCACTAATTACAAGCCCTTATTTGCAAAAATAACAGTAATATACCCTCATGACATACATATTTAAGTGTCATTTTTTGTGACGCATGTCTATATCTACACCCCTGGAATGGGAACATTCTTCCCGTGGGGCATAGATTTACTGCCGTATTCGCGGCTAGTAGTTAATGCATGTGTGTTGTGTTATTTTGATGGGAAAGCAAATTTACACTGATATACAAGCTGTACACTGACTGCTTTACATTGTATCAAAATGGCATAACCTCAGTGCTGTCCCATGAAAAGATAATACAATATTTACAAAAATGTAACATACTATATGTACTATATGTGCAATAGATGTTCAATGATTACATGCAAGGGAGGAAAAAGATTACTGACCAAATGTAGGTGGCATTTACAACATTGGAACCCATCATCACTGCTGCAGTTTATTATGTAGTAAACAATACTGCATAGGATGTCAGCACTATATAAATATTAAATGATATTAATAGTAAAACTGCACATTTGATATTTAGCTGAGGCTCTAGGGGGAATTCCCTAAGAAGTCCCTACATAATCTGTGTTTTACCAAGATTTGCTACAGATTCGTTTTAATAAGAATTTCCTTTAAGCTCACATTATAAAGTGATCCTTTAATATAAGGTGAATATTAAACCTTTGTGTACAAGAAAGGAGGATACAAGGGATATGGGTGAATAATTTGCATTCTTGCTGTCATTTGCAGCCACTCCTTTTCTGCATGTTACACTAATGCAAAAACATCTTGCATACACGCAAGAAGTCCGTAAAATATGTCAGAATGATATGAATGTAAAGACACCTTGTATGTTTTGCTTACATTTTTCTGATGTGGGTTCTGTACACACTGCTTGTGCAGCTGATACATTCTTTACACACATTGGCCTTGATTCATAAAGCATTACCTCATGCGGTAATGCTGAAAACAGCAGACTTTACCGACCACTTAGCAAAATGTCAATTCATAAAGGCTGTTACCGCATGAAAAGCTGACATTACCGACCAGGGAGATAAATTACAGACCTGCAGTTACCGACAACACATGTCTGTAAATTGTTAGCAAATGTCAATTCATAAAGCCTTCAACACGCGGTAAGCCTGGCGGTAGTTACCGACACCTCTAGTGAGGCGATAACAAGTTACCGACAGCTCTGACAGCTCTGATGAATGCAAAAGTGCAGAGAGACGAAGTCTGTTTGAGTCATCAGTGGAGAGAGCCAGAGAGCCCTCTGTGTGAATCATTTGAGCGGGCAGGGAAAGACTGTGTCACTCATCTGTCTGAGTCATCAGGGGAGAGAGCCGTCTGTGTGAGTCATTTGAGCAGGCAGGGAAAGACTGTGTGACTCAACTGTCTGAGTCATCAGTGGAGAGAGCCGTCTGTGTGATTCATTTCTGCAGGGCAAAGAGAGATTAGAGACACTGCTCTACTCTACCGCTCAATGGGCTGCGGTAATTTACCGACCTCCAAGGGCAGCTGGGGAAATCTTTATGAATTAGCACACAGACCGGGAAAATACCGAGTGCGGTATTTTCCCGACAAGATTTTTTTATCGCACTGCTGTTTATGAATCGAGGCCATTGTGCTACTGCTCACTCTATTCCTCCCCTTTCCTCCACTATCTATAGAAAGTGATAGAGCGCCAATGCAACAGCCTTATAATTCAACAATAGAGAAGAATTTCTATACATTATTTTACTTGGTGTTTCAACAGTTGTGAAAGGTCAGCCGACATGATAAACTGTGTTTTCAGAATCTGCATTCATAGCAGCTGAATCATGCTGCTTTGGTGAACAGGAGAGGAGATGGGCTCGGTTAGCACAGCAAGCCTTCCAAAGCAAGCCAGTGGAGGACTCTGTGGAACTTACATTTTATCTGAAACATTCATGAATCAGCCTGTTCTGTTCTACTAAGAGGAGAAGGAATAACAGGAGGTGCCATGCTAAGGGGACTACAATAGAAAAATAATAGTGGTTAGGCAAGGTCCATCCTGTGTGCTGAAATATAGGCCAAAGGGACCGAGAGACACCTGTACTAACAATAGATTTTCCCCCAAGACAATCATGAACAGGCACAAATCTAGTTTTTGTAGATAGCCTAATTCTACCAACATTGCAGGTTCCTTGCTAGTGGTGAGAAAATAGAATCTAAAATCAGGACCGATGGCAAATCACCAAATTTTGAATTCTCTTATTTTTCAGAAAATGCAGTGTCACAGGCTCCCTAGACTGCTCAATGCCTTCCAATCTATTTCAACACACATACAATCCAATATCGGATTTAGTCGATGCACTAAAAGCACTGGAATTAGGCAAACAGACAGGCCAGAAGGGAACGTGCGAGCGACACAAACACTTTACTACACAATATTTCAGGTATCTGCCACCACCTCTGTATAAGGGCAGAGGAATCTGCTCTGACTATTCTAAACCTGCAGATAAAATTGTTAAACCACTCTGGTCTGATTAAAAACAATACAATACTCCAGGTAGCGAATCTTCGGAAAGGATAGGATTCTTTCTGCTGTGCTCAAATAGATATGTAGCTAAAAAATGACCTTAAGTCTTTTATTGTAAATACAATATAAATAATTAACACATACAGAAAATTATTAAAAGTAACAATTACAGATAAGGTAGCCACAGATAACATAAAAGGGTCAAAACAAAGAAAATGAATACTTAGAGATTTTGGAAGAAAGATGTCCTTTGTGTGGAAGTCCAGGAGATTCCTTTGTTTCAGAATTCAGGGAAGCTAGCTGCGGGTTCTCTTGCTAACTTCAATCCATATGTAGTGTTAAATGGAAAACATCTATCAGATTTTAGTCCTTTGCTTATATAGGACCCAGCTCTTGAGGGCAGAACTCATAACCAGCCCCTGGGTTGGGGCTGGGGCGTCCCTGTATTTTGGAGGGAACTTTGAATCCCAAATATGTGATATTTCTATAAATCACAAAGTTCATTGCATGCAAATAATAATAGCAAATTCTGCAACCTCGAAGAATATGGAATACGTTAATACCAGGCATGGATAGCATGACACTCCTTTCCTGAGAAGTTTAAAAAAACGGGGCTGTGGCTTACCCCAGCTTCTTGAAAGGAGTACCAAAACGTCCGGCGTTATGTTAGCAATCAAATGATCCACTTTCCATCACAGATCACAAGTACGGTATCTCTAAAAAATTCATAAATCATACAATACAGCTTTTTAACAACTTCGCCTCCAAGGGTTTTTCCCCTTAAAAACCAGAGCAAATTTTCACCTGTCAGTGCTCCTTCCATTCATTCGCCTATAACTTTATTGCTACTTATCAGAAGAAAACAATCTATATCTTGTTTTTTCGCCACCAGTTAGGCTTTCTTTGGGGTGTACTTTTTGCTACAAATTATTTTACTCTAACCACATTTTAACAGGAAAAATAAGAAAGAAATTTAAAAAAATCATTATTTCTCAGTTTTTGGCCATTATACTGTAGGTTTAAAATAATACATGCTACCGTAAATAAAACCCACACATTTTATTTGCCCATTTGTCCTGGTTATTTCAACAGTTAAAATATTTCCCTAGTACAATGTATAGCGCCAATATTTTGTAGTAGCTACGTCCCTGCGACAGGAAGAGGGAATTTGCAGGGACTTAGTTACTCATCCCAGGGGAGAGGAAGTGGTTAATATCTGGTCCTGGTGGGTCCAATAAGGCTCAACACACACCATACAATCTTGGTTGTTCAATCTTACCACTTTCATGTAGTATAAGAGTTTATCCAATCAATCATTCAAGGTATTTTCAATCTGTTGGCCCTTATACTACATAGATTTGGTAACTCTGTACAACCAAGATTGTATGGTGTGTGTTGAGCTTAAGTCTTCACTCCTGCCGTGCTCAGGGCTGCTTTCTGCAGTGTACTTACCAAATGGTTCTTTTTAAGCTGGTGTTAGCCGTGATTTTGATTCAGTAGCAGCATTATGTATTACCATGGAGTTCATAGGCACAGGTAGTAGCTCCCTTTAAAAGCTAGACTTTTATTTACCGTACTTATTTATTTTTAAGCAGCTTACATCCATGTTAAAGGTGATGTCGGACATGGAAATCAGGACAGATGTTGCTGATTTTCTGGATTCTTGATATTGGTGGGCATTCATTTAAACTTTACTGTTTCTGAAAAAAGAAGGTTAAGAAAAAACTGGAATCTTATTCATGCCCAGTCATACTGGATGATTATAATCTTGACATTAACGGGACAATGCATAAATCTCACAACCTTGAAATCACCATTGTTTGCATTGCCTGATTTCAGGGACACAGGGCTCATTCCCACCTCTAGTACACATGAGGAGGTGGCGGTAGGTCCTTTGCGTGGCTTGTAGTGCAACCTGGAAGACGGCCATCAGGCTACAAGTGGCTTTCAGCTGACCCACCCACCGGCCACAGCTTATGGGCCTCCGAGTGAACATATGATGTATGCGCCCACCCACTTACCACTATAGATGGATATAGAATATCGCGAAAAAACAGGTTTACTGTGACTGAAATTTGCTGGTATCTGGGAATCTATTTTACTATACCAAAAGTTCTACTATATCCACGTTCACTATAATGAGATTATGCTCGGGCAGAAGTCCTTATCTGATCGCTCTGAATTTGGAGCAATCAGATAGCACCATAAACCCTTATTTTATTAAGAGGGCAACCCATCAGGTGTGGATATTTGTCCGCAGAGCCCTAGTGCTCACCAGTAATAGAGATAGTTTTCTTGATCAGAGGAGGACACTATCACCCCTCTGTTTTAGGGTCCATCCCCCTTTGTCATCCCTCGGATTCAGAGCCTGGCTCCCCTCTGGTGGGCATGGGAGTCTTTCAGGGAAAGAACCGCACATTTTTTCTTTTCTTTTTCTTGGTTCAGAGCAGCAGGGTGGTCTAATTTACATGACAAAAACATAAGCAACTGTGCGTCGTCCCTGAACCCCTGCTGTGTGCACGACTTATTATAGCCAATAAGCCAGTTACGTAAAACAGGGAGAAAGCTTTTATGAATGCATGTTAAGCGTATTTACAATTTACATATATCTGATCATTTTCTGTACATTATTATTTGCTAATTAACTCAAAACATTGCTTGTGTTTTTTTTTTTAATTGTGTGTTAGCAAGTGATGAGGTAAGGTAAAGCCAGGGAAATCCTTAGAAAATGGGGTAAAATGTAGCACAAGTTATGTTGCACTAAAATGATTATTGCATCAGAACTTTAGTCTAAAATGAAATCTAAAAACTTTAAAGAACCACTACAGCAAAAAAAGTAAGCAGTTAAAATGTGATAAAACTGACAGGGTTTGGACTAGTCCATCTCCTCATGGGGGATTTTCAGGGTTTTCTTTGTTTTCAAAAGCATTTCTTGAAAGGCAGTTACTAAGTTTAATTGCCAACATAGGTGCAAGTGAGTAAAGAGCCTAGTTGGTAACTTACAATTTTGGATGGAATAGTCCAAAACCTGTCGGTTCTGTCCGATTTGAATTGCTTACTTTTTCGCTATAGTAATCCTTTAATGAAATAGACAATGCCATGATGACAAAGCCATGAAAAACTGCCTGCCAGCCACCCGTAGCGTTGGAACCACAGCCATATTTATTAGGCCTCTTGCACACTACATGCAATTCAGATTTTTTTTTATCTGATCCGATTTTGGATTCCGATTAAAAAACGTACTGCATACTACTAAGATTTTTAATTGGAATCCAAAATCGTACGAATAAAAAATGGGTATCGCTTATAGTTTTCAAGAGGCCTTATGCAGACTTTTTCACACAGTTCTTCTATGCCAGTAACCATGCACTGAGAACGTGTAATGAATGTGCTTGTGCAGCCCATGATCCAGTTATTGTAGTAATGCTGGACATGTGCTTGCAATTACTGTTGTTTGCAATTATGATGTAGGTAAAAGGAAAGGGCTAATAGAGAAAGGTGGGAGAAAGGGCATGTTACTGACAATATGCCCTTCCTCCCCCCATTCTTTATTTGCCCATCAGCAGAAAAGATAAGGCTGGCACAAGTGACTCAATAAATCAAAGCGGCTCTGATTAAGGAAAAGAAAAGAGAATTGGTGGGAAACAGATTTCAAGATTAACTTTGCTTCCTAGATTGGTATTACAAAATACCATAGCTAAGCATTGCAGTAGGTAATTGTAATTGTTGAAGAGTGCAGAAAGATAAAGAAAAGCAGAGGGTCCAATTTTTAAAGCAATGATAAATTACAGCCTGTACCCCGCCTCCCCACTCCCCATCATGCCCTCACTGCAGTTACTTGCAATAAAAGAAACATTGACCTATTGACATAGACCAATGTCTTTTTGTAGAGCTGAGGGCAATTGCGATGAACAGCAGTGCTGCTGTACCAGATGTTATGATCTTTCAATTGGTTGGTGCTGGTCACATGGGCCCATATGCAATTCACCTTTTCACCTGACTTTTCTCCTAGGAGAAAAAATTTCACCTTTGATTTAAAATAACTTTTTAACACTTTGTAATGGAAAAAAGTATCAAAAAGTAGGTATAAAGTACTATCAAAATTATTTTGAGTATTCTTTTGCTTGCTGGTGGTTTAAAAAGGATTTTATTGACAAGTTTTAAAATATCACCTAGGAGAAAAGTTAGGTGAAAAGGTGAATTGCATATGGGCCATGATGTTAGAAATCAATAAGAGGGTGAGAGAAAGTCCTGCCTTCTCAGTAAATGTGATGGCTGATATTGATGGCTGCGGATGAAGGGAACACATGGAATATTATCCAACTAAGTGGCAGTGGCAAGAAAGCATAAGGTCTTCCGCGCCCTATAGACTTGAATAGCGTTTGACACCTAAAAGGTGGCAAGTCAATTTCCACAAAAAGTGGTGAAGCTACACTAGCGATATGCCCAACATCATTTGCAAACAGACAGTTCACTCTTTGTATGATTGCTTTTAAATTTGGTACTTAATAAGTAGGAAACAGCCAATGTAGAGTACATATAAAGTGCATTAAAGAGACACTGAAGCAAAAAAAAAAAATATATGATATAATGAATTGGTTGTGTACTATGAATAATTACTAGAAGATTAGCAGCAAAGAAAATATTCTCATATTTTTATTTTCAGGTATATAGTGTTTTTTCTAACATTGCATCATTCTCTAATATGTGCAGATTGCACAGCACTCAGCATTCAAAATGATTCTTTCAGAGCAGTCTGTGCACTAATGACCTCTCCTCTGGCAGAGAAAAAGTAAATAGTTAACTAACAGTTGAGATAATAAAAGTCAGAAAACAGCCCTCTCCACGACTTTGAAAGTCGTAGAGCTTAATGGCTTTTTTGTATAGAGATAACAACTGGAGTTTCTTAATTCTTCCTGTACTGGAAACAATAAGACTGATGTATCTGATCTTAATGTTTTATTTCTTAGCTGTACTACACATACAAATCATAATATCATAATTTTTTTTCGCTTCAGTGTCTCTTTAAAACATATACAGTAAATGTAAAAAAAAGTATGCAAATTAAAGTTCGGACATGCTACTAAACCAATTATGGTGGAAATGTTTTAAATACTACTGAAAATACTACAGTTTTAAATATTTGCTTTTGCAAGTCTATTTTGAGGAATTTCAATATTTACAACCAGGCTATATTCAGTTCTTCTGTAAAACTCACAAATAGCTGCACAAATAACAGATAATATTATTCCAGGTACATTGGTTTTGTACTTTGGAGGCTGTAAAATGCAAAATATCTTCGGTTTTCTTCTATTTACCTAAATAGTGCAGTAAAAACAAACAGATCCTTTTACAGTTGGTAGAGTGACCTGCTTGTGTTAAAAAAAAAGTTCCATATTTAAAGAGACACCGAAGCGAAAAAAATATATGATATAATGAGTTAGTTGTGTAGTACAGATAATTACTAGAACATTAGTAGCAAAGAAAATATTGTCATATTTTTATTTTTAGTTATATAGTTTTTTTTTATAACATTGCATTATTATCTAATATTTGCAGTTTACACACTACTCTGCATTTTAAAGGATTTTACAGAGCAGGCTAGTGAACTTTTGAACTCCTTTTCTGCAGAGAAAAAGAAAATACAATGACTGACAGTTGAGATAACAAGCTTCAGAAGACAGAGCTCTCTGCGACTTTGAAAGTCGTGGAGCTCAATGGCTCTTTTGCGTAGATTACAACTGGAGTTTATTAATTCTTCCTGTACTGGTAACAATATTAGACTTATGTCTCTGCTCCTAATGTGTTATTTCTTAGCTGTACTACACATACAAATCATTACTTCATAATTTTTTTTTTGTTTGTTTTAAATGTTCAAAAGGATGTCAAACACAATGGAAAAGATAAAAGCCCACTTGCCCACCATATTTTCTGCATCATCACAGTGCCCTGTAGCCTCCTGTCCTTAGTTTTGGCAAGGCCCAATACGCTTTATCCACTAGGATTTAAGGGAAGAGACATGACCTAAACTGCCAGTCATATACCACATAACATATGGCTGTAGTGGTGTGACTGGCGCTGCCATTTATTCATGCCCTGCAAAGCCATCAATAAGGAGGTATGCCTCAGACTGACAGCCTCTCAAGCAGTTAAATGAAGAACTTGGTTGTCCACAATAAAACATTTTCAAATGTACCCTCAAGGCAAACCTTTTCAGACAAGCTTATACATTTGCTATTGCTAGAATTTAAAGCTCACTGCCTGATCTGCTAACCCCTTTTTCTAGTTCTCTGGTATCTCCACCCTACTACCCTGTAGATTGTAAGATTACAGGGGCAGAGACCTCCCCTTTTGTTTCTTGTTTCTGTGCAATTTATCAAATCGGTATTGGTGTTTTTCAAACTACACATCAATTGTACGTATAGGTATTTGTATGTTTTGCAAATTATGCAGAGCTATAGAATATGTTGGTACTCTATAAATAAAAAATAAGAATAATAGCAGAAGTCCCTAGGGTGTAAAGGAAAGATAAAGGTGTTCCCAAATGTTTTAATAATGGGGATTTCGACTTAGGGCTTGTCTCCACTCGTCAATTTTTCTGTGCATTGTCTTCACAGGAAAACTACAACCAATGTTAATCAATTAACTAGTTCACATGCAGAAAAACAATTGACAGAAATGCAAAACTGTCACACAACTCATGCTGAAAAACTGCCGAGTGGAGACAGGCCCTTATGAAGTATTCTGGGAGTAGATAAAGGCTGTATACAAGAAAAGTAGACCAGAGAAGTTAAACCAATGCATGCTAGCAATGGACAGAATTGTCACAATAATTCATCAGTGGTTTAGAGGCGAGAAGTGGAAACCACATACAGTTTGTATTTCCTGGAGCTTATTTTACAAAACACTAGCTCATTTTTAGTCAAGGTCATGTTTGCTGTGCTTTATTTATTGACAAACAGGAGATTAGGGCCTGCACTTGTAGTCTATTGATAACACATTTGGTATGTGTGTACACATCCTTCTTCCAGAAAGTAACACGTTCTATGGGAGCCTTACCTGGTGCTCAAAGGAAAAAAGTGAGTAGTAGAGAATACTCACAAAAGTGGCTTGCCCCATTAGCAAAACACTACTATGGCTATGGGTATTTTTGTTCCTTACCATCCTAAGTGTTTTGGTGTACGGTAAATCTGTGTGGTTGCTCGATGGGCTTATCCTGACTTAAAGTAAACCAGAGATGATGAACCTTAAAAGCTTTGTGCATACCTGGGGCTTTCTCCAGCCCCATCCGCAAGGATCGCTCCCACACTGCGGTCCCCCTATTCTCCGTCTTTGTTAATGGGTCCCGTAAGTTCGGCCAATCTGCGCAATCGCAATGTGCTCTGGCTGAACTTACGGGACCTGTTAACAAAGATGGAGAAGACTGAGGACGGCGGCATGGGAGCGATCCGTGCGGATGGGGCAGGATGAAGCCCCAGGTATGTATAAAACTTTTAAAGCAGTATTGTCAACATAAAAATCTAATTTCAACAGTAATTGGTCTGAGGGTATTAACTGATAAAGATGCTAATCCTGCATTCAAAACTTGCAAAACTTTTTCTGCTGTTATGGTTTGTAGTTATCACATACCGTTCTTTAGGAGCACTGGCCCTAGTGCCAAACAGTGCCAAAGAGTTGAATGCTGGGCATTCTTTTTATCTATAATATATTCCTCCTCTTCTATTTATTTCCCTATCTAGCTGCTTATCAGAAAAACCCTCTGATTACTTGTGTCTACAAGCAAGGCTGAGGTGACTCAGTGATTGGATGTGTAAATAAAAAACACAGTGCAGTTGTTAGTATACACCTCAGTGGGAGTGTCTGAAGACTCTGGGAAGAAGGCAGCTAATGAATACACAATGAGCAAGAGAAGGGAGGGGGGGAAACAAGAGTCAGGGAGGATATGATGTCAGCATTAGCTTGGCAAGATGGCTACTGCCTAGAATAGGATTTTCTGCTTTTCCTTTATAAAATTCACAGGAATCATTACGTGGATAGCACAATACATGTTATGTAAGTAGAAGTAGTATTTATCTACCTATATATGTGTTTTTTATTTCTAGGTTAGCATGGGTGTCACTTGTTCTTTAAGGTTCGTCGTCTCTGGTACACTTTTAAGTCCTGTAACCTAGGTCCTGACATCACACTGTGGGAGGGGTTTCACCACCATATCAGCCATACAGACCCCTCTGATGATCTATTTTAGAAGAGGTAAAGATTTCTTATGGGAAAAGGGTTATCAGCTACTGATTGGGATGAAGTTCAGTCCATGGTCACAGTACCTTTTTAAGTCACACATGTATTCAGGTGTATTTAACCACTTGCCGACCGCACGCTTATACCGTGCGTCGGCAAAGTGGCAGCTGCAGGACCAGCGACGCAGTATTGCGTCGCCAGCTGCAGGCTGATTAATCAGGAAGCAGCCGCTCGCGCGAGCGGCTGCTTCCTGTCAATTCACGGCGGGAGGCTCCGTGAATAGCCTGCGGGCCGCCGATGGTAAGCGGAGATAATCCACTTTGTTTACATTGTACGGCGCTGCTGCGCAGCAGCGCCGTAAGGCAGATCGGCGATCCCCGGCCAATCAGCGGCCGGGGATCGCCGCCATGTGACAGGGGACGTCCTGTCACTGGCTGCACAGGACGGATAGCGTCCTGTGCAGCCCGGATCACTGGGCATGACAGGTAGGAGAGGGAGGGGGGCAATTTCGCCGCGGAGGGGGGCTTTGAGGTGCCCCCCGCAACATGCCTGCAGACCGGAGCGATCAGACCCCCCCTGCACATCATCCCCATAGGGGGGAAAAAAGGGGGGCGATCTGATCGCTCTACGTGCCCGCTGATCTGTGCTGGGGGCTGCAGAGCCCACCCAGCACAGATCCCAACAAACAGCGCTGGTCCTTAAGGGGGGGTAAAGGGTGGGTCCTCAAGTGGTTAATGTGCACTGTATTTGTATTCTTCACCTGTTCATATTTTACTTTGTATAAAGCTCATAGAGATAACATTGCTATAGAAAATTATTAATAAAATAGCACATCTCTTTTAATAAAATACTGTGGATGAATGCTACAAATATGGGAGAAATTAATAGAACTGAAGACCGTTTTACAATAAGGCAGTCATGGCAAATATTATTTCACAAACTATGTTCCCTTCTCTGCCTAAAACATACAGTACTTAGAATGAATACACTCCTATGTATATTATGTCTTGGCTTTATTTTTACCCCACAGCTATGTAGTTTGCAAAATATAAGCTCATCTTATACTTTACAGTCACAGCTTTTTTTTTCTCCCCTGCTCTCCTGGGTTCTGCATCAGTGAAATGTATTAATCCCATTGGCTGGAGGCCACTTTCTGACCAAAAGAGCCATGGAAACAAATTTATAAAGATCCAGCCAAGCAGCAGCAATGATTTTTCTAAGCTGGCTGAGCAGGAATTTGTTCTGTATAAAAAAAGAAAACTTGTTAAGAAATATCAGCTGTGCAGAACTTATCCTTAGAGATGCTTCTGAGGGAAAGTTCCGGAGTGGGTACCTCACTACATCATTAAAATATTTTCAAAACTCACCTGGCAAAAATGTTAAAGTAAAAATCCAGGCAACTGTTACAAACAAGCTGCAGATATGAGGTATGATAGTCTTTTATAACTGAAGCCTGTATTGTGAAAAACTACTTGTACCTTATTTAAAATAAATCAAGGAAGTACCTGGTAATATAAAACGTATTCCTGTACTTCCTGTACTCAGAGCTTTGTCTTCAGTTCATGCTCAGGTTAACCTGAGGTTGAACCCAGTTTCCTCCTAACTTGTAAAGATGACGTCTGAACTGAGTGATCTGTTATTACTTGACTGACTGGGTTTGCTATGATGGATTCCTGTGTGAATGTCAGATGCAGCTTGGCTGGACTGCCTGTACTCTGCATCAGTGGTTGTCATTGTATTACATTTTTCTCTCTTTCATAAAACCTTATACTCATATTATATCAATACACTTAAAGTGTACCAGAGATGTAAAATAAAAAGAATGTATACATACCTGGGACTTCCTCCAGCCCCCTTCGCTCCGATCGCTCCCACACCGCTGTCCCACTGCCCGCAGCTTCGGAAACTGGGTTCCCACACTTCTGTCAGTCGGAGCCAGTTTGGCGTAAGAGAAGTGCGCCCTCTACATATCCCTCCAGCAGCTGCTGGAGAGATTCGCAAAGAGCTCACTTCTACTGCATAACTGGCCGCGACTGACGTAAGTGACGGGATCCGGTTCCCGAAGCTGCGGGCAGATGAGGCTGGAGGAAGCCCCAAGTATGTATAATATCTTTTTGATTTTACAGCTCCGAGTCCTTTTAAGCTGAGTACTCACGCTGGATGAAATTTGGCCGAGGTAACCCTGCTTAGAATCTCGAGTGTAAAGATTGGAAATGATTGGTCATACCCATTAAAGGACGAATTCCTGCTGATTAATCCGAAAATCAAATCCATTAATCTAAACAAATGGGCATGACAGATCGGCTGTAGGATTGTATCGTTAATGGCCACCTTTAAGCACAGACTTCTGTTGTGGGATTCCTGGGGGACTGCGTGAGGTGTCAGAGTGGTAGTACAGGTGCCATATCTCCTCGAGGTGAATATCGACCACTATAGTAAGGGCCGATATAATTTGTTGTGTTCTTTGTGTGGGTGGTTATGGCTTCCCTTTTGTTGTAGGAATTTCCTGCTTTGGTGTATGGTAAACTGGACTGATACTATAATCACTGCATAGACTGTGTTTATTGTTCTAAGTGGTTGAGCGCTGTTGGATTTAATCAATTTTGATAAGCCTGACAGTGTCAACTAACCGCCATGCCTGAGGAGATAACGGGAATTGATTTTTGGGGGGGTTTTAAGGGTGGTTGCCTGCTCTTAAATACTCACTGAACCTCCAGCTACGTCCTGTAGCTCCTTGCGGCTTCCGGTGTCCGTGCACACCATCTGGCATGTCACCTGACCCGACAAAGGACATGTGAAAGCCTTTAGGAGCTACAGCATGCTGCTGAAGACTCAGTGAGTACTCTATCCAAGCAACCGGCAAGCACATGTATCTGACATCAGGCGATCCCTGCTGGTGTCGGATGCCGGGGACTCTGCTGTAATTGTTTTCCAACCCTGGCTTTTTCAGTAAGATTTGGTGGGGGCTTGCATCCATTTGGCCCGTAGACTCTCTCTAGGCTTTAGGAAACTGCCTAGGGTTTTAGGGTTGGCTTATGGATGATCCGGCTCTGGTTGTCACTTTAGAATGTTAACCCGTGATCTATGCTATATAGTGACTTCCTGCTTAATCTCTTAACTGTAAATGCATCAGAAGCTACCCAGAGATCTTCCTAGACAGGCGGATTGTTTGCTTGGCAGGTGGCAAGCTGTGCTGGGGAATAGATCCGGTACATCACTAGCAATGTGCCTCAAGACATCTTCAGAAATAGATGGCCACCATCACAATTTGTATTTTAAATAGTTGCTTATAAATAATAGTTGCCTTTTTTGCACAGACCTAATAAAGTTGTTTCTAGGAAGACTGGAAAGCCTACATTATTTTCTCACAGCCTGTACATTTACTTTGGGTATAAACCCATGATAACAGATTACATTTGCAGTGCCAGCACTGATGAAGCGTAATATTGTAGCACAGCCATAAATAACTGCATTTCCAGTGCATTTCATACAGCTGCCAGTCAGATAATGTAAGCAACTAATTACCAAGCTGTTGCTGTAACAAAAATGCTTTTTCACTAAATACCTAAAAAGGTAATTACCAGAATAGAGCCATACTCCATGACCCCTTATTCCATGGTGAATTGAGTATTATACATAAATAAAAGTCTGGCATAACAATGATAAGGTTCTAGTTAGGTGACAGTGTATGTTGAATGCTCACTTTTGACTCTCTCATGTTTCCTGGGTTGTGTGACGAGCTTTCTCTGTGGCTTCCTGCGTGTAGCTCTGCTTTGGATGGATATGGTGAAGCAAACATTGATTTGTTTAAGCAAGGCTGAAATCCGTTCCATCCTTGGGGCCTGTTTAATTCTACAGCTGAGGTAGGCTGTGTGCCAGTAGAGTGCACTACTCTGGAAACTGTGGAGAGCTGGAGGACTTGCAGCTTGTAATTGTTAGTGGTCTACATGCTCCACTGTCTATGGCTGTTACGCAGGTTTGCTGCTACAGGGATAAATAATTTTTGATTGTGCTGGTTTAATGAAAAAGCTGAATGTTGGGGAAAGTATCTGCAGTATACTTGTGTTTCCTATCTGTGTAATGGGATCTGCATTTTGCATTACTATTATACAACATAAACAGTTATTAAAAATAAATGAACGGATACCAATTCTTAAAGTTTTTGTCTACTTATGGGAGTTGTGTGAGTTTGTTGACAAGGGAGGCATTGCTTCTGCCTGCATAAAGACTTGAGGGAACCTGCCTGTAATTGTGCAAATGCACAGTCATTTTTCTTTGCATATGAAATTGCGTGTATGTGGACAGATTGGTTGTCACTGAAAATTGTGTGCAGTTTGCTCTAGGAGCAGCACAGGGCATTGCAAGTAGCTGCAGGTAGAGTAGTTCTGTGACTAATGCTGGGAATAGATAGATGCTTTGATGATAAAATTCTGACATGTCCGATTCTCCGCTCGATTCTGTTCCGCTTGATTTCTCATAGAAGTGAATGGAAAAAAGATAAGATAATCGAGCAGAGAATCGAATGGCTAATAGATCGCGCGGAGAATCGAAAGCGAAAAACATAACGTGTATTTCCAGCATAAGGCTGGCCATACACTAGTCGCTATTTTTTTTATCGATACCTGCCAGGTTCAAATGTTTGATCCAATCTGCAAGATATCAATGATGAAAATGTTTCCTGAAGCATTGATTTTTAGCCAGAAAGGATCAGTTCCGTCGATTTTGCTGGATGGAAGATTTTGCTCAAATGGCGGCGGGTTGGGAGCGCATGGCTACAAATAAGTTAAAGGGGTTCTTTAAAGGCGTTCTGGGGTTCTTTTAAAAAACAAAAACTGACACTTACTTGGGGCTTCTACCGGCTCCCTGCAGCTGTCCTGTTGTGTGCCGTCCTCTACGATCCTCTGTTTCCCGCCACTGGTTACCATCCAATTATAGGTCTAACTAGATGAATGCAACTGCGCAGTACTCACCTGGGGCTTCTACTACCAGCCCCCTTCAGAAGTCCTGTTTCAGAAGTCCTGTGCCAGCACCAGTCCGCAGGGATCCTTCGGTCCCCCGCTGCGGCTCACTTTTCGTTTTGCCGACTTACGGCACAGAAAAAACATCGTGCTGCGACTGCGCAGGATGCTGGCGACGTGAGCGGAAGCGAGGACGCGCGCCGCAACGGCCATGCAGGTGTAGTGGTGGTCGACTTGTAAGTCGGCCAAATGGAAAGTGAGCTGCACCGGTAGACCGGAGAATCCTAGAGGACCGTTGTGGGACAGGATGTCTGTAGGGAGCCGGTAGAGGCCCCAGGTAAGTGACACTTTAAAAACAAACAAACAAAAAAAACCTTAAAGAACCCCTTTAACTGGCTTCCCCCTAAAATTGGCCCATGGACATATGACTATGGTGGGATTGGATTGTGAATTCCTCTGAGGGACAGTTAGAGACAAGACTATATTTATTTATTTATTGTATTTATAAAGCGTCAACATATTACGCAGCGCTGAACATTAATTTAGGTTACAGACAATATTTAGGGGTGACATACAGCAATATGACAATACAGGAATACAAGAAAACCAGATCACACAGCATAGTATGAGTACCAGGTAATGCTTAGTCAGTCACTGGATGGAGCATGGAGATTAGGCAAGTTAGGCTCACTCAGATGCATAGCATGGGTTCACAGTAATGGAGGTGCATGATCAGGTAGGACACAAAAGGAGGAGGACCCTGCCCAAAGGTTTACAATCTTACTATATACTCTTTTTTACTTGCTTGGAAAGATGTCTGTGCTATATAGATTCTAAATAATAATAATAATGTAATCAGCAGTGAAGGAGCCAGTCAGGTTACAGTTCCTAGCTCTGGGTTCTCTGCAACACATGATGCATGGAAAGGAGGTCCCAGAGAATCCCCTTCCACATGGAAATAGCGGAGGGTGGCCAGAGAGTTTGTGATCTGTTGCTGAATGCAGCTTATGGCAACTGGACTGTGAGGTCTGCTATGAGGACCCAGGGACTTCAACCACAGACTAAAATTAAAGGACCACTGCAGCGAAAAAATATTGTGGTTACTGATAGTTAATTGCGCACTATCAATAAAATAACACTGCAAACTCTTAAGGTGGCCATTAAGGATATAATTCAGGGAACGATTGCTTACAAACGATTTTTCATAAGAACAATTGGAAATTAAAGTTTGGGCCACTAACAGCCAAAAATCTCCTAAACAATCCAATCTGCTTGATGGGATTGATCCAACAATTGGATCAATTTCATTAATCCGATTGGATTGGTTAGGTGATTTTTGTCAGTTGGTGATCCGAAACGATCATTTCCAATGGTTTCCGATCAATTGTAGGAAAAATCGTTTGTTAACGTTCGTTCGCTGAATTGTATCATTAGTGGCCACTAATGATCAAAATATTTTTTATCCAATTTTAGCAAATCTATGTAGTAGAAGGGTAAATTGAGTGAATATATTGAATGGATAATTGAGGCAGTACCTTATTTTACATAGAAATAGTAAGATAGGATGAAAAAGATTGGATCATTAGTGGCTACCATTACTTTCCTGGCTGGAGTTGGTTAAGGTGTTTGCCAAGTGTGACGCAAAGAGACATTTGGCATTGTGTTGTCGGTCACAACTGTTACCATTGTCTGTAACTTTATTTATTGTCAAGCACTGTGTAATATGTTGGCGCTATATAAATCCAATAAGTAATAATAATAATAATAAAATGCTTTTAACTGCTTCCGGACCAGCGAGGTTGAAATCTAAGTCCTGCTTGTGGCTGCGTGGCTCTGACAGGACATAGATTTCAACAATCGTCGCTGCGCAGTCCCGCCGATCCCGCTGCTCTGTCCCCACCACAAGTTGTGTGAGCCGATCAGGAGCCGATTTCATTGGCTCCTGACCCTGTCATCACTGTAAGGAAATCCCATTATCTTACATTGATGGCTTCTGACTGGCACACAGAGCTCTGCCGTCATAGAGACGGCAGAGAGAGGGACCTGCTGCGATGGGAGACCGTTGTGAGTGGCGGTTATGTGCGGCGATTCGTCGTTTTACAATATCAGCAGTCTCTGATCCTTAAGGGGCCAGAGATTGCAGGTACAGAAGTAGTCAAGCACATTTGTAACTATTCTCAAATTTGCATAATTTAATTTTGCCCATATATACTATTTGAATATGAAGTAAATATGCTTCACGTCTATGCTTACTGTAGTTGTATGAAGTTGCCTGAAGTGGAATCTCACCTGGATATGGTGCTGGGTAGAAACAAATGATTCTCCCAGTAACAAATGTTTACAGGATTTACAGAGAATTGCAAGTACATATAAAATGTTTTTAGATCATATGTGGGACTTCTAAATCAAGAGCAGCTCTATTTGTTTGGTGCTATGCTAGATTAATCTGTAGAGCGCTCTTGTGAAACAACAGGCTACACAAACTGTGGTATAAGCAGGCTTTCCAGTATTATTCACTCTAGCAAGTGTCATTCACTGAGGCTCTCTGAGGAATAGTCTAAGCTTACATTTCCAGAGCCATCATTAAAACTTTATTGCACTTGACACTTGACCACTGGATCAGAGTCACAAACAATGTACGTAACATGCAAAGCTGCATGTCAGCCACAGCTGTACATTACATTGAGAAGCGCTGAACGTGAAAGACACCTAAGATCTTTTTTTGTTTTGTATTCAGTGGAGGATCATTATTGCCTCTGACACCTGCCAAAGGACAATAATGTCCTCCAAGACGGTTAATCTCCTTTTATCACAGCCGGTTTTAGCACTAATAGAATGTGGTTTGTAACGTAAAGGTGAAAGAGCTTGCATGTGATAAAGAAAGGATTAAAATTCTTTTCATAGTTTACTTATTTACGTCTCTTAGCATTTTCACAGTAGGAGTTAAAATATGTGGTAGATATATTCTGGCTCCTTTACATACAGCTAAAATATTTTTGGAAAAATAACTTTTAAAATCCTGTCTATAGTTTAGGCTGCTGTTATTCACATCCCAGACTTATTAATGAGGTGCGTTCAACAGTACATTCCCAGAGACCGTTCTATCAGTGCCCATTGCAGAATGAGGTTAGTCATTCAGTTCATGGCAGGATTAAATCTCCTGCATGTAACGTTTTGTCCCTCATCTCATGTGTGTTGTCAAGGTATCCCTTGGTAGGAAACCATCTGACCGTAATCTGCTTTCATCAGAATCTATATAGCGATCCATGGTTTACCTACAAACACTACATAAAAATAGTGTCTAAAGCTTATACTAAAATTTGCTTTCACATTTATGTCATCTCAACACACACTTGAACTCATTGGTGAAACGAATATCATGGTATGTGTTGTACAGATGAGTGCTCTATCATACTCATTGTAATCAGAAACTGAGATTCACATTAATACCCTCATACCCAAGGGTATTTCATACCTTGGGGACAAGAACACATTTTGTGCTTTGTATATTAAAGAGGCACTGTAGTGCAAATAGTGGAATGCAGTAAATTACCCACTTTTACTGTCATTTTTTGACAATTTTTTGGTTTCAGCATCAGAAACACCTTCTATGGTGTGCTCTTGACTGATCCAAAATTGCATGCGAATCTCAGTAGTGTCCACTCATTCTCTTCACGTCGAACTAATACCCTTGGTTCCATCCTGTCTCCGAGCTTGTTTAACGCTACCACCACTTCACGGCATAATCCGTGGCTCTTCATGACAGGTACATACCTATGTGGATTATCCACTTGCCGTTACTGTACTTATTTACAACAGGACCAAGAAATGTGTTCATATGTTAAAGCAACAATGTTTCCCGATTCGAGAGTTTATTCATTGTGCCACCACCAATATTATTTATAATATTTCTTGTTATAAGTGCTTAACACAATATGTAGGTTGCATGACTCATGCTCTCAGTGATGTAGCCGCACCCTCCCTGTGATGTTTAGCTATGCAGAATTCTGGGAGACCAGTTATATTTTCTGCTGACTTTATAGCTTTCAGCTCGGGTATCCTTTAAAGGGACCCTGAACAGTAGCTGGAATAAAAAAATTTCACTCACCTTGGGCCTCCTCCAGCCCACCGTAGGCCACGAGGTCCACCGGCGTCCTCCTGGCTCCTGTCCGTGTTCCTCTGGCGGCTCCCGTTGCCGGCGACACCCGGGCCGGGTGTCGGGCGACTCTTCCTGGTTCTTCACACTGGTCGTCATCACGCCGGCGTTACAGGTCTGAGCATTTGCGGTTTTCAAACTCTAAACCGCACATGCGCAGACCTGTCACGCCAGCCGCTGTGAAAGGGTCACTTTAAGAAAATGTTGACAAACCACAAAAACATTTTTTTTTTATTTCTTTTACAAAATAATTGTTATTCTATATTGCCTAGGTTTAAACATATGGGCCATTATTTAGTTAACTTTTTCTCTTATGTTTTCTCCCGGGAGATACATTCTTGATTCACTAAGAGAAATAGCATGCCTTACTAGAGTTAACTCCTTATCTGAGTTACCATGTCTTATCAGAGTTAACATGCCTTATCAGAGTAGCATAACGAGCACTACGAACTTATGCCTGCTAATTGGCAATGACGAGAGCTCCACTCGTCCTGCCCTGAGCCCCTGCGGGTCCAATCACTTTAACCCTCTGGGGGATAATCCCGAGCTGAGCTCGGGGTAAGCCGCCACAGAGGATTTCTCAGGCCCTGGTGGGCCGATTTGCATAATTTTTTTTTTGTTGCACGCAGCTAGCACTTTGCTAGCTGCGTGTATATACCGATCGCCGCCGCTCCGCGCTGATTCGCCGCTACCCGCCGTGCCGCGCCGCTCCCCCCCCAAGACCCCGTGCGCAGCCTGGCCAATCAGTGCCAGGCAGCGCTGAGGGGTGGATCGGGACTCCCTCTGACGTCACGACGTCGTTGACGTCGATGACGTCATCTCGATCGTCGCCATGGCGACGGGGGAAGCCAAACAGGAAATCCCTTTCTGAACGGGATTTCCTGTTTGCTTTGATTGCCGGAGGCGATCGGAGGGGGTGGGGGGATGCCGCTGCACAGCGGCTATCATGTAGCGAGCCCTGGGCTCGCTACATGATTTAAAAAATAAAAAATTTTAAAAAATAGTGCTGCGCTACCTCCTGGGCGATATAATTGTATCCCCCAGGAGGTTAAAGGACATTATCCACACACTTTGATTGGCCCAATAGGCTGCCTGTCACTTGACAAGAAACTTGACAGACAGCCTATTAGGCCAATCAAAGTGCGGGGATAATGTCCTTTAAAGTGAATAAGTAGGTAAAAAGTAATACCGCATATTAAACTAGTTATTCTATTGATAAGGTTTGAAAACATGTCCTTGGAGAAAACTTGGGAGAAAAGTTAATAAGAGATGAGCCATTATTTATCTACCTGTGTATGAAACACCAAACCTGTGGTTGTCCTACATTATATGGGTTAATTATGCTTTCACTGAATAAGTATATACTGTATATTTCCATAGATACATTTATTTCAGAGGCTTCCATAAAAAAATACCCCAAAATAAATGTGATTAATGTATGCCTCTAGACACCAAAATACATGTATCAATAAATGTTTTTACTTGACCTACTGTACATTTTTGGCAAAACTTTTCTATGTATTTCTGTTTTTATTAATTAAAATATACTTATTATAGTTTGAATTATTTGTTTATGCCACCAAAACACCACCATTGTTCATACAAATCAAGCAGAGATAGGATGGCTTTCACAGCCTTCTCACATACTCAGCTTGTCACATGGTTTTGGCACTCAACCAGAGAGCTTCATTCATGGAGCCACTCTGATTGGTTGCTGCCGAAATAACAGAGATGATGCTTATGCTGGGAATGCACAATGAGTTTTTAAGGCACATTTTCTGCCCAATCGTTTTCCCGTTCAATTTCCTGATCGTTTTTCTGAAACATTTCCGTTCACATCTATGAAAAAAATAAAAAAATTGTCAGAAATTAATGTTTGGGGATACATGGCAATAATGGACATCTGAAGTGAGAGGGATATGGAGGCTGCCATTATTATATTTTGTTTTAAAACAATACCAGTTTCCTGGTGTCCTGCTAATCTTGCATACTTCCGACTTACCGTTCACAGTTCAGTTGTGTGTATCCGATTGTGCGGTAACAGACCCGGAATATTTTATTAAACAATACACCCATTTCCCATTGGGTTCTATCGTGTTGCGGCCTCTGATTCTGCACTTTATTGCACCGTGATGCACATGCCATATGCCGGAAATGCATGTGCGAAATTGCACATTTGCTAAAAACTATGTTTTTCTACCACAATGACATTCCCTTTTATATTTGCAAGCCTGTCCTCAAGCCTGACTAACATTCCCTGTTTTGTGAATAACTACGCTTACATCACTTTGCAGAGACCCCACCTGTGCTTGAGTGAGAATAGCTGCAAAACATGTTGTGTAAGTGAGATTGGAAGAAAGGTTTAGCTTGTATTACTCTGTAGTATAAAGTGTATTTGAAGTCCACCTGGAGGATTGGAACTCCTAACTTGTGCCTGCTGCAGAACAAGAAATTCTGCTGAGATGGGCTAAGAATCTTTTATGGGACTTAACTCTCCACTTCCTTCTGAAAATTTAAACAATTTTATACAATTTACCCTTTAAATAGAACAAACTGGATGTGACTGAAGTATCTGTTCTGTCCCTTACCTCCAGTCATGTAAGAGTTATGTTACATGGCTCTTGGCACACGGTAACCTGAGCAGCAACTAATTATAACTTTATAAATGGCCTATACATAATTTATGGGTGTTGTTCAAACATAGCGGTTCTGTCAAGTAAACAAGATGGTAATGAATTGCACACTCTACCATGCCAGGCATCATTATGTAATGTGATGAAAAACTATCCTCTTTCCTGACATCCCAAGGCGCATGTAGGTCAACAGGCAACTAATAGAAGCCTTGTTGTGAGGACAATCCAGCCAGCTTTAAACTCCACACAAAGATAAGTAGTTATTTTAGCTGCCAGACCCAAGAGGCTCCCTGTGCATAAATTCTGGGTGTCTTCAAGAATGAATCTTTCTCAAACTAGTGTTTGGCATCCACTGAGTACACACACTGTAATTCCAATTAGAGTCCTTTATAAGCAAAACAGTTATTTTTTTTTCTCCTAAAGACAAATGTCAACATTTATTTTGTTACAATTTCTGTCAATTCAAATTCTGTTAGTTCAAACTTTGGTTGTGTGACAAAGACTCTATAATGTGTACAGTTTCTACTTATTTTCCCCATGAATATAAATTAATTAGTTGCAATTTTAATAATATGAACTACTATCAATCAGTTTCATAGGCTGAATAGCCAACATTCCTGCATGCTTAACTGTATATCATAAATTAATATAGTCCAGGTGATACAGAACCACTAAGATCCTGTGAGGTACTAAAAGGAACCACCACATTGTAAAAGCTATGCTCAATATAGCTTTGCTACAATGAAAAAACAAAAAAACAACACAAGACTTTTGCAAGGATTCAGCTTTATATGAGCAAGGAGATGCTCCCATGATGCCCCTCTTCTGCTCAGTGAGAGGATATGCAAATCATTTTTTTATATCCCTGAACAACCAAGCACACATCCAGAGTCTAGTGTACTGTGTACCTGTATCCCATTCATTTTATACAGACCAACAATAAGAGTTACAGACAGCTTTTTCAGGGTAGGTTACACTTCATAAGTGCAAGTCATGGATTAATATGTCTCTATAGGTAGGACCTTGAAAATCACAGTATTACAGACTACAGACAGTTACCATAAGTTATGATGAAAAGAAAACGCTCAGATTTTGTAAGAACTAACGGGAACCTGAAAGCACTCCTAAATATAATTTTGCTTTCTTAACCCCCTTGCCGTTACAATTCTGACGGCAAGGGGGCGGCGCAGCACTTTTTTTTTATTTTTTTAAATCATGTAGCGAGCCCAGGGCTTGCTACATGATAGCCGCTGACGAGCGGCATCCCCCCACCCACTCCGATCGCCTGCAGCGATCAGAGTAAGCAGGAAATCCCGTTCAGAACGGGATTGCCTGCTGGGCTTCCCCGGTCGCCATGACGTCGGCACGTCATAGGGAATCCCGATCCACCTCTCAGCGCTGCCTGGCACTGATTGGCCAGGCTGCGCAAGGGGTCTGGAGGGGGGGGGGGGGCGTCGCGGCGGGTAGCGATTATGCAATTCGACCCAGCGGGGCCTGAGAAATCCTCCTGCGCAGGTTACCCCGAGCTGAGCTCGGGATAACCGGCAAGGAGGTTAATACACAATTGTACTGTTAGTTTCCTATTATTCACTGAGCAGCTTATAGGTCTTATGCACACTTGATTGAGATAATAGTCGGGTGCAATTTTACCATTAGTCTGTTCAATTATCCTTTGAAATATGCACCCTCCAAGTAGCAAGTAACGTAGCATGGAAGGGAGGAAGGGGCAGGTGGTCTTTCACGATGAGGGAATGCAATAAGAAGTGACTGATAAAATTCTACATGGCTGATTGCATCCAGCCCTGCTTGGAGGAATAGCAGAGAATAGGGAACACCTCCAGTATATTGATACAGGACTGTCACCAAAGCTGTTCACAAATATTATTTTGGATGATACAAATATAATAATGTCTATGAAGCTGTTATGGCTGATACTAGAGTATTGCCGTGTAGGCTCATATGTTGCCACCTACAGAGAACAGTCAACAGGCAGCGCCACGAAACATGTTGATGCTTTATAAATCAATAACAGTCTATCACACAGGCTCATCTGTCAGTGTGCTGTCTGGTAATCACAGTATAGTGCAAATGAAATGAGGTTAACCTAATGAATTAGAGAAATTCAGCTGCACATCCAAAGACTGCAGAAAAATCATCTGTGTAATTTAGCACACAACTTCTGTGTCAACAGTGCATGCCAGTAGCTTTGGCACATATGTATGAAATTCTTCCTGCAGGTCTGTTTCAGCAAGTTTGACAGATTGGTAATGCTCTGCTTTGCTTTTTACTCAGGTCCCAGTGCAAATCATGGAAGTTTTCTAAACCTGTTATGCTCAAGAGTGGGTTACTGTAGAAACCAATGACCTTTCCTTCAGGCATATGTGTTCATTCTAGTTCTGGAAAGTTCACTTCACATATAGTGAAGCTTTCTGCAAAGGAAATAATTGTTATATGTGCTAGTGCCTCAACTCCACAGTGAAGAAGTTAGGAAAAGGTTTGCAACTAGTTCTGGAGGTAACCTAAGGCCCTTTATCGATGGGCGTGTTTCAGTCTGATTTTGTACTACATTTGCTTTGCTAATCCCATTTCATGTCTGCATTTATACATTGCTTTACGGTCAATGGGGTTGATTCACAAAGGTTATTTATTTTTCACTTTAACCTCCCTGGCGGTCTATTAAAAACCGCCAGGGGGCAGCAGTGCAGCTGTTTTTCTTTTTAAATCATGTAGCGAGCCCGCGGCTCGCTACATGATAGCCGCTGTGCAGCGGCATCCCTCCACCCTCTTCGATTGCCTCCGGCGATCTCCGATCAGGAAATCCCATTCAAAGAACGGGATTTCCTGGAGGGCTTCCCCCGTCGCCATGGCGACGGGCAGCATGACGTGATCGACGCTGATTGGCCAGGCAGCGCACGGGGTCTGGGGGGGGGGGGGGGGGGGCGGCGCGGCAGGCGGCGGACTATCGGCGGGTAGCGGCGGCGATCGGAGTGCACAGGCAGGTAGCAAAGTGCCAGGGAGGTTAACTGTAAGGAGTGCTATTGCATGAGATAAACAAATAAAGAGAGATAATTCATGAGATAAATACAGTGGTGTGAAAAACTATTTGCCCCCTTCCTGATTTGTTATTCTTTTGCATGTTTGTCACACTTAAATGTTTCTGCTCATCAAAAACCGTTAACTATTAGTCAAAGATAACATAATTGAACACAAAATGCAGTTTTAAATGACGATTTTTATTATTTAGTGAGAAAAAAAACTCCAAATCTACATGGCCCTGTGTGAAAAAGTGATTGCCCCCCTTGTTAAAAAATAACTTAACTGTGGTTTATCACACCTGAGTTCAATTTCTGTAGTCACCCCCAGGCCTGATTACTGCCACACCTGTTTCAATCAAGAAATCACTTAAATAGGAGCTATCTGACACAGAGTAGTAGACCAAAAGCACCTCAAAAGCTAGACATGCAAAGATCCAAAGAAATTTAGGAACAAATGAGAACAAAAATACTGTAATTGAGATTTATCAGTCTGGTAAAGGTTATAAAGCCATTCCTAAAGCTTTGGGACTCCAGCGAACCACAGTGAGAGCCATTGTCCACAAATGGCAAAAACATGGAACAGTGATGAACCTTCCCAGGAGTGGCCGGCAGACCAAAATTACCCCAAGAGCGCAGAGAAAACTCATCCGAGAGGTCACAAAAGACCCCAGGACAACATCTAAAGAACTGCAGGCCTCACTTGCCTCAATTAAGGTCTGTGTTCACGACTCCACCATAAGAAAGAGACTGGGCAAAAACGGCCTGCATGGCAGATATCCAAGGCGCAAACCACTTTTAAGCAAAATGAACATTAAGGCTCGTCTCAATTTTGTTTAAAAACATCTCAATGATTGCCAAGACTTTTGGGAAAATACCTTGTGGACTGACGAGACAAAAGTTGAACTTTTTGGAAGGTGCGTGTCCCGTTACATCTGGCGTAGAAGAAACACAGCATTTCAGCAAAAGAACATCATACCAACAGTAAATTATGGTGGTGGTAGTGTGATGGTCTGGGGTTGTTTTGCTGCTTTAGGACCTGGAAGGCTTGCTGTGATAGATGGAACCATGAATTCTACTGTCTACCAAAAAATCCTGAAGGAGAATGTCCGGCCATCTGTTCGTCAACTCAAGCTGAAGCGATCTTGGGTGCTGCAGCAGGACAATGACCCAAAACACACCAGCAAATCCACCTCTGAATGGCTGAAGAAAAACAAAATAAAGAATTTGGTGTGGTCTAGTCAAAGTCCTGACCTGAATCCTATTGAGATGTTGTGGCATGACCTTAAAAAGGCGGTTCATGCTAGAAAACCCTCAAATAAAGCTGAATTACAACAATTCTGCAAAGATGAGTGGGCCAAAATTCCTCCAGAGCGCTGTAAAAGACTCGTTGCAAGTTATCGCAAACGCTTGATTGCAGTTATTGCTGCTAAGGGTGGCCCAACCAGTTATTAGGTTCAGGGGGCAATTTCTTTTTCACACAGGGCCATGTAGGTTTTGAGTTTTTTTTCTCACTAAATAATAAAAACCATCATTTAAAACTGCATTTTGTGTTCAATTATGTTATCTTTGACTAATAGTTAATGGTTTTTGATGAGCAGAAACATTTAAGTGTGACAAACATGCAAAAGAATAAGAAATCAGGAAGGGGGCAAATAGTTTTTCACACCACTGTATATAAGGAGAGCTAAACCATGAGTTATGTCAAATAAGCAGAGCTAAACCATGACTTAAGTCAGTTAAGGAGAGTTATACAATTAATTAGGTCAGTTAAGGAGTGCAAAAGCATGAGTTAAGTTAGATAAGGAGAGCTAAACAATGAGTGAAGTCAGTTAACCTCCTGAGCGTTACGCACGCCGGAGGGTTTGCAGCCGAAAGTCCCCCAGTATAATTTTAAGTGATCGCATAGCTGTAATAGCTTCAGCTAGCACTAGGCTAGCTAGTAGTGGTGGTCCGGCATCCCCTGATTACTTTTGATCCCCCGATCGCTGTTAAATACATTAACCAGCCTGAATCCAGCGATCGGCCGGACAGCTCCGCTCTTCTCTGTGGGGAGGATCGAACATGATGTCGGCGACGTCGTGACGTCATGCACAGACCCGATCCTTCCCATAGAGAGGACCGGAGATGTGCAGGTAGGCTGCGCCGATCGCTGGATCCAGGAGGGGGGGGGGTAATGTATTTAGCGGCAATCGGGGGGATCAAAAGTAATCGGGGGATGCCGGCCACCACTGCTAGCTAGCCTAGTGCTAGCTGAAGCTATTACAGCTATGCGATCACTTAAAATTATACTGGGGACTCCTGGGGACAGCCGGCGGTTTAGGTAAGGTGACATAATTTAACAGAAAAACTTTGTGAATCAGGCCCATTGTATATAATATTAATAATATTAACATTCTTTAGTCTCTAGAGACAGTGTGTTTCATCTGTTAAAGGGAACCTAAAGTGGAAAACGAGTTGGCATTTTAACTTACCTTTAGCTTCTTCCAGCCCCCAGCAGTCCTCAATTTAATCCTGCACTCCTTCGTTCAACTGCAGTGCCCCTTGGAAAACTGGAAAACTTGGCCGGTCACAGGCTACTGCTAGTAGTAATTTTTACGTACTGTACAGGCACAGGAGGCGTTTGACCCAGGGCTGCACAGTCAGCTGTCAGACGAACGCCGCAACAGTGGAGAGTGGAATGATGGCGGGGGCACAGAAGGACTGCAGGGGCTCGAAGAAGCCCCAGGTAAGTTTCAACTATAAGTTCCCTTTAAAGAGAACCCAAGGTGGTTCCTTGGGACACAGAGGCATGTTCTCTGCCTCATGACTTGCATCTGTGTCCTCACACCACGGCGCTACAACCCCTCGAAAATAGCGACGACAATATTTGTCGCTATCATGGAGGATAAGTACAGGAGAGGGATTCCGTGTTCAAAACGCCTGCCAGGGTTTCCAGAGCTGCCATTGGGCATCTCTCTTTCCCTGGGCACCCCTTCTGCCACTCCCCCGCCTCCCTGCACGCTGGGAGAGAGATCTGTCTCCTTGCAGTGTCGTGACACAGAGATCACGAAAGTGAAAATGGACCAGTACGGCCCACATGAGAGGCGGTTTGGGCAGCTACCCGACTGCTCAGTGCCTCCTCCTTTTTTTGAGCCCACCTCTGGCTCTCTGTAACTGCTTCTCTGGAGCTTTCTATTACAATCAGCCTCTTTCTAGCATTGAGAGCTATGCATGCAGAATCAGTGCATACTTTTTTTCCATGAGTAGTAAACCAGTATAGCGGATTTCATTCAAAGATGAAAGCAGTTTATTTTTGATGTAGGAAAGTCTGCTTAGAGGTATTTTATGGATAACTGGCTTTCTTTTAGTCTGTTACATTAATAGTCCCACTTTAAAAACTCAAAGGCTCGTATTTGATTCACCTTTTCTCCTACTTTTTCTCCTAGATAATATTTTCATTCCTTCTCAATAAAATGCATTTTAAAGGGAATTCAATGGAGGATAGAGGTAAAGGTCGGCACTGCAATCTTCAGTATTTATTAGAAGATATGAAAAGCAACAAGCAATCAACAATTGTTGTGAGCGTAGGTGGTTCAAACAAGTTGAAATACACATACCGGTCCTGGTGAGCAGGCAGTGGATGAGTGGGTTCGGGGGCACTGGTAGCCTGACCGCCGTTTCCTGCTAGACGTGCTTCAACGGAGGCTTAAGTTAAAGGCATAAGCTAAGCCTCCGTAGGTCCCCCCCCCCCTTTTGTTTATTGTCCATAATTAATTTTTAATCCGAGTCACTCCTCTTTATTATTTGTTCCTCCCCTCCATGACAAGTTTCTCTTCTAGTACTTTTTCTTACTTCCTCTTTCTTCCTCTTCGGTTTTCTTTCTTCTTCTTTCTTGTTTCTCCCCTTCTTTTTTTCTTCTACGCCCCTTCTTGATAAATTATTAATTAATGATACTGTCAAAACCATTTATAATGTCATGTTACTTCTTTGTACGGTATATGTCATACTGAGCTAGCCTTTCTGTTCCTTAGTACATGCTCCATTTTTATTTTTCTGTTGAAGCAGGAGATGCCTGCGAAATGCGTTGCACTTGCACTTTTTGGAGTATGCAAATAAACCCTTGTTATTTTGAATATATACAACAGTCTCTTTGTGGGTCTGCTTGGAGGAGGTAAGTCCACATCTGCCTCATTTTAGCATTTTTAGTAAATTTTATTCTTTTGGCACCTCTGTCTGCATATACATGCAGCTAATCTTGTCAGATTTGACAATAATGTCAGAAACACCTGATCTGCATATGCTTGTTCAGAGTCTATGGATAAAAGTATTAGAAGCAGAGGATCAGTAGGATAGCCAGGCAACTGGTATTGCTTAAAAGGAAATAATCCTGGCAAGCCATCATATCCCTCTTACTTCTGGTTCCCTTTAAACTCACAGGTTCTCTTTAAGGTACAAGACTGGCTCTTATATAGGGAAAATGGCTTTTGATTAGCCTGTGCTCCATACTGATTAGATGCAGACATGCTTATTGTCCTAGACAAGTTGCTCAAGTATAAGTACACTAACTCATCACTGTAAGTGGTACTGCATCTCTGGTTTGAAAGAAAACTAGGCATATGGCTGACCATAACCTGTGTATAATCTCGTTGCTTTCTGCTCCATCATTCCTTTTCTTGCCATAAAGCATGCATTTAAGTCCTGAAAGCTTCTGCCCGGGGATACCAAGGCTTAATGTTCTCAGCTTAGTACGGTAAATATAGTATATATCTCTTTGTGATACCATGAATTCAACAGTGGATTTTCTTTTCAACCAGATCCTCTCCTTCAATTGTGAAACATACGATAGATATACAATCTGCATGTATACATGGACCATTCATACCACTTTTGTAATTAAAAACATTTTTTATCTGTATTTTAAAAAGGGGAGAACATAAAAGATATAAGTAGAATGCCAGTCAAAACTTTGTCTTGCTTTAAGAGAAGGGATAGGTTAAACATTCAGAAGATTTTCTTTTGTAGACTTTGTTGCCATGGGGATAATTTCCACCAATTGTAAGGACAGGCAAAAAGAACAGGGTCAAAGACTGCAGAAACATTTTAGAGACTAACCCCTTTCCGCTCTGCTAAGATAGCTTTTATTTCATTTATTGCAGAGTGTGTTCTTATCAGAATCAATTTATTTGGCCAAATAAGTTTGCCCTTACATGGAATTTTACTTCACATTTGCTTAACAGACACAAACAAAATAATACAAGGACAGACAGTATATATTGTACATTACAAGGCAAGAATAGCAGGTAAGTTATAGTGGCAATAAACAAGGTGAGAAGTGTTCATTTTAAGTTGTATGCTGCAATGCTTTCAAGTCCTAGCAGATCTAGCATGGTTCTGCATTAAGCATGGCTAGCACCTGAGGGAAGAAGCTGTTCCTGTGCATGGAAGTTTTAGTTGCAGCTGACCAGTACCTCACCCCTGAAGGCATAAGTCAGAAGATGGAATAAGCAGGGTGAAGGGTCAGAAACAATCTTGATCGCTCTCTTTCTGCACCTGCTAACGTAAAGATCCTGCAGGGAAAGTAAGCTACAGCCAATTATTCTAGGGATTATTATAGGGATATCACTTGCTTTAAGACTTGCTTTAAAGGGATACTTAAGTCTGGCCAAAAAAATTAGTTTAACTCACCTGGGGCGTCCCTCAGCCCCCTGCAGCTGATTGGTGCCCTCGCAGCTCCGCTCCGATGCTCCTGGACCCGCCAACGACGACTGGGTTTCGCCGTCACTGGCCGACAGGCATGGGAACGCGAGTGATTGTTCGCGTTCCCAGCCACAATAGCACCCCCTATGCGACTATTGCGGCAAGAAGGCTCTTTAAGACTCTAAGTGACTCCTGACACTAAAATTAGAAGTAATCTTCCCTATAGAGACACAGACAGCCAAAAATACTAGAGACAATTCTTAATCTTCTATGGTGTATGTGAGGATCCGCTCGGCTGCCTGCGCAGGCAGGCAGCCTTTTGACCACTGTTCAGGTCTGCATTCTGCAGGTCTCTGGAAGAGAGACCTTTTGCCAGTTTTGCAGCTTGCTGCTGAGGAATTTGCATACGTTTGTCATGCAGATTGCCTAGCCACATCCTTTGTAGGCTTGTACTATAAATACCATGTGATATCACAGACCTGTGCTGGTCATAAGGGTTAGTCCTGTGAAACATTCCTGGAGTGTCAGCCTTGCTCATTGATTAAGATTAGCTTAGAGTAATTCCTGGGACTGCACTAGGCAGGTTCCCTAGTGCAGTTAGGATTGCTTATCTGTTTTGTTTGGCTGTTGCGATTGTCCTGTCCCAGCGGTGGTCGACAGGAAGTCGTTCTGATCTTTGTTCTTGGAGTATAGCTGGAGCAGCGGTTGCTACCAGCTATCTCATCTGATCTGTCTTGCCTGGATCGCACTCGCCTTGCGCTAGTGCTGTGGATCCTTCTGTTCTGTCTTCCTGGATCGCACTAGCCTCTTGCGCTAGTGCTGTGGATCCTATCTCTCACTTATTCCTGTTTTTGTGTATCTGTCTTGTCTGCTACGAACGCTTGCTGGAGGCTCGGTGAGGTAACCGTTAAGCAAGCGCTCGCATCCTCTGTTTCATGTTTGTCTGTCGGTGGTTAGTTAGGCGTGCTTGTCTTTGTTGTGCTTAACACGCGGAGACCGCGCATAAACGCGTGCACTGTTGCGAATGAGTGCGGTGTTCGCGTTTAGTTAGCGTTTATTTTCCTTATCTTCTCATTGTTTGATTTGCTGTGCCTTTGCTACTCTCGTGCTCTGCCTTGCTGTAGCCTTGTGTCACCTCTGGCAATCGCCTCTCTCGCGATTGCGTTCCTACTTCATATCTGCTGTTGTATGTGCACCGTCGCGGGTTGGCGACTAGATTGGGGCACATACATACATTCTGTCTCTGTGCTCATTCTCTTCCGCAATCGCTTCTCTTGCGATTGCGTTCTCACTTGGTTTCTTCTGTTGTGTGTCCACCGTCTCAGGTTGGCGGCTAGATTGGTGGACATACATACATTCCTCATCTGTGCTTATTCGGTCTTGTGTCGCTGTTAGCAATCGCCATCTCTGGCGATTGCCTTCTCACTTTATCTTCATGCTTGTGTGTTCATCGTCGCAGGGTGGCGACTAGTTTGGTGGACACACATACCCTCTGTCGCTTTGATCTCTCTCTTTCAGGGCTATCTTGCCCTGCGTTTCTTCCCTTCATACAATTCCTGTCTGGCGTCTGTGGCAGGGCAGAGGAGCTGTTCCTCTGCACTCCACAGCTCCACCTGTCGACAGGAATTTCCCTCTACAGGTGCATTGCACCTTTTGCTGGGTTCCCTCAAATTATACGCTTGTGGAGGATTTCCGCAGTGTCAGCGCACGTCTTGTGCGCTGATCACGGAGAGAATTCCACAATCGTTACAGTGTAAAACATAAAGACATGTTGTGGCTGGCGTTCTACTGTAAAGAACAGCTCCACCAGAAGTGAAGACATGTCTTTTAAGGTAGTGCACTACACAATATTTTTATAGATTGAGTACTAGATTTGGTGATTTTAGATGACTTGTCAGACATCTGTTAGTCTTGTGTTTGATTGATGAGAAGAGCGGGCAGAGCTGTAGGTTTGACTGGTGCATGGACAAAATTTGCATAGCTTTGTCCTGCAAAAGCCAGTAGCTGCAGAGCTGAGATTGACAATTACAAATTAGGAATAGGGGAGCACACAGGGAAGCAGTCTTCAACTGCTACTCTCCAGCTTGCTGCAATCAAAAGGGAAATATTTTTGGATGAAAGTTTTCTTCAAGTAACTTCCCTGCTGGACATGAATTGTTGACTCATGACGTATGCCACAGTTCTCTGGCTTGAAGCAGGTAAAATGGACTATTGGCATGCCTGATAACTTGGGCACCCCCATAGGTCGAATGCAATATGCGTCTATGGCTGCGCTGAGTGTGTAATTTTGGCGAAGGGAGGGCGCTACAGTTTCAGCTATAGTATAGCCGGATTCTGGGTACCGACTTTCACCTATAATTGGGGCTCGGCTATAATAAAGCTGAACTCTAGCTAGTGGCTTTAACCCCTTTCGGCTGCGGAGGTTGCCTGGCGCATAGTTAGCAGTGGGTGCTCGGCCATTGTATAGCCGAGTGCTGGGGAGAGGGTCCTTAGTGTGAGGCGTAGGTAGGGAGTAGGTTAGTGTTAGGCATAGGGGAAGGGGTTTAGTGTGAGAGATAGGTTAGAGAATGCAATTACCGATTCTAATATTAACCGGCAACTCCATTCTTGTAGAATACTAAAGAATAGCTTGAAACTGATCACCCTCTCTGACTAGTTCATCACACAGTCCAGAAAACTCATTTTCGTCCCAGGAATAGAATCGTGCACATCATTAATCTCTGTCTACAAGTGGCTCTTTTTAACTCAGTGTTTGCTAAAAGAGGTCTGCATAGATAGCAAGGCACAACTCCACAGCTTTTCTTGTGGTCACTAAATAGTGAAATCCAGCATTTCCTCCAATCTCTGTGCCTCTACAAACTATAAAGATCGTCTTCCAGTCTTGAACAGCTTCTCATGTATTATATTAAATTTCAGAAGCACATCTTAACAGCTTACTCATGTATCAAAGGAATAATAAAACAGCATGAATGGAGCAAATACACACAATACATGTTTATGCAGGAAAGCAGCACAAAGGACAATTTTGGACATGCAAAAAGGATACTGTACATATAGTTACATCAGTTGAAAATGCCATATTCCCATTGAATGGGAAAAAAACTGAGAAAACCCAGATGACCCAGGGAAAGAATACACACAAAATAAAGTAGTCCAGGATCAGGTCTCTTTAACACGAAAACTATTGTTTGAGACTTTTTATGGGAATGGGATAAATCACTGGATTAACATTCTAATATTTATTTTTAGAAATGGAAGTAGCCCTTCATAATATTTATTTTATGAAGACATCCAAGCCTGTTTTGGGAAAAAAATAATCTGCTTTAACCTTTATTTAAATAGAGAATTTTAGACTGGTTTTACACTTATTTTTTGCATTGCAGTGGGGATGTAATGCTCCTTTGCAATGCAAAAAAATGACAAACATATGACGCTGCGGCAGAGTGCGCTGATGTGGTCATATGCATAGGGCAGTGACAAACTGACTGGCTTGGTGGTAATTACGAGACTTCCAACGCAGTAAGTGTGCTAGGCCCAATTGATTTGCATTGCCCTTACTTTACCTTGCAATGCAATGCAAGTATAAAAGGGGCCTGTAGGGTGCAACAACACACTGTTTTAGTACCCTATAGCAGGGCTTTTCAACCTGTGGTACGCATACCACCAGCGGTACTTTGCTGTTGGCCAGGTGGTACGCCCTAGGTTTGCCTGTATGCAGCTTGTCCTGTCCTGCTCCCATTTTGCCTCCACAAAGTTCGGCTCCCCCTTCGCTCACTCCTCACCGTGCTGCCCTGTGGTATACTTCAGACCTCCGATCAGAAGAGAAGAGACCAGACATCGCTGGCCACTTTCTGTATTTGACGTGTATGCGCCGTCACTGCACTGTTTGGCTTTCTCTTCACCGCAGCCTGCTTACCTCTGACCTGAACTATTCCACAGGGTAGCACAGCAAGGAACAAGCGATGGGGAGCTGATTTTTGTGGTGAGTCACTACCCAGCTCTCTGGTGATGGTCAGAGGCTACCTATATTGAAGCTCTGTATCCTAAAGAGGCTTCCCCTTCTTCCTCAGTAGAAGGAATCGAGCGCTGGGACCCCCTAAAAATGTCCTTGTCAACATGCGCCCAACCGCAGTAACGGCTCTACACTCTGGTGGAAACAGCCAAGCCTGATTGGGTCTGATCTATTGCACTGGCACACTAGTGGTACTTGAAAATTTTCAGGGGACAAAAGTGGTACAATTAGTGAAAAGGTTGAAAAGCCCTGCCCTATAGTCCCCACAATGTGTTAACCTATAGGCCCATGCACAAGTATAAATTAGGCGCAGTGCAAAAAAGTTGTGTGCAGGAAGATTCTGGCTACCACCTTCAGCCATGTCTTTACGGACTGCAGTTGTATTGCTTCAGCTTTCCTCACTGGACTGCTATATGGAGATCACTGTTGAGATGCAGGTATGGGAGGCTAGTTTAGCCGCCTCACAACTACTGACAGCTAACATGCAAATGCCTGGGCAATCACTAAGGCCTGGAACCCACTAGCAGTGCTTTTCTAAGCGCTTGTGATTTGAAAAGCTCTTGCTAATGTAATACTATGTGTGTGATGCCACTTGAGGGATGTGATTTTTAATCAAACCCCTATAGCATTGCATTAGCAAGAGCTTTTCACATCTCAGGCGCTTAAAAAAGTGCTGCTGGTGAGTTCCAGGCTTAAGGGCTCTTTTCCATTGCGAGTTGCAAAACCCCAATGCATGACATTGCCATTTTTGGTACATTTTCAGCATACGATCATGGGTTTGTATATTAACATTCAGTGCAGTCGCAATCCAAATCACATAATGAATATATTGAATAGATACTATAGGCAGTCCCTTATATTGCATAGAAATGGTAAGATTGGATGAAAATATTGGATCGTTAGTGGCCACCCTTATGGTGCCCATACATGGTACAATAAAAATGTTCGATTTTCCTGTTTATTCGACTAAAATGATCGAATTTAATGTAAGTCAAACAGAATCATTTTCTTTCGAACAAGAAAAATGAACGATTATCCCTTTTTTCAATAAAAATCTGATCGGACATGTTGAAAAAATCTTTATATTCGATCTAACGGAATAATCGAACAAAATTATCTACCGTATATACTCGCATACCAGCCGAATTTTTGATCCCCAAAAAGGGGGCCAAAAGTTGGGGGGTCGGCTTGTATGCGAGTCATGTTGGTCCGCGGGTCCCCCCCCCCCCTCCGCTGGTCCGCGGGTCCCCCGCTCCCCCACTCCTCCCACGGCCGCCGCTGCTGCTATAACCTGCCCGCATCTTCTATTCCCCTCTCCGTGCTTGTAAACATTCACAGCAGCGCGCCCGGCGCTGCTACTGTGATGAGGTAGGAGCAGGAAAGAGCGCGGCTTCCTGTTACTATGGCAACCGCTCTTTCCTGGCTCGCCGCTCGTCACAGTATGTTTACAAGCACGGAGAGGGGAATAGAAGATGCGGGCGGGTAATAGCGGTGGCGGCCGCCGTGGGGGGAGCGGGGGACCCGCAGACCAGCTAGCTATACTGAGCGCTATACTGAGCACTATACTAGCTAAACTGGGGCACATTACTAGCTATACTGAGCACTATACTAGCTATACTGAGCACTATACTAGCTAAACTGGGGCACTTTACTAGCTATACTGAGCACTATACTAGCTATACTGAGCACTATACTAGCTATACTGAGCACTATACTAGCTAAACTGGGGCACATTACTAGCTATACTGAACACTATACTAGCTATAGTGAGCACTATACTAGCTAAACTGGGGCACTTTACTAGCTATACTGAGCACTATACTAGCTACTGTGACGAGATAGGAGCAGGAAAGAGCGCAGCTTCCTGTTACTATGGCAACCACTCTTTCCTGGCTCGCCACTCGTCACAGTATGTTTACAAGCACGGAGAGGGGAATAGAAGATGCGGGCGGGTAATAGCGGCGGCGGCCGCCGTGGGGGGAGCGGGGGACCCGCGGACCAGCTAGCTATACTGAGCGCTATACTGAGCACTATACTAGCTAAACTGGGGCACATTATTAGCTATACTGAGCACTATACTAGCTATACTGAGCACTATACTAGCTAAACTGGGGCACTTTACTAGCTATACTGAGCACTATACTAGCTATACTGAGCACTATACTAGCTATACTGAGCACTATACTAGCTAAACTGGGGCACATTACTAGCTATACTGAACACTATACTAGCTATACTGAGTACTATACTAGCTAAACTGGGGCACTTTACTAACTATACTGAGCACTATACTAGCTATACTGAGCACTATACTAGCTAAACTGGGGCACTTTACTAGCTATACTGAGCACTATACTAGCTATACTGAGCACTATACTAGCTAAACTGGGGCACTTTACTAGCTATACTGAGCACTATACTAGCTATACTGAGCACTATACTAGCTAAACTGGGGCACATTACTAGCTATACTGAGCACTATACTAGCTAAACTGGGGCACTTTACTAGCTATACTGAGCACTATACTAGCTATACTGAGCACTATACTAGCTATACTGGGCACTATACTAGCTATTCTGGGGCACTACCTACCTATACTGGGCACTTTACTAGCTATACTGGGACACACTAGGGGAATAAGGCAGCCAGCATTTTCTACCCCCGGCTTATATGGGGGTCAATCATTTTTCCCTGATTTTTCAGGTAAAAGTTGGGGGGCCGGCTTGTATGCGGGTCGGCTTATATGCGAGTATATACGGTAATCGAAAACAAAATGAATTGTACCAGGGGCACCATTAGGGTGTTGGCAATCTTCTTATAGCCTAGACCATTGTTATGTAGAACAACCATTTTTTAAACAATTCAGGATGAAAGCAATTTTCACATATCAGCGCTGCACCCATTCATTTGCCAATAACTTTATTACTACTTATCACACCTAAATGATCTATGTATTGTTTTTTTCGGGACAAATTAGGCTTTTAGTAAGTAATATTTTTGTTTAGTAATTAACTTATTTTCTATGCATTTTAAAGGGAAAATAAGGGAAAATTAAAAAAAAAAACAGACTATTTTTCCATTTACATCCATGTTTTGTGTTTTTTGCTTTCTCATTGTATCTATGATTACAAAACCTTATTTGCAAAAAATAACAGTAATATACCCTCATGTCATACATATTTCAAAAGCTAAGTTCCTAAGGTAACAATATAGTTATTTTCTTATATATTCTTTCACCTTGTTTTCATTGTACAAGTCTTGGTTTTGGTATAGAATATACAAAATTGTTATTGCTTTTGATTCGGTTTGTTAGTAAAAAGAATACACAAGACATAGCCCTTAACCCTAAAATACCCTAAAATCTATTCTACTACTTATCACGGTTAAATTGTTACCCCATATGTCTTGTGTAGCTATACTAATACTTTCCCAAGTTTGATTATAATTTTGAAAATTAATTTTTATGTTGGATTGAGTTTGTCCCTACCCATTTCTCATGTGATGTGGGTTCAAGCTTTAAAACACACCAAAATGTATTCTACAACTCATCCCAGATAAAATGATACCAGATGTGCCTCATTTAGAAACAAATTGGTGGTGATCTTTCCACAATTACACTGGACGTGTATACTTGTCCAGTTAGGCTGAAGTGGTTAAGATCATCGGAATTCTCTGCCATGAGGTGCCATGTTGAACTTCCACTGACTAGAATGAGAGCGTGTGGGAGTAATAACCTAAAATTTAACACATCTGAGACCTTGTAACACTAACAGGTAACATGACCCTGGGTAAAGCAAATGTCCAATTGTGCATAATTTTGACATTTTACACTGTATCCAAGTGTCATTCCTTAGTTTTATTAAATGAAAAGACGTAATGACATATTTCTTCAGATACTGTATGTATTTTCAAGCAGTTTATTGAGTAAGCTTGTTATGTGGAGCATTATTTATTCCTTTAATTTATGGTTTTAGCATAATGACCCTTTGACATGAATTGCTCTGCCTGAGCCCATCAGTGAATGGATTAATTTTCTCATTTCCTTTTGAATTTCTGATTGCTTGTTTAAATTTACAGTATTTTATGCCAGATTGTAAAGCTTTTTTAGATTATTTTAAAACCCCTTAATATAAACATGTTCATTTATTATAATGAATTTAGTGACCGCCTCCTTGCCACTTCCACTAATGTTCATGAGTGCATTATCCCTGGTGGTAGCTGGCAACCAAGCTGCCAGTCACTCAATAGTATATTGCTTTACATTTCGTCTCTTTGTAACGTTAATCCATGACCGCTAACCCCCCCCGCCCCTTTTTTTTCAGATGTTCTGATGTACTTATTGCCACAGGGACCATAAACGGACCAAACAAAAGGGACCTCAAGCAATTCAGTTTTTCTCATAAGGTTTCTCCTAAGTGATATTTTCACACTTTATCAATATAATGCCTTTTAATCCACCAGCAAGCTAGAAAATACCGGTACTTTTGACAGTACCTTTTCACCTAGTTTTTAGTACTATTGCAGAATGCTGAAAATGTATTTTAAACAGAAGATGAAAAATTATCTCCTAGGAGAAAACTTAGGGGAAAAGTGAGTTGAATAAGGGCTATGTTCTTTTTCCTTGGTTTTCTTTACATGTTTGGAATATACTTTCTAGATTCTGTTAAGGACTGGAAAGGGGTTCCTACTTCTCGCATGTACAGTGCTGTGAAAAACTATTTGCCCCCTTTCTGATTTCTTATTCTTTTGCATGTTTGTCACACTTAAATGTTTCTGCTCATCAAAAATCGTTAACTATTAGTCAAAGATAACATAATTGAACACAAAATGCAGTTTTAAATGATGGTTTTTACTATTTAGTGAGAAAAAAAACTCAAAACCTACATGGCCCTGTGTGAAAAAGAAATTGCCCCCTGAACCTAATAACTGGTTGGGCCACCCTTAGCAGCAATAACTGCAATCAAGCGTTTGCGATAACTTGCAACAAGTCTTTTACAGCGCTCTGGAGGAATTTTGGCCCACTCGTCTTTGCAGAATTGTTGTAATTCAGCTTTATTTGAGGGTTTTCTATCATGAACCGCCTTTTTAAGGTCATGCCACAACATCTCAATAGGATTCAGGTCAGGACTTTGACTAGGCCACTCCAAAGTCTTCATTTTGTTTTTCTTTAGCCATTCAGAGGTGGATTTGCTGGTGTGTTTTGGGTCATTGTCCTGCTGCAGCACCCAAGATCGCTTCAGCTTGAGTTGACGAACAGATGGCTGGACATTCTCCTTCAGGATTTTTTGGTAGACAGCAGACTTCATGGTTCCATCTATCACAGCAAGCCTTCCAGGTCCTAAAGCAGCAAAACAACCCCAGACCATCACACTACCACCACCATAATTTACTGTTGTTATAATGTTCTTTTGCTGAAATGCTGTGTTTCTTCTACGCCAGATGTAACGGGACACGCACCTTCCAAAAAGTTCAACTTTTGTCTCGTCGGTCCACAAGGTATTTTCCCAAAAGTCTTGGCAATCATTGAGATGTTTTTAAGCAAAATTGAGACGAGCCTTAATGTTCTTTTTGCTTAAAAGTGGTTTGCGCCTTGGATATCTGCCATGCAGGCCGTTTTTGCCCAGTCTCTTTCTTATGGTGGAGTCGCGAACACTGACCTTAATTGAGGCAAGTGAGGCCTGCAGTTCTTTAGATGTTGTCCTGGGGTCTTTTGTGACCTCTCGGATGAGTTTTCTCTGCGCTCTTGGGGTAATTTTGGTCTGCCGGCCACTCCTAGGAAGGTTCATCACTGTTCTATGTTTTTGCCATTTGTGGATAATGGCTCTCACTGTGGTTCGCTGGAGTCCCAAAGCTTTAGAAATGGCTTTATAACCTTTACCAGACTGATAGATCTCAATTACAGTACTTTTGTTCTCATTTGTTCCTGAATTTCTTTGGATCTTGGCATGTCTAGCTTTTGAGGTGCTTTTGGTCTACTACTCTGTGTCAGATAGCTCCTATTTAAGTGATTTCTTGATTGAAACAGGTGTGGCAGTAATCAGGCCTGGAGGTGACTACAGAAATTGAACTCAGGTGTGATAAACCAAAGTTAAGTTATTTTTTAACAAGGGGGGCAATCACTTTTTCACACAGGGCCATGTAGATTTGGAGTTTTTTTTCTCACTAAATAATAAAAATTGTCATTTAAAACTGCATTTTGTGTTCAATTATGTTATCTTTGACTAATAGTTAACGGTTTTTGATGAGCAGAAACATTTAAGAGTGACAAACATGCAAAAGAATAACAAATCAGGAAGGGGGCAAATAGTTTTTCACACCACTGTATATAGGTTGGCAGTGTTCTCCCCAGAATTTTTTCCCAGCCGGGTGGCATAAAAAATTAGCCGGGTGGGGTGCGAGGGGGAATTCAGGACTAGCGCTTCCATAAGGGCAAACTGCACCATTGCCCCCAATTGCAGTGCAGCTCTCCCCTCAGGTGGTTCCTGGACATCGTTGCAGGAAGCAGATGGGAATGTAAGCTCCGGGTCCCTGGTTCGAATCCCAGCCAGGGCACTATCTGCAACAGAGTTTGTATGTTCTCTCCGTGTCTGCGTGGGTTTCCTCCGGGCACTCGTTTCCTCCCACATTCCAAAAACATACGGATAAGTTAATTGGCTCCCCCTAAAATTGGCCCTAGACTACAATACTTACACTGCATAATATAGACATATGGCAATGGTAGGGATTAGATTGTGAGCTCCTTTGAGGGACAGTTATTGACAAGAGAGAGAGAGATAGATAGATAGATAGATAGATAGATAGATAGATATACACTGTACAGCGCTGCGTAACATGTCGGTGCTATATAAATACTAAATAATAATAATAATAATATTAATCTGTAGGGTGTACCAAATGGTGATGGAGAGGCATATGAAATCATAGCCTCTTAGGTTGTGCTGTTCCCTGCAAAAGCCGTTGCAGTTTAGCTTTATGGGGATCAGCAGCATCTGGCAGCTGTGATCACCGTAACTAAAGGTGCTCATTAACAGTAAAATTTTTCCCTCAGATTCGATCTTTCAACACAATTTTTATGTTCAGACCAGTGGCGTAGCTATGGAGCTCAGGGCCCCGGTGCGAGTTTTACATTGGGCCCCCCCCCCCCCAAGCACTCTATACGTAACACTTGATACATTGCAAAAATACCTGCCAAGGTCATCTACAGTATTAGAGGTGCAAGAAGGGGATGGGGAACAGTGTGTTAACGATTACTACCATTCAAAGCATCTATAGAAGTGATTATTACTACCATAGGACCAATAAACAGCTTATACTTTGGTTTAGAAAGGGCCCCATGGGGCCTCTCTGGCCCAAGGGCCCCGATGCGGTCGCTACCCCTGCAACCCCTATTGCTACGCCCCTGGTTCAGACCCATAGAAAAATGTGCCTTATGTGGCGTAAATCGATGTGAAACAATTCTTTGGTCATTTTGCAAAGGGGGGGGGGGGGGAATATTGATTCAAAAGTTTGATTTTATGATTGAATTGTAATGTAAAACCTTCTTAAATTGATCTGTTAATGGGAACTATCGATAACTGCCATCAGATTAGTTTTGATCATTCAAATGGCGTAGAAAGATCAAATCTGAAAGAAAAATTGTACTGTTAATGGGCACCTAAAACAAATGTGCAGAGCCTTCTGTCTCTCCAGCAGGACTGACATAAGATGATAAGGAATCAGCCATGCTGTCACACAGTGATATATACTCTGTAGTAGCATAGTGTGCCCTTTCCACTCCATTCCTGCAATTTGTTGTTCCTGACTGACAAAAAGTAAACATAAAAGAATCCCAGGAATGCAAAGGAGGGAGCACACTATACAGACTATAAGTATATACTGTATATTACCATGTACTGCCGGGCTGCAACTAATGGTCATCTCCCCCAGCAGTCTGCACGTTTCAATTCAGTTCTCCTCACACTCTCTGCTGTTGACTCGCTGAATGAGGAGAGCTGCGAGTGTCCCGCCCCTGTTCATTATTATTCACTGCTCTGCCCATCTCCTCTGCACACAGGGCTCAGGACAGAGAGCTGCGAGTGTCCCGCCCCTGTTCATTATTATTCACTGCTCTGCCCGCCTCCTCTGCACACAGGGCTCAGGACCAAGAGCTGCGAGTGTCCCGCCCCTGTTCATTATTATTCACTGCTCTGCTCGCCCCCTCTGCACATGCTGGCTAAGAGAATGTGACAGCGAGCAGCAGCCGGGCGGGTGCCAGGGCGGAGCCGGGCGGAGCGCCCACTTAAATGGGCTTGGGGAGAACACTGGGTTGGGGCGTAAATATGTGTAGTTGGTGCTGGCTAGTGACAGGCACATGTCTGGTAGGAAGTTGCCATACACTCACATGTTACTTTGTTGGGTTTGAGGCTGAACAAACAATATACAAGTGGCTGGATAGTGTAATGGTTAAGTGATCTGCCTCTGACATTGGAGGTTGGGGTTAAAAGCTTGGCTCTTTCTATTAAGAATTTCTATTAAGAATTTATTTGGCTAGAGTCCCTAACACTGCTACTGCCTACTGTGCTGCCTTACAAGCGCTTTGAGTCAGACAGGAGAAAAGCGCTATACATAAATAGGAATTATTATTATTATAAAACCACTGCCATCCCCAGCTGCCTGCAAATTGTAGACTGTCACAGTGGAGCATCCCAACACTGTTATATTGTTTACACTGTTTACATTATTCAGCCAAAAAGCTGTTAAAGGACGACTATCGTGAAAAATTTTAAAATATAAAATTCATATTGTATATATAAGATTTACATGAACTATAAATTAATATTTTCCTATGTGGTTGTCACTTACACTAGGCAGTGAAATTCTGACAGATATTTCAGGTTTTGTACTAGTCCATCTCCTCATGGGGATTCTCAGTTATTTCTTTATTTACAAAAGCACTCACTGAACTGCAGTTGCTCAGTCCAACTGCAAAAACAGCATGGAAATGAGTAGGGAAACTGGCTGACATCTTTGAAATGTACATTTTATTTGTATGTATTTCAAATTTTACAGTTTTCCATGATAGTGGTCCATTAAGATTAGATACCGTGCATTTTTTGTGTAAGGTATCTGTCGTGTCGTATACTCAACCAAACGTTTCTCTTTACACCATTTTAAAATATTAGTTATAAATTTGCAACACTTGCAATACGCAATCTTCAGCTATGTCACCAAGTATGTTTCTTGCGCTGTCTATTGCACTGTCACTTGTTCATCAGTGTACTTATCATAGGAATGTAACACAATTGTTGCTACAGCCACAAGGGTTACAGGAACAAAGCAAAGAGGTCATCGTCATTGATTCATCCCTGGTCTTTCCTCTCGCTCCATGACTCCTAACTCCAAACTAATTACATCTACACTTTAGCAGCTAATGCTAATTAAAAAATACTTTTCATGCAGAAGGGCTTTGCATGCATAATTATGGATTGCTTATGGAGATCAGTATTTAAATCTGACCTTTAGTCTTCACGGGGCTCAGTTATGATATGTAAATTCTCTTGCCTATAATCTGGATTGTGGTTTTGATCTAAGGCTGCCTGCATGGAACATTGAAAACCCCATATTTGCATATACTGAATGAGAATTTTACTTACAAAGCTCCAGACTGACTCTCTGGCACTTCAACCATTTACCACACAGACTGGCGTGGCTTGGATAGGTGGGACAGTTTTGGATAGATGTAGCTGTTGATGTGATAGCAAAGGTTTATTTTCGCATCACATCACACCAAGAGGAGGCAGCACTGATATACCACTGCTACTTAATTGTTGTGTAGGTTCTCCCCTTGCAACTAAAATTTCCCATTGAATACAGGTCATTTATGGCCATAACACTGATGTTTTGAGTACTTTACAACACTGGGCCAAAATAAGAAAATAGTTCTAATCTTATAACTAAAACATGGACAGCCTGTGATGGCATCTGAGCTTCACTGGGAACATGTTATTGTACTTATTGAATCTAATCAGCACATTGCTGTGGTGAGGATAGCCATTTTGCAAGCGTGTGAGTTGTCTGCTGGAGGTTCGCTGCCGAACGACAGTCATGTGACAAGAGGTACAGGGATAAAAGAGATTAAACTGACAGATGCAAGTTAAATTGTACAGAAAGAATACTTTTCATGGCAGATGGATGTTACTTTTTGGTTGACCTTTATATTTACAAGCTGTTGAAGTGCCAAACATTTGTGCTCCCAACTTCTCTTACTGCAGATACTAACACTGTACTGAGATCAGTTTATTACTTGTAGAGCCAACGAAAATCCTAGCTGCTGCTTCCAAATTCTTTCTAAAAGCAGGAACTTAGTGTAGACTGCACTAGCAGGGGAAATGAGGAATCAGCATCTCAGCTTCTAGACTGGATGTGTTTTCAATAGGTTACAAGTTACACTCTACAGTTAGTGGTAGGCTAGGTAAGTGGTCCTTTTGTTCCTGATACAGGTCTTTACCCATTTCTGCCACCGTGCACCAGGGGATATTAGAGAAGATTTCATCAGAAATCACTGCAGTTGCTAGCTTTTTATTGCCCAGTGCAGTACAAAGCAGTCCACCATGACTTGTGTATTGATCCTGGTGAACACCCAGCTCTCTCCCCCACTCTCCAGCTGACATCACAACGTTTTTTTATGGGGTAGGGGAGGTGCCCTAATTTTTATTAGATTGTATTTTTTTTAATTAAATCTGTTGCCAAATGTATTAATGGGGTTCTGTTGATCTTTTAAAAAACAAAAACTGCCACTTACCTGGGGCTTCTATCGCCCCCCTGCAGCTAGAATGTCCCGCGCCGTCCTCTTCCGATGCACCGTTCCCTGCCGCTGACACGGGTGTAATTATTCATCTAACTAGAGGAATAGAAGTGTGGCTGCATTGCTGTGGCCGTGCGCGTGCTCACTCCCGCGCGTCAGCGGGAGCTTACTGCGCAGGAGCAGTACAGAAAAACTTCGTACTGCGCCTGCGCAGTAAGCTCCCGCTGATGCGTGTGGGAGCGAGCACGTCAGGATGTAGATTTCAACTTTTGCATTTTACTTGCCGGGTGTTCCCGTTGTTCACGCCAATACTGCGACACTGCAGTATTTAACAACTACTCTACAGCTATATCCTGAGTGTACAGTGCATCTCTGTTGTACATAAAAACACAGAGGTGCACTAAAAAGTTTAAAAACTGTTTTAATAAGATACACTAGAACCCTGTATCAGCTGGGTTCCGGTGCATAGATCTGCCCCTTGCAGAAAATGACCCTGGCCTTTTCTATCAGATATAGAAAAAGCAGAGGCCTTTTTTCTGGAAGGTGGAGGGGCTACACGCCAGCATCCGGCTGATGTGGGGCTCCGGTGAATCTTATCATACAGACAGCATGCCAGGGAATTCAGGTTGGCAGTGACTAGCTGGGAAGGTCGAGAGTGTAGAGTGGCAGCTTTCTGCCCAGGAGCTTTGTTTGTTCCCAAAAGCTGATGCCTTTTTAATATAGCTTTAAAATTCGTAAGCTTTGCCAGTGATGAAATGCCTTTAACGTCACATGCTTTCATTCAACCAAATTAGAGGAGTCAGAGTCGAGGAGTCAGAGGCGATGGAGTCATAAATTGAGGATATATTGGTAGCTGAACAGAGGCGCCAGAAGGATAAAAGTACATAACATTTTTTTAAAAATTGCTGGGAGGAAGTGGTGGACTCGCCTCCGTTAAAGCAGACACCAAGGACTGTAAATATATAGATATACACATTTATTGAAAATACCCCAAAGATGCAACGCGTTTCGCGGGCACAGCCCACTTCTTCAGGCAATAAGCAGGGGATAAACAACAGCAATTCAGTTATAGCAAGCAGAGAACCTCTGTGAGATAGACAGAGGTGCTCTGCTTGCTGTAACTGAATTGCTGTTGTTTATCCCCTGCTTATTGCCTGAAGAAGTGGGCTGTGCCCGCGAAACGCGTTGCATCTTTGGGGTATTTTCAATAAATGTGTATATCTATATATTTACAGTCCTTGGTGTCTGCTTTAACGGAGGCGAGTCCACCACTTCCTCCCAGCAATTTTTTAAAAAATGTTATGTACTTTTATCCTTCTGGCGCCTCTGTTCACCTACCAATATATTTGAGTCCACCCCAGGTGGAGGGGTGATCTACCCCCTTTCTTCCTATCTACAGAGAGCGACTTCTTAATCCTGAGTGAGGACAGGTCTAATCTCCTCACCTGCCTAATGAGTGGTTGCCTAGGTGGTAACCCGTGTTTGTGAGTATTACCATCTCACTGTTTCATTTATCCAATCAATTTTGACATACTACACCATATTGGGCTCTCGATTTCTCTTCAACTTCATAAATTGAGGAGTTGGAGTTGTGTTTTTGTACCGACTCTACAGTCCTGGATAAGCCTATTCAACTGTTGCTTTGCATATAGAATTCATGAATGTTTGAGATAGTTCATACATGTGTACTATTGTGTGCATGTATGTGTATTTAATACAGTTTTGCTGTCTTTATTATGATGGTTTTGTTTGTACTATTTTTGTTCTGAAAATAAAAAATGTTTTCTTAAAAACATGATTTATCCTTACAATAAATTTACATGCAGATTGTTCCCATACTGTTATGCCCTGAAGAAGATGATAAATGTGAGATGAGGAGCTTCCTTAAAGTGAGCTTACGTCCATTAAAGAATCAATGTAAAGTGTGTCATCTAGACCAAATTACAATATCTATATAGGACACATCTGGCAACATTATGTACTAAGGAATTCCAAGCAGCATGGAAAAGTCTTCACTTGCCACTTTCAGTTTATCCTTGAGGTCTCTACTTGCCACATTCGGTTTATCTTTGTCAGTCTAGAGCTAGGAAGGTCCTGCCCTATGTGTCAGACATGATCATTTGTCCAGATTAGTAAGCCATCAGATATATTGTAAATGCTTGTGGCCACAACTGCCATATATGGGTGGTCCTGACATTTTACGTTTCAGATTATTTTAGGATTTCCATTGTGTTTTGCCAGAGGGAAAAAAGTCTTGTTCCATTTACTTGAGCTGTCTGGCGCCTTATGTTCCCTGTAAGCCTAGCTGTTATCAAATACCATCTTTCCTTCTTCGGATGACTTATGACAGCGCAGTTACCTAGGAGGTCTGTAACCTAATGACTTGCGTGTGGACATGGATGTGCCTGCTTATTGCCTCAGTCTGGATACATGTAAACCACAGTGATAATCACAGTTTCCAAGGTGAGATTGTAGACATCTGGGATGTAGGACAGAGATGTAGACATCAGAGGACTTAGTCCGGTGTCTTTATTACCTGCCATGTTTGGCAAGAAAAGCAATAATATGACAGATAGATTTTACTCCAATGTAAAGGAGGTTAGAAGCTTTATGCAATGTATTTGTTGTAATCTAATTTGTTTCCTAGATCTTCATCATGGTACTTGGTGCGCTGCACTCAATGGGTCACAGAGATGTGTTAGCTATATTTATTGTTGCCTTCAGTTATCTAATTAGATGCTTACCGGTATACATTTGTATGTACCTTTTACTTCGTATATGGCAAGATGGTTGCCTTTGCCTGCAAGTGCACAAAGCGCTCTGAAAACGTGGTCATTTGTATTTTGATCACTACCTATTTTAGTAATTACTCGTCACCACAGTAAAAGCTGCCTGCTGCTTTAATATCCATCACAAGAAGGAGCGTACTTAGTTGTCATGGCAACCATTCCACAGAGCATCCAGAAAAAAAAGCCTCCCAGAGAGAATTCTTATCAGGGAACCGGAGAAAAATGAGGAGTCACTGAGAATCAAATATAAATGTATTATTAATTAATGTGCATGTACTTTTACTCTATCTATACCTATATGTCTAGAAAGCTAATATTTAAATAACAATAATAATTATTATTATAAATTATTAGTATTACTGTTGTTGTTATTTAAGTACAATTAGTGTGTTTAGTGTTTTTTTTGTTTTGCAGGAATCTGTACCTTCTGTAAAAGTAGGGTAGCGTGGGAATTGGTTGGGATTCATAACTCATGCCTTATTTCTCCAGTAAGGACAGACAACAATTTACAATTTTTTTTCCATACCTTCATTCCAGTTGTAGTGACACCCCAGCCTTATTGCAATGTCTTGGGTGTCACCAACTCGACTCGAGTCAGAGGAAACAACACTCTGTGTCTCCTTACCAAAGCCTGCAGTTCTCTGCTCAGCTCATTTGGGCTTGAGGGTTTGGTTGAGGTGAGGTAAGGACTCCTGCTGTTGGAGATGTTGCAAACCAATATACTGCGAGGATGGCAACATTATGCCTGCAAGTCTATCTGCTGTCATGTGTGTTCACCTAGTTCTATGGCAGAAAATGTTACTTATAAAATATGTCCCTCATTTTGCCTCAGCATGTTTGTTAGCAGAATAGAGGTTACTGTAATCAACACTGTATCATATACAATAGATGCATGTGAAAACCAGAGCAAAGAACATTATATACATGATTATATTAAATCTATAGATATATATTAAATCTAAAGATATATAAACAAAACAAAACTGCCCATATCAATAAATCCATGATTGGAATTCAATAACTTTTATTGAGTGCGTATCCGACAAAATTGAAATGTTAAAAACAAATTAAAACTCCCTAATACCAAGTAAAGTAACAAGTGCCAGGTGCACACCTTTGGCACCTTACGTGAGGCTCAGCACTTTGGCACTCCACTTCCTTATTTAGGTCACAGGAGAGCATTTATCTCTCTTGCTTACTGTTACTGTCTGCCACCCATTCATTCAGTTTGACTTTCAGATTAATTCTGTTTGCAGTGTATTATACTTATCAATTTAATATGTATTTGTTATGCATTTAATCTTGTTTTTTTGTGATTGATTAACAGCTTACCTGTTTGTATTCTTTAATAATTGATTTATACTATATTGTGAATCTTCCAACTCTCAGTAGTTACCTTATTTGGTATTGGGGAATTTGATTTAGTTTTTAATGTTTTCATTTATTCATTCCAGTTTTTTATTAATCTTGGATTTATTGTTATGGGCAACTTTTATTTGTTTTGAGTATTAATCTTTAGCCCATTAATATCTGCAAAAGATATTCAGTATCATTAGAAAAAGGTATGTTGCAGTATTTTTATGGTATTCCTGGAATGTGTCCTAACAAACATTGGTTTGATAGGATTATGAATAAATTTACATGACAAATTTACTGCTCGTTGAGAGGTACAATGTTTCAAATATTTCAAAGAATTAAAAAGGGTTTACATATGTTTCATCTTGTTAGGAAAGCACAGAATGACTTTTCTTCATTTTCTTACATTGTCTTATTTATTACATACTGTACATTGTGTACAGATGTTTAATAGATTTCTTAGATCCACCCTCTAGGGAGAAGTAAAGATTTTAACCACTTTGCATCCAGACCTTTTTTTCGCCTTATGGACCAGAGCAGTTTTGACGCTTTAGCTATGTCCCTATTTAAACAGTCATAACTTTATCCCTACTCACGACACCTAAATGATCTAGATATCATTTTTTTCAGGACATACTAGACTTTCATAAGGGTGTATATTGACCCAATTAAAAAAAAATTCTATGCATTTGAATGGGAAAAAGAAGGGAAAAAATGAAAAATTGCATCAATCCTCAGGGTTCAACAATTCTAGTAAAAAAATAAAAAGTGCTACAGTAGATAACAAACATGCCACCAGTATTACGTCCCCCAAGGATAGATAGCCAGGTGTGTCCCCAATATCAGCCCCCCCCCAGTATAGCCAGATGTGCCCCCCAATATCGGCCCCCCAGTATAGCCAGATCTGTCTTCCATATTTGCTAGCCCCCCATATAGATAGACAGATGCGCCCCCCGGAATAGGGCCCACCATTATAGCAAGATGTGTCCCCGGGATCAATGTTCCCCATTGTAGCCAGATGTGCCCCCAGGATTAGCACCCCCTCCGCATTATAGCCAAATGTGCCCCCAGTATTAGGTTATGGCCCCCAGGACCGTCAGATGTGCCCCCCATTATTAATTCCCCACCCCCAGATATGCCCCAAAATACATTTCAACCCCCCTTTCAGATGTCTGAACCCCCACCCTCTATTATGGGTAGCCGGATGTGCTCCCCCTTACTACTCTGCCCCCTCCGTGGCCAGATTGATAAAAAAATGCCCCTGCTGTAACGATCGGTGTAACACAGAGAGGGTCTGATTATTGGTGATCTGCAGTATCACCAAGAATACAGATATATACCCGATTATTGATGATCTGCAGTATCACCAACAATCAGATATATCACTAACCTCTGGACACCGGAGAGATAGGAGTGTTTTGGTGCAACAGTAAATACTTTGATAGCAATACCTGGAGAACAGGTATCAGAGCAGTAGGCTATACTGCAAAAGAGAACAAGTGCCTTCCAGTAACCTGAGAATCTCCCGAAGGGAGGAGCCAGGCCAAGAGATGGAAGGACCAGAGCATTAGTGACACCAATAGGAGGGTGTCACTAATGATCTGTGAACTATCTCTAAGGTAGGGAGATAGCTCTCGAGGTCGGGCAAGCCAGGTCGGCAACACACGGACAGATAAGTACAAAGACAGGAGACAGATTCAGTAATCCTAAGAAATGCACAGTTTGGCAACAGAATATCAGATATAGCGAGGTACCAAATCAGTAATCAGAAGAGTGGTCAGGAAAGCAGAAGGTCATAACAGATAATAAACAATGCCTAGTCTTGGTGTGAGCTCCGTGATCATCAACACCCTGGAACTAGTCTGAAGTATAACAGAATGGTAATACAAGTCCCCTATCTGGGTGTGAGGTCCTTGATCATCAACACCCTGGAACTAGTCTGAAGTATAACAGAATGGTGATACAATTCCCTAATCTGGGTGTGAGGTCCTTGATCATCAACACCCTGGAACTAGTCTGAAGTATAACAGAATGGTAATACAATTCCCTAATCTGGGTGTGAGGTCCGTGATCATCAACACCTTGGAACTAGTCTGAAGTATAACAGAATGGTAATACAATTCCCTAATCTGGGTGTGAGGTCCTTGATCATCAACACCCTGGAACTAGTCTGAATATAACAACTGGTAACACAGAATCTAACAAAAGGTCTGAGTGCTTCCACGTAGTGATCGCAACGGCAGACAACCAGTGAATGACCAGCACCCAGTATATATACCACAGTGCTCTCCAGCGCCTTCCCCAAGTGCTGGACCAATGGGAACTGGTTGAATCGTCAGCTGACCGGCTTGGCCAGCTGACTCCCTTCTGGCTGTCATAAAAGTTCTGCCTCTCAGCGCGAACGCGCGTCCTTCTGAACCTGTGTGGACTATCAGTCCCAGTCACACTAGCCATGCATTGTATACCACCCGCTGCGCTGGACGCGGAACTAGCCGCACCGCTATCAGGGCATGTGCCGGTTTCTCCGCGTTCAGCCATAATGGTAGATGTAGGCCTACGCGTGCAAACCGCCGCGTTGAACGCGGAATCAGCCGCCTTGTTCTGAACACACGCGGCGGCTTTTCCGCGTTTTCTCACACCTGCAAGGAGAATATCTCACCTTACCTGGTTCCTGTGATCATCCTTCAGCCCCAGCTTCCATTCACCAAGGTGCACGCAAGCCTGTGATGCCGAACATCCGGGTCCTGGCATGATAACGCCATCAAGCCGGGACCCGGATATTAGGCATCACAGGGCTGAGTGAAGAGCGGTGAACAGCGGCTGGGGCTGCAGGATAACCGCAGGAACCAGGTAAGGTGAGATATTTTCCTTGCAGTGGCATTTTTTATAGATCTGCCCACAGAAGGGGAGAGATGAAGGATCACCGCTGTTGGCTACAGCGGTAATCGTTCATCCATGGGAGGGTCACTAATTGGCTACAAGGGAACATGTTCCCTTTCACCAATTAGTAATGCAGCTGACAGTGTCGGGGGGTGTGCTCTGACTGCACCTGATCGTGCACAGCAGGGCTGCAAGTTAAAACGTATATCTACGTGGTCGTGGCTTGGAGGATGCCACAGACGACGTAGATATACTGTGTCAGTGGAATAAGTGTTTAAGTTTACCACAACTTGTTACATTTTAAAATGTATACATTTTTAAACTGTAGTCAGGTGACCCTGAATGCAAGTGTCCATCAGTATTTGGGTTAACCCACATGCTCACCTGCAGTTGTTGTTATGGTGATGAGGATGGAGAACAGAAGTGATCCAGTAAACTTGGATGTTTTTATAAAGGTGTCTGTTATTAGGTAGCAAACACTTGCATAACATGCCTGTGTCATATCAGATTAGAGTGAGAGTTACTGGGAGGATAGTGTGAATTAGTGTTTGTGCTATTGAGCCACAGCAAGTGTGAACTGAATAACTCCAGAACTCTCTGGCTGCAACCAAAGAACTGCTAATTTACTAACCTTTCAGAAACCCTACTGATGCGACCCAGACAAAGGTTGCAAACTTTTGCCAACTAACAGCAGATGCGTTTCACATAATGTAGTCCAGATTTGCTGGATCACTTATGCTTTTCAGTTTTCTCCTACCCTAGTGAGTCAGCCTAATTATGTATCATACTTCTACTGCTTAAAGGGAACCTAAACTGAGAAGTATATGTTTTTTTCCTTTAAAAATAATACCAGTTGCCTGACTCCCCTGCTGATCCTGTGTCTCTAAGGGCCTGTTTCCACTTGTGCGGTGGGAATCGCCGCGGAAAATGCGGTTGTATGTGAATTTTCATGCGAATTTGCATACGATTTCGCATGGATGACTATGTATGCGAATGTAACCATGGCAGTACCTGTGTTCTTTTCCATTGTTTCTATGCGAAATCGTATGCGAATTCGCATGAAAATTCGCATACCAAAACCACATGCAAATTTCCTATTAAAGACATTGTATGCGAATCGCACAGCGGCATGCGGTATGCGAATTCTGATGGCTCTGCCGTGCAGATTTTTTCTGCACAGAAAAACGCTCAAAAATCATGACAAGTGGAAACAGTCCACTTGTATTGGCTATGCGAATCTGCATGCAGGAAACGCATGCAGATTCGGTCTAGTGGAAACGGGCCCTTATACTTTTAGTCACAGCCCCTGAACAGACATGCAGATCAGGTGCTCTGACTGAAGTCAGACTGGATTAGCTGTATGCTTGTTTCAGGTGTGTGATTCAGCCACTAATGCAGCAAAAGAGATCATCAGGAGTGCCAAGCAACTGGTATTGTTTAAAAGTAAACATCCATATCCCTCTCTGTTAAGGTTCCCTTTAAAGCAAAGCTGAACTGGAAAAACGTTTTGGTGCTGTCACCTTTAGTTTCTCTTACATTCCTGCTCTATTCTTTCCCTCCAGCATCACTCCCTTTCCCTGGAATAGGCCCGTTTTCAGCAACGGCGGCTGTGAGCACATTTTTTTAAACTAAGCTGCGTATGCCCAGTAAAAGACATTGCCCATGTGCTCAGTAAAATTGCCTTTCTCAAAGTTGCCACTATGCGGCAGGATCCCAGCTTAAGATGGGGCCACTGCTGGCCTAAGGATGTCACTGCCCTGCGTATGAATGAAAGAAGCAGCAATAACTGGGATTGGGAGTGATGCTGGAAGAAACTGGAAACAAAGATGAGTAAGTAAAATTAAAGGGCACAGCATCATATATTTAGATTTATGGCACATGGAGAAAAAATACTGTGCACCTGTCTCTTTAAGCGTTTTTATTCTGTTCTTCAGCCAAAAGCCAGCAGTTATTGACATATAGAAGAAAAAGATAAGTCAAACCTGGATAGCAGATGGTGTAGAGGTGTGCAGGGGAAAGGTGACCAGGGGCGCCAGACTGGCGCTTGCTCACGTGCGTGTCCTTGATTATTTCTGATAGTACTTTTTCAACTACTTTTGGTACTTTTACAGTTGTAAAATGCTGAAAAAATATTGTAAAGAGAAGGTGAAAAATTATCACCTAGAAGAAAACTAGGGGAAAAAGTGAATTGCATATGGGCCATAGGGTTATTTTCGCAATCAGTAACATTTACATGTGCAGACAGGTAAAGAGAGAACAGTACCGTATATGATTATGAGTGTAGAATCACAAGACTAGGGATCCTTAAAATGGGCAGAGCAGTTTCTCCAAAACAGGACCAGTTACTGGTACCTTTGTTTCAGAAAATATGTTTTTTTCTGTGTAGGATGTGTAAGAGCCTCCACCTTTGTTGAAAGAAATCAGTGACTGTTTCCTCTGGCAGCTTGAGACCACTGATGACAGATAAGAGAAACATTCTGTAAAGATAGCCATACACAATTCAGTTTTCTTGATAAATTAGAGAAATGCAGTTAAATTCAATAAATACTCTGAGTCTAGCAAAAATCCATTCAAAATGAATACTCTCTCGATCAGTTTTGGTTGGAGCTGTATACAAACAAAAAATGATACCAAGTTTAGAGTTCCCATCTGCCTGTGTGGACCTAGCTGATGCCACACAACCAGTGTGTTTAGTAGTTGTTTGTAGTAGATGGAAATCGCAGTTTGTGCTACTGTGGTTGGTTGAAAGTCTGGGTAGCTACATATGTCTGTTAGGCAGTAATTTATAGCCAAAAATAGAAAATAATATTCATAGTCCGTTGCAAGGATCCATATTATAGATGTACAACACTTGTTAATGTTCTGTTACTCGCATCTTTATATTTAAAGGAAACCAGAGCTGGAGAAGAAGAAAGAATTGATACTTACCAGCCCCATAAACATGTGTGAGTCCCTCGCCGTCCTACCGCGGTCCCCCGTTCAGCTGCGATCAGCCCCGGTAACTGGCTGAGCCGCGCCAGTCGTGGTTTTCTGCACATGCACACACATTTCTTCTTCTGCGGCTCTGGTACACTTTAAGGACCAGTTTTTAAAGCTACATTAAGTGAGGTTACATAGTTATCATTGTACTTAACTTTTTTTGCGATAAAGTTCACATTCATATGAGTTTTTTCAGAACAGCTAATAAAAGTCAATGGGAAATTGCATGCAATTTGCGAATCTATATTGCAAGAAGTAAGTTACACATGCGAAAATGTGATTTTTTTTAGCAGAAGCGACTTTTACACTTCCGCACCAGCAGTCTCTGGCCCCTTAAAGTGGATCCAAGATAAACTTTTACTCATTGCATAATTGTGTTCCTTTCATATAGTTTATAGGGCATTCTTCAAGCCAGATACTTTTTTTGTTTTGTTTTAATACTCTAATTCCCTATAAACTAAAGAAGGCTCGCCCACAGCTTCTGAATAGCCTTGGCACTCTGAGTCTTAGCAGCAAGGGCTTATGGGAGCTCAGTCTGGGCAGGAGGAAGAGGTTACTAGCCAGAGATTTCAGAGGCAGAGGGGAGGAGGGAGGAGGAGAGGGGAGTGAAGTATTCACAAGATGAGGGCTGGAGATACAGATTAGCTTACCTGTGTGTAATGTGACAAACAGAATATGGCTGCTCTCATTGTATTACAGGAATAAATAATCATAAAATGTGGAAGCTGTTTGCAGCTAGATTTGCTGTGTAAACTATCTAAACTTTAGATAAGATAGACAGACAAGTTACTTGTTATAGTTAGTTTTTCATCTCGGATCCTTAAAGTGAACCGAGCACCTTTTTTTCACTCAGGACATTTCTATAGCACATGAAAAATGTATGCCGACTATCTGTTTCATTATTAAAATAAACTTTAATTTTACCTTGTATTTTACATTCAAAGTTGTTAAATTGGCCTGTTTGAGCAGGCCTGCCGACCGTCCCCAGCCGCAGAGAGTTCAGGAACCTCTAATTGTTTTATTGAGCTAATTACCAAGAGGTAAACAAAGCCTTTCATCAGCAAAGGGGGTGAATAATTAGGAGTGTGTCTTCAAAGCCAGGGTGTGTGTCAATGTGTCAAGATAGCATCTCTGACTTCTGTAAATAAGGAATGTGAGAAGGGGAGGGGGGAACATGGCAGCTTCTATGTCAGGAGGGATTCAAGTGAAAGAGAATGTGGTCAGTTCACTTTAAGGACCAGAGTCTGCTGGTACCACAAAACACTGCTTATTGATGAATCTCTGCACAGACCTGCCGGTCATGCTGCTCACCCATCGCCGCAGGCCCCTCGCATCTGCCGTCGCTATGACGGCAGAGCTCTGTGAACCGGTCAGGAGCCGATTTCAATGGCTCCTGACCCTGTTATCAATGTAAGTCAATGGGATTAGCTCACAGTGATCACGTGGTCAGGAGCCAATGAAATCGGCTCCTGACCGGCCCATCATATTGACAGCAGGGCGAGTGAGCTGTGGTGGTGGCAGAGCGGTGCGATCAGCAGGAGCAGCAGGAACCCGCAGCGACGAAGTTGAAATCTACGTCCTGTCAGACATAAATAGCCACAAACAGGACATAGATTTCAACTAGCGCGGTGCGGAAAATGTTAATAAGTGTGAACACAGCCGAAACTTTTTGTTTTTTTGCATCACGGTCCATTTTCTCATTTTTAAAAAAAAGGAGGGGGGGGGGGGGGGAATCAACTTTGATAGTCATTCTGTTGAGAGTTTGAGGCTAGGGTCACACTTGGCAAAAATCACAGGAATTTTAAAACGCCCACAAAAACAAAAATAATGCTTCCCAATGTACAGTCGCAGTGCACTGGGATTGTTGTGCAGTTTTCTGCCGTGAGGGAAAAAAGCTGACACTGTTTGTTTTTTCTCACACAACTCGTGCGATTCCCCTTTGCCGACAGTCAGCTGTTCTCAGCTGGCTGCTGGCCAAGCATGCTGATTTGCCCGTGGCTGCAAGTGTGACCCTACCCTCACTCTATCCCCCATTGACTTGCACTGATGTTTTCACCTTCAGGATGACAAACCTCTGTGCCGTGCAATTGATGAATCTCTTGTCTATCAGAGCTTTATTAATAGGAGAGACCCATGATACATTAAAATAGAGCCATAGAATGGCTTAACGTTCTTTCTTTATTGTTTTATTGCCTCTTGTTATTATAGTTAGCATGTTCATCCTGGCATTCAAGACAGGTGATTAGGCTTTTGTGCAGCTCTCAGAGCACTCAGTGAGCACTTAGTACAGCTGTGACATGGGGGCTGAATGACAGGGTTCTTCTAGGCATTCGACAGAAGCATTTGCTTTGCAGAACTGTGCTTTGCGTTAAATAAACATTGCATACAGTGCGGCCCTGAATTCTGACAGGCTGTCACCTCCCGTTCACTTCATTGAAAAGTATGAATAGCACACAGGCGGTGTTTTAAAGCAATCCCTCCGTGTTTATTAAACATTCATATGCCTTGTTTCTTTTCCCAGAACTAAACTTTTTTGACATTTGCTAAAAATGCGTTCCATTAAATATGTACTTTTTTTTACAGCCTGGTCATTTTCTATTTTACGCACATTAGGATAATACAACCTGTTACGATGCAGAGATTCGAACATTCCCATTGAGTCGTATGGGCAATGTATTTCTGTGCGCTAACATATTGCTTTATTTCATATAATGTGTATAAACCATGAACCAAGTCTTACACATTCCTTGTAAAACTTATAAGAAAATGACAGAGGCTTTGAAAATACAGTATGTGCCGTGTAGATTATCATTGCCTAACTGATTAAAACAATCTGTAGTCTTTTTTGTGTCTCTCAAAGTGTGCTAACTGTGGACATCGTCTACCAATTCCTGGGCATGTGCTTTCTGCCCAATGAAACTCTCCTGCAGCTGCTATGAAAATGAGACCACTGCATAAAGCATTCTGACTGCAATCCCACTGACCTGATCAGTCCTCCCACTACTATGGCTGTGGGAAAAGTGAGTTTGGTACTATTTTGATATTGTTATAAGATCAAACCATTTGACGGTTTTAAGAAAGGAATCTCTATTAATGTTGGTTTCCACCTCTGGGCAGTATATTATGGGTGGGGGGTGGGGGGGTGGGGGGGGGGATGTAACCTTCATGACTGAAAATATCTAAAATAAATCTCAAAATGACGTATGTGCAGCTGGGTAGCTCTACAATCTTTGGAACATGCCATAGGAGGCGCTGTAACTTTCCTGTCTTGGTGATAAAGCCAACCATTTTCGGTTGCCAAGGTCCTCACCAGTCATGTAACAGCTTACAAGTGTATATACATTTTCACTTGCTGCTTATCTACAGGGTAATAGTTAAAGAGAACCCGAGGTGTGTTTAAAGAATGTTATCTGCATACAGAGGCTGGATCTGCCTATACAGCCCAGCCTCTGTTGCTATCCCAAACCCCCCTAAGGTCCCCCTGCACTCTGCAATCCCTCATAAATCACAGCCGTGCTGTGAGGCTGTGTTTACACCTGTAGTGTCAGTCTCGGCTGCTCCCCCGCCTCCTGCATAGCTCCGGTCCCTGCCCCCGTCCCTTCCCTCCAATCAGCAGGAAGGGAAGGGATGCAGGCGGGGACTGGAGTTCTGCAGGAGGCGGGGAGAGCAGCAGACTGACACTATAGAGATAAACACAGACAGCTCTGACAAGCTGTTTGTCAGCAGCGTGGCTGTGATTTATGAGGGATTGCAGAGTGCAGGGGGACTTTAGGGGGGTTTGGGATAGCAACAGAGGCTGGGCTGTATAGGCAGATCCAGCCTCTGTATGCAGATAATATTCTTCAAACCCACCTCGGGTTCTCTTTAAGGCTAGATTTGAGCTGTTTATTAGGAAACTCTGAACAGCTATAATTATTCACCTTATAATGTATTCACAACTGTGCTTCACCCCCAGTGCAGTTGCTTGATAAATAGAGAAGTGGACATCTGTGGAACGGTGTGCAAAACTCAGATTGATAGATAAGAAGCTGTAGGCCCCTATAGAGGTGCCCTGAAAGCCTTCCTCAATCAGACAACTAGAAAATGATGTAATACCAGGGCCGGATTTAGGCCAAGGCCACCTAGGCCATGGCCTAGGGCACCGCAGGAGGAAGGGCGCCAAAGCAGCATGCTAAACTGGTGCAGCATTTGCAAGCTTGCAAATGCTGCAATGCAGGGAGATCAGGGGTTGGGGGGGAGATTAAGGGAGTCATCTTGCTACCTATACTGGAGGGAAAGGGGGGAGGAGTCATCTGGTTACGTATACTAGAGGGAAGGTGGGTGAGGTCATCTGGCTACATATACTGGAGATAAAGGGGGAGGAGTCATCAGGCTACCTATAGGCTATAAGTCCAATGGCAAAGTTGTAAATGGGGACCGCACATCACCAATGCACATGATAGAAGGGGAAAACATGGGGGCTGCAGCACACAGGAGGCTTTGCAGCAACAAGTACAGTAAGGGGTAAAGTGGTACAAGAAATTTGGGCTATTTATATATTTATACATTTGGAAATGTATAAATCTAGCCACAATCAGAACTCAGTATCACTGACTGTGTGTACTTTGCTATGAGAGTCAGGCACTATTTAACAGCATTATGGAAATTTCGACACCTGCATTTAGGGAGCTTGTAAGCCTTCTAAAGTTAGTATAAAGTATATCACATATTTTTCAGCCTGTTAAAATGTGTACACACACAATGGTTTTCAGCCACAGGAGTGGGGGCAAGTGCTGCTCAGATGCGTCTATAAGGAAAAGGAAAGGGACAAATGTGCAGAAAACGATAGAGCCGATTCCGGTCAGGGGGGTAAGGAGGGGGTCGCTGTCATTTAAAGCGCTAGTGTACCGTATCTTAACATGAGCTTTGATCACACATGTACACATGCTCAATTCAGTTTGTGTATGCACCTTTGCTGTGTCTCTATATAATCTCTGATAGGGGATGACAGCTCTGTATCATTACTGCTGGTTTTGAAGGGGAGGGAATGTGGTATCGAGAGACAGATGTCACTGCTATCTCCTGGCTTACTGTACTGCCGCTTCTGCCATTCTGTATGGCATGTATATTCACACATACCGCATTCTGTACGGCACATATAGTCAGACATACCACAGTCTGTATGGCACATATAGTCACACATACCAAATTCTGTATGGCACATATAGTCACACATACCACAGTCTGAATGGCACATATATTCACACATACCACAGTCTGTATGGAACATATAATCACACATTCCAAAGCCTGTATGGCACATATAGTCACACATGCCACAGTCTGTATGGACCATATATTCACACACCACAGTCTATATGGCACATATAGGCACACATACCACAGTGTGTATGTACCACACATGCCACAGTCAGTCTGTATGGCATATATAGTCACTCATGCCACAGTCTGTATGGCACATATAGTCAGACATACCACAGTCTGTATGGCACATATAGTCAGACATACCACAGTCTGTATGACACATATAATCACACATACCGCAGTCTGTATGGCTCATATTACACATGCCACAGTCTGCATGGCACATATAGTCACACATAGACTGCATGCAGAACTTTTCTTGCAAAGACGTCATAGGGATCCAGGCTTTTCTATACAAACATGACTATACAATATTTCAGTTTGCCAATAACATGAGACTTTCATACACAAAGGGCTGGACTTGTACTATCACTTGTACTATGTACTATGATTTTGATTGGTCCAGTTCCAGACTGCATAGATTGATTACATTAAAATACAGTTTGCATAACTTGAAATTATTATCATAACCATATTATATATATTATATTAGTAAACCATCTTGGGGGGAAGCAATGTGCACTCTTTTCAATCATGTATGCAGTAGGGAAAGTGGACATACACACACTGTCTAAGGTCTGGGGCCCACTAAGAGCACTTTTGCAGTCAGCAATCAGCAAAGCGCCATGCCAGTGTATTGCACTAGCAGTGTCAAAAATCTGCCTGCAGCATTTGTGAGCGATACCGGAGTGATCGCATCAGTGGCTACAGTAGCTAAATTGCCCGTAGTGGCTCCCAGCCCTTAGCTCAATTTTATTATAGGTGCAATATGTGTCCTTCAATGAGGAAGAGTTGCTATTCCATAAGGCTACTCATCCTTTCCATTAAATGACATCTCTTATACTAATAGAGTCACAGGTGGAATTTCTGAATTATTTAACACCAACTCACACATGTAGGTGAAGTGTATTGATTCTGATTGTTTGCTCAGTGTATTCTGTTAAATTCTGCATCAGGGATTGGGGAAAGTGATGCTGTTGTAAAATACTAAAAATATCGTCCTTCACACTGGTGGATTACTGATGTGTGATGCCCAGGGACTTTCTAAAATCTCTTCTCTAGTTAGCAGTGGGAAAAGGTTAAATTCATCCAACATTAATCTTTCAGGCGTTTTAGCTGGTGCTGCTAGTCCATTATTTCTCTCCGATGCTGTAAGGGTAAGATGTGTGTGAGTTTTTCCTGCTGAAGTAATACCTTTTTAGGGTTCTCTCTTCTCTTGACTTTCAAATCCATGGTATATCACATGAACTTACCGTATATCACACATTAAGGGGTGGAAACAGCCAAATCGCAGCAGAAGTTGCATTATCGTGGTGGCAAAAATGATGTGTAGGAGGTGCCCGAATATAACTTAAAGAGACTCTGAAGTCTCTTTTTCTCCCTGATTCGGATTAGCCCTGCAAAGCTTCCGGGGCTCGCAGGGCTTTACTTCCTCAAAGAGGCACAGCTTTACGCTGTAGCTCTGCCTCCTCTGAAGTCAATCTCTGCAGATCGCCGCCTCCTTACGCCCCTCTCAGTCGTCCTTCGCTGAGAGGGGCGGAGAGGAGGCGCAGACCCGCGGAGATTGATTGTGGAGAGGCAGAGCTACAGCTCAAAGCTCAGCCTCTCCAGGGCAGCAAGATCTGCGACCTTCAAAGTCGTGGAACTTTGCAGGTCGCTCTCTATGTATTAAATCGTTCATCTGACGCGGGGATGCAGCGATTTCGTTTGGGAAATAATGTTTAACACTATTATATAAGAAAATCAGGAAAAAAAAGAGACTTCAGAGTCTCTTTAATTCGAAATCATATAGTATAGAAGTAAGAATGTCTTACCTCCATCAATGAACATACCGCATAGGTAGAAATTTATTTTAATGATGCACAACAAAGACTATCATGGTGGCAGGAATTATACTGGGACCTGTGGCAGGGTGACCTCATCATTAGAGTCCAAGGCATGTAAGATGCTATAGGCTGATTGAGATTACCAGGCTGAAAAGCCACATTTGGGCTGATTGATCCTCAAAGGCAAGGCAATGTGCTGTGAAGCTGAACTCTTGTATGAGAAGCCTGTGTCAAAGTCTGCCATCCTTTCACTTACAGGCTACATATTCTTGGCAGTGAAAGCTGATGTTAGTGCTGTGGGAATATTATGCGGCGTGTGATCCAGAGGATGGCAACTTCCAAGACAAGTGTTTAGCTTTGTGACGGATTGCCTTTAAGGTAACTCAGTTGTTTTTCCACCCAAATGTAGTATTTTGGGATAATTTGGTGTACAGCATCAGCCTCTTGGAGTTACCCTTTCATAGCTTGTGGTGAGATTTTGTTTTCTGGATATTACACCTTTTGCTTAATTTGCATACAAGTAAACTTTAAAGTGGATCCAAGATGAACTTTTACTCATTGCATAATTGTGTTACTTTCCTATTGTTTATAGAGCATTCCTCAAGCCAAATACTTTTTTGTTTTTGTTTTAATACTCAGTTCCCTATAAACTAAACAAGCCTCGCCCACAGTTTTTCAGAGAGCCTTGGCAGTAGCAAGGGCTCATGGGAGCTCAGCCTGGGCAGGAGGAGGGGAGGTATTACTAGCCAGAGATTTCAGAGGCAGAGGGGAGGAGGAGGAGGGATTAGGTTTTTTCACAGAAGATGCAGATAAGCTTGCCTGTTTTTAATGTTTACAAACAACATAGCTGCTGTCATTGTATCACAGGAAGAAATAATCATATTCTATTGAAACTGTTTGCAGCTAGATTTGCTGTGTAAACTATCTACACTTTAGATAAGATATATAGACAAGTTACTTGTTATAGTTAGTTTTTCATCTCATATACGCTTTAAATAAACCTGAGAAGAGCAAAATATAGAGGGTGCCATTTCTGAGTTTTGGTTAAAACCAGATACTATTATGACCATTGTGCTTATACTGGCCTCTACCTTTAGAATCACTGTCCCAGTATTTCATAGGTTTCCTCCTTGGAGATATTTTTTTTTATCTTGTGTTTAAAATAACTTTTCAGTATTTTGCAATTGAAAAAGCACCAAAAAGTAGGTGAAAAAGTACTTTCAAATGTATCTTCTTGTTTGTTGGTGGCTTAAAAGTCGTGGCTGGTGGCTTACTGATAAGTTTTGAAAATATTACCTAGGAGAAAACTTAGGAAAACATTTAATTGGATTGTGACTTAAAGGAATACTGTAGGGAGGTCGGGGGAAAATGAGTTCAACTTACCCGGGGCTTCTAATGGTCCCCCACAGACATCCTGTGCCCACGCAGCCACTCACCGATGCTCCAGCCCCGCCTCCGGTTCACTTCTGGAATTTCAGACTTTAAAGTCAGAAAACCACTGTGCCTGCACGCCCGTGTCCTCGCTCCCGCTGACGTCACCAGGAGCGTACTGCGCAGGCACAGACCATACTGGGCCTGCATAATACACTCCTGGTGATGTCAGCGGGGAGGGAGGGCGCGGCTTCACAGGTGCAGTGGTTTTCTGACTTTAAAGTCAGAAATTCCAGAAGTGAACTTGAGGCGGGGCCCGGAGCATCGGTGAGTGGCTGCGCAGGCACAGGATGTCTGCGGGAGACCATTAGAAGCCCCGGGTAAGTTCAACTCATTTTCCCTCAATGCCCCTACAGGGTCCCTTTAAACCTGTTGATATCAAAATATCAGCATGAAAGCCAGGGAAGAAGTACATTTAAGGGGCCCATACACTGGTTGATTTCAGCCATCGGCCGATTGATTCTATGGAATAAATCAGAAATCGATTCTATTGAATTGGCCGATCGATCGATTTAATCTATCTGACAGGATGGAAAATCTAGTTCGATCTGCTGCTAGCAGAGTTGCATTGGATCTAATGCTCCAATAATGCATTTAGATCGATTTCCAATAGATTTCATTCTGAAATCTAATGATAATCTGTTCCTAGTGTGTGGCACACATCAGATAGATTCCTGTCAGATTTGACTTGACAGGCACCTGACAGAAATCTATCTGATGGTCGAACCTGCTGCCAATCTATAAGTGTATGGCCACCTTTAAAGCCAGAATTAAAAAATAAATATTTTCTAATCCCTTCTTCCCTCCCAGCTAATGTATCACTGTGCCATGATTTATCTATCAGGGTCCTTATCTTTGGAGCCATGGTCTCTGGAGCCAGTTTAGCTCTGTTTGCACTGTCCTTAATCTCACCAGCCACGCTAAATTCTAGAAACTACTTATTCAACATTGCCACAGTCCTCTTCCCCCCACCTTGCATGTCAAAGCCAAATCTTCACCATTTGATATACCATAGGGGGCACTGTGCAGGCCAATATAAGCCAACAGAGGCCTAGAACAGAGCTCTAAGCTAGAACTTGGGTGGATGTTACAGTATTAGTTTATCTGAAGAGGGAGGGAGGAATTAGAAAAAGGGATTTTTGATCTTAGGGTTTAAAAATGCCAGCCTCTATATACTTCTCAGTAAAAGCAAGTCTGTGGAGTCGGTACAAAAATCTGCAAGCTCCGACTCCTCAGTTTTTGAAACCACTGACTCCAACTCCGACTCCAGGTACCCAAAATGGCTCAGACTCCTCGACTGCGACTCCTTAGTCTAATACTTACCAGGGCTGTGGATTTGGTACAAAAATAATCCAACTCAGTTTATGAAACCACTGACTCCAACTCCGGGTACCCAAAATTTCTCAGACTCCTCGACTCCAACTCCGACTCCACAGCCCTGAGTAAAAGTCAATAGAACTGATAAAATATGGATGCTGTCATCTTTATTTCCTTTTAAAAATGTGCTATACTACTGATCTTTTGTCTTCAGAGCTTCTAAAGGCTCGTCCACACAAAGCAACCTATAGGCAACCTTCAGAAAAATAGATCATTCTGATCAGATTTCTCACTGGTGACTTATCAATCAAAACAACGGTAGTATTCTGTTAGCCGGGCGCAACCACTAGGTGGCGTTAATTACTATTCCCCCTCCAGGCCGCCATGGATAGTAGGGAAAGATGTATCTCTGGTGGAGTTTTATCGCCACCTAGTGGATGTGCCCGGCTAACGGAAAAGAACCAAAACAACATACACATGTGCAATGTTTTTGTGTTCTAAGCATGTACTTGCAGTTCAGGTAAACATTGCTCAGCCATTTGCACATGGACTTAGCGGGATGTGTGCAGGACTAGTCAAGATTTACCAGCACACCCAATTGATCGGTGACCGAGAAAATAATCATTTATGGGTTTTCACTTATTTTTCAGTAGAAGAATTCACTTCCATCAGTGGACAAGCCAATCATTTTGATTGGGTTATTTGTCAGCTGGAAAATATAGACGCGTGCATCAAGCTTCAGTTACACACCCATGCAGCCTATGGAGTCAGAACACCAGATTTTCTTATTCTTGTTTCTAAAACTATGATTCAGCAATCATTTAAGACAAAAGATCAGCACCTCAGCCAGGCAATAAGCTTTTCTGAAAAGAAAAGGCGATAGATCCAGCTGTCGTCTTCTCTGTTCGGGTTTCCTTTAATTATGAAGAATACTGTGCAGATACTGCAAGGAAAAAAAATAATAAAATCGTGTGCTGAGCTGAGACTGTTGCAGCTATGAGGGAGTAGTTAATTGGCAGAGATCAAGGTACTGTGTGGGGGATATGATACTGGTTCATACTGGGCGCTGCTCTCACAGCACCGTTATGGACACAGCTAGGCCTTGCTGGATATTCACACCACAGCCTGGCCTTGAACAAGCGTTGTAGCTTATATTTTTATCTTTTCTGAAAAGCCCAGATGGAGTGTGGGAAAACAAGAAAAACATCTAAATGCCACATTAGAAAAATATCTGTCTTGTAAATATCTCCAGCAAATGGAACTGTAGCTCACTGAATAGGAATACTTTGCAGTACTGATAATTACATATACATTTGGCACCTGTTTGTCCATTGAAGCTGCTGTTTATGTGGACTGAGCGAATAGCTTGACAGAACTTCACAACAGGAATGACTTACAATTTATTTTTATTTTTTATGTGAGATCGAGGAGCTGCACTAATTGCATTTGCAGAAAGTCACAGTGCCCTTGTAACATTCAAGTCGCCAGGTGACATGAATGCTTTTCTCAGGCAAGCTGTAAACAGTTTTCTTATGTACATTGTGAGTGATTTCTTCCTTAAACTCCAGAAGAAAAATATATTTTGAGCTTGGATAGTGGAAAGGGCAAAGAAACTATTTGGGATTTTTATTTATCTCTGCGCTTCCATATTGGAGAACGTGCATTGCTTCTGGTCCTAAAAGCAAGTCGGTAAATACACAACGGCCACACCACAGATCCAGCATCAAGTAAAGCAGTTCCAAATTCTGCCAAAATTGTATTGCAGTTGCTAATTTCCTGTCCCTAGAAACAGCAAGGCCACATGAACACAATAACGACCTCCCTGAAGAACATGTCCCACATTCCCCCTTTCCTTACTCCCAACTAAATGACTTGGGCATTTCATATTACTGCTGCAACACCCTTTTTTATGGCCTAGCTGCCAACAGACTGGCTCCAGTGCATCATGAGCTCTATGGCACAACTCGGTCACCTCCCCCTCACTTCTCTAATGTTGCCTCTCTGTCTTTCCTGCCACTGGCAGTTTACCACACATAAGGGTAAAATATAGGGGAAGGAAGTGAGGGGGGACCAGTAAGTTTTCCCAGTATGGGGCCCAGAAATTTCTCATGGCAGCCCTGCAAGTCAGTATGAGATAGAGGATAAACACAATGGGCCATATGCAATTCAATTTTCCTCACGAGTTTTCTCTTTGGTGATATTTCCACAGCTTGTCATAAAATGCCTTTTAAGTCACCAGCAAGCAAGAAAATACTCAAAAATGTGATAATACTTTTTCAACAACTTTTAGGTACTTAAAAAATGAATTGCATATGGGCCAATATGTTGGCAAGTAACATTTTTTTTTTTAAAATTACTTAAAATATATCAGCTGCTATATCCAGGTTTTCTTTATAATAGTTTGTAGCATTGGGCTGAGAAATATTTTAGAACAAAACATGAGACTGAAATACTGATTAATGCATGCGAGTACATGAGAAGGAGAATGTATGTCTCTAAAATGTCTCTTGCCTCCAGAAATAGGATGGTAGTGCAGAAGGTATAAAGATCATTTCACATGTATTATAGACGTGTTTTTGTGGTCATAGATATTGCAGATCCCAGCGTTTGTTTCTTTATAGGTTAGTGGGCACAGACAGGGGGATGTGGTTAGCCACAATCAGTGTTTTTTGGCAGAAATAATTAGACTGAGGCAATGACAGCTGTGATTGAGGATGCACTGGTAAATCTGTAGCAACAGTCACTAAGAGAATATATGCATGGAGTTTACTAGCAGATATCAACAACGTATCATTTTATCAGTATCATCACTGTTTTGGGATCTACTGCAGGAAGGAAAAGCGATGATTAATATTCTGTCTGCTGTAATGACAGCTGCTGTGGCTGTGCTAATATTAGTAGCGACAAAGACATGAACATGGGGAGTTTGCCACGTTTGTGGGTTTGTAAACCAAAAAAAATAAATAATAACGACGACCATCACGGCAGATCGGATCTTTAAGATCCCCAATGACTCCTTTGAAAAGTACAGCGATCGTAGTACATCGACAGTATTGTTTGCGGCCAACGTGTAATGTCGCGTGACGTCGTGCATACCCGCCGGCAGGAAAAGGCGACGCTGAACGACCGCTGTCAAGGGGACGTTGTTGGACCTGTTGGGTGGTGAGTACGGAGCTTTGAATCGCATGCTTTTCTGCATAGATAAGTGTGCTCCTAGCCTGTTTGTAACCCTTGGTCTTCAAGCTGGACTCTAGATCTAGAAAATATTACCCCAGGGTTCCTTCCTTCCCATTGTGCATCTTCAAGCTGAACTCTAGACCAGCATATATCTTTACAACCTGTTGAGATTACACTACACTACACATACACATATGGGGAGGTTTTGACCACCAGCTATCCTCTGATGAGGCCTAAGGATAGGGGCGAAACAGCTGTAAGGAAAAGTGGGCCATGCCAGCCTCGTATGAGAGGAATCAGTGCAGGAGACTTGGGTGCAGGATACAGCCTGTATGGCTTATCCCGCTCCTGCACAAATTCCTATAGATGTTAAATACTATTCCCCCTCCAGGCCGCCATGGCTGGTGGGGAATGAAATAATTCGGCTTCCAGCAATTGCTGGAGTCCGAATCATAGTGTTTTATAAGTAACTTCAGCTCCGTCTTTTGACGGCACTGAAGTTACTCACTGCTGCGCCCAAGTCTCCTGCGCTGGAATGAAAGTGTTCATGCCAGCCCTCCGGTGATGCTGCTCATGTTGCAGCCTAGCGTCATCCATTGCCACTGAGTCACCACTTCTGCACACAAGTATATGCAGCCTGCACTGCTAGCTCGCTTCACCCTGTCATGCTGTTGTGTTAAGCTACGCTGTGTTCTGCTTTAACTTATTAAGCTTAAGAAAGCTGGTGAATGCATGTTGCTGACAATAAGTTTTCAAGATACTGCAATTGCAGTTTATGGAACAGTCTCATTGAAAGACTGCTAGTAAAATGGTGTTAAGTTTTAACCTATGGTGTGCCTGCCTGACCTTTTCCTCTTGTTTTTTGGTCTATTATTTTAAGCCTCATAAGAGTCGCTCGCTCCAGGCTGTTGCTTATACAGGCACAATAATAAAGCAGTTCTGTTACAGCCCCTGCTGGTGGGTGAGGATACAGACTTCTACTCACAAATTAAGAGTTGGGGCAACATTTTGTAAGTGTTCCAGTTTTGCACTGCATCTGGACTCCAGGTCCTCAGCACATGTGGGAGTACTTTGGTTGGGTTCTAGTTGGGCAGAAGTACGTCACGATGTGTGTCATAGTCAGTCCGTTATAAAACATTGTATGTCATTTCTATATTTTTTGAGAATATCACAAACAAAAACCTAAATAAGCATGTATAATTAAAAGTATTAAGGAATAGTTGATAACTCCTAACAGATATATATGTGTATCAGGGGTGCTTGAAATTGAAATGATTATTACCAACATTGGTGGTATCTCATCAGCAGATGATAATGTTGAGAGACACTCATGCTACTATAACCTATTTTCTCTATTATTGGTTAAGCAAAGATTCACACACAGACTTTGTGTATGAACTGACCTTATTATACATATCCTAGAATATTAGACTTGCTACAGATGTGTCGCGTGCCAGTTTGACTGCTGGCAGGTCATTCAGTGTAATTGCCTCGTGCCGTTTACAGCCCCTGGCTTCCTGTGCTGTCATTGAAGAGACAGGATCAGCAATTTCTATTTCCGGATAACTCTCCTTTTACTCTTGTGTAGAGTGTAGGGACGTCCAGACAAAGATGCTTTATCTATGATCTCTACACTTAAGCAGCACAGGGAGTCATCATTTGTCACTGGCACAGGACACAGATAACAAGTCAACTACTTTCATTTAGGGTTGATTCACACTAGTAATGGGCGGCAGCAGCAGGAAAAGACACTGTATCAATGTAGTGTGTTCGACATTGATGTTAGCAGTACTGCTGTATCCATTGTAGCAGTAGAGCAGTGTCCATGTTGTAGGTCACTGTTTCCCAACCTATGTGCCGCGACACATTCATGTGTCGCGGCAGTCTCGGGGATGTGCCGCCGCTCTGCTGTCTTCCTCCCACGCTCTCTGCCTCTGCTCAGTGTAATTAGAGCAGGGCTACAAGAAAATGGCCGCCGTTGTCCACAAACACGGACGATGACGGCCATTTTGTTGTAGTCCTGCTCTAATTATACACAGAGTGGAGATAGAGCAGAGAGCGGGGCGCTGAAGAGACGTCATCGCTGGAATTCACGGAGCTGGGTGAGTGAACCGCCTGCTCATACTACCTGGAGGGAACACCAAGCTCCTATGCTTGGCTACCTACACCTAACATCCTAAACTGGGGAGACCTATGCTTAGCTAACCATACTTATGGCACCCTACAAACCTATACTGCGGGCACCTATATACTTATACTGCAGGCACCCATATATCTATGCTAAGGACACCTATATACCTATACTGCTGGCACCTATATACCAATACTGCAGGGCACCTACATGCCTTTACTGGGGACACCTATATACCTATATTACAGGCACCTACATACCTATACTGCAGGCACCCATATACCTATAATGCAGGCACCTACATACCTTTACTGGGGACACCTATATACCTATATTACAGGCACCTACATACCTATACTGCGGGCACCTATATACCAATACTGCAGGCACCTACATACCTTTACTGGGGACACCTATATACCTATATTACAGGCACCTACATACCTATACTGCGGGCACCTACATACCTATACTGCGGGCACCTACATACCTATACTGCAGGCACCTACATACCTATACTGCGGGCACCTATATACCTATAATGCAGGCACCTACATACCTTTACTGGGGACACTTCTCTATACTGCAGGCACCTACATACCTATACTGAGGGCACCTATATACCTATATTGCAGGCACCTACACCTGACTTTCTATACTACTGGGGGCACCTATGCTTTGCTACCTATATTGAGGGTACCTACACCTGACTTCCTTTACTGGGGGCACATATACTTGGCTAACTAACTACTTATACTGAGTCTGAGGGCTTTTTTTTTTATGGGGGCTGGGGGGCAAACCGTGGCTGAAATGCGCAGTGTAAATTGTCGTTGCTGTGCGATCATTCTAAATCAGGCGGCGGGGGGGGGGATGTGTCACGGAGATCTGAGCATTTGGCGTCATGTGTCACGACTTCGAAAACGCTGGGAACCACTGTTGTAGGTAATCTTCTATGGGCACAGTTACCAAGGAATGCCCATGAAACAGCCAGAAGACACCACTGAACAATGAAACACTTATCGAATGTTGAATGCGACTGTCAGAGAGAATATTGCCATCAAACTCCTTGTGTTTATTTTTGCAAGCGCTCCCTCGTAACAGAGAAAAATTTCAGTATTTAACACTATACTCATGGTAGCAGGGGACCATAGTAGAGTAGGTTCCTAGTGCTGAAGGTCATAAGAGGGAGCTTTCAGAGTAGCATTAATAATAATAATAATAATAATAATCTGAACATTTATATAGCGCTTTTCTTCTGTCGGACTCAAAGCGCTCAAGAGCTGCAGCCACTGGGACGCGCTTAAGAGGCCACCCTGCAGTGTTAGGGAGTCTTGCCTTGAACTCCTTACTGAATAGGTACTTGACCTAGCCAGGATTCGAACCCTGGTCTCCCATGTCAAAGGCAGAGCCCTTAACCAGTACACTATGCTTGTTAATAGCAAGGAAGAAGTGCTCCATTTATTCAAAGAAGAAATGTGATATCAGGCTGCATGGATTTCCATGGATGGTTTGCAGGGTCCTGCATCAGCTCAGAATTGTTTGAACGTCCTTACTGGCCATAGCTATAAAGAGCCTCAGTTCTTACAGATTAGGTTCCTATTAAGCAGTATCTGTTGTATATGTTGGGATGTACACCACTTCCTGCTTAAGAGGGACCTAACCTCTGATGTCCCAACATATTGACTTCATTATTAGCCCTTCAGGGCTTCCTGACACGAGACACTTAGAAACTGCCACTAGTCACAGGCACAGTCTCTCATGAGATTTGGCCCTAAGACTACATATGACCTTTCATCCCATACACACAATATGACCCATTAGAAATAGGTGTGTGTCTTTTATATTTAAAGCGACACTACAGCGACAAAGAGAACAGAGTTGGGGAGCAAGGGAGGCGGAGGATGTTCAGGTCAAATTGCCATGTTGACACTTTGTGATAAATAATTCTGGGTTGCAGTTTGGGCTCTCGATCTCTAAAAGGTTCATGGTCACTATCAATAAGAATAGAATATAGAATGTTTTGCACAATAGGAATAGAAGATAGAATGTCATATAGACTAGGACGGGAATATACATTTCCTATAGACTATGAATAGAATATAGAATTTTTTCATCTACCCAGAATTCACCTATCCTATACCCCCTGTTACTGCCTTTGACCCCATATACTGTAGAAAGTTCTGTAAAATAGGAATAAAATGTTCTGTGATGTTAATGATTCTCATCCATAAATGTTATTTTTAATTATTATTATTTTTTGTGTGTGTGATAATTTAACCTGTGGAATGTGTGGAATACTTCAGATTATGCCTGAAATGTCCCATTAAGTGACCTACCTGTCCTAAATATTTCAGAAATCATGGATATTGGTTGTTTATTTATTACTGATTTAGAGTTGATGCAGGAAATTGCGGTAATATTGCAGTGCACAGGCAGCGCACAGCATTCTTGCCCTTACTATCGGCACTATGTACCCTGAGTTGCGCTATTAGCGATACACATGGAACTTGACTAGCGCAACCATTGCTATGGTAATGCGCATTACTAACGAGTGTTACCGTTAGTAGCGTGCATCACCGTAGCAACGGTTGCACTAGCCGAGTACTGCGGGTCTTGCTAATATTGCAACTCGCAGTACACACTGCAGATAGTGAGGGAAATTTTGCTATATGCTGTTTGTGCATGCCAATAATACTGCGATTTCCTGCATCAGGCCCTGTGTGTGCTATCAACTACAGTACCCATAAATCTATGTTCAACTATTTCTACATAGAATAGCGATAGAATATAGAATATTCTGCAGAGCATGAATAGCTTATCATGTACAGGACAGAATATGGATTTGAATCATGAACAGTCTAAAAGGAAAATACTAAGTGGAGAAGAAACTCCTTTATATTTAAACAATAAAGTAGGTGACGTTAATGTGACATATACGTTTCGGTGATAGGTCTACCTCAGCTTCCATGGGGGGCAAGAGTGAGGAGAGGTGGCATGGTGGAGCCAAGTCCTTATCTAAATCTGTGTGAAAGACATAATGAGATAGGACAATTATTAACACAGATACAAATAAAAGTGAACAACAACCAATTTCTATCAGATTATAAAGTATGGATATAAACTCAAACATTATAGTCCTACTTTAATCGTCTTACCTCCTTCAAGAGTGTAAAAAATAACAAGGAGCTGTACAGACCAGCTAATGGAAGCCATTTCAGTCTCTGGGAAGCACAGATTGTGCATTGCACAGCGGTAGCAGTATTGGTGGGGGCAGCACTCACTTACCCAACACTCGCCTATCCTGTACCCCATTTTACCGTCCATTACCCCAATCTACCCACCTAATACTTACCTAACCATTCACTCCTAATGCAGCTCTTCTGATATTTTTCTATCTATCCCTCACCTTGCTCGACCCTCATCTAGTGACACAGCCACCACTCATCTAAACTTTCAACCCTAAGTCACTTCCTTTCACCCCAGCTACCCACTCCTCTCATCTGTGTACCTATAGTTCTTGCTATGGCAGGGTAGTGCTTAGTTTCAGTGTTGTGTCATGTATTGTTGGCAGAAGTCAACAATTTGTTTTCCCCTCTGCTTCACCTATAGTCCCTACATCATAAAATAGTTTCAAGTCTCCTTTTCAAGTAATCCCCACTCCCCATTATACAACTACTCTCCTCTCTATCCTATTAAACACTCTTCTAACATAACTACCCCTTCTTCTAACATAAAGACTATCACAATCCTTGTAAGGGTTTTTTCGCCTTCCTCTGGATCAACAGGGATATGTGAGGGAGCAGGCTGGAGTTGTACTTTGTACTGGTTGAACTCGATGGACGTATGTCTTTTTTCAACCAAAATAACTATGTAACTATGTAACAATAAACAAGCACCTAAACCTAACCTCTTCCAACCTGAAATGTGAAAAAACCCCAAATGCTTGGCCTGTGAAATCCAACATTCATCTATTCTCTCACTGCTAATCTACTGTATCACCCACCATGCCACCTCTTTGATTCTCACCAAGCTACCCTAACTGGCATACTGTGCTTACTCATCATTCACATTCGTTGGCCACCCAAGTTTTCTACAATTCCCAGTGTGTGCTGGCCCTAGCTATTTCCACTATCTGATCTATGTTGTTACCACTGGGCACATATTCGCCGAAACAGGGATTTGGGCTGTAAGGGCACCAGTTGCTACAATGTAGGGTTGACGCACGGAACGGTTATCTGTTAGGCTACACTGTATATAGCGTTAGGGATGGTGGATGGGTTGGTTGTGAGTTCACCTACAGTGTAGCCAAACTTGCATAGCGGCAGGATCAAAAGGTTAGTATGAGAGAATAAGAATGGGTTTGGCTATAAAATAGTGTAGCCCCACGGGTTAGGTTAGTGTTAGGAGAGGGAAGAGAGGTTAGTGTTAGGCACGGAGAGGAAGATTAGGCGTTGGAAGAGAGAGATTAGTGTGAGAAATGGAGTAAATATTACTGATATTTTACATCTCGGTAATATTTCATGCCTTCATTAAGTAGATGTGCTCCATATTTGCTATTGCTTGCTATAGATTAAATTTCATTTATATCCTGCTTCCAACAATCCTAGACCTAAACCATAAAGAACGTAACCTTTAATGTAAAGCTAGCTCTTATTATGTACATTGAATGTTGCTATAGTAATGACCAAATAATTTGTAATTTATCTCGCATACAGCAATGCCATTGTTTTTTCCTGCCACCCTGACCCTTTCGTTTCTTTGAATCTCTTCAGTACATCATCATTACAGTTGTCTCAGTTTGTATTTTCCCAGTATTGTACTTATTTTAGTGATAACAATTAGCCATGGCAGCAGTTAATTAAGATGACTCAAAAACAAGATAAAAAGATAGAAGAGAGAATGAATACACAACACAGTCAATTACAGTGACTTAGGTTCTTTGTGGATCACCCACATGAATTATATGCACAGTGTACTCCAAAAGAAACAGGAAGTTCATGTTAAATCAGAGCCCTCAGTGTCACCATGATAGGAAGTTAGCAAAATGGTCTCATAATTCGTAAAAATAGCAGCAATGTCTGCAGTGCAAAAAAAAATAAAAATCAGTCTAGACTATCACTGTAATATTTGCTACAGTGATATGTAAAAATGATGCTAATCACCAGAGATTATCTCCCCTCCTGCCTTGCCAGATACAAATCACAATCAGGGCAGGTTTACACTGTAAGCGTTTGCACTCAGTTTGCACTCAGTTTGCCGATCGGCAGCCATCGGCAAAGCACTAAAGCAGTGTTAGCCTATGAGGGTGTTCTCACTGCTACCGTGCTACGTTTTGATTTTGACAAAATCAAAAAGGTGCTGCCTGTACCATTTTTAGAGTGGTTTTTCTTAAAGTGATGTGCGAAAACACACATTTCTTTAAAAAATTGTTTTGCGTCTTGTAGTGTGAACTAGGCCTAAGTGATGCAGGACGGAATCGGGAGCGTCTCACTAGCAGCGTTCAATTCAATGGCCGATGAAGCTACTCTCACCTGTCCACGGCGCAGTTCCGATCTTGTCTCTCCCCGCTAGCTGCTTCTTCAGCCCCATCTACACGATATTGTTTTGCAATGAGTTTACATATGTGTATCAGCGCCAAGGAAACAAAGTGGCCGCTGCTGAGAGAAGAACGATGTCCAGAGTTCACAAACAGATAAATTATATATGCTCAGCGCAGAGTCCAAAAACAAAAGACGAGTCTTCAACAAAGGATAAAAGCAGGCAAATCTCCACCACAATAAATATTGGGTTCACGGCACAGCTCTGCAATCATGGATACCCAAAAAAGGAAAAAGGCTTACCAGCTGGTGACAACCCACATTATAAGGTTGTATCAACGCTTTGGTAGGACATCAGGAAGCAACAGTCTGTCCAGGATCCACCAATTCAGCAATGATTCATCTCACGAATGGATATCAGTAAACATCATAAAAAACAAACAAACGGCAACTCTAAGTGTAAACCGTTTAATATAGAGTTTTCATAGTAAAAACAGCTTAAAAATAGCATAAAAATAGCATAAAAACAAAACTTACATACGGGGCCCATGCAATGGGAACCCCAAGCAAGTTGCACGCGTGTATGGGTCAGCAGTAAAGGACAGTATGAAGGTGCCGCCTGTCTCCTTCCCTTCCCTGGAAAGGGCAACTTGCTCGGGGTTCCCATTGCATGGGCCCCGTATGTAAGTTTTGTTTTTATGCTATTTTTATGCTATTTTTAAGCTGTTTTTACTATGAAAACTCTATATTAAACGGTTTACACTTAGAGTTGCCGTTTGTTTGTTTTTTATGATGTTTACTGATATCCATTCGTGAGAGGTATCATTGCTGAATTGGTGGATCCTGGACAGACTGTTGCTTCCTGATGTCCTACCAAAGCGTTGATACAACCTTATAATGTGGGTTGTCACCAGCTGGTAAGCCTCTTTCCTTTTTTGGGTATCCATGATTGCAGAGCTGTGCCGTAAACCCAATATTTATTGTGGTGGAGATTTGCCTGCTTTTATCCTTTGTTGAAGACTCGTCTTTTGTTTTTGGACTCTGCGCTGAGCATATATAATTGTTTTGCAATGGCAAATCGAATTGAATCGAATCCCAATCGGACATGTCGGATTTAATCTGATCGTAAATAGAATCGTAATTGAATCGTACAAAGAATAGTATCGTGTAGATGGGGCTTTCCTTTCTTCAATTCCATATCCTGGGGTGCCTGTGTGACATCCCAAATGCTAAAGGCTAAATACTCTTGTATTTAGTGGTCACGGAAGGATTGTGGCCTGCTTAGAATTTGCCTGTATTCACTTTTAATTTTTTGCCATTGCAAGAGGTAATAGACCAGTGTTTTATGTATGCAAATGAGGTGCAGTCAAATGCAGCCTGGCTCTCCTGAAAAGTAAATAGAAACAAAACACTAGTATCTGGCTAAAAAAACAGTACCAGCCAACCTGAAAGCAAATGAATTCCTTTTGATTGGAGCTGACTGAACCAGATTTGTTTTGCCATTGTTATCACAGATTTTCCCGTGAAAATATCAAGCAATTTAAAGGCAAATCAGAGCACTTAGTTTGTTGCTTCCACTTTGCTGCACCAAAGCGTTGACATGCAAAGTGCATTTGGCTTGGAGCAGCTGATGTTCTACTCTTGCAATGCTGTGATGTGCTGTAGGAGAGCAGTAGACCATGGAGTTCTGTTGCCAGGTTGCAGACACTGTAGAATAATTAAGTTGGAGGTGACAGTTTACTGTAAGGAGCTGTCAGGCCTATGTGACTTTCAGTATTTTCATTCTACTAATGGCTCATTGTAGAGAAACCTCGAAGTTCCATTGTTCCATAGGTTAAGTAGGGTGGGCACAAGCTCAAAATGTGTCTCTGAGCTTTCCTAACAGCAGGACTTGGATTTTCAGCAATACTATATCAAGAGTGTGTAATGAAGCACATCTGTTACACTTACAAGTTTCTTAAGGATTTAGTCACTTTACATAAAAATGTAATAAAGAGACTCCGAGCACCTCTCATGGGTATGCCTTTAAGCCAGACGACTTCCAACAAAGTCGTGCTATGACCAAAGAGACCAGCAGGACTGCCTGGCAACTGGTATTGTTTAAAAGTAAACAAATGTGGCAGCCTCCATATTCCTCTTGCTTCAGGTTCCCTTTAAGTGAGTCGGGGGTTTACAGTTGAGAACTCTCTTTTGTTGGGTTATCCCATTTTGGTAAGCATAGGTTTACCATCATAAACACTGGAGATGTCATACAAATCAGTGAGGGGCCATTTTCTACTGCATGCACTTTGATCTTTTTTTTTCAGAGTGCACGGAATTTGCCAAACGCAAGGACATTTTTTTATGTAAATTGCAGCTTTCCTTTCCACTACTTGCATTGCAATGTGATACGATTGTAGTTGAATTGCAAATACACTGCCTGCTGCATTTTTTTTATGTGATTGCCTTTCAGTGATATTGAAAGAGATTTTCCAATTGAAAGAGATTTTCCAATCAGACCAAAAAAAGCCCGTAGAGCTCCACTCCTTAGACACGAACAGCAGTAAGAATCCCGAGTGAGAAAATAAATCTTTACAGTCAAACCTGATAAAAGTGGGTTCATAGTTTTGATAATTTTGCATACACCACAACCAGTAATGTTTTCTCAGTTTTTATAGATATTTTAAGGTAGTACATTTTTATTTTTAGAAAGTCTTGAAGGTTTTGATGACTTCACTGTTTTCAGACCTGTAAAAATGACATCTCTTTGTAACCTGTAATGGCTGCGCTCTAATGAATTCTTTGAGGGACGATATAACGTTAAATTCAAGATGTGCTGTGCTCTTAGCATTGTGCCTGATAAAAACTCATGTGTGAAATTCCACAGCTGTGCGTAACTCTGGACATGTTAATGAAATGCTCCTAGCTACAGCCTGATTTCATTTTTTTCCAGTTCACTTAATTTATCTTTAAAGAGTACCTGAATTTATCTTTAAAGAGTGCCTGAACTCAAAATGTGTGAGTTATCCATACCCGTGCAGTGTTCTCCCCAGAAATATTTTCCAGCCGGGTGGCATGAAAAAGTAGCTGGGTGGGGCGTGATGAGAGAATGTCGAGCCAGCACTTCTCTGTACAACTCGGCTTACAGCTTAGGAGGAGGTGAGCCAATGACAGCCGGGTGCTCACCAAAACTAGCCGGGTGGAGCACCCGGCTAAAAGAGCCTGGGGAGAACACTGCCATGGCTTCTTCCATGTCCCCATAAACTTCATGGCCCCTCAGCATTGCCAGCTTCCCCTCCATATTGGAGTTCTCTAAACCCCACTCCCCCCTTTCTAAGTTTAAACTAGACTAAGTTGGAGCTCTTTCCACGCCGCATGCCCTCTTTGATTACACTCCCGCACTGCTGTGCAAAGCAGCCATGTGCATAAGCGTTATGGGCATGTGTAGCCGAGCATGCATAACAGGCTCCAGGCCGAGGCTCCTGTAGACAGCCATGTGGGAGCATGTACTAAGAGGGTGCATGTATTGGACAAAGCAATGTGCCTTTCACTGGTGAACAGGGGACATAACTCCAACATAAAGGGGAGGATGGCAAAGCGGAGGGACCAGTTTATTGGGACAATAAGCCCCAGGTATGGCCACCTCATACATTTTAAGTTTAGTTCACATCTATTTTAAAAGATTAGAGGAGTTTTAAAGCTAATAGTTCAGGCTTATGTTTTTTTGATGCATATTATGTGGAATGTATTATAACTAGCACAAAGGTTGTATGCATTGCATTGCACAAACCGTTTTGCATTATTAGGGTTTGCAATGCTCAATTATTGTGGTTTTGTCAGATACAACTTGGCTGGACTGAACTCCTCCCCATTCCACCCTTACCTGCAGGAAATATATAGTTCATGTGAAAATAGAGCGCCTCGTGCAACCACTCATCTAATGATATTGCAGTTTATTGCTCTTCTTTTATCCACCTTATTTACAAAAAGCTATCACTGACCTTGCTGCATTTTTTCTGGGTTTGCAAAATGTAAAAAAAATTCATGATAAAATCGCAATCTCTTTGCACTGCAATTGCGATTTTTGGTTTGAAAACAGCTTTTCTGTTTGTTTGCAGTCCACAGCTGGTACAGAAGTATTGACAGTAATATTGGATGTACTGTAGATTAACGGGTCACCAAACAATAGGTCCTGCCTGTAAGCATGCTGATCTACCTTGGTACCTTTGTGAACAATGCAAATCTATCAACAGACTTTACTGTAAGGAAAGTATTTCTGAGTAGTCACATGACCAGCAAAGCAGCCACTCAAAATTTGAGGAGAGGGGCAGGAAATTTACATTCAAAACTACAGATTGGTAATTCATTTTCATAATTTACATGATAGACAGATGACTGATTATTATACTGATATCTGTATTATTTCTAGTACACATACTGTGGTGGCACAGGGTGTGTGCTTTTGTGGGTTTCCCCTGGGTACTCCAGTTTCCTCTCATATCCATGAAACATACCATGTATACTCGAGTAAAAACCAAGATTATGTTTTGCTCCTAAAATGCCCCCAGAGCAAAATCTCAGTTTATACTCAGGTCATAAAAACCTAGTGTCTAGTGGCCCCACCTCCCTCTCCCATAGTGTGTTCCCTGGTGTCTAGCGGCTGCCCGCCCTCTCACTTACCGTGTTTCCTGATGTCTACTGGCAGCAGAGGCGGTGGAAGAGCATCTTACCTGGTCCAGGGCCAGACACATTGCACCGGGTCTCTGTGTCTTTCTTCATGTTGGATTAGTGTTGCGTAATATGTTGGCGCTTTATACATACAATAAATAAATAAATTAGTGTTTGTAGCTCACAAAACACACGTGAAGGAAAATATGGGGAGTTGAAGTGCAGTGTGTGTGGCCCCAAAACAGATGCTCTTCCACCACCTCCACTGCCCATACTCTGCAAGGAGATGTGTGAAACTACAAAAAAAGCGCATTTTCCTGTTTTTGTTTTGAGAAGTAGACTATCTGTGTAGCGGTTTACATCTGGGCTCCCATTTGAAAGATTTCACCTTGTGTTTTTTTTCCAGGGAATTTTTTTTTCTTTTTTTTAACCAAAACCGAAAATAAAAAAAAATGAAAAAATTGAAAAGTGGTGTGGGGAAGGATTAAAACCAATCAGTCTCTTTTTTTCTATCTCTATCCTTGTTGAGAAGAGTCTGCTGGCCTGGCATCATTTAGAACAGGTGCTGTAGAGAACACCAGTGCCCTTTTAACTGTCTATTCTCGTTTTGGCCACCTTAATGGAAAACTATTTATTTTCTGGGTTTGTGTTTGTGCATGTATATTTGCATGACAGACATACTTTTTATGTATTAACATCTATGGGTATGCAAAGTTTTACAGAATAGATGTATTTGTGTGAATTGTGCTGTGTGTTATTGTAGTCCAGTCAACAGTAGTGGCGTAAGTTCTGTATTGTGGGATCTTTGCAGACATGACTGTAGTTTACACAATCCACTTACCTCCCCTCGCTCACAATCCTTTTTTAACAGAGTTGCCGTATTACATTAAATTACACCAATGGGAAATCAGGGTTATCAATGCTTACCATTAAATCATTTTATTTTTAATATAAGTTGTTTTGTTCTTTATTATGTTCATCTAGTGGTTTAAATCCTAAGTGAATTGATGGAAAACCACTTCGTAGGCTAGACTTCTGTTTTCATTAGTATGGATGGTCAATGAGATGCAAATAGTTCAGATGCAGGATTATGCAAATTCAGTATGCAAATTTCTGCATCCTAAAAATGGACGAATCAAATTTCACCTTGGCACAGTAATTGATTAGTCTTTTATTAGCTCCATACCTTTGCATCCAAAGTTTGCATTATTCTGCATCAACTCGGAATTACTTACATCTTATTAACCCTCCCTGGACAGTAGCTCACTATGCAGTGGAAACCGCTAGGAGCCCAGCAAGCTCTACAAGCTCCCATGTTTTAGATTATATTGATGCACAGCATACATTCTGCTGTTATTGTTTATTAATTGTAATAATTCTATAAATCTGTTTTCTCTGTTTCTTGCAAAAAAATAAAAAAAATAAAAAGTTGTAGTAATTATACATATAAACCCAAATAGTTATTATTTTTTCTACCCATGTGTTATGAGATATATTGGTGCTGCTAGTGAGCTGTTTTTCTTCCACCTGACAGCTCCACAGGGCATCCTTCCCTGTTTCTGAATTATGTCACTCATTTTGCACATGAAGTAAATTGAGCCCTTCTCACAGCCGCAATGTCACCTTTTCCTGAGAGGCTTTTTGCCGTTTTGTGAAAGGAGTTATCAGAGAAATCATTATGTCACAGGCCTGTTATTAGCTGTCAGCCAGAGGTGTTCTGTGCTGAATGCACCACCTGGCCGAATGGCAGATCTTCAAAGTGCATTTCAGGCTAGACAGAATGGAAATGTACAGAGAAAATAGCCAGATAATTCACAAATATATAACCAAACCTTCCAGAATAATTACTGAATGTTTTGTATAAAGAACACATGGCATTTCTAGAAACTGAAATGTGAAGGGCTCATTCTGGAATCAGGTCACTGTTTTGTTTCTTTTCTTACCTGACCTGGAGACTGATAATTGCAGTTTGATTGGCTGATGTGGACCACACCTCCACTTCATACGGATAATTTAGTTCTACTAATGCTGGGAATACACCAATCGTTTTTTCGGCAGATAGATGGCTCGATAGGTAATTTCCGGCAGGTCCAATCTGATTTTGATCGTTTTTCTGATCGATTTTCTCATAGAAGTGAATGGAAACACCCCCCCTCCCCCCAGAAAATTGAGTGGAAAAGAAAATCGAACGTAAATGTGCTAAAAAAAACCCTCATTGCGTATTCCTAGCATAAGACAGTGGTTAAACCTGCACAGATATGGCATTTCCTCTGTCCAGTCTTTTTACACCAAGAGAAGCTGTCTTAGTGTAATGGGTAAAGGGCTCTGCCTCTGACACAGGAGACCAGGGTTCGAATCTCGGCTCTGCCTGTTCAGTAAGGCAGCAACTATTCAGTAGGAGACTTTAGGCAAGTCTCCCTAACACTGCTACTGCCTATAGAGCATGTCCTAGTGACTGCAGCTCTGGCGCTTTGAGTCAGACAGGAGAAACGCGCAATATAAATGTTATTTGTCTTGTCTTGTCTAGTAGCACCTCTGGTAAGTCATAATGATAAATAGTCCAGCCCACACATTTCCCCATCTAATCCTACCACTATAGGTATAGTAATCCTGATTCTGGGCCCTTGAATTGTTCATTTCTGAAGCAATGGAACAAAGTAAGGGACCATGAGGCAGGGCCAGATTTACCATAAGGCACTGTAGGCACGTGCTTACAGGCACCTAAAGATGGAGAGGTGGCTCCCTCATTCTCTATTCAGAGTCCTGATGAGAGTGTAAATGAGAGCTTATTCACCCAGCTCTTGGTATTCCACTGATGTGATTTCCCTTTAGTCAGGGACACCTCTAGCTACTTAATATTGAGGTTCCTCTGGCTACCTAATATAGCTACCTATGACGGGCATGGTAAGTAAGGGAGAAGTGACAGCTGGAAAAGCCAACCCACTTGCGGTGAGGTTTGGCGGAGATTTGCAGGTTCATGAAGGCTGGAGTCTAGGGTGCCAGGGCATCTGTGCCTATAGGCTCCTGTAATGTAAATCCGGGCCTGCCATGAGGCTTTTTATTCAGGCAAATAATTATCAAAAAGTAAGTCAAAATTAAACAATACTGAATTGTATTATCTATATATAAAATAGGCTAAGTGCCTCAACCTTCAAGCAAGAAGAAGTAGTGCCCTGCCCCCAGGGTCACTCCAAGCAAGAAGAAGGGGCCGGTCCAAGCAAGAAGAAGAAGTAGCACCCTGCCCCAGGGGCGGGTCCTACACTTGCCGCCGAGCTGGAGGGGGTAGCGGGCAGGAAGGGGGTATTGGGCACAGCGATGGGGAGGGGGGTCGTACCCCCCCCCTCTCACCTTGGTCCCCCATCTGCGCCCCCCCTCTAGCTTTAGTTCAGCAGCAGCCGCTGCTATTAGTAAGAGGCAGCGGGCGGGGATGACTCACCTCTTACGCGTTCCTGTCGTCACTTCCTGCAATGCCGTCCACTTACAATACAGTGGGCGGCATTGCAGGAAGTGAAGACAGTGCAACGTACGCTGGAACGCGGAAGAGGTGAGTCATCCCCGCCCGCTGCCTCTTGCTAATAGCGGCAGCGGCTGCTGCTGGGCTTAAGCTGGAGGGGGAGTGCAGATGGGAAACCCAGGTAAGAGGGGTTTCCCATCTGCGTCTAACCCCCCTCCCCGCCGCTGTGCCCAATACCCCATTCCTGCTCGCTACCCTCTTATGCGGCTCCGCTAGTAGTAATATAATCAACTTGACTTTAAATGCAGTAAATTATGTAGTTTGATTAAAATGGGTGTATAAAGACAACATTATGGACTGTTATGGGGCATCCATTGTTTGAGTCCTCTATAAGGCAATTTTCATATACTATAATTCTATTCACTAGTGTTCAGTTTGGACTTAAATTCATGAAAAATAACCTTTTTTTTTTGCCCCATTTTGTTTTCCTTCTTGGGGTGTTTGGTGTGTTTATTTTACATTTTTTCCAGCATTTCAGATATATTTCAGATATCTTTTGCTGAGTTTGTCTGATGTGTTGTGGTGATTGTATTCTTAGCCACAGAAAATAGTATAATGGTATTTTGTTCTATTTTTGTTTCAAACATGTTTTGTTTATTCATGATGTTAGAAGTGATGCAGAAGTAGAAAGACCTTTGCAAGCTGTCCATTCAGACAGATTTACACTATGCTGGACCATACCACATCCAAATCCAGTTTGATCGATGCACTGTCGTTGCTGCCCGGGTCTGTTGTGGATTCCACCACCACTCTGCAGTAGAAGTGTATCATTCATCAGATGAGTGGCAGCTTAGTCTGCTGTCTGGAAAAATGCATGCACTTAGATTTTTCCACAATGGACTCGCAATAGGTCAGTGTGAACTGGCCAGTAAAAACTCATTATTGGACCTGTCAATTTTGAGTCTGTTTCCTAGTCCATCACAATGCACAACAGTGGACATAGTGTGACCCAAGGCTCACCATTGTTGGGCATTGTTTGAAGGTTCAGATTAGCAAGTATTGTCACAGATAAAAAATAAAACAAGACTGCCCATTATGAACTTCAGTATAAACACTGGAGGTTTCAGGTTATCAATTTCCCTATGAGTGTGTTCTCTTTGCTTATAAACCTCTTTAAACAAAGAGCACCATGGAGGTCCACAATATCTAGTTACAGATGCTTGAAAAGTGTAGTCAGAAATGTACATTTTAGAAGTAAGGTTTATTTTTTTGTGTAATGTATAGCCGTTTATCTGCTTCAAAAGCTTTTATTATTTATGCTTACAGTTTGTTGCTGTCTAATTCCATAGACTAGACTGACATATCCAAATTACTTATTAACAGCTCTGGAGACAGAATATTAGATGGTTATCTCTAGAGACAATGCTGCTGTTGCATAAAGAGCTGACTGCAATACTTATAAAGTGATGGTCTGGGTAATAAGGAGTCCATCGTATACAAGGTATACTCTGGCGAGCCCCAAATTACACAACCCTCCATGTTGCGACGACTTGGAGGGGGAATAGTATTTAATGCCGCCTGGGAGTTTAGCGGCAGCAGGGAGAGCCGTCATTCGGATTGCCCTGCGCCCAACTCACCAACGGCGTACTAATACGTATGAGGAAGCACCCATTCATGCTTTAGCAATGTGATAAACACTATGAAAACTGGGCCAACTATATATTTTTCAGTTCAAAGCAAAACATATATTAATCATTGTAACCAGAAGTGTGAAAAAACAGCTTGTTGATTTTTAAACACCACTTGGTAAGTAGCAGTAAATTGGCCTCGCACCTCTCTGTCTCTGAACTTAGAGAATTTCATGCTCTGTTCTAGCATTTGTCAAATTCCTGTCCATTGCATGGTATGTAGAAGTCTACCTGACAGAAATGGACTGTAAGTGGAAAATTCCTAATCTCTGTAATGAAATCTTACAGACACGGCGGCAGTGGAGAAGCAGGTTTAGTGGAATTACTTAATCTGGTTCTTTGAAGATCCGATTCATTGTCTTTGATGTATGAATTTATATTTTCCATTTCTAAATTATATAGTTGGGACATATGGTGTCTGACATTAATTGAATAGTGAGAGCCTGACAAATAAAAAGGACACAAGATTTGCAGCTGTATGTAGAATTTACAGACTTATTGAACTCAGTTGTTGGCCAATTAGACATTAATATTTGACCAAATTTGATTGAGGTCGTCTTCCACTAGACAGTCACTTCTTACTTTGTGGAAAAAACTTGCGCCCCATCCTTTACAAGGAAAAATTGGAAATAATTTAGATCACTGCTTGTCATATTAGTGAATTTTACACAACTGAAATTACTGTGCTGTAAAATGTATCTCTTTTTTTTTTACTTTGGAAAAAAGCAATCTTTGTCAAATAATTCCTGTCAGGTATTCAACAATCTGCATTACTGCATTATCTGCATTATTCTGTATCTATGTTACGGCCAAAACCAGAAATCGGCCAATTCTAGAATTGGCCGGCCGTTTCTAGAACTGGCCGATTTGACGTCGGCCAAAGTCCAAAATGCTGGGAATTTCTGACATTGGCCGGCCAGTTCTAGAAGCGGCCAAAGTCAGTTGGCCAAAGTCCAAAACGCACAGATCCCAGAACATCCTGGGTCCTGTCCAGCACAATGAATGGCACTCGGAACCTCCTCTCTGCTCTGAAAGATACACAACAGCATAATACCCTTCACAGGAAAAAAAAAAACGTTCTTTGTCACAGCGAATACACAATCCTGCAACAAATCAGCAGCGTGTCTACTTCTTGACGAAAGCAGACAAATTTATCATCCTGCGCTTTAAAATTAGCTGCTCTGCCGCGGCAGTCGAGTGACACAGGGGAGAGATCAAATTACAGTGGTGATTAGTGATGGCTGGGTGCGCTTCTCTGGGCGCTTTGCATGGCTGGGGGCTTTTCTGGGTGCTTTGCATGGCTGGGGGGAAGGCTTCGCTGGGCGCGTTGCATGGCGGGGGCTTCACTGGGCACTTTGCATTGCTGGGGGTGCTTTGCATGGCTGGGGGGGCTTCGCTGGGTGCGTTGCATGGCGGGGGGGGGGCTTCACTGGGCACTTTGCATTGCTGGGGGTGCTTTGCATGGCTGGGGGGGCTTCAATGCACACTTTGCATGGCTGGGGTGCTTCACTGAGCACTTTGCTGCTGCATTGCTGGGGGTGATTTGCATGTTGGGGGAGGGGGGGGGGCTGCGCACTTTGCATGGCTGGGGTGCTTCACTAGGTGCTTTGCATGGCTGGGGGGGGGGGGGGGCTTCACTGCGCACTTTGCATGGCTGCGGGTGCTTTGTATGGGGGGGGGGCTGCGCACTTTGCATGGCTGGGGGTGCTTTGCATGGCTGGAGGGGGGGGCGCTTTTTGGCTGAGAGGGGGGGGGCTTTCGTGTGCGCCGGGAGAGTTGCCTGCACTACTCACAGACCTCAGATCACGGCGACCGAAGAGGCGGGGAGAAGCGGAGAGAGGGAGAGAGGCAGAGCAGCGCGCACGCTACCCGCCCGGACCTATACACTTCACATGCGGAAGTGCCAAATGACTGGCGCTTCCGCACTGAAGTGTTCACGTCCTGCGGGTAACTTGTGTGCTTTGCCTCTCTCCGCCTCTTCGGTCCGGTCGCCCTGATCTGAGGTTTGATTAGTGCAGGCAGCGGGGGAGAGCCGAGGGAGCAGGACTTCGGGACTTGGCCGGCCACATACAGCCACAACGAGTTCTGGCCGGCCAAAGTCCGAAATGAGGGGACATTTCTCACATTGGCCGCATCAGCTGGCCACTTCTCGTTTTGACCGGCCAGAACCCGAAGTGGCCAGACTTCGGGTTCTGGCCGTAACATCTATATCCCGACTCGTGCCTGTCCTCAGCTTTATCTCTCAGATGTTTTGAGGATGTCTTTCTACCCCTAGTTGATTGTTTTCTTTTACTTGCACTATCAAGTACTGGAATTGTCCAGGAATATAATTGTTTATGCTGAACTAGTCAAAAAGATTACTGTTCAACACAGTTAGAAGCGATAATTAGTTACACCTGATTAAGTTTACAAGTATTTTTTTAGAAAGTAGTTGATTGGGTTTTATATTTCTTTTTTGGAAAATATGGCTGTTTAACCTTCCTGGCGGTAACCCCGCTCGGGGTAAGCCGCGCAGGAGGATTTCTCAGGCCCTGCTGGGCCGATTTGCATATTTTTTTTTTTGCTACACGCAGCTAGCACTTTGCTAGCTGCGTGTGCACACCGATCACCACCGCTCCGCGGCGATTCGCCGCTACCTGCCGCGCCCCCCCAGACCCCTTGCGCAGCCTGGCCTATCAGTGCCAGGCAGCGCTGAGGGGTGGATCAGGACTCCTGATGACGTCACTACGTCGATGACGTCGGTGACGTTATCCCGCCCGTCTCCATGGCGACGGGGGAAGCCCTCCAGGAAATCCCGTTCTTTGAACGGGATTTCCTGATCGCCGGAGGTGATCGGAGCGGGTGGGGGGATGCCGCTGCACAGCGGCTATCATGTAGCGAACCCTAGGCTCGCTACATGATTTAAAAAAAAAAAAAAAAACTGCTGCACTGCCCCCTGGTGGTTTTTAATAGACCGCCAGGAGGGTTAAATGTGCATTGAGTAAATACAGCTGGAATTTTGTGTGTGTCTTCATTGCATGCTGAAAATTTCAAGAAATGTGGTAACATTGGGTGATGATTATAAAATCAGATTTTGTAGGAAATGACCAGCGAATATTTAGTGGCATTGAGTTATAAAACGACTTGTAAAGATCTGCTATCTGTTATAATGAATTTTGAACAAAGGCATTGAACGATGAATATAAAAGGGGCAATCTTTTCCCAGATCACCACCTTTTTTATGGATGGGCCCCAATGAATATGTTGTGTGGTTTCATGCAGGATGCTACATGAATCTCAGGACCCGGCAAGTGTTGTTTGTGTTTCATTATCTTTCATGATCAGTTGCATGTCAGATTAGACATAGATCATATGTGGTGCTGTGTGTGGTGTGTAGAGAATGTTGGCTGTAATAGAGATGACTGCTGGTTTGGAAAGTGTTAATACCACAAAGTGGCTCACATTGCACCTCTCTTCCCTACGCTAGTTTAGCAGCTCTCAGCATGAAAGGGATGTCCTTATTCCTTTGACGGAGCCGGCAAACGTTTCCATATATAGATGAGGAAGGGTTAGCAAGCACTTTCTGTGCCCCGAAGAAACCAAGTCTTTTATTTAACGCTTCTGTCTGAAAATCTGAAAACATCTCCCTGGCAAAACAGCCTATTTATTCACACCAAAATAAATCCACTTTGACGCATCTATAGTCCTAAGTCTGGAACACAAGCTTTCAGGCACCATAACTGGGAACTAATTATAATAATATTTGGAACATAATTGGTGTTTCTTAATAAGGTAATGTGCAGTAACCTGCAGCAACCAATCAGATTATTGTAGTAAGGATAATAAAAACAGAACCTGCAATAATTTACCATGAGTTGCTAAATCTTTCTAATCTGTGCCTGCTTGTTAAACTAAGAAGCTTGAATTTTAAGCATCTATGCATGTATTTTAGAAGTAAATAAATATTCAATGAGAGGCACCATCAGTCAACCCAAAGTCAGAATGACTAAAGCTGGGTACGCACAATTACTGTCACCCACAAAGATCCGGTGTCGATTCCTCTGCCAGCAGTTTGAGGCTGAGTGCTGTACAGAACCTTGAGCCTAAGGAAGTATCTGTTAATATGGAGAGAGGAAAGTTTCGATGACATCAAGAGGTTCCTGTACAACGTAGGGGTAATGGAGTTCCATTACTCCTGATGATGCTAGATGCGTTGGTTGGAGAGTGCAAGTTTCTTATCTGAAAATAGCACTTTGTAGGTGCCTTGTGTACACATGATTTTTTTACCCTCATTTGTTTGGTGGTGGCCATCTGAGTGTTTGTGCCCTTGCTCACCAGGGAACTCACTAGGGACCAGAAAGTGATTAAAAGTCACTTTATTAGGCTAATAGATGACACATTTCTCAGAGGAGACACCCTCCATTTCTTCAGGTCATCTGTTGACATGTATTCCATCCAACGAGACCAAAGGTCGCGTCTAGCTACATTGCTGTAATGGATTGCGGAGACACCGCCGCGCGGTCTGGCAGCGGGGCGGCTGTCTCCGCGTTCAGACCGGCGGTTTCCGCACAGCAGCATGCGTCTCATTTGTCTGAGCCTAGTAGTGCACACAGATGAAGAGCTACGCGCGCGCGGGCTAGGAGGCAGGACCTTTATGCCAATAGGAGAGGGATCAGCTGATCCCAGCGCAGTGGGTGATTGGCTGAGTGGGACTGGGGGGTGCTGAGGAGCGCTGCACTATATATACTTCTTGCCTGTCAGTTGCTGGTTGTCTGCCGTTGCGAATACTAACGTGTGAGCACTCAGACCAGTCAGATCTCACAGTGTGTTAGAACCAGGAGGACCTGGGAATTCACACTTAGCCATTGATGTGTTATACTTTAGACCAGTTCCAGGGTGTTGGGACCAAGGACCTCACACCCAAGCTTAGGGATACTGTGTCATTGCTGTGTTACACTTTAGACCAGTTCCAGGGGTTTGTGGCCAAGGACCTCACACCCAAGCTTAGGGATACTGTGTCATTGCTGTGTTATACTTTAGACCAGTTCCAGGGTGTTGTGACCAAGGACCTCACACCCAAGCTTAGGAATACTGTGTCATTTGCTGTGTTATACTTTAGACCAGTTCCAGAGTGTTGTGACCAAGGACCTCACACCCAAGCTTAGGGATACTGTGTCTTTGCTGTGTTATTCTTCAGACCAGTTCCAGGGTGTTGTGACCAAGGACCACACACTCAAGCTTAGGAACATTGTGCTATTACTGTGTCATACTCTAGACTAGTTCCAGGGTGTCGAGACCAAGGAACTCACACCCCAGTCTAGGACTTGTTATACTTATATGTTATGACCAATTGCTCTGTCGACCTTTCTCTTACTTTCTGATTCGGTACCTCTGCATATCTGCCCACCTGTTGCCAGACCCTGCCTTTACCCGGTTACCGAATCAGTCTCTCTCTCTCTGTACCTGATCTGCTCGTGTGTTGCCGACCTGGCCTGCCCGACCACTCTAGCTGTCACTCTCCCTAAGTGCTCAGTTTATCTGTACTAGCAGTAACACCATTCCACCAGGTGTCAGCTGCAACCAGGACTCCTGCTCCTCAGAGAGTCCGGCCTGTTAGCAGCCAGTGGTCTCTTACTCTGGCTGCAGTAGGGTTTAACATCTGATATCATTATCCCTGGTTACCAGGTCCTCACTATCTAGGAGATAGTTTCTGTACTGCCCAGGGCCACCTGCCCCTTAGGTGGCTCTTGGCCGAGCCGTTTACATCTCCCGCTCCTCGGGAGATAGCCTTCAGTTCATCTAGCACTTTACTCATTAGGTGTCCAGAGGTTAGTCATACTTGTATTATTGGTGATTCTGCAGATCATCCATAATCAAGTATACATCTGTATTGTTGATGATTCTGCAGATCATCAACAATCAGATTCTCTCTGTGTGCTGGCACCAATCGTTACAATTGTGCCTCCCTTCCTGCATCCTGGACTCCTCTCTGAGGTCTCGTGCCTGCTGACTGGAGAGCCCGGTCTCCGGCTGTCATGTAAGAGGGACACAAGTTAACGTAGGCTGATTCTTTCCGACAGCCACTACATTTCAGATGAGACCTGTCCTGGATAGGACAGCGATTGCTACTTTCTGCCAGTCTCAAATCGCTCTTTTTGTTTGTTTTTAGCCATGTTCATTGGACCACAGCTCTGCATATGAGCAGAATTGCCTGATCACACCAAAAGGGGATACTCCAAAACCCCATTCTATTGCTGCTGTGTTTTGGGTCTTGCTCTGGCAGCAGCTTCACCAAATGGTCTTTTAAGGCTTGATCACACCTATGTGTTAGCTTCCTGACTGGGGGATGATTTGGGCTTTCTCACAGGCAATAGTAAACTAACTGTAATTTTAGGACAAGGCTTTTGAAAAAAAGAAAAGAAAAACCCCAAGTGTCCTGTCCCTACACAATGCAATTTCAAATGACTTTCATGGTTCTGCCACGACACCTCCAAACTCATCTTTGACAGCAGCAGTTTATAAAAGCATCCAAATCATGAAGTCTTTCAGGATTGCAGTATATTCTGTGCAAGAATTTTAATTGAATTAACTACTTAAGGACCACAGGCTTACACCCCCCTAGTGACCAGGCTATTTTTTACAATTCAGGCCACTGCAGCTTTAACAGCTTGCTGCAGGGCCATACAATGTAGCACACATATAAGTTTGCCCCCCTTTTCTGCCCACCAACAGAGTTTTCTGTTGGTGGGCTCTGATCGATCTGGCAGGGTTTTTTTTTTTTTAATTAATTTATTTCTATTTTCTAATTTATTTCCCACCCCCCCCTCGAGAGCCAATCAGGGCAATCCTCTCTCATAGGCCTCTCTCATAGGCATCTCAGAGGATCGCTAGTGAGCCGCTGCAGGGACAGCCAAGTGACAGGGCTGTCCCCAGTACAGCGCTGCATTTGATCGCTGCTCTGTACAATTAAAAAAAAAACACCGTTTATTTTTTTTTCTAATCTACCAGCGACAATTGCTGCTGGCAGAGTATTGTTGGAGCGGAGCGCCGTCACTCAAGCGGGGATGTGCGTGCATCGGCGCACGCAGTCCCCACTAATCTCCTCCCCAGAACTTAACGCCTTTAGCCAATAGGTGGTCCTGGGGGAGCCACCTTGCAGCCGCCAATTGGCATTAGGTGGTCGTAAGATGGTTAAGCAAGTGTTTTATATTTTTTACTCTCTCAAGCTAAAATTTCACTTTCGTTAAAAAATAAATAAATCGTTTTGTAATTTACTGCTATTAAAAATTATCTTTCCATTTTAGTTTGCAGACTAAGGAATGTCTAAAAAAGCTAGGAAGCTCTAACAGCAATATATTCCAACTTAACACATCAGTACGTGTCAGTGCAAACTCTGAAGTACCTCCTGCCCAGTAACTGACTTGCACCTCCTAGTGAAAAGCAATGCAACTATAAGACACACCTAGGTTTAGAGGTGAAAAACCAGGGGGAAAAAAATCTATACTAAACCTGGTGCATCCATGGTGAAGCAGCATCTTGTGAATTATGCCCCCTTCTACCTCTTGTGTCTCCATGTGTCCTCCTCTGTCCCCCTTGTGTCCTCTGTGTCCACCTCTGTGCTCCTTGTGTCTTCCCCTATGCCTCTTTGTGTCCCCCTTGTGTCCTCCTTTATGCCCCTTTGTGTCCCCTTGTGTCCTCCTCTGCACAGTACAGGGAGTCCCCGACATTGCGGCAGGCATTCACAAGTCAGGAACTCCCTGCATTTGGACTATAAGATGCAGTTTTGGGGGAGACATAGTGAGTCTTATAGTCCAAAAAATACAGTAATCACTCCCAGTACTCAGCATTCTGACACACCCAATAAGCATTTTCCGTTATTATTCTTGGGCAGTTCAGTTGTTGTCTTTACTGATATGGCAGAGGTGAAAATTTGCAGAATAATTTCCAAAGTTCCCTGTATACATTTGATGAGATTTTTTTTTTAATCAACAAAAGTGGAGTAGAGCTTTAAGCATAGTGTATTATTAGAAACTGCTGTTGTTGTTAGGAAAAGTCATGTGAGCATTTTAGACAAACATTTTGTGGTTTTACTTATCTATCTACAGCCTCTAAAATCTGTTCTCTGGAAATCAAAGCCAGAATTTTGCAGCCATACCCATCAAGGGCCTCTCATGTTATTCTGAAAAGGATATTTGGTGTTGCTTTGATCCATAACCATTTATACTGAACAGGAAATTCATAATTTCTCAGTACGTTCTGCAGGCATACCTGAGAAGCTCCTGGCAGAATATTATCCAATTTAGGACTGCTTCATATGCAAAGCCTTTGTACTAATCTTGAACCTCTCTGAAACCTGGTATTTAATGGCAACAATAAGAAAGGATAATGTAGAAATGCTATGGATGATGTCATACGATGTCTTTGTTTGTATATACAGATGGCAGTGTGGTGTATATACGTCTGTTGACATGGATCCTGTTCCCAGTGCAGTGCAGTGCTGCAAACAAAAGCTGTACGGAGCTCTTGATCATGGACTGAAGAATATTTCTTCATTTCTTTTCTTTTTGCTGCGGCACCATTTGACCGACAGACTTGGCCTGATCATTAGAGCATAACATTATGCTGCACATGCATTTAAGCCTGTTTCACACGGGAGGCTGAACTGCATGCTTGTTGCTTGTTAATGCAGCCGAATGGCAGCGTTTGTAACCCCTTGCATCTCTCAGTGCTTGATGAGTGGTGCGGATACTTGGCAGCAAAGGAAGCATCATGTTGGAGTTCATTGGCCGTCAATCCACTGCCTGTGCTGGACACTGCCATGTGCCCAGCCAGTGCCTTTACCACCTTCAGCCTTCGGTGATAGATGTCTAAGAGCTTCACTTTCTATGTGGAGTCTGTATGTTTCTACCTTATTTGTGAAGATTCTCTTGGAGCACTCTGGTTTCCTTCAAAATCCCAAAAAGTACCCATTAAAGGAATACTATCGATACCCAAGTGTTCTAAAATGACAGTGTGCAAATAATGTCTAAGTAGCTGTGTAAACATTTTCCTACTTTTCATGTTAAATATCAGAGGCAAAAGCTGTAATTTATTGAGGGTAGGATTTAGCTATATTGGGACAAATCAATTGCAGAAGGGGTGTCTGCTTCAATGCACAGCCAGAGTTGCATATCAGACTACAGAAAGCAAATATCAAACATATCAAACTCTGAAAGCAAAAACAGTATGAAAAGCTGTGACAATTAGTTACATTTCCTCTCCTCTCTTCAGACAGGTCAGTCAGAAACACAGGACACAGGAGCTGCAGCTGTTCTCTCTGTCACACACAGAGCTACACATAGAGTTAACTGATCAAGTGTGAGGGGAATTTCCCCTCTCCTCATGGCTCAGTCAGCCATCATTTTTGGCGTCAGTAAAGTTTGAATGTATATTGATAACAATAAACAAAGAAGTTGCTACTAAAATGTATACACCACTACTTAGCAGCACTTCCCAAACAATTCCTGTGTCAATTGAAAAAAATATGTGAATCGATAGTATTCCTTTAAGTATATTTGGCTTCTCCTAAAAAATTGACCTTCTTTATGGCAGGGGTTATAAGCTATTTAATCTACGACTGGGGTACACGCACGCACACACACTAGGGCAATTTACTGAGCATGTTCACCTGCTTCTCTCTTTAGCCGCCAATGCACTTTGAGTCCTATGAGAGAAATGTGCTTTCCAAATGTTAGCTCATCCATTTAATTTACCATCAAATTACCATTTCATTTCAACAGTCTGGGTTCACTAAATAGCGATCCTGTGAATGCAAGTTTAGATCTTGAGAAAGTGATACATGCAGTATACTTGAAGTTTGCTAAGACTTTTGATACTGTTCCCAACAACCGCCTGGTGCAGAAACTGAGGATACAGGGACTAAAAGAAAATATGTGTTCATGGAATGAGAACTGAAGCCAAAGAGTGGTGATAAATAGATCATAGGAAACTGCTAGCAGTGGAGACCCTGACAGCTGTTGCCATGCACTGCCTTCCAGGGCTAGTCTAGTACCAACCTTTTGTTCTCAGACTACTAATCTCTGTAATTGGGCTGATCCTACCAGCCTAGTCAGCTATTAGAGTTCACTACCTGGCTGAAAGCTTTGTTATAGTGTTAGGCGTGGGAGAGGGTGTGGCTAGCATTAACCTTTGTGTGAAGTGTTAGGATTAGGCTAGCTCAGTGGTCCTCAAACTACGGCCCGCGGGCCGAATGCGGCCCTCGGAGGCTTTTTCACTGGCCCCCCAAACACAAAATGTAAAACTTATAGATGTGGCCCACTGCACCTGTAAATATTAGCAGCCCGCATATAGAATAGCAGTGCTTGCACCACCCATGCTGGCACCACCCTTGCACATACTGTAGAAGCCAGTGAGCAGTCATTCGCTTGGTTCCAATTCAATTCTGCATCAGGTGACACTGCTGTCCAACTGGATGGCAGGTTGTCACCTGGGTTTACTTTACTGTCTGGTGCACAAAGATATTCTTCGGGCGCTGCATGACTGAATGTCCGCTGCTGGGAGTTCTACTCCAGGCAAGATTGGGGGGAATCAATATCTAGATTCAATGTAATTTTCTTAACATTATTTTATGTATGTTCCAGCCCCCCAGCAGTCTGAAGTATGTTGACCCGGCCCTTGACTGAAAACATTTGGGGACCCCTGGGCTAGCTTGTTCGTCAGGTTCAAGGGGCGCTCATAGGAGGACTCAGGATGTCATGATGTCATGACTGTGAGGCTGACCCCAGTATTCCCAACACAGTTTAGTATTGTCTAAAATGCTAGCACCCAAAATAAATATACACAAGCTGCTGCCTCTTACCAGCCATGCTGGTTAAATAGCTACTGTTACAACATATATTAGAATGCAGTAAATTATTTAGGATACCCACTTTTATGTTAATTATCCTGGTTTCAGCATCAGAAATACTTCCTATATTTATATATTGCATTATATGGTATGTATCCCCTCCCAGTGATGTCAATCTTAGGCTGATTAGCCATGCGCCCTTCTTCCAGTGCATTCTGGGAGACCAACTTTTTTTTCTATTGAGCTCAGAACACACAACACAACCATTTCTCAGTGATGCACCTTGTCAGCACTAAAGATGTTGCAGCCTGTGATACTTGTCAGAATGTAAACCAGGATGAGGAAAGATTTTACAATAGGAAAACACCGACTATATATGGTAATTTATTAATGATTATTGAAAAAACAAAAAGCAATTTTATTCATTACGTTATTTTCATTACAGTTCCTCTTTAACGGTTCTCCTTGAGTAGTACACACCTCTGTGGATTGCCCCGAGGGTGGAGCAGTGAGGTGTGAAAGATGACTTTGTGAATGATTAAAGTGTAACTGTCGACATAAAATAAAAAATCAATTCTTTATTTTTATCTGGTAAACAAGTAATAAGGATGCTAATGAGGCAATCCAAAAGTTAAAATCTCTATTATTTTCTTGTTTATAAATGATCATTCCCCAGTTTACCTGACTCTTATTTTGTACATTGCCGCACAAAGGAAGTTGCAGGGCATGCTGGGTTGTCTTTTTTTGCTTCTCAGACTTAACTAAAGACAACCCAGCATGCCCTGCAACTTCCTCTGTGCGGAAATGTACCAAATAAGAGTCAGGTAAACTGGGGAATGATCATTTATACACAAGAAAAGTAATAGAGATTTTAACTTTTGGATTGCCTGGTTAGCATCCATATTACTTGTTTACCAGATAAAAATAAAGAATTGATTTTATGCCCGACAGTTACACTTTAAATGTCATAATAGCACGGTATTGAAGTACACATCTCTGAGGATTTCAACAAGGGTGGAAAAATTAGATGCAAAATATTTATTTCTGAATGATTAGATGTAATAATTTGAGTTTTTGTTGGCCTTATTTGCAGTATGGTAGAATGCGGTCATACAGTATACCGTATATCCATATTGTATGTTCATATTACAGTGCAGTCTTGCACCACATAACCAAAGGTACACAAAGGAACAGGTTATCTGACATAAGAGACATCTGTCAGCATATTACCTTCCATGCGCTGCAGTGTTAAAGGCTGAGATAGAGATAGTGCCTTTAGAGGTTTATGGAGAGGGATAGGAAGAGATAAGGTATCCAACAGTACAGAGGGGAAAAATACAGAAACACCTTCTATGGGCAGGAAATAGAATATCAGATTCTCTGGTTAGTGGTCAAGTAATGTATGGTTAGTAATGCTTCATAGAAGAGATTGTAAATAAACTGCCCACAGCACAAAATAGATGTGTCTCAGCTCAATGGTAGGAGGCTTTTTACTGGAGCGTGCTTATTGAGGAGGAATGCAGTCTTGTAAATCAAGTCATCTGTTCAGGTTTTATTTTATTTGGTTGGACAACCCTGATTCTCCAGTGCTGATGGACAGGGTTTTTCCTTTTGCATAAGTTGCTTGTATAACGAGTTTTACACTATTTTCATGTTGAGTGTTAAATTACCAACATGTACGTTGTGTATGTATTTGTGCAACACACAGTATGTATTTTGCAACACGCCTGTAGACCTTACATGAGCTGTGTGCTGAACCAAGGACTAGTAAGGCCATTCCACCAAATGCTTCAGCATTGTCAAGAATTACAGTTATTGTTTGCACATTGTTGTCATGCCTGCAGCGGATATTTTCTAGGAGATTCCTAATATACAAGGCAATGCTGTTCCTGGGCATATAGCCCATTTGGTTAGGCTTCACAAGGGAAATGGTCTGGCTGCATCTTACAAATTACTGATTCATGCTAAGAAACTGATATGACCTCCAGAGCCTGCAAAGCATGGTGGGTGAGAGAGACACAGATTCAACCATTTTAATCCCCTCCAGTTAAAGTTGAAATGTTTGTCAAGCTGGCCTGACATGCTGCAATACTCTACACACAATACCAGATGTCAATCCAGGGAAGATATTGGAGGCAATGAGAATTCAATGGCCAGTGTTTATAGATTGGACTTCAGAGATGCTGCATGTGTGGATGACATCTTTTTTCTGTCTCTGCTACTTTAAAAGTTTTGCAACACAACTGATTCAATATAATTACACACAAATCTATCCCTTTGCAAAAGGGATTAAAACATAACTTTTATTCCGACCACTAAAAACCATTAGCCTGTAAAAATACAGTTTCCATATACAAACTGAGGAAAGGAGAAAGGAGTACACAGAGCCCTATGAATGAAGCCAATGAGTTTAGCTCACTACATAGGTTCTCCCTATTACCCAAATAGAGTTGCTAATGAAACACACAACACTCCACCTATAAACCCGACATGTTTCACCATGTAATAATTAGGGGCTTTGTCAGGGGTACTATCATAAGTGCAAAGTGCTCAGCGTGCTACACAAACATAATAAATACAATAAAAAACTAAAAACAATATAGCCTCACGGCTATATTGACAAGTTTTACAGCTACCTTGGAGTTGCAGCACAAAACATATAATAGGTACTTTTGGCTACAACCAATGGAAAAGACAATGTATTGACAATGTCCTTAGAATGCCTAACAGGACCACGCTAGGCAGGACCTTCAGTTCAGCACGTCTTCACCACAAGTCCTAAGGCGGTAGGCAGCATTACTTGCAGAGAATTTCATGCTTAAAGTAAACCTGAGAGGAAAGAAGGGTTAGAACAGGCATGGGCAAACTCGGCCCTCCAGCTGTTACGGAACTACAAGTCCCACAATGCATTTGCCTTTATGAGCCATGACTGTGGCTGTCAGACTCCTTCAATGCATTGTGGGACTTGTAGTTCCTTAACAGCTGGAGGGCCAAGTTTGCCCATGCCTGGGTTAGAAGATATACTTACCTCGATTAGGTATAGGTTCTCCTGACACCTCCAAGCTCCTTACTGTTTTGGGCCTCCTCTCCGTGTTGACGCTGTAGCATCCGTCTGGGATGTCCAGGCTGCATGCACAGTCCATCCGTGTGCCCTCTCTGGACGTACCCCTGCACGGTTGTGTGTAGCAGCCGTCGTCGAGAGCATCCTGAGTATGCACAGTTCCAATTGTTTTTGAACTACCCATGCCCTTGATGTGGACCAAGCAGAACAAAATTCACCTTTATTTCCAAATAAAATATCTCCATACATTGTACTAGGGACATAATTTAAAATAATAACCAGGACAAACTGGCAAATAAAATTTGTGGGTTTTATCTTCAATAGCACATTTTATTTTGAAACTATAATGGCTGAAAACCAATAAATACTTTTCATTTTTTTTTTCTTATTGTCTTTAAAATTCATACAAAATAAAATAATTCTTAGAAAACAGTACAACTCAAAGAAAGTCTAATTTGTGGTGAAAAAAACAAAACATAGATCATGTTGGTATGATAACGTTATTGGCAAATGAATGGGAGGAGCGTAATGTCAAAATTGCTCTTGTTGTTAAAGGGAAAAAACTCTGGTTGGAAAGTGGTTAATAGAATAATAATTTGATCATTGATATGATTATCAATTTCAGAATGTCTTTGTCCTTAGAATGTATATTTCATACTAGACTTACTGGCTGTAGCATTTCTTCAGCTTCTATTAGTGCTCACTTATTATTATCCCCAAAGTGTCTTTCTGGCTCTGCGTGTCGTCACAAGCCTTTGTACTGTAGAAATGAAAAGCAATTTTTTTCCCTTTCTTTCTATTCGTGCAAGAGAAAAAGAGTTTTAGTGGTACCAAAATTACCTTGCTATTCAGCAAGCCAGTAGTGACGTGCACACAGAGCCAGATAATGCTGCTGAGAGAATTTGTCGCTTGCAATGTACTTTCAGTGTTAGCAGTATTTACTGGTTATGCATGGTAAGGCGCAAAGCATGAAATGGTAATAGCATGTCATTATAAAGCATGCTGATTGGAATTCCATTATATGCAGAATATGCTTACATTGTATGGCATACTGTTATCCCATAGACCCACTTGTAGACCAAAGGCTTTAACGAGATAGGCAGTACACATTGTTTGGTGGGATTAAGCCTACTTCTTCTATTAAAATGTTCCAAAACTATAAACATGCTTTTGCCTCCTCTTTTTTTATATTTACGTTTAAATATTTTATATTGTTCAGCTTGTCTGCTAATATTACTTGTTATTTCCCTATGGGAAACTCAAACCTTGAGAGAACTTGTAGGGCTGCAGTGATCTCTGATCACAGAACCTTTTCTCCCTAGTTTGACCTTCATCAGTTCTTAGTCCCAGGAGGAACAGTTCTTACAGGACAAGTGAAATTATAAATGAATTCAAGTGTACCAGCATTGTGGGAAAAATAAGATTTGATACTCACCGCAGCTTCCTCCAGCAGCATAAACCCTTGTGAGTCGCACACCTTTCTCCCGCGGACTGCTGTTCAGCCGCGATCAGCCCCCACAGTAGGCTCAGTCAAGTCCAGTCTGGGTCTTAAGCGCAATAGACCCAGACTGACGTGGCTGAGCCTATAAACAGCGCTGTTCGCTGCTGAATGGCAGACCGGGGGAGAACGGCGTGCGACTTACAAGTGCTTATGCTGTTGGAGGAAGCTGCGAATGAGTATTAAATCTTCTTTTTCCCACAGCTCTGGTTTACTTTAAATCAATTTCAGATTACCATTAGAATGCATTAGTGATTTTGTTTCCCTGAAGAGACCTCCTGGCTCAGTGTTTTTTCTGAATGCCTTTCCTGCTTTCTTTGCATGAGCAGGAACAGGAGGTTGATCTGCAGTAAGCAGAGTAGAGCTTGTGTGTAGTGTGCACAGTTAAAGTGGATCCAAGCTCTTGCATAAAACAGACTGCAAAGTTTTCATTCCACATAGAAATGCTGTAGAAATCAGCTGCGCTGAGCTGTGTTTGTTTATTTTGCTACAACAGAGTGTAATTATCTGTAGTAGCGTGTTATTAGTAGGTTCCTGTACAAGGAAAAGACATGATAATGTAATGATGACAACTGATGTGAGAGGAGATGTAGGCTGCCATATTTATTTCCTTTTAAAGAGAACCCGAGGTGGTATTTAATTATGTTACTGGGGCACAGAGGCTGGTTGTGCACACTAAGACCAACCTCCGTTGCCCCATTGTGTGCCTCCATGTCCCCCCTGTTCGCCGCTATACCCCCCGCAGTGCTGGCGACACGCAGCGCGTCGCCAGCACAATGTTTACCTAACCGCTGTCAGTCAGCGCCGCTCCCCCGCCTCCGCATCGGCGCTACCCGCCCGCGTCACTTCCCTCCTATCAGCGGGAGGGAAGGGACACGAGCGGGTAGCGCCGATGCTGAGGAGGCGGGGGAGCGGCGCTGACAGACAGCGCTTAGGTAAACATTGTGCTGGCGACACGTTGCGTGTCGCCAGCACTGCGGGGGTATAGCGGCGCGCAGGGGGGACATGGAGGCACACCATGGGGCAACGGAGTCTGGTCTTAGTGTGCACAACCAGCCTCTGTGCCCCAGTAACATAATGAAATCCCACCTCGGGTTCTCTTTAAGCAATACCGGTTGCCTGCTTATACTGCTGATTCTCTGCCTCTAATACTTTTATCCATAAACTCTGAACAAGCATGCAGCAGATCAGGTATTTCTGACATTTGTGTTAAATCTTAAAAGATAAGCTGCATTTTTGTTACTGGTGTGATTCAGACACTACTGCAGCCAAATAGACCTGCAGGGCTGCCAGGCAACTGGTATTGCTTAAAAAGAAATAAATATGGCAGCCTCCAAATACCTCTCACTTCAGTTGTCCTTTAACGCTTTCTGTGCTCCCTGTAAGTTCATCCAGTAAATGTTTTAGGATTTTTGTACAATGTAATGACGTTTTTTATTCCCTAATGGTCATCATACTGTGCCTAATCTTTAAGAGCAGAGAGGAAACTGTGAGCTCAGATACACTTTAACAAGTTGCTGTAGCAAGTGCTTATATCAATAGATAGCTAAAAGATTTTCATATTCCCTCAAATCAACAAAACTAGAAATGCCTTACATTATTCATCAGCACATGCTTCATCTTAATCTCCTGGGCGATAATCCCGAGCTGAGCTCGGGGTATATCGCGCAGAAGGATTTCTCAGGCCCTGGTGGGCCGATCTGCCGCTACCCGCCGTGCAGCGCAGCCCCCCCAGACCCAATCAGTGCCAGGCAGCGCTAAGGGGTGGATCGGACTCCCTCTGACGTCACGACGTCCATGACGTTGGTGACGTCATCCCGCCCCGTTGCCATGGCGACCGGGGAAGCCCAGCAGGAAATCCCGTTCTGAACGGAATTTCCTGCTTACTCTGATCACCAAAGGCGATCGGAGTGGGTGGGATGCCGCTGCGCAGCGGCTATCATGTAGCGAGCCCAGGGCTCGCTACATGATTTAAAAAAATTTAAAAAAAAGTGCTGCGCCCCCTCCTGGGGGCGGAACCCGAGAACCCAAGGCGAATATTTGAAATCTTAAGAGACCATAGAGGCATGTCCTGTGCATAATGACATGCCTCTGGGTCTCGCTACTGCCGCATTTAGTACCACCCCCCCCCCAGGTATCCTGTGCCCCACTGTGAAAAACCCCCAGCTAGCGACAGTCACCTTGTCGCTAGCCATCTATTTACCTTCTGTATGTCATTCAATGCACGCTCCTCCACCTATGTCCCTGCCGCTGCCCGCCTCCTGTGAGCTTCCTCCAATTGGAAGCTAAGCCACTACCTGGGAGCTACTTGACGCTACCTGGGAGGTACTTCCTTCCTCCAATCGGAAGCTCAGCCCCAACCTGGGAGGTACTTCCTGGGTCGCGGCTTAGCTTGCGATTGGAGGAAGCTCACAGGAGGCGGGCAGTGGCAGGGACAGAGGCGGGGGAGCACGCATTGAGTGACATACAGAAGGTAAATAGATGGCTAGTGACAAGGTGACTGTCCCTAGCCGGACGCTTTTTACAGGGGGGGGGGGCACAGGAGACCCGGGGGGGGGGGGGGAACTACAGGCGGCAATAGCGAGACCCAGAGGAATGTCATTATGCACAGGACATGCCTCTGTGGTCTCTTAAGATTTCAAATACCTGCCTCGGGTTCTTTTTCAGCCTCTAAACATAACATAGGCACCTCAACTATCCTATTCATTATCTCTTTAGTAGCATTAGAGTGGAACTAAACTTTGTAAACCGCCGACTGTGAAAACCTACTAAGGCTGGCCATACACTGGCCAAACTGCTATGGGCTGCCGCTCCCGACCCGCCGCCAATGGATCGATATGGATAAATTCACCTCCTTCAGCTTCTTGTGGAAAAAAAGCCTTATAGTCGTGTTCAAGGTGCAAAATAAATGTTATAAGCCCTGTAAAGTATTAGGGTCTCAGTATCTGGTTACTCTGTTGGTCTCAGCAAAGCTTTATATAAAAATATGAGTACCAAACAATGCTTCTGAATGTACATCAAGACTTTACTCCAGTTACTTTGCTACAGTATATGTTGAGTTGTCTCCTTTGCTTTACTTTAGTGCAGTTTTAATGCTGGCCACAGACTGATAAGGCAGATATCTGACAGATCAACAGTATTTACCAACAGTGCATGGTGAGCAAGATGTGTGAGACTTTAGGTTTAGTATTAAGCCCCATCTACACCATGGGACATTGTAGCGATCCAGCGGCTCGATTAGCCGCCGGATCGCCTCTTCCGCGTGCCCCCGCTGCGTCCCCGCTCGCCGCGCGTGCGCTGCATTCGATTCCCCGCTCGTGCCCGCTCGTCCCCGCCGGCGCCGCTTATCTCCCGCACGATTCCCTGCCATTGTCCCCTCGCGGGGATCGAGCAGGGAATCGGCGGTGCGGAGATCCGTCCTGTCGGATCTTATCAATCGAGCCGCATCAGCGGCTCGATTGATAAGGAGCATCGCGGCCGCATCTACGCGTGTAGATGCGGCTTTAGGGTCAGTGCGGCCACAGTGAGGACCACCAGCAGCTCAGGACTAGATGAAGTACCTATGAAGCAATACAATTATTCAAGCCACTACACTTTGTTTATAAGGAAAACCTCATTATTGAGGGAATTGCCTTTCAGACACTAAAGGCATTTCTAAATGGCGGCTTTCAAGCTGTTTCATTTCTAAAAATTGTACGTTGGTCCACCTCATCAGGCAGTGGCATGAACAATAGTGTAGACAGGAACTATTAAAGGTTAATCACTGCTGTTTATTGCAGCAACACAATGTAACCCTGGTGAGAAGTGACAGCATGGGATTACGCCTGTACGCCTCTGCAGCTTCACAGAGTGTGTGCTACTGAACTGCATCATTTGCTGCCTGAACAGTAAGGATTATGCTCTAGGTTAGCAGGAAAATAACCAGCTTAATCAGACCAGTAACTGAGATAACAATATTGAAATCTGATTAGCTGCTATGTGTTACTGCTTCTGCACACAGTACACTTTGCTTTTGGTATTGGAAGAAAATCAGTAGATACTGAAAATGATAGATCCATTAAAGTGAACGACAAGTGAAATAGAAAAACAAAACAAAACAGATACTTGCCTATAGAGAGGGAAGGCTCTGGATCCTATAGAGCCTATCCGTTCCTCTCAAGGTCCCCTCATTCCAGAGCTGTCACCACCAGTAGCAGTACTCAACCGATCGGTTGAATACTGCTCTGTGCAGCCACAGGAGGCTTCGGATGTCTTCAGGAGCCCACGTGCTCTCGAAGACGGGTCGCTCTGTAATTGCATGCGTAAGCACACATTCTCACGCTCATGCTCAGTTCGGAGCTGGGAGTACTTGGCCTCCCAAAGCCTCTCACGGTGGCAGATTGGAACGAGGAGACAGGGCTGGAACGAGGGGACCATGAAAGGAACGGGAAGGTTCTACAGGACCCAGAGGCTTCCCTCTCCATAGGTTAGTATCTGTTTTTTTAATGTCATTTTACATGGGCTTTAAAGCAAACCTAAAGCGGAATAAAATAATGATATAATGAATTGTATGTGAAGTATGGATAATGAATAGAACATTAGTAGCAAAGAAAAGAGTCTCTTATTTTTATTTTCAGTTACATAGCTTTTTTTTGTAACATTGCATCATACTGTCATGTTTGCCATTTACAAACCACACTCTGTATTTTACACTATAAAACAGAGCAGAGCTAATGATCCTTTGAACTTTACTGCAGTAAAACCTTATCTCGAGCTGCCTCTCACTGTTTCTTGCTTGTTTAAGTGCTTCAGAAAACAGGACTGTCTTCAACCCAAGTTGGGTGGAAGAGCTCAGAGAAGCTGTTTTGCATAGATAACAACTGACATTTCTTAACTCTTCCTGTACTGGAAAAAACAATGAGACTATTTTCTTTGCTACTAAAGGTCCGTACACACGCCGGACTGGAGGCAACGACGGGTCCGTCGTCACCTCCCGCTGGGTGGGCGTTCCAGCGACAGTCCGGCGTGTGTACGCACTGTCGGCGGACTGATACGGCTGTTTCTGACCCGTCGTTGCCTCCAATCCGGCGTGTGTACGGACCTTTGTGCTCTATTTCGTGTACCCCACATACAGTTAATTATCTCATAAGTTTATTTTTGCTTCAGGTTTGCTTTAATGAAGACGCTAAATATTTTCCACTGCCGTTCCAAAGATTTCCCACCATTTGTTCTGCAATTGGTAAGATGGGGAGAATGATTTTTTAACTATTTTTTTTTTTAATTTTGTATTTCCTACTGCTTGTTCAAACTCATCCATATTTATAAAATGGAAAAAGTTCTTATATTGGCTGTGCTGAGAAGTAAACAGCCATTGAATCTGGTAAGAGGTGTTTATTCTTTTATTGGAAGTATCAGAGCTAGAGGATACATTTAGAAGTGCCAATTTTTAATATATATATATATATATATATATATATATATATATATATATATATATATATATATATATATATATATATATATATATACATATATATACAGGTATCCTGGAGTGAATTGAGAACAGTTTCAAGAACTATGGGCACTAAAGTGTTTAAACACCTGAACATAGCAGCCCCTGGACAAAACAGGATGTACTTCTTGCATGTATAAAATCATGAAAGTATGAATAACACAATGGAAGGAACGGTCCTGATGTAGTGGGTGGAGATGCCGCAAATGAGAGGCCCTAAACATCATGTAATGCTATGGGAGGCCCTCAACATTGTTTAATGTGAGGAAAGACCCTGAAATTCATATAATGAGTAGCTCTAAACTTCATGCAATGGAATGAGAAGCCCTGTCCTTCTTGTAAAGGTAGGGTATGCCTGAAAGGCCTTAAACACCATATGATCTAATGGGAGGTCCCCAACTGTAATGGAAGGAAAGGCTCTTAAATTCATAGAATGGTAAAGCAGGACCAGAACTCTGTTAAATGGAAGAAGAGGCCCTGAATGTTATGTAATGAATAGAGAGGCCATGAACATCTTGTACTGGACAAAGAGGCCCTGAACTTAATGCAATAAAAGAACAGGCCCTCAAAATTGTGGAATGAAGCAGAGCCCATGATCTTTATGTAATGGATGGTGAGGGCCTTAACCTCATGTACTGGAGGGAAAAGCCCTGAACTTCATAATGTGGTATCGGTGGAGCAGAACTGGAAGGAGAGAACCTGAACTTCATGTATTTCGTAGAGAGAGGTCCTAAATCTAATGTAGTGGAAAGAGAGGTCCTACATTTGCTGCAATAGCAGTATAGAGGGCGCTATTGTGGCCAGGAACGCGAAGAATCACTTGCGTTCCCAGGCGTGTTGGGCCTGTTGCCGAAAAACCGGAAGTAACTGCCGGCAGGGACAGGAGGATCCGAGCGAGGCTGCGTGGGCACAGGACAGCTGCAGGGAGCTGGTAGAAGCCCCAGGTGAGTGAAAGTCATTTTTTTTGTCTTAAGTGTCCCTTTAAGGATCAGAAAGGTTCACTGACTGCAGGAATTCACAAACCTCTCAGGATGTTGTTTTTGATTCATTGGCGGCTCATTTTTTTTTTTTTTTTGCCTTAAGTGACCTGAACTCTTGCACAGGACATAAGTAAAACAGAGAGAAATGCATCCTGTGTGTACTTAGGGCCCGTCTCCACTGGCGTTTAGGATGTGAGGCGATCGCAACATCACTTCGCATCCCTCCGCAAGTACTTCCGTTTGTCTTCCGCAGAACCGGATGCGGCGTCATGTGGCTTCCCGTCGGCGGCTATAGTGACTTGAATGCATGCTGTGGAAAACTGTAGCATGCTATCCATAATTTCCCCCGCGTTGCATCGCGCCGTATCTAATAGGTAAATTCACATCAATGGAAACTACTCCATTGACGTGAATTGGTTGCAGTTTCCTTGCGATGCGATGCGGAGCGGTTTCTGCATAGCAACGCGTCTAGAGGAAACGGGCCTGCCTAATTCTCCCTCATTTGTATAATCACAAGGTGTAATCAGATCTCTCCCCGTGTCACATGACTGCCTATGGCAGAGATGGCAGATAGGCCCATTTGAAAGCACTGCATGTTAACAATATGTCTGCTTCCACGAATCAGGAAATACAAACAGTGCAGATTTATTTTAAGATTTGTATCAGCTGTAACAAAGAAATATTGTTTGTTTAAAGGTTATTATGCTGTTGTGTATCTTTTAGAGCAGAGAGGAGTTCTGAGTTCAGGTCTGCAAGTGCCAAACAATGCGCAGAGGAATGAACTAGATAGTATTCAATAATGTCAGTGCAAAGCTGTGCAGCACCCAACCTAGCTGCTTTTCCACTGTAAAAGAGAATTGACTAGAGTTTTGGAATCCTGAGAGCGCTGGATGATCTTTTGTATCCAGCCCGGTGTGTATTAGACTAAAACCAGATGTGTTGAAGTGCATGGAGACTGTAGCTGAGGGATACTTCAGTAGGCCGAATTCTTCCATTTACAGCTTCAGTACTTATGGATTTTAATAGCTGAAATGGTTGAGGCTTTAACCTACTGGTTTCATACTTGCCTTTCTTTGTAAATGAAGTATTGATGGCCTGCACTTTTGAAAGGCCCTACTAGTCGAATGTCTAGGGAGACCTAGCAGTACCTTACGCAGGAGGAGAGCAGCAGACTGAATAAACCCTTTCACTCCACAACTCCTGACCTTTCAAGATCTTGTGCAGCTGTGCTAGTGGAGCAGAACTATTCCCACTGGAACGTTGCTGTCATCTTTACTGTATAGACAGTGCCTGAGAATGCCCAGATTCCTACTTCCTGCATTTGCTGTAAATCTAAAAATCCTCACTGTAGTCATCACTACAAAATACATGGTTTCAGCTGGAGACACTTATTAAGACCAGGAAAATATACTAGCCCTAAAAATATCCCCGAAAATTGTGTATGACTAGCATTCATTTTTCTTTTTAAATAAATTCTACACACCAAAGATGTACCTCTATGAAAATACACAGCAGCAATGAGCAAAAGTATGTCCTAATAGTTTAATTTTTATTAGCCCCAGCCAGGAGGCAGAACTTGGGATTAGCAAATCAAAGTTTCTAGCAACTGATCTATTTAATTAACAGCTGTTAGGGAAGTGCTGGACCCCCAAATCTCTACTGATGCTGATTAGTTTTACCTCCTAATACACAGTGTGTACGTTTCACCAGAGAGCCATTGTGTTTTGCAGGAGTTCTAGTACTCTTGTCACTTCAAACATCTTACTAAATATTAAAATATATTTATTTTACAGCAAAAGTGGGTTTAAAATTATGTAAAGGTACATGTATGAAAAAAAATGGTGCACCCCCCCCCAGCACTGTTTGTATGATCTACATTCATAAAATAGCCTTTGGGTCAATTGTCCATTTACTTTTGAAACTTTGAAATAAAGGGATCATTGCCTCAAATTTTTCTGTAATAGTTTTGTTCACACCACTGAATTAAAGCCGAAGGTTTGAGTTTCATTTAAAATTCGTTGTGGTAATGCACAGAACCAAAATTAAATAAGTTGTCTCGGTAGTTATGATCTGGCTGGTGGGACCATGGCCTCCATCATTGGGACCAATCACTGCACTCCCTCAATAGCAGTGACCTATCAGATGTCACTGCTACTGAGGGAGTGCGGTGATTGGCCCCAATGACGGAGCCATGGTCCCACCTGCGAGACCATCAGCTCCAGTTAAGAAAGGGAGCAGTGGGCAGCCGGGATTGGTGGGTTTAGCGCAGTACCCCCCACACCTGATTAGTAGATGGCTTCCAGAGCCGGTGGCTATTCCTGCTGATCGGAGCAGCATGTACATGGCTGCATGTAGGCACACAGGGGGACAAATGAGGACACAGGAGAAACAAGGACACAGGGGGACAGAGGAGGACGGGTGGCAGCAGACGCTGTATTATATAGGTAGTTTGTAGAGGGACACCTGGCGTCAGACTGATTATGTACAGTATTATTTGGATTATAAGACACAATGGGCTCGATTCACAAAGCGGTGCTAACCCAGTTAGAGACTTTAGGCATGATAACCATTGCACCACGCTGGTGAAAAGCCAGTTTAGGCGTGATAAGTTTAGGCGTGATAAGTTTAGGCATGATAAGTTTAGGCATGATAAAATTAGATAAGTTTAGATCGCGCGCAAAGTTTCGCACGCAAAGCAGCGCCATTAAACTCTATGCGAAGTGCACCAGACTTTGCTAAAGCAAAACTTTTGATCAGCTTTGCACTGCGGTGCTAACCCAGTTGGTGCTTAAATTTATCACGCCTAAACTTATCACACCTAGGGCCTGATTCACAAAGCGGTGATAACTCAGTTATCACGCCTAAAAGACTTTAGGCATGATAACCTTTGCACCACACTGGTGAAAAGCCAGTTTAGGCGTGATAAGTTTAGGTGTGATAAGTTTAGGTGTGATAAGTTTAGGCATGCTAAGTTTAGATAAGTGTAGATAGCGTGCAAAGTCCCGCACGCAAAGCAGCGCCATTAAACTCTATGCGAAGTGCACCAGACTTTGCTAGCGCAAAACTTTTGATCAGCTGTGCACTGTGGTGCTAACCCAGTTGGTGCTTAAACTTATCACGTCTAAAAACTTATCACACCTAGGGCTCGATTCACAAAGCGGTGCAAAGTGTTAGCACCATGGTGAAAAGGCCCTTATCACGCCTAAAGTCACTTTAGGCATGATAAGAAGAAACTCGCGCGAAGTTGCCGCGCGTACGCGCGTACGCGCGTACGCGCGTAAGTGCGCGCGCAACACCCGCCGCTTCGCGCGAAGCTCCCATTAAGCCCTATGGGACTTTGCGCGCGCTCTTACGCGCGTACGCGCGAACGCGCTTACGCGCGGTAACTTCGCGCGAAGAGCAGGAAAAATCGGTGATAACTCAGTGGTGAAAAGGTCATCACGCCTAAAGTCTTTTAGGCGTGATAACTGGGTTATCACCGCTTTGTGAATCGAGGCCCTAGGGCTCGATTCACAAAGCGGTGCTAACCCAGTTAGAGACTTTAGGCATGATAACCATTGCACCATTCTGGTGAAAAGCCAGTTTAGGTGTGATAAGTTTAGGCATGATAAGTTTAGGTGTGATAAGTTTAGGCATGCTAAGTTTAGATAAGTTTAGATCGCTTGCAAAGTCCCGCACGCAAAGCAGCGCCATTAAACTTTATACGAAGTACACCAGACTTTGCTAGCGTAAAACTTTTGATCAGCTGTGCACTGCGGTGCTAACGCAGTTGGCGCTTAAACTTATCATGCCTAAACTTATCACACCTAAACTTATCATGCCTAAACTTATCACACCTAAACTTATCACGCCTAAACTTATCATGCCTAAACTGAGTTTAGGCATGATAAAGGGCTTTTCACCAGGGTGCTAACTGTTAGCACCGCTTTGTGAATCAGGCCCCTAAACTTATCACACCTAAACTTATCACACCTAGGCCTCGATTCACAAAGCGGTGATAACCCAGTTATCACGCCTAAAAGACTTTAGGCGTGATGACCTTTTCACCACTGAGTTATCACCGCTTTTTCCTGCTCTTCGCGCGAAGTTACCGCGCGTAAGCGCGTTCGCGCGTACGTGCGTAAGAGCGCGCGCAAAGTCCCATACGGTTTAATGGGAGCTGCGCGCGAAGCGTCGGGTGTTGCGCGCGCACTTACGCGCGTACGCGCGTACGCGCGGCAACTTCGCGCGAGTTTCTTCTTATCATGCCTAAAGTGACTTTAGGCGTGATAAGGGCCTTTTCACCATGGTGCTAACACTTTGCACCGCTTTGTGAATCGAGCCCCTAAACTTATCATGCCTAAACAGAGTTTAGGCATGATAAAGGGCTTTTCACCAGCGTGCTAACTGTTAGCACCGCTTTGTGAATCAGGCCCCAAATCTTATCATGCCTAAACTTATCACACCTAAACTTATCACACCTAAACTTATCATGCCTAAACTGAGTTTAGGCGTGATAAAGGGCTTTTCACCAGCGTGCTATCTGTTAGCACCGCTTTGTGAATCAGGCCCTATGACCCCCCCTCTACACACGCACACTTTTGGGGGAGAAAAAGTGTCTTATTGTTTGAAAAATATTGTATGTAGAATGCAGCATGCACATAACTCAGTGCTTACCTTAGCTAGCTCTATCTCAGGTCAGGTATTCTTTATGTAGAAAAAGCTTTTCAATTCATTTTCTTATTTTGGCTTATTGCTGCAAGATAAAAGTCATACATGGGATTACAATACAGAAATGATATACAGTATATCTCACAAGAGCACATCAAGGTTGTAATAATTGACTGCTTAATTTGTAAATGCCTCTGTTTCACTTATCAATCATTATAAAAAAGAGCACAATTTTTTTCAATGTATTCTACCTTTTGAAGTGTACAATAACCATGGAAGCATTCACACAGCTCCAAATACACCACAAACATGGCATTTTCCTTACATGAAAAAGGTAAGTACATTTGTGGCAAAATGTTCTTCTGCAACTCTGGAAGATATACAGTAGTTCACATTTGAAGGATAGAAAAAAAATTAAATAAATCAGCAAGGATGCCTCTGATTGCTCCTCTGTAAGATTTCTAGTTAGAGTCACTCTTTGCATTGATGTTGGTATATGTTTTGGAAGCTTTCATATCTACCAAAAATACTAGTCTTATATATTGCCTCAGACCAGGTATATGTACTGCACAGCCACGTAGCAAGCCTTATAGAGAAACTCTGACCAAGAATTGAACTTTTTCCTAATCAGTAGCTGATACCCCCTTTTACACGAGAAATCTATTCCTTTTCACAAACAGACCATCAGGGGGCGCTGTATGACTGATATTGTGGTGAAACCCCTCCCACAAGTAATTTTGAGTACGTACTCCTGGCAGTTTCCTGTCTGTGAACCTTGCTGCATTGTGGGAAATAGCTGTTTACAGCTGCCAAAAAAACATGCAGCAGCTGCATCAACTGCCAACATTAAAATGTCACCATGTAATAAATATCAGAATGTAAATCAGGGATTTAAAAGATTTTGCAATGGGCAAACATTGACTAAATCATTTATACATAATTATTGTAAAAATGAAGCACTTTTTATTACATTATTTTCACTGGTGTTCCTCTTTAAGAAAGCCTAGTCAGTTTTCGATGAAATATGTTGGCGGAGCTTGTTTGTGCTGATGAAATGTTGCCTGGGAGTATACAATGAGCTCTTCCAGACACTCCCCCTCAGTGTTGCAGCATTGGAGTAGCAACTGGTGGCCATCATTCTGAACCTGTGCCAGAAGGAACAAAGTCTCATACACTGCAGGGTACCCAAAGATCACAGTATCAGCTGATCTACAGTGGAAAACACCTGGGTAGTAAGAGCTGTCATCAGGTTGTTAACACAGTGCTGCCACCAGATACACGGCACGTCCATGTGCTGCAAGTTAGCGAGATTGTTCCACGATGCCTTCCTTGGCTGTATATAGCTTGCAGCCATCTCTAATGCTTGTTACACAATGTGGGACAATACCTCACATCGTGGGGCTTGACAGCCTCCTGTATGTGACTCACTGTGACTTTGGCTGTTAGTAGTAAGAAAAGGCCAATGCTGGTCATCATCACTTGCATTGAGTAGCGTAGTGGAGTAGTGGATAGCACTCCATCCTTGCAGCGCAGGGTCCTTAGTTAAAATCCTAGATAGAACACGATCTGCACACAGTTTGTATTGTCTCACAATGTCTGGGCGGGTTTCTTCTGGGCACTCTGGTTTCCTCCCACAGCTCAAAATCATACCAGTAACTTAATTGGCTCCCCCCAAAAAATGCCTTTTAGACTATGGTGGTCATGTAACTATGGTAAGGATTAGATTTTGAGAAATAACATTGCTGTCCTCTTACTCTCAGTTTGGTTTACATCTGGTTTGCACTTAGTTCTGGCTTCCTTGTGTGGCCACTCCCTGCTTCTGGTGATGTTTTTAGGCCATGTTCACATCTGAGCATTTTGCCGGCGATTTCGGCAAAACGCTCAAGCGCTAGTGCTTTTCAAAGCGCTAGTGCCATAATACCTTTTGGGCCCGTTCTCACTTAGGCGATTTGCGTTAATCGCCGGCGATTAACGCAAATCGTCAAACGCAAATTTGTATCCTGCAATATTTTCAGGCGATGTCCCGGCTATCGCATTTAGTGCTTTAGAAGCGCTAATCGATCGCAAAAAATTGCCAAGTGTGAATGCCGATTTTTTTCCGTGTTAATCGCCAACAATAGCTACAGCAAAACGCTAGCAAAGGCGCTAGCGTTTTGCGTTTTGCAAGTGTGAATGGGGCCTTAGCGATGTTCTATCAATTTCTGTTAGGGGTGGTATCAACATGTTTCATTGTCACCCACCCTCTTCCTCAGAGGCCACACGAGGAAGCCGGATCCATGAGTTGTGTGAAATATTTTATGGGTATTGTACATTGGTGACAAAATAAATTTGAACTACATTTATGTATTTTATACATACATATATATATATATATATATATATATATATATATATATATATATGCTAATTTAAAACTACAAAACACAATTGCTAAGTGCTTAGCGATTGCAATTTTGCAATGCAATTTTCATAGTGATTTTGTATTTTTATATCTATTTGCATTTGTCCCAGGTAATGTCACCTGTGTAAAAATCACAAGTCCCTCCCCAGCTCAGTACAGAGTTGCTAGGAGCTGTCATCTCATGGAGATAGTGTAGCATCAAATTAATTTAATTTGTTTTGATCATGTCTGCTATGCTTGCAGAACAGCTCACCGTCACTAAATCTCAGTCAGGGCCCTTTTACACTAGCGCGTTTGCGCTGGCTGAATCTGAAAGTCGCAAACCGCTAGCGATTTTACAATCGCTACGGTTTGCTTTTTAACATAGGAATCGCGGTAGGTCATTTCCACTACCGCGATTCGTTTTTTACAGGAACGCGAACGCGCGGCGGAATGAATATTGCCGCGATTTTGCTATGCTGTGCATAGCATAGCAAAATCGCAGCCGCAAACGTCGGGAAATCGCCGGTAATTTTTTAGCTTTGCGATTCAGCAATCGCTCGTGTTCAGCGTGAACGCTAGCAACTGCTAGTGGAAAAGGGCCCTCACTGAATCCTGGAAAAAAACCTCTGTGTTTCTCAGTTTTATCAGCTGCAATTACTGTTCAATGAACATCTGAGGAGCTTCTGCAGCAGTGATAAGCTTCCTCAGCTTATCTGATAACCTTCTCAGTAAAGTGAAACATAGTGTATTAACCCTTTCAATAACTTTATGAAATAACTGTTTCTCCTTTCAGGTTTTTATGGTGTAGTTCATCTTTCACAGCACAAGAAAATTCTTGACTGCATTTACACTTTAAAAAGCAAATAGTAACTTGCATGCACAGTATTACGTGTGATGTGAATCATTATGGCTGGTCTTTTGTGAAGGAGGCTGCAAAGGAATAAAGTTTTTATTTGCCAAGTGCAGCTTGTAAGGGAAATGACCTCTGTGTCTACTTGGCAAAATGTTGTAGAAATGCTCTAATAATGCACATAATGCATAATCCTGTAGATAAGAATATCAGGGATCAAACTGAATATGAGGTTTTATGGCTGTTAGAAAATAGACCAGATGGTTGTTATCTTTTGTCATGTTCAATCTACAGCAATTATTTGAGTCAAATTATGGTGTGGCTCTGCGTGTTAGTTCCTTTATCCGCTGGCCTTTTACCTTGAATAAGTGTTGCTGTGGCCTGCATCAGTATAGGCTACCTACAAGCTGTCCCATTGTGTTCTTCCATTCTGCTAAATTACATCTTCTAAAGGCTGCTTTCTGCTGAGGAGAAACAGTTTGCTCAGTGTATACCTGGCACAGGGAATCAGTGGGAGTGAAACATTGTCCAGTAAACAAATTACTGGGAGTGTAATGGAAAAGGATGCTTGAATCTTTCTTGTCATCTTGTTTGAAAACCTGTTTGACGCCCGTATGGATTTTTTTCCTCCTCCTATTTAAAAGGAACCTGTATCAAAAACATGCTTTGTGAAATAAATGCTTTGAGAAGATATGGGGACTGCTATTGCTGTTTGGTTTCTTTGGAACAGTAGGTACTGTATATTCACAAAATAAAGATATCTTTGAATATATGCTGACCTCTTAAATTTTAAGCTGAGAGATGTGAAGACGGAAATGTGAGTCAGCACATGAAACATGTATTAAGCCATATTGTCTTCATAACTATTACCATGTTCCCCTACAAGTATTGCCATGTCATACACAGTTTTTCCTTGCCTGGACACTCACTGTGTGGAGTTTGTATGTTCTCCCAGTGTTTGTGTGGGTTTCCGTCAGATGCACCAACTCCCTCTCACATTCCAAGAACACTCTTTTTGCATATTCAGTGGTAGTGCATTGTGGGTAACCACAAATGTTCACTTATAACTGAATTATTGCAAATTTCCTTCTGTTTTAAGAAGACAATTACACCAAGTCTTGTCAGTAAATTGGTCTATCTCCCCCTCCTCCCCTTGACCTTAAGCCACATACACACGCAAAAGTCTTTTTAAATGCATGATTATCAAACAACTTGACAACTTTTGTCAAGTAAAGTTGGACAACAACTTTTGTCAAGACGACAAGGTGTTATCACTGATAAGAGGCAACCAACGACTGATAAGGCGCAGCTCAAGTCAATCCAACTGTTGGATTGACTTGAGCTGCGTCTTATCAGTTGTCGGTCGCCTCTTATCAGTGATAATGCCTTGTCGTCTTGACAAAAGTTGTCTTAAGCCCCCATACACACGCTCAACAGATGTCTTTTATGCTTTCACAACTTTTGTTGTGACACAAGTTGAAACACCTAAAAAAGTATTTTGCTGTTTTCAAAGAGCTGATAAGAAGTCAATCCAACAGTTGGATTGACTTCTTGTCAGTCTTATCAGCTCTTTGAGTTTCTCTGAGGGACAGTTAGTGGCATGAGTATACTCAGTAATAATAATGCTTCTATATGAATTATTTTGCACAATTTATGTCGATTATATTGACCATCTTCCTGTCCTTACATGTCTTATTCCCCCTGTGCATATACTGGCAGTAGAGTGTAGGGAGTTCTGATCTCCCAGCATGTAGCTGAGTAGTGCACAGGACCAATATTTGGTGGGACTCTGCAGAAAGGACACTGGCTTTCTAAGCAGCATATTTCTCGATGGCAGGCATAGAGTTATGTGTAGTTGTCAGCATTGTACTACCCCACCACACCATCCACCTACTGCTCCTTCTCGGAGTTCTTTTTTAATGTTAATGTGAAAGAAACTATAGCTGGCATAAATCCACAGCAGACAATTACTTAAATTGTTCTGGCTGTTGTAAACTGTAAAATCTGAATTCTAATCAGCTCCTACAGTGCCCATACATGGTACAATTTTTCATTTTCTTTCCATTAGATAATTTAGTTCGATTATTCCTTTACATCAAATATACAGATTTTTCCAGCATATCCGATTAGAAAAAACGGGATAATCGTTTGAATTTCTTGATCGAAAAAAATTATTTTTAACTTTCATTCGATTGGATCATTTAGATCGAATAAACAAGAAAATCAAACGTTTTTATTGTATCGTGTATGGGAACCATAAGAGTGACACATTTTATTGTACTTTCAAGGATATTTTGAATGTGTTTCTAATATTTTATATAACAAGGAATGTGGGAGGGTTGTAGAATTTCTGGTGAATCTCCATTTTAATACTGTGGAACAGCTACATGTCATGCACTGCCTGAAGATTTCTTATCTGCTCCGAAACATTTTTTTTCTCAGTCGCACGGCAGTGTTTACTTATTATTAATTTATTTACTGCTTCTATTAATAGTCTCCTGTAGAAATCTGCCAGGCTCTCAGTGGAGCAGTATTCTGAGGTTTCCTGCCATTGACTGCAATGTGAATGTGTCTGGGAATGAAATTCAATTACGGTACATACCACTGATTGGCCACCACCACTTATTGATGATGATAAATAGATTACCGTGGACTCTAGACAGCCAAATAACGATGCACATGTCATTTTTCATAATGTATATGTAAACAGGGCACTAATGCCTGTCAGGGCTGTAAATACATCCGATGCTACAGTCAGTATAACAAATATGCTGGTATTTTTTCTGTAAAATTCAAGCTTTAATACAAATTCAGAAAAGAAATATAGGATTGGGCAGCTCTGAGGCATTGCAATGATGATCATCCATTTATTCTCTAGTTCAGTGTTTCTTAAACCTGTCCTTGTGACTCCCTAGCGGTTGCATGTTTTGCAGGCAACCTCACCTAAGCACAGGTTGGGTAATTCATGTCTCAGCCAGGTGAATTCTATGTGTTTGGATAGTGTACTGGTTAAAGGGAACCCGAGGTGAGAGGGATTTGGAGGCTGCCATATTTACAGTGGGTTGCAAAAGTATTCGGCCCCCTTGAAGTTTTCCACATTTTGTCACATTACTGCCACAAACATGCATCAATTTTATTGGAATTCCACGTGAAAGACCAATACAAAGTGGTGTACACGTGAGAAGTTGATCGAAAATCATACATCATTCCAAACATTTTTTTACAAATAAATAACTGCAAAGTGGGGTGTGCGTAATTATTCGGCCCCCTGAGTCAATACTTTGTAGAATTACCTTTTGCTGCAATTACAGCTGCCAGTCTTTTAGGGTATGTCTCTACCAGCTTTGCACATCTAGAGACTGAAATCCTTGCCCATTCTTCTTTTGCAAAATAGCTCCAGCTCAGTCAGATTAGATGGACAGCGTTTGTGAACAGCCGTTTTCAGATCTTGCCACAGATTCTCGATTGGATTTAGATCTGGACTTTGACTGGGCCATTCTAACACATATATATGTTTTGTTTTAAACCATTCCATTGTTGCCCTGGCTTTATGTTTAGGGTCATTGTCCTGCTGGAAGGTGAACCTCCGCCCCAGTCTCAAGTCTTGTGCAGTCTCCAAGAGGTTTTGTTCCAAGTTTGCCCTGTATTTGGCTCCATCCATCTTCCCATCAACTCTGACCAGCTTCCCTGTCCCTGCTGAAGAGATGCACCCCCCTAGCATGATGCTGCCACCACCATATTTGACAGTGGGGATGGTGTGTTCAGAGTGATGTGCAGTGTTAGTTTTCTGCCACACATAGCGTTTTGCATTTTGGCCAAAAAGTTCCATTTTGGTCTCATCTGACCAGAGCACCTTCTTCCACATGGTTGCTGTGTCCCCTACATGGCTTGTGGCAAACTGCAAACGGGACTTCTTATGCTTTCTGTTAACAATGCCTTTCTTCTTGCCACTCTTACATAAAGGCCAACTTTGTACAGTGCATGACTAATAGTTGTCCTATGGACAGAGTCTCCCACCTGAGCTGTAGATCTCTGCAGCTCGTCCAGAGTCACCATGGGCCTCTTGACTGCATTTCTGATCAGCACTCTCCTTGTTCGGCCTGTGAGTTTAGGTGGATGGCCTTGTCTTGGTAGGTTTAAGGTGGCCATACACTGGTCGATGTGCCATTAGATCGACCAGCTGACAGATCCCTATCTGATCGAATCTGATCAGATAGGGATCGTATGGCTGCCTTTACTGCAAACAGATTGTGAATCGATTTCAGCCTGAAACCGATCACAATCTGTTCAGCTGCTCCTGCCGCCTGTCCCCCCCCCGTATACATTACCTGAGGCTGGCTCCCGGGCGTCTTCTCCGCACTGCACCGCACTGCTGTTCTTGCTCCATCCCGGCGCTTCCTGTGTTACTCCGTGACCAGGAAGTTCAAATAGAGCGCCCTCTATTTCAACTTCCTGGTCACCGGAGTGACACAGGAAGTATAAGCGTAAACTGGGAGATGCGGAAATGCGGTGCAGCGAGGAGAAGAGGACCCCGGAGCCAGCTTCAGGTAATGTATACATGCTCGGATCGGGCCCGAATCGTACGCCGCAAGCGACGCGCTCCTACCGCCGGGCGATCGAGGGTAATTTCCCGCACGGCGCGATCGACGGTCCGATCCGATTTCGGGAGGGAATCGGATCGGCGGGTGCGTTTAGCGCAAGCGATTGGCAGCAGATCCGATCCCAGGATCGGATCTGCTGTCGAAACGGCCGTGAATCGAGCCAGTGTATGGCCTGCTTTACAGTTGTGACATACTCCTTCCATTTCTGAATGTTTGCTTGAACAGTGCTCCTTGGGATGTTCAAGGCTTTGGAAATCTTTTTGTAGCCTAAGCCTGCTTTAAATTTCTCAATAACTTGATCCCTGACCTGTCTGGTGTGTTCTTTGGACTTCATGGTGTTGTTGCTCCCAATATTCTCTTAGACAACCTCTGAGGCCCTCACAGAGCAGCTGTATTTGTACTGACATTAGATTACACACAGGTGCACTCTATTTAGTCATTAGCACTCATCAGGCAATGTCTATAGGCAACTGACTGCACTGAGATCAAAGGGGGCTGAATAATTATGCACACACCACTTTGCAGTTATTTATTTGTAAAAAATGTTTGGAATCAGTTATGATTTTCGTTCCACTTCTCACGTGTACACCATTTTGTATTGGTCTTTCATGTGAAATTCCAATAAAATTGATTTATGTTTGTGGCAGTAATATGACAAAATGTGGAAAACTTCAAGGGGGCCGAATACTTTTGCAACCCACTGTATTTCCTTGTACACAATGCCAGTTGCTTAGCAGCCCTGTTGGTCTTCTGGCATAAGAAGTGTGTCAAAACCCTGGAACAAGTATATGGCTAATCCATTAAAATCTGGGTCAGCTGAGTCATAGTACTTGATCCGCTGTATGCTTGTTCAGGGTCTGTGGCTAAAAGTATTATGCTGGGAATACACAATGAGTTTTTTTTGGCCGATAGATGGCTCGATAGATAATTTCCGACAGGTCCGATCTGATTTAGATCATGGGAGACCAGGGCTCGAATCCTGGCCTGGGTCAGTACCTATTTAGTAAGAAGTCCTTAGGCAAGACTTCCTAACACTGCAGGGTGGCCCCTTGAGCGCACCCTTAGTGGCTGCAGCTCTTGAGTGCTTTGAGTCCAAAAGAACAAAATCGCTATACAAATGTTAGGATTATTATTATTAGGATTATATAGCTGAGACACTGATTACCCCAGCTGTGCAGAAGTAAGGCAGTCTGCAAAACATGCACAGTTAGGGAGTCACGAAGACAAGTTTGAGAAACACTTCTCTAGGTGGTAATTTTGGGTGGAAGTAACCCTGGATCACAGATAATAGTTATTTTTATCATCATTACCTGGTTGACCACCCTCCTTACAATTTTTGGTACAGGGTCTACCATCCAGCTGGGCACCCCTCCACCTAGTTTTTTAATAATAAATGCAATATACAGTACATTATACATTTTCACTAGTATAGTTGATTTTTGCCTTTTCTGTTTTTTTTGTTGTTGTTGTTTTTTGTTAATCAACATGTCGCATGTTTTTTTACAGAGAATGATTTTATCATGGTTTCCTCAATCTATCTGCTGATTGCTGGTCCACACGTTAAAGCTGGCCATACACTGGCCCGATTTACCGCCGTTTCGACAGCAGATTCGATCACTGGGATCGAATCTGCTGCCAATCGTTCGCGCTACACGCCGAATTTCGATTCATTTCGTCCGATCCCGTCGATCGCGCCATGCGGAAAATTACCGTCGATCGCCCGCGGGTAAAGAGCGCATCGCTAGCGGCGTTCGAGTGCCCGACGACCGACGCAATAGAGCCCGCATACATTACCTGCTCCGCCGGCGCGACTGCCCCCGCTCGTCTCCGCTCTTCTCCGCTCTGGTCTCCGGCATGCCTTCACTTACTTCTGCCCGGCAGGAAGTTTAAACAGTAGAGGGCGCTCTACTGTTTAAACTTCCTGCCGGCAGGAAGAAGTGAAGCATGCTGGAGCCGGAGACCAGAGCGGAGAAGAAGAGCGGAGAGAGACCCGGGAGTCGCGCCGGCGGAGCAGGTAATGTATGCGGCGGGGGGGAGTGGCGGCAGCAGCACCACCACCAGTGGCGGCAGCAGCACCACCACCACAACAGATTGTGATCGGTTTCAGGCTGAAATCGGTTCACAATCTGTTTGCAGTAAAGGTAGCCATACGATCCCTCTCTGATCAGATTCGATCAGATAGGGATCTGTCTGTTGGTCGAATCTGATGGCAAATCGACCACCTTAAGACTTCTGACACCAGTAATTGATGGCTGCTGATTTTACTACAATGTTGTCAGATTTGCTGCTGAGATTACAGCACCATTAAAGGGACCGCTAGCAGCCACCGTGGGTATGCATATAAACAAACCCACAGCTATTTGGTTGAGCGGAGACACTTACAGACCCCTTAGGTAAGCATTCCTGCTCCTGGGCTGGCCGCTATCAATTACATGGGATCCAGTGACTGCTGAAAGTCACACTGTGACCACGGAAGAGGAAGCCTGCAGGTCCTCTGCGCATGCGCAGGCTTCCTCCTTCAGAGTAACATCGTGGCTTTCAGCAGAGTCACCGGATCAGAGAGGCGCTTATGCTTGCTACACAACCATAGCAGTTAAGGCACCTGTTTTTTTTCACTGACCTGAGGGGGCGAGCAAGCACCCGCGAAACGCTTTGTCAATTTTTTGTGCTCGAATAAAAGACCTTTTTCAAGAAAATGGTCCAAATTCTTCAAGAGAGGTAAGATTACCTCTCTGTTTATAAGGTTAACAGCTTATTAACCTATCTTTTATGCATTGAACGCCTCCACCCCTTTTTAAGTGTAGTATGAGAGGTTACTTACAAAATCTGTTTACAGTATAAATCTATTTGCCCTGATACTACATGCAAGTGGTAAAACTTGCCAATCAAAACTAGATGTGTGTACGCACCGAACACTGCTAAGAAGAAAAGATGGTTGGAAACTTTTAAATGTCCAGTATTTCTTTTTGTTGGCAAGTGAATGAACCACATTGTACATCACACTGAAATTGCTGCTGTGTCAGAGTAAAAATTGAAGGCGTTAAATTAAAAAATAAAAATATGAGATTGCAAGGAAGTTCTATATACTATTGCTACTAAATATACAATTATCTCCTCAGTTTATTTTTAGTTCAGGTTTGCTTTAAAGGATCTTCTGCTGATGTCTTGGCGTTAGATACCCCAAAACACCAACAAAGTTCTTGCAAAGTTCACTTCTGAAAGGCGGAGTGGGTCTCTTGGTGGAACGGGTAACCTACACCTATTAGACAGGTGGTTTTAGTGTTTTGGCTGATCAGTTTATGTGACAAGAATCTGTTATTTGCATTTACATACTGTATTTTTTGGACTATAAGAATCACCTTTTCTCCCTCAAAGGGGGGGGGGGGGGGAGTCACTGCGTCTTCTTATAGTTCAAATGCAGGGAGTTCTTGATTTATAAATGCCTGCCAATACGAACCTTCAACCCACTGCAATGTCGGGGACTCCCTGTACTGTGCCCATGCAGAGTAGGACACAGGGGGACAAACTGAAGACACAGGGGGATACAAAGGGGTATAGAGGACGATACAAGGGGGACAGAGGGGGACACATGGGAGACACAAAGAGGCATAGAGGAAGACACAGGGGGGACACAAGAGGTACAATGGGCATGAGGTACAAAGGAGGCATAATCCACAAAATACTCCTTCACCATGGATGCACCAGGTTATCTGTATACTGTATACTGTATTTTTCCCCTGGTTTTTATCCTCTAAACCCAGGTGCTTCTTATGGTCAGGACCGTCTTATAGTCTGAAAAATACGGTATATAAAGATAAAATGGTAGAGGGGGCAGCTGTTGGAGAAGTTCATAATTAGAGGTTGGAACAAGTTGATGCATTTCTGTATGGGAAGATTGTAAGAAATCTAATTGTTCCATGAAGGTCTAGTATATACAAGTGAGGGGAAGGAAGGAGAAGGCAGCCAGGAAGTCTGCTTGGGAATATGCAGAGCTGAATATTTCAGCAGCTGGGTAACAGAAACATTTTCTTTCTCAGGCTTGTCCTGCTTGCTGTGTTCACGAACAAATGCATTAGAAAGAATAGCACAGCATCCTGTAGAATGGTGACATGTAATTCTGTTTCACGCTCATTGTCTCTTGCTAAAAATCCACAATGTAAGTGCAGAGTGACCCAAACTGATGGCTGGTGAGATAAGTGAGAGTTTCTCGTATCTTTCAAACACCAGTAATAATGTCACCTATTCCCTGACTCCTCAGCCAATATGAAACATGGAGAGGGGGTCATAGCCGTTTCGCTAATATTTTCATAATGTCAAATTAAAGGTAGGCTTATACTAATCACCCTTTTAAAAGGTCAAATGTTAGATTCAAAATAAGCCTCAAGTCTAACAAAAATCTATTGAAGTATGAGGTAATGTTAATCCATGTTTGGCCATTTTATTGGTGAAACAATTATCCAACATATCCATTCTTTATTGCATGGAGCACAAGGGCGCCATGGGGGCAGCAATACACGATCATGGCAGCCATAGGTTTGTGGTACAAGGTGGTAAATTGATGTATTTCAATCAGGATAATATTGATTGTATCCCATTGGGCGCACAGTGTATACATAACTTAATAAATAAATAAAGGATCCATAACCAAGAATTTTATGTTTCCCACAAATGTTTAAATCGGCACAGGCACGTTGCCTGATTCACAATTTTGTTTTCTTTTCGACCAGAGAAATCTGATAAATTTTCCTGCTTGATCAAATGATTGGATAAATGAACCAATATGCTCTACATGCATGATCAATTTAAAAACATTTTTTAAAAAGAGATTTTTTTTATTTATTTATTGAAAAAACATAAAATGTTTGTATTTTTTTAATCTGATTTTCCAACACATCTGATCAGATATTTATCAAAAATTTTTGAAAAATCATTTGTTGTTTTTTTTACCATAAAAACAGAATTTCGATTTTTCTATACAATTGATCACTTTAATAGAAAGAAACTGGAAAATCAATCGATCTGTTGAACCAGTTCTGGATCCTTGGTATGTATATATTTTCGTCCCTGTGTACGTCACTTGTGGATCAGTGGCGTATATATATATATGTGCTGTTTACTTACCGCCACTGTTCGCGATTGTAGCGTTCCCTTTTACTGCAATGCCTCCCTTCTGTGATCGGGGAACAGGAAACAGCTGTTCCCAAACCCGATCAACGTGCCTGTGATGAATGAGAGCTACGTCAGCAAGATGCCACCTCTCATTCACCAAAAACGAAAGTAAACAGATGCACAGACTAGTTATCATCTAATGTTTACAGTATTTGGAAACTGTGTAATTCCATCTTGTGGCCAAAAAGTAAAATACACCCAAATACACCATAATACACTTTTACATTAGAAAAATAAAATATATATATATATTAAAAAAAAATTATTACTTTTTTGTTCCTGAACGCTGAACTCCCGGTATTGAACCTTGCTAGCCGACTGTTCTTGCCTCCTGTTATATTCCTTGTCTACTGATATTTTCTGATTACCTGGTTTGATTATTGCTTGCCTGACTTGTCTCTTGTATGCCGATTTGGTTTATCCCCTCCTGTATATATCGTGAGATCTGTGTTCCGGTTTGTGCCATTGTATATATTGTGTGATCTGTGGTATTGCATATTTGTTGTATATATCTGTATAGTTAGATAGTCAGTTAGAGAGGTTCTGGTATTGTGATTCATTGTGTTTCTCGGATTGTATGATTGTATGGTGAATGTATATTTGAATTGCTGCACCTTTGTAAATAAACACATTTTTACCTTTAAATCCAACCTGTGCAGATCTCAGTATTTCCTTGTATGTGATTTCTTGCTCTTGCCTTGTCTTGATAAGAATCTGCATGTGCAGATCCTTACAAAAGTCTAATTTGTGGCAAAAAAATATATATAGATCATTTCGGTATGATAAGTAGCAATAACTTTATTGGTGAAGGAATGGGAGGAGCGTAATGTGAAAATTGCTTTGGTTTTGAAGGAGAAAAAAAACTGTGGTAGGGAAGTGGTTAAAGTGCACCTAAGCTGTTGGTGTCCACATTGCACAGCAATGCTCAGGCTACAATATAGTACAATTCTCTCAACTTAGTCAACAGGCTAATCACATTGGAGAGCTCATAGACACTGATGTGTATAAAGTGTATGAAGTCTTGTGTAATACCTAGAATATTTCATGTCTGTATGCTAAGTCAGGGCTTGCACAGTGGTAGAGTGAGTTGTAAGAATGGCTGGATTGACAGAAAAACATGAACGACTGCAAATGATAAGTTATGAAGCAGGAATATTCCTGCATGATAAATGTTTGATAAAAGTTTTCCTGTGGCCAGTGCTGGCTACTTCTTCTGTCTTTGCATTTGGGAAGTGGGGTTTGTGCACAATCGCACTGAGGCAGGTCCCTGAATAGTGTGCAGAGCAGGCTATACCTTGTTCATTGTTACATTCATCCCTCTGGACATGCATAAGTGCATTTTAAGCTAAACGTGTGTGAGTTTCTTACCATACATGCCCAGTAAAAGGAAGCGCTCGTCCACAAAATAAAAAAGATGTACACAGATGCTTTCTTTCACTTGTGGGGTTTGCAGCTGGCATATGCCCAGTTCAAATGCTCTTGTTTACAGCCTGGTGAATTTCTGGGAGCTGTGAACAAAAGACTCCATATAGAATGGGAATGGGAAGACCCTTAAAATGATCAGCAGCAAGAGTTTCTGCTGATAGTGCTCTGGCCCACTATGATTTTAATTTTAAAGTTGCATCACACTTCAGGTGTGATTTAAAGCAGGTATGATACTTAGCAGTGTTATATTACAAAAACTACACTTACTTTGATTTTTGTTGTCTTGTCTTGAACATTTGAAATGATTGCAAATTTTAAAAATTCACTTATAAAACATCATTGTGGACTAGGGTTCCCAAATATAAGTGTGAATAGAACATACATATTCTGCAGTAAATGGACCCCAGATTTCCCCCCAAACAAATAATACTATAAAACTAACTGATTTTGAGATAGATCCCATAAACCAGGGCTGTCCAAACTTTTTAGGCCAAGGGCCATATCGCTATTCTTGAGAGTGCTAGAGAGCAATTTTTGCTGATTGTCATTAGGTACATTATGGCTGTGACATCTTGTCAAATAAAACATTTCCACTCTTAATAACCCAAATGCCGTGTGCAGTTAGCACAGTGGCAGCTGCTAATCAGTGCCTGTTACTGCTGCTTGCATAGTGGTGGCTGCTAATCATTGTCTGCTACTGCTACAGTGGTGGCTGATTACCTACAGGTGAGCAGAGGGAAAGGCCAGGCGGCAACAAAAGGTGGCCCCTGCATTCAGCACCACAGCTATGACCTGCAGGCCACATGGAATTAATAACTGTAGAGAGCTTTGGGGACCACCAGAAAAGGCTCGGCAGGCCACATTTGGCCCCGGGACGGACTTTGGAATGCCTGCCATACATAAATACACGCAAAAATCGCATTAAGTGTTAAAGTGCATTGAAAATCATTGGACTATTTCCACCTCATGCGGGAAATCACATGCATTCTCATCCGAGGAAGAAAAATATTGCTCTGGTAACAAAGATTCTGACAACTTGTGCATTCCTCTATAGAGGAACGTAACAACTACCCTTATTCATTCAGAAATGTGAGGTCTGCTGTCAAATTTCTGAATTAAACTAAAAAAAGAATATCTCTTTTTTTCTGATTTTCAGTATATTAAGTGAAGGCTGTATGGATGACAAGTAAGCACTCATTTGACTGGTGACATCCCTAATGCAGTTTGCAATGGCTAGGCAGATGTATGGCAGTAAAGTGTTATTTGAAATGTAGATAAAGCAGGGGAACTTTTAAAAGAGAATCAGATAGATACATTAGATCCATTGTACAAGAAGGAAGCGGAGACTAGGTCAGAGGTTGTGGGAAACGTATTCTTGCTTTGCATAATTATTTTAATGTTCTTCTCAGGACTTCCTGTTGCTGAGGATACAGTCTTTATTTATGGCCACAGCAAAGGAAAGTTTCAATTTTGCCAAGCTAATTTGGCGTGTGTCATTTCTACTGTTAGGGACATCGTGAAGGTACACATCTTTCTTCAGCAGCCTTCATTGTGGACCTTCTGGCTACAAAAATGGTCCATCAGGCAGATGTTGACACTAGTTAGTTTCAAAAATGTAGTTCCCTTGGGAGGCCTTGTTTACGGCTTCCATAGCCAAGTATGCTTTCAAATATTTTATTTTCACAGCATGTTCTTTGTAACATGAGATGGGAAGACTGGTGGTTCTATCCTCGGACAGATACGTGACACTATCAGATTGTAAATTTGATCTCTGCCTAGGCTAAGGAAATCAATTCTCTCCAGATTCAATTGTGATAGATTTCCCTGTTATGCCTGGAGGCCAAGGCACATTGCCTATGTCTATTTATATAGAACGTATACAGTGTGCAAATTGAAGAATCAGATTTTGATTCATGTCTTTATTGGATTGTTTTATTTTTTTTCTCCCACTTGTAGATCAATATTGGGATTAATGCATTTTGAAAGAGACAAATGCTGCTTACATTTATGCAATCTTATTAATTCAGAGACCAATAGTATTTGGGACAGCTTAAGTGGTTACCGGTTTGTAATTCCTGCACTGGTTTTCGGCCTCGCCTGATCTTGGCACAGGACAGCAGCTGTGTAAAATTTAGCAATTATCCTTAAACTGACACCCACGTTTGAATTACTTAGCATAACTTTAAGGCCCCGTTCACACTGCACGCGTTTCCAGCCGCGTTTTGGAAACGCGTGCAGGTGGCCGACACGCACGACATCAGACATTGCATAGAGTGCAATGTCTGATGTTCACACTGCATGCGTTCCAGACCTGTGCGGTCCGGAAACGCATGCTGCACGCATTTTTTGTAAAAACGCATGGCTGTCCCATTCACTTTTCAGTGATGGGATCAGCCACGCAACGCATACGAACGCGGATGGCGTGCGTTCGTACGCGTTGCGGTCCGCATGCGTTGCGGTCTGCGTTCTGCAGTCTGAACGGGGCCTAAGGCCTTGTTCCCGCTAGACATGATTTGATCTGATCTCGGGAACGTTTTGCCATTCACAGGGCACGTATTTGTTTTAGTACAATTAAGTGGCACTTTGCCAACATATCAAAAATCACATAGCAATTGTACAGAAAAAATATGTGCATTCTTTCAGATGTGATTTGTGGTTTGCCACGGGAAAAAAGCCTGGCCCTTTTATTTTATCAAAACATCAGGTTTATTGAAGAAAATAAAGCAGTACAAGTCAAATGAGTACTTAAACGATATCTAAGGTAAAATTAAAAAAGTGAAACTTTACTTATCTGGGTCTTCTTCATGCCCTTAGAAGTCTATCTCTTTCAGCACTGAAGTTCCGCTGTCCTCCGGTCTGGTACTGTCCCCTCTGTAGGATCTCACATCTCGTAATGGTGCTCCTGTGGCCGGTGGCGTTACGCAGAACCCTGCGACTCAGCCGGGGCCAGCCATCTTAAACAGGGTACAGCGGCAGCCTGAAGGACAGTGGAACATCAGAGCTGGACCAGGTAGACTTCTAGGGGCTGGACGAAGCCCTAGGTAAGTAAAGCTTCACTTCTTTATTTTACCTCAGATAACCTTTAAGTTCCAGTTACAATGAAGGTTTACATCTATATAGCAACGTAATATATATTAAGAATAACAGGAGGATTTCCTGATGTGCAGGGCAAAGTAATGGTCAAAAAATAATATGTACAGTGGCTTGCAAAAGTATTCGGCCCCCTTGAAGTTTTCCACATTTTGTCATATTACTGCCACAAACATGAAACTATTTTATTGGAATTCCACGTGAAAAACCAATACAAAGTGGTGTACACGTGAGAAGTGGAACAAAAATCATACATGATTCCAAACATTTTTTACAAATAAATAGCTGCAAAGTGAGGCGCTACACCTGCTATTGCTGAAATTCTGTCTAGTCCCCATTTTTATTGCCTGATGAAGCGGGCTGGGCCTGCGAAACGCGTTGCACTGTTTTGGGGTACTAATTAATAAATGTGACTACTATTCAGACAGTCTTTCGTGTCTGCTTTATGGAGGTAAGTCCACCACTTCCTCCCAGCAAATTTTAAAGTTTTTATCCACTTTTATCCTGCTGGCGCCTCTGTTCTCCTACTGCACCACCTGCATGCAGGTCACCTGAGTTTGGGAAGGTTGTTTTTTTCCTCGTCTTGGTTTTAAAGTAGGTTAAAAGGGCCAGGCTTTTGGCCACAAAAACTCTTACTCAATTTTTGATGATATGTCTCACTGTAGAGATTAGATACATTGGCCTCAATTCACTAAACGTATCTCCTGTCTTTAATAACTCTTCTAGAGTTGTTACCACGGTGATAAGGCATGTAGTATTCAGGAAACATTTTACCTCAGGCAAGCCTAAAGTTAACTCTTCTGTCTTTAAATTAACTCTCCAATCCTTAAAATAACTCCAGAGCTAAAGACAGGCTGTTAATTAGCTGCATGTGAAAATAACTACAGAGGAGGTAAATTAACTACAGAGGAGATAAATTAACTACAGAGGAGGTAAGATAACTCTCTCACGTGTGGAGGTAAGTTTTCTCTTGCCTTATTATCTCGAGCATGATCTTAGTGAATTGAGGCCAATGTGTTTACTTTGTCCTCCCATATCACAGACTTATTTATGAGCACAGAGGTACTTTGGTTAAATTTGACAATATCCGGTCTGCCTGGCAGCCATTTTCTCTTGCATGTATTTAACTAACTGATGGTTAAAGACACTGGCATTCTAGAATTGTGCTTATTTATTATTCTGACTTTTGAATAAGCCCTGGGCATGTAACACAAATCAAGAAATAAGAATTCTGGGAATTCTGACTACAAATCCATATGGTTATGTTACTTGTTGGCTTCCAGGCCTTGCATTTCCAGCAACGCAAGCAGACACAACAGATTGCACATAAGTAATGGATTGTGCTGGAAAAACCACCAGTCTATATCTGGGTGCTCCTTGTGGCCCAGAACAGGGAATTTCTAAACTCCATCCAGATTTTTCTCTCCATAAACAACCTTTCATCTCACTCTAATGCAAATCTTAACCTTTAAAGAACAACTCCACTTCCCCAAGACAAACACAAATTATCGTTACACATTCCAAGTACCAGTATTTCACTACCTGTGTTGAATATCAGTGTACTTATAGGCCTGTGATTGCACTACAGTTGTCTACCTGATTGTAAGCCTTTTGCAGGGCCCTCTTTTTTTGTGTATCACACACGTTTTTGCACTCTACCCAGAATAATATAAACTTCTATTATTGGAACTATCACTCCAGTGTATGATCTGGCATTGTATTTCTTCCATTATTGTGTTGTGTATCTTATTGCCTATTGCCTGTATTACCTCTGTTATCATTGTCTGTAATTGTATGTACTATCCGACCCGCGGCGTAGCATACGCCGCATAAGGCGGTAGCAGACAGGAAGGGGGTATTGGGCACAGCGGCGGGGAGGGGGGTCGGACCCCCCCTCACCTGGTTCCCCATGTGCGCTCCCCCTCCAGCTTAAGCTCAGCAGGACCCCCCCCCCCCTCACCTGGGTCCCCCATGTGCGCTCCCCCTCCAGCTTAAGCTCAGCAGAATCCCCCCTCCCTCACCTGTGTCCCCCAAGTGCACTCCCCCTGCAGCTTAAGCTCAGCAGGACCCCCCTACCTCCCCTAGGTCCCCCATGTGTGCACCCATAATAATAACTGGTCTTCCAAGTAATAAGTAAGCAACAACAGTTATTAGTTTAGTGAAAAATAGGATCTTCAGCATCATCACAGACCTACATAGTCCTGTCTTAGATAAAAATAAGTAACTGCAGCAAAATTCATATAAGTGATGCATACAATTGTATTTCCTGTTTGTGCAGACTTCTAGACAAGCACTTAACAGTAGTACAAACAAATAGCCTGAACTAATCTCAGAAAACAAAAATACAATAATTGATAGATGTCCTGTACACCAAATCGTATTCTGTTGTCATGTTTTCTAGTATGCTCAATCTAAATTGCTATAGTAAGTTTACAGTAGCTGCAGATACTGGAGTTGAAAGATATTTACTGTACCAGCATTGAGTAACAGAATGGTTTATGTAATAATATTGTGGTAGCTATTCTCTATAGTGGAACAGTATTGTTCTAGACGAAAGTAATATGACTACTAATTAGCTAAAGGAAAGATATCCACCAATAAAATAACCCCAACGCAAATAAGCTGGTTACTTTTGTTGGTGCCTCAAAGTGTGAACAGTCATAGTGTGTTTTCCCATCATACTTCTGCTAAGAGATAGCATCACCATCCCAACATGTGAGACAGACCTTGAGCTTAACTGCCAAGGAAAAGTCCTCTGATGTAAGCTGCAGCGCTGTTCTTCTACTTATAAATTCTGCTGCATGTTTTCAGAATTTGTCTGAAGAAGATCATTAATATACATTATGTGAAAGCAATGTGTGATGATAATTTATTGAAAATTGATTTTCATGCTAAGTCTTCCTAAAGTTGGCGACACGCGATGCTTTAAAAAGATTATATTTTACGGCAATTCAATAAAAATGATGGGTTGCACATAAAAATGTTAAGTTTTTTTTTTATTTTTTATTTGAATGAGAAATCTGATTGAATTTCATGTTTTTAACAATATTAGTCAAATGGGAGTGGCTGACTTTTTTAGACACATTTTCATGAAAATTGAATGGTGTAGGACCGGATTGTCAATTTCTTTATTTATAGACCCAAGCAATTTTGTCACAGTTTTCAATCTTTCTTTTTTTCTTATTGGGTAAATTTGAACACGTGTGTGACACATTGGTCAGATTTTTCAAAAGTTACATTCAACCAGAAAAAATAGATTGTGATTCTCAAATTAAAAAGAAATACAGCATTACAAATTGTATTGTGTGTGTGGCCACCATAACCGTGATAATTAACCCTAGCCTTATACTAATTTTATTCTACAGCTAAAATGACACTCAACTTCTCCTGCACTAACTGGACCTGACTGTGAAGCCCTTAAATAGGGATACTTACAGCAATAAGTATGCAGATTAGCATTCCCGCCTTGATCACCCTGCGTCGTGAGTAATTTCCCTGCAAGTAAACGGAAATATATAAAATGTTTAGCGTGTTTTAGAGATGGCACCAGCTACTTATTGTGTAATTTAATTTGGGGTGTAGTACAATGAACGGTGATATAAATTGACTCTGGTTCACATCTTGACATTGCGTTTTATATTTATGCAGGTAGCCTTGTTTGGAGATGCAATAACATTCATAGTGGAAGGTCTAAACAGCATTGACAGGAAGTCTCCATGGGTGCACAAATAATGTCTAGGTTCTCTTTCTCCTCTCAGGACTGACATACAGGCCTAGTGCACACCAGAGCGGTTCATCAGCGTTTTCAGATCCGATTGTGGATGTGGAAACGCTAGGGTAATGTATTTCAATGGGGTGGTGCACACCAGAGCGGGAGGCGTTTTGCAGAAACGCATACTTCCGGGCTGCTGCAGATTTTGGATTGCGGAGGCGTTTCTGCCTCATTGTAAAGTATAGGAAAAACGCAAACTGCTCTGAAAAATGCTACATCAGAGCGGTTTGCCAGGCGTTTTTGTTACAGAAGCAGTTCAGTAACAGCTTTACTGTAACAATATCTGTAATCTGCTGTACCAAAAACCGCAGCACAAAACCGCGAAATGCTTCAAAATAAGAAGAAAAAACGCTGCTAAAAACGCTAGCGTTTTGCGGATCTGCTTGCGGTTTTTGGTGTGCACCAGGCCGGAGTAGAGATGAGCGTAATGACCTAATTACGATCTTGCGAAATTTCGCGTAATTAGTGTAATTACGATTATGGCCGTAAGTACATAATCGTAATGAAGAAGGATTTCGCGAAATTTCGCGTAATTTTCGCATTACAGTCGTATCATGCCGTAATTTCGCGTTAAACCGTAACGCTCCGTATAATATAAAAAAGCCGCCGACTTTAAGGGTTAATAGCAAAGCCCCCTTAAATGCTAAGAGCCTCAAATTTGGAGAATATATTAAGGAGATCAGGAGGAATAAGAGGAAAATTTTTTTTTTCAAAAAGACCTTATAGTTTTTGAGAAAATCGATGTTAAAGTTTCAAAGGAAAAATGTAAACATTTAAAAACCCGCCGACTTTAACGGTTAATAGCAAAGCCTGCTTAAAGTTTAGGAACACCAAATTCCCAGGGTATATTAAGGGGATCAGTGGGAATAAGAGGAAAAAAATTTTTTTTCAAAAAGACCTTATAGTTTTTGAGAAAATCGATTTTTAAGTTTCAAGGGCGAAAATGTCTTTTAAATGCGGAAAATGTCAGGTTTTTTTGCACAGGTAACAATAGTGTATTATTTTCATAGATTCCCCCAAGTGGGAAGAGTTTTACTTACTTCGTTCTGAGTGTGGGAAATATAAAAAAAAAAACGACGTGGGGTCCCCCCTCCCAGACCTCTTTAACCCCTTGTCCCCCATGTAGACTGGGATAGCCAGAATGCGGAGCACCGGCCGCGTGGGGCTCCGCACCCTAACTATACCAGCCCGCATGGTCCATGGATTGGGGGGTCTCGGAAGGGGAGGGGCAGCCAAGCTTTCCCCTCCCCCTCCGAGCCCTTGTCCAATCTATGAAAATAATACACTATTGTTACCTGTGCAAAAAAAACTGACATTTTCCGCATTTAAAAGACATTTTTGCCCTTGAAACTTAAAAATCGATTTTCTCAAAAACTATAAGGTCTTTTTGAAAAAAAATTTTTTCCTCTTATTCCCACTGATCCCCTTAATATACCCTAGGAATTTGGTGTTCCTAAACTTTAAGCAGGCTTTGCTATTAACCGTTAAAGTCGGCGGGTTTTTAAATGTATACATTTTTACTTTTTTCTCAAAAACTATAAGGTCTTTTTGAAAAAAAATTTTTTCCTCTTATTCCTCCTGATCTCCTTAATATATTCTCCAAATTTGAGGCTCTTAGCATTTAAGGGGGCTTTGCTATTAACCCTTAAAGTCGGCGGCTTTTTTATATTATACGGAGCGTTACGGTTTAACGCGAAATTACGGTAGCGTTTAATGCGAAATTACGGCATGAACGAAACGCGAAATTTCGCGTTGAAAATTACGCTTACGGTATTTTCAATTATGATTTTAATGGCAATTTCGCTACGCTAATTTCGCATCGTAATCGCAAATTTCGCATGCGTAATTATAGTAATGCGAAATTACGAAAATTTCAGCTCAACGTTAGGCCGGAGTGATGTCCTACCATAAATCTGCATTGCATGCATGTAATATAAAACCTAGTACCAATCTGTTGGGCTGCTTGTCCACTGATAACCAGGAGACCTTTATTAAGCCTCTCACAATGAGGATCTTCTCGCTGTCACCTGGCAGGGATCGATATACAATCCCTTGGGCGACAGAGAACTGCTGACTCTGTACAGATGCATCATCAGCCTTCCAGACACCATTTTTGTTTGGCCATTTTAAGGCACACACCGTGGCGGCTCCAGCGTCACATTTTTGGAGAGACACAAAGGGGGCACAATGACTGGCTGCTGGGGCCCATTTGCGTGATCAAAATCAATGTGTGTATGGGGAGCTTTAGATATTTTCTGCCTAACTCAGGTTATAAATTTAAGGGTAATTAGTTCAGCAATGATAGCAACCAATTGTGAACATCACACACAGAACTCAAGGGCTTTTAAGAAAAGCAGATTGTCCAAATGATGGTGCTATTATGGTAGAAAAGTTATCTACAGATAAGCAAGCTGCTCCTGCATGGACAGATCACAGACAAATCATTTGAGACCCCTGCCTGTGTCTGAAGACTCTACAAGCTGAGCTAACAGGAAGGGGGGGGGGGGGGAGCAGGAGGGGAAGAAACACTGTGCTTTAGGATTGCTGCATACTATTCCTTGTATTTTACAGACAGGAAGTTTTAAATCATTCTAATTCAAAAGAAAAACAATAAGCTTTCAGCTAGTAAGCCTTCTCCAGACTCTATTCCTGTTGATATTAGAACATAATCAGGAGGTAGGGAGCTTTTAAGACAATATAAGTGTCACCAAGATAAATGAATTACAGGGGATCTTGCAAGGATTGTGAAATATTTATGGCAAATAGATAGAACCATTTGTTTACTTAACCCTTACATAGACTCAGGCTAACATTGAGAGTTTTTGCAGGCTCTATCCTGTTCAGCGTAGGCTGCTGGAGCTTGGAAACAGTAACGTGGATCGAGGGGGGAGGCCCTAGAGCTGCGCAGCCGCACTAACGCGGCTCCGGCGGCCATCTTGGGAGAGGAAGGGGAGCCCGACCCCGTCCGTGGGGGCGGGAGCGGCACGGGGGGCGATCAGACTGCGGGGACCCGGCGGAACTGCACGGAGGGCGCGGACGGCGTCCTCCGTGCATTTAAAACTGATTAAGGTACTTATGTTTTTTTCGCTATTTGGGCTCGTAAGTCCTTTAACTGTTAGGTACTGGGGGTGGGGGGCACTTAAAGGGGCACAGTGATTCCCAGGGAGAGCCAGTGTCCCAGCTGGTCCCAGTGTAGCGCCCCCACTGGGCACACATATGTGTTAGGCCTAGTTCACAGTGGTCAGTTGTGTTGCAAAATAATTCTGCATGTCAACTCACTGCCCATACAATTCAATGGGGCTGTTCACAGTAACTGATTGCGTTATTCTTACTCATTACATGAAGGCTTTCTATTAAAAGATACGTCCAGGCAAAAAAAAAAAAATCCACTTACCTGGGGCTTCCTCCAGCCCCTGGCAGCGGTCCTGTGTCCTCATCGCAGCTCCGGTGGCTCCCGGTCTCCTCCGCTGCAGATGCCGATCTCGCCAGGTCAGCTTTCCAGGTCGGCTTCTTCTGCACCGCACGGCGCAGGCGCAGTACCGTCCTGATGATGTCAGCTCGCCAGACACAGAAAGCTGACCTGGCGAGGTTGGCATCTGCAGCGGAGGCGACGGGGAGCCATCGGAGCTGCGGCGAGGGCACAGGACGACTGCCAGGGGCTGGAGGAGGAGCCAGGTAAGTGGATTTTTGTTTACTTTTTTGCCTGGACGTATCCTTTAAAGTCTATGTTCAGTCTCCATTGCAGTTCACATTCATTATAACGTGTGTCATTATAACAACTGACCACTGTGAACCTATTCTCAAAATGTATGTTTTTGGCAGCAATATAGTGTGATTTAAAGATAAACCATGAACAGTGAGTTGGAAAAAAGGAGCATGCTGCAAGTTTTTTTTCCATGTAATAAAAATCACAGAAGATTTGAACCATATGTGTTTTCAATCGAATGCATATCTGCATACAGGAAAACATTAAAAAGAAGCATGATTGGAAACTGTCACAAAATCTTTGTTCGCATTATGTCAGAGTGGTATCATTTTCTCTGCTACACTGGAGTGAATGGATGTCGTTTATCTGACGAATGGGAATGCAATCCACTGTGCAGAAAAATTGTACTACTTGGATTTTTACGTTATGCACAAAAACAGCTACAGCAATAACACACAGAACACTGTACACTATTGCTCAACCTCAAATTGCTGTTACTTGCATATGGCAGAGTATATAGAGTTAAGCAGGCACAATGTTTTGCGCCTTACACTCATGCTAAGGTGCCTTGCACAATGTTTTGGGCTTTACACCTTTCCCCAGAAGTGAAGGGTGGCCCACAAAACTTTTGTTTACTTTTCAGGAAAACTCAATTGTAAACTGGCTCACAGAAAACAATTGTTCTCCATGAGTCCTTTGTTTTCAATCCTTTTGCCTGGTCTGATAAAATGCAGGGAGGCAGACATAAAGTGAACTCAGCCTTTAACTATGGGTAAAAGCTCAGACAAAAGGTGACATGAGACTAGTCCAGGGGAAACCAGTCCCAGTACACAGATCCATTATTATTTCTGCTGTTACTGTTATTGGATTTTAAGGCAATAACCAAACTGCTGTGCATTTCCCAAGCTCAGATTTATGTCCATTTAGAAAGCAGCTAAATGGATTTAGCTTCTAGGGCAACGGAAAGCATAGGATGACTGCCAGGACCAGGATGCTTATATCCCCTGGAGCCATATGAATGCCACCGTCGTGTACATTTCATTCTTAAAGGCTTGCATTGCTGTCCTGAATATGTTTTCTTGATTTAGCTCCTTATTCCTGTTCCAGTTGTTGCGATATCCCTGGCTGGTTATCATCTTGTATATGAGGTGAAGGTTATGCTGTACTTCTGATCAAACACCTGCTGCTGGATGTTTTCCTCTATTCTTATGAGAGCCCGGCACAATAACCTTGAGTCGGACACTTGGATTTTTTATTTGCAAAAACATCATGCTTTTTCAAGAACCAAATATATACAAATACAAACCTCCCCTTGGAACATTCAGCTACAAAACTTTCCCACTGGAAATCTTTAATCTCACTGGTGGCAGACTGCACTAGGCTGAGCTCTCATCCTGTTACAAGTATCTCATTCTAATCCATGCGCATTGATGGAGATTGTATTAATCTTTTTAGTGAGAAGCAAGGCTACCTCAGTGACCCCGCCAGTTTCCACATACATTCTAATATGAAGACCGGACGTAAATATTACACTCTCCAGAACCCAACTAAGTCGGTTCTGATCTTGAGAGTAAACTTTCTGTTATTGATAGTGGTAAGCTATGAATGTCTTTTACAAGTATTTATAAATGTCAAAATGAAAATGGAAGCTTGAGCATATTTCAGCATATATTTTAAGTTATTAATGTACTGCTTACCTCTAAATAATTTTTCTTGTTCATTTCTTGTTTTTAAATTTTCCTACAAGGATATTGCTATGAGACTAAAATATTTGTGTATGTACAGTGCCAAGCATAGAAGTAACAAGGCTGTGCGCCTCTTCTTGTTCTGCCTGAAAGAGTTACAGAGCTTCCGAGGTCAAAAATTAAAAAAAGTTAAATACCTGACCACTTCTTTTATCCACGGAGGACACCATCCGCCGTTTCATTCCGCCTGGTCCTCCACTCTTACCGGCCCCCGGTCGGGTCCCTACCCCACGGGTCAGATTATCTTTCCCCGCACAATATGGCTGCCAGAGCTTGCCGTGGCTGCACAGTCCGCATAGACGTGAGTGTGGCTACAGAGCTCAAGGGCCATATTGTGCGGGGAAAGATAACCTGACCCATGGGGTAGGGACCTGACCAGGGGCCGGTAGCAGAGCAGGGACCAGGCGGAATGAAACGGTGGGCGCAGATGGCGTCCCCTGTGGATAAAAAAAAGTGGCCAATTTTTTTTTATTTTTAACCTCGGAAGTCCTTTAACCACTTCAGCCTTTAGAGTTTTTTCACCTTATGCATCCGAGCAATTTTCACTTCCCATTCATTCGCCAATAACAATCACTACTAATCACAATTAAATGATCTATATCTTGTTTTTTCCATCACCAATCAGGCTTTCTTTGGGTGGTACATTTTGCTAAGAACTATTTTATTCTAAATGCATTTTAACGGGAATATTAAGGAAAAAATGGAAAAAAAATAATAATTTGTCAGTTTTCGGCCATTATCGCTTTAAAATAATACATGCTACCATAATTAAAACCCACGTATTTTATTTGCCCAATTGTCCCGGTTATTACACCATTTAAATGATGTTCCTATCACAATGTATGGCGCCAGTATTTTATTTGGAAATAAAGGTGGATTTTTTCAGTTTTGCGTCCATCGCTATTTACAAGCTTATAATTAAAAAAAATATTAGCAATATAACCTCTTGACATGCATATTAAAAAAAGTTCAGACCCTTAGGTAACTATTTATGTTTTTTTTTTTTATTGTAATTTTTTTTTAATTAAAAATGTTATTTGAGTATTTTTGGGTTGTGTGGCAGTTAATTTTAAATGTTAAAATGTCTATTCATTTTAAAAAAATTTATGTAGATGTAGTTTTACTATTTGGTCACAAGATGGCCACAGTCAATTTTTTTTTTTTGGCTTCCTGTAAGCGAACCTACAGGAAGTGAAGTGGGGATGTGTAACAGAATGATTGCGGCTTCTTCATAGAAGCCAGCGATTGCTCTAACGGGGCTTAGATCAATAAATGGGAACTCAGTTAGCTGCGGGCTAATGGGCAGCCTGCGCACTTCGACGGTTGCAGCCGGCCCTGCGAACCCCCTCGGCTCCATTTTTTCATGGACGTAGCTCCTACGTCCAGTATGCATATTTGGACATAGGAGCTACGACCTAAATGCTAAAGTGGTTAAGATTACAGCCATAAAACTCTTTCCTGGAAGAGAACAGCTCCTGAGTGCAGGGTATAGGTCAATAGTTCATATATTTCAGCTCTGGAACACTAGAAAGACTGTGTCATTGCACACAGACAATAAAACATTAAAGCTACTTTTCAAGTTTTTAAAGAGAACCCGAGGTCGGTTTGAAGAATGTGATCTGCATACAGAGGCTGGATCAGCCTATACAGCCCAGCCTCTGTTGGTCTCCCAAACCCCCCTAAGGTCCCCCTGCACTCTGAAATCCCTCATAAATCACAGCCTCCCTGTCGACACACAGCGTGTCGCAGTGGGCTGTGTTTTTCTCTATAGTGTCAGTCTGCTGCTCTCCCCACCTCCTGCAGAACTCTGGTCCCCGCCTGCCTCCCTTCCCTCCCCGCTGATTAGAGGGAAGGGAGGGGGGCAGGGACCGGAGCTCTGCAGGAGGCGGGGGAGCAGCTGAGACTGACACTACAGATGTAAACACAGCCAGCACAGCTTGGCTGTTATTTCTGTCTAATTGCAGAGTGCAGGGGGACCTTAGGGGGGTTTGAGAGACCAACAAAGGGTGGGCTGTATAGGCAGATCCAGCCTCAGTATGCAGATAACATTCTTTAAACCCACCTCGGGTTCTCTTTAAACATAAAATAAAACTGTAAAGACATCTAAAGAAGCAATTTTAAGGAGTAGGAGGATAGATACAATTGTTTATCTTATTTTTTTATTTTCACCTCGGGTTCACTTCATGGCCATACTTTAGTGCTTGAAGAAGGGTTCATATTAGTATGTGAGGAAAATCTGCACGTATTTTACATGCTTTTTCCGCACACACGATGCACATATTCGTATGTGGATAAATGTTTGAGTTTTTCCACTGTAGCTAATATTAAAAACAGAGGTAATATGTGTGGTGTGCGAAAAAATGCTGCAGGATGATTTTTTTCCACATGCAACAATTTGCATTAGATGTAAATGAGACTATTAATTTATATTGGCTGTCCATTCTAATGTGAATTTGCACGCAAATCACTCAAGTGTGGAGCTTGCCGGGAGGTTTTTTTCACACCCCATACTGTGAACATAGTACATATATCTGATGTTTTAAGGCTCGTACACACGCCTGACGGAAGGCAATGTCGTCACCTCCCGCTGGGCGGGTTTTCAGCAGACAGTACAGCGTGTGTACAGTCTGTCGGTGGACTGATAAGGCTGTTTCTGAGCGATCCGCCTTACAAACTATAATATTGTCCATTGTTCTTCCCAGAATTGTATTTTAACTTGGTGGCAGAAGCCTGAGCTAGGAGGTCAAAAATTTGATTAAGCCAATAGTAGGCAGTGCCATGTGTGACATGGTTGGCGTGTCACAGTTACAGTGTCCCCATTTTGTGTGTGAATCTTTCCTGTTCCCCCATATTTTGCTACAGTTTTCTAGTAGTGTTTAAAGTGCGGTGCATCTGTATTGCTACCCAATACCAGGTTCCCCAAATCTCTCCCGCTTTCTAGTCCTTCCAAGGGGTCGAAAGCAGGCTGCAGGCATGCGAGGATTAGAAATAGGCAGGGTCGTCAACAGGTATACAGAACAAACAGGCTAAAGCACAAATGGGGGAAAGAGGCACCCTGGTTGATAAAAGCTCTTTCCCCCATTTGTGCTTAGTACACCCCTGTACATATCCTGTTCGAGGGGTGGTGACAGAACACATGTGGTCTCTACCACGGTGGACATCTGTCTCCTTTTTTCCAGGAGAGCAACCACATCCAGGTCCTTTTAGGGCCACCCTAGATGGAGTCGGGTTTGTGGTCTCCACCTGCTTTCTGTGGTCGGTTGCCCCCTGCAACCCTCCTTTGTGAGTAGTGTTTTATCTACTTGGTTGCACAATCACCCTTAACATACCACACTATTGGGCTCCTGTTTTTGTCTCCTGTGCCTTTTCCCATAGGGTGTCAAGACACCCCCATTACACTATAAACAGGCTAAAGACTCTAACAAAACTGCTAGCACCAAGCTACACAAAAGTAACAGCGCTGAACAGCTGTTACCTGCCTCTTTAAATAGCAGATTCAAATCTGGCGCCTAAACTAGCATTCCCGTGCTAGGTCTGAATGGGCACGCCGCTACAGCGTGCTGAGAGCTGACCAGGAGGTATAAAGGTCAGAGTGCACTCACGCTGGTGAGGACATAGGGAGCAGGTATCAGAACAGCAGCACACTCACCTGTCTGGCCGGCGTACTCCTTAAATCTGTGAGCCTCCAGGGGATTTAGAAGTGTCAGGAGGCCCCATGTAATTTTTGCCCAGGGCTCCATTACTGCTAGACTCGGCCCTGACTCTGATATTCATCAGTTTACTGCCAGTGCCCTTTATTGTGCAGTTCCCAGAATAATTATACAAATGTAAAATATCTATGTTAACAGGCATTTCAGAGCTTAGACAACTTGTATTTGAAGACAATTAGAGGAGAAAGCTTGTAAGCTTCAGAAAAAAAGGAAAACAATTATAGTTCTTGTTAAATAAACGAAACCTTGTTCACGGGTTGATTTGCTTTCCTACTTCAAATTGAGCAGCAAAACTAACAGAGGTTTGTTTAAATAAAATACTTGAAAAATATTTGCTTTGTGAGTCTTCATCCCTTTTGTTAATGTTCATTCTGTCATGTTCACTCTAGCATTGTGTCTGGCATTAGATTTCCCAGGACTCCTTTATTTTGGCAGTAATGATGTCCCTGTATTTTCCAGGGACCAGAAAGTGGAGCTTTACTTTAGATCCATCACCAGATAAAGATATAAACATGTGATAGCTTTAGTATTCAGAGTGCCTAATGTTCTTTTTGTGTGAAACAATATTTTTGCAGCTAAAATCCCAGTTTTAGGTTTTGGTCACATGGCCTGCAGCAGCTGAAGGGGATGCCAGCAGGTTATGTGGTAGCCACTGCTGCTTGACATGCGTCATCCTGCCGCTTCATTCTGCGTTTGAAAAAAATGTGTGCTATGTCCTTTATGTCAGTTGGTCATTCCAATTTAGGTTTATGAATACAGTACTTGATAATCTCTTAAAAAAATGCTTAAATAGCCATTTTTGACATGAGTACAAAGAGAACAAAAATAAGAGTTACCACTAGCTTTCCCAAAAATTGGCTTTAGACTAAAATGAAAATATGACTATCACACCTCCTATCTGTCATGTTTTTGCAGTGACAGTACCGTTTTGGTGGCACTGTCGTGGCATACTGGGTCACTGGCCAAATGTCTTGGAAGTCCCGCTATCATCACGGAGAAGGAGAGACTGGCCACAGCAGCACCAGCGATGGCTAGTGTAGTATACCCATCCAATAAGAAGAGGAAGGGACAGCTTTAAAAAGAAAAAATGTTGCCCAGCCACAAGTACTTACTCCATCTTGGTCTCTGTGCTACCGGTCCCCAGCTTATGTGTGCCGTTGTTCCCTGGGCCTTGTGTGTGTGCTGCCGATGCTCGGTGTGCTGCCCAAACAGTTCCAGTCCTCATGTGCAGCCAAGAGGAGAACACAGCTACTATACCCATCACACTACATCTGCCCACTGTGCTCTATATACACCATACATACAGTCCTATGTATTACATATATCATAGATCTACTATGTCACAGTCAATCCTCTGTCCACTGTGAGCCATAGACATAATAATACACAGTCCTATACATTATATATATATATATATATATATATATATACTGTATATATATATATATATATATATATATATATATGTATATATATATATATATATATATATATATACTGTATATATACATTATATAGTCCTTATTTCTTAACTCTATATATCTTATTGCTATACCCACTATACACAAATGCATGCACTCCTATATATTATATTTTTCACCTTATTTTTTTTTTCTTCAAGGAGTGGGGGACAGTGTTGGTGGATTCATATACAATTACATGACCACATCCACTTATAATCATGACCATACTCCTTTTGCAGTGGTGCATGTCATTTGTGGTGTGCCCAAATGTCCCTTTTTCCTGGCTATCGGGTGTTATGGACTATGGTAGGGATTACATTGTGCACTTCTCTTAGGAACAGTGACAAGACTATATACTTTGTGAAGTGCTGGGGAAATTGTCAGCACTGCATAAATTCTAAATAAATAAAAATGAAGATGAGATTGCACACCATATGTGTGCATCAGAAGTGACAGCACAGCACTAAGGGCTAGCAGACGAATTGCTAAGCGGTACGTTAAACCCACTGTTTAGCTGCTGGTTGCAAAACAATGACACCGAATGGGAGCATTCATTCCACAGGCAGCACGGTGGCGTAGTGGTTAGCACTCTCACCTTGCATCGCTGAGTCCCCTGTTCAAATCCCAGCAAGAGCACTATCTGCACAGTTTGTATGTTCTCCCCGTGTCTGCATGGGTTTCCTCCAGGGACTCTGGCTTCCTTCCACATCCCAAAAACATACAGATAAGTTAATTCGCTTCCCCCTAAATTGGCCCTAGTCCAGGGGTAGGGAACCTATGGCTCCGGAGCCAGATGTGTCTCTTTTGGTGGCTCCGTCTGGCTCACACACAAATCAGTAGGGGTTGATTCACTGAGCTACACTGGTCAAGCAGCGCAGCTTAGTGTGGCAGCGCAAGTAACATTTTCAAAGTAGTGCACGCTACTTCTGTAGCATGCACTACTAACTTACTTGCGCTACCCCAAAACGAACAGCTGCTCCAATTGTCCCTTTCTGGACCCTGTCAGGTCCAGTGACTTTGTAGAATGGGATCCCTGCACTTTGATTGGTCGGGGATCTCACCCTACAAAGTGAATCAACCCCCAAGTCAGCTAGCTAATTGTACAAGCTGTTAGTCAGTATTTCTCCTGTCTGGCTCTTGGGGAAATTGCTGATGTTGCTGAAATCCAAGAGAAGCTGAAGACGTGTCTGACACTTTCGCTGCCTGACGGATCAACTGTATACACATCACCATGGCAACAGAAACATGAGCCCTACTGTCCCAGTTTGAAATTACATTTTAAAATATGTGACAGTTATGGCTCTCTCAGCCAAAAATGTTCCTGACCCCTGCCCTAGACTATGATACGTGATACATACTTATCCTGGGAATACACGGGTCGAAACTGGCGCTCGATTCTGCGGCTGACCTTTTTGCCCGCTTAGTTCTCCTATCTACCGCTTGTTTTTCTTTTTTCAATTCACTTCAATGAGAAATTGAGCGGCAAAACGATCGAACGGTGATCGGACATGTCGGAAATTATCATCTTAATGGCTCAAAATCGAACCGTGTATTCCCAGCATTAGACAAATGACTATGGTAGGGATTAGATTGTGAGCCCCTGTGAGGGCAGTTAAGACAATATACTCAGTCAGGCGGATTTCAGCACTATATAAATACTAAATAATAGTAATAATACCACATGCATGTTAGCAGTTGACATGCGGTGCAGCTACCGCCTGGTAAGAAAAAGCTGCATGTAGCATCCAAGGCCGACTACCTCCGCCTTGGATGCACAAGCAGTGGTCGTTGCAAGTGCTGGATGCTTATAGCCGACTGCAAGCACCCTGCACAGAAACAGGAGCGGCTGACAAGCCGTAAAGTCAGCTGCGGTTCATGTAAAAGAGCCCTAAAGGTGGCCATTAACGATACAATTCTCGGGAAGATTGATTGTTCGATTCAATTGCAGTATCAATCAGAATCGATTGTCCAGGCACAGTACTGGAACTGCTTTGCAGTTCGATCAGATTAATGACATTTATCAGATTGGTTCCATCAATCTGATCAAATTGCATAACAGCTTTCTTTCCGTAAGTGGGCCCGAATGTTCATTTCTGATTGATTTTGTGATCCAATTGGACGATCAACTACCTAGAGTATTGTATCGTTAATGGTCACCTTTAGGAGTATATATACTATACGCCAGTAAAGTTTACATATGTAAGTGTTGCATGTATAGAAAATTACAAAGCGTCTTCCATAATTATCATAAGGCCCGGTAAACCTTACGTGTGCTGACGCCACCGTTTATCGGCGTATAGTGAAGATACCCAATAGCGTGTGTAAGCCCTTTAGACACATATGCACCACTGAACAGCATTCTCCTCTTCTGACTTTGATTAATATGTTAATAAGAGCTGGAGGGTTCTATTGGCATAATGGTTATGGCTGAATTTAGTATTTATACACTAAAGAGGCAAAACTTTATTAAGATGAAAGTAAGGACATTTTGAATTGCTTTTGCTCTACCCCAGATTAAGAAACTTGTGTTAAAAATGAAACCATTAATGTAATGCTTAGTTTTGTTGCTTTCTGCTCCAATATAGCTCAGAATGCTTTGAGTGGAGCTTAAGGGGACTCCCACATCTTGCTAGTGGCTAAGACTGGCCCAGGCTAGAAGATGTCACTGCTCATTACCATCGTTACCATAATTAGAAGCCCTGTACTGCAGGGCCCTGAGCTTCAGCTCAGCATGCTAACATCTGTTGGTTTGACCTCTGTAAGGGTGGAATGACAACATTTGACAGGCACATCCTTTCAGGCAACCAGCAGAATTTTGTTTCTGTACAAATGATGCTTATAGAACATATTAACCCATTCGAACCTAGGAAATTCTTAAGACAAAATTTATGTGTGAAAATATCCTATGGGTCTATGGTCTCACTGCATCAGCTGTAATCCACCATTGTCTTGTATTGTTAACTATTGTATTGTTGAAGATGTAAGCGCTATATAAATCAATAATAATAATAGGTATCCATTTTGCAATGATTACAAAATAAAAAAAAAAGAATGTGCAAAGAATGCAGAAGCTGCATGTGCACCTCTGATCCCCCATATCCTAAATCGTTTAAATTGACATACAGTATTTGAGAAAAAAATTTCATTGAAAATACCTTTATTTACAATATAAAGTAGTTGTAATGGGCAGAGGGCAGCAAAGATTCTGTCTGGGAGGGTTCTCAGTCCTGTCCAAAGCCCAGATTCCCCTGGTTTGCTTTTGTTTCTTTTTACTAATTTTGTATCATAACATTTTCCAGACAGCTTAGAGAATACAGTCATCCCTGTAAAGAAGGTATATATATGAATTATATTCTGTTTAGATAATATTCATACTGTAATCAGCATTAGGCAGGTCTAGACCCTACATTTGCAGCTCCCAACTTATGTGCGGTGATACATTTGTGTTGCGGCAGCTCAGAGCATGTGTCACCTCTTCCCACAGGCATACTGGCTAATGCTTTGATCATGTTATGGTTTGTCAGGTATGATGCTATGTGTCATGCCCATTTGACGCACCACTGTGATGTGTCTTGTCCATGAAAACATCGGGAGCCACTGCCCTATATAGATACAGTTGTTTCTGAACTGCAGTTGAAGGAGATAAGAAAGCAATTTCTAAAATGACTAGACTGTTGAATGATTTTGACCACCTTGAACGACGTACAAACATATGGACCTTAGGTACAGATCTATACATGCACTGACATTTAAATCACTGAATAATCTGGGCCCTGGATACATGAAAGAAATGTTGCAGCTGTGTAGCAATCCCTGCATTCTCAGATCCACAGGTTCTAATAATCTAGTCATACCCAGAGTCCACTTGGAAACTTTTGGTCCCAGAGCCTTCTGTCATGCTGCCCCTACGTTTTGGAACTCCTTACCTCAACAGATCAGGACAGCTCCATCCCTGGACGTGTTTAAATCCAGACTGAAAATCCACCTGTTCAGTTTGGCATTTGTAGAAAAATAACTTTTGTTGTTTGAATACTACATCCTACTACCAATTACTGAATCTAAGAGAGCCTAAGCGCTTTGAGTCCTATGGGAGAAAAGCGCTATAGAAATGTTATTGTATTGTATTATAATAAGATAGTCAGTTCGCATCTTGTGGCTTACAATGGAGATCAATTATTTCCGGTACAGGCATTTCCCAGACACAACATATAAAATAAAGCAATAGTCTAAAACAACATCATTTAACCTGATTGGAAAGTTAAAATCAGTGGTTCTTTATACATTCTTATGTAATCTGTAGGCATACAGTGTATGTGTGGTTGCACCTGTTCCACTTCTTGTGTCCAGGGTCACTGACTCTAGACTCTTTCAATTTTACTTCATTGCTATCTGACTTCCTTGAAGAAGCCATTTAGTGTCAAAATTGATTGGATAGTCTAGATATGGTAACACTAGATGCTAGACAGGTTAGAAGGATTGGGTGCATCTCAACATATACATTATATCCAGCTTTCTCCCCAGGCTCTTTTAGCCGGGTGCTACACCCAGCTAATTTTGGTGAGCACCCGGCTGCCACAGGCTCATCTTCTCATCCTCCTCCTGTGCCGTAAACAGAGTTGTGTGACAAGCACTGGCCCTGCATTGCCCCGCTGGGAACTTCTGATCAGGAGAACTTTGTGTGGCGATAAAAAGTTAATGTGCGGTACTGCCCCAGTGTTAGTAACAGTAAAACAACAAACTTTACCATGCTGTTACTGAATCAGTCAGTTATGAGGTGCAGCGTAAAAAGCGTTTCTTTTTATTGCAAATATAGACTCGTTCTTTAATTGACCACTTCTGGGTGGTGACTTATGATTCATTTGTAATGTTATCAGAGGACTTGTCATTGGTTTTTTTCACATTGTGAGATATATTAGTAGAACAGGACTCAGTAGCACAATTAAGCCATTATTGTCAGCAGAAGCCTGTGTTCCCTGACTCCACAGAACCTCCTGTTGGCTAATGCGGATGACGCAATAGAACTAAGCTAGTGACCCACTTTTCTGCTTGAGTGGACTGCAGCACTCTGTGGAGATGTTACAGCATCATTTCCTTCAAAAGAATTATAAAGCATCACCCACCCTTACATTTCTTGGAATAACATTTTTCATTAACAAAATCTTGCCATTTCCCTGGAAAGAGGGGGTAGCTGACTATAAAGAATGGTTAATAAATTTGCATACAATTTGCATGAAGTGAACACAGAATTAATCACAACTTTTTTATGTGCCTACTGTAACAATTGCATTTGTATCAAAGCAGGTCCATACCTAGACTGGTCAATTATGCTCCGTATTCAAGTAATGCCATTTACTGTAGGAGGAGCCATTGTGCTGCGCCAACAATAAGTCTCCACAATCTAAAATCAAAAATCCTTAATCATAGTCTGTGATTAAGAACCGTGCTGGTTCAAAACATGTCAGCTTGGTACTCTTTTATCTGATTGGGATACATCCTGAATACATTTTGGATTGTGGAGACATTATGCGGACCTTCACTTACTTGCTCATTGGGGCAGATTTGTCAAGATAAGTGCTTGAAAAAGGAGCCGCTACACAGAGCAACTAATCAGGGTTCAGCTGTTGAATGAAACAGGGATTGTGACTGGTAGCTGTGGGCAGTGGCTCTAGTTTTCATTGCACTGGACAAAGTGATCTCTGGTTTATAAGGAACCACTCAATGCTCTTGATAGTCAGTTCCCATCTTACCTTGCTATGAAACAACAGCCAATGTGACACCACTGTAGGGAATTCAGCAGGCATTAATTACAGGTGTCAGATGCATGGATGTTTAGTTCAAGTAACAAGTGAGATGTTGCAGAAAACCTTGAAATTATAATTTTGAACTTGAAAAGCCAAAAAGGACACTGAGATTAACTTGGTTGACAGCAAATCCACATTTCGTATTTGTTGTTTTGTTTCTGCTAGGACATGGGCTTCTATTCTTCCTAAGCCTGCATGAATAATGACATCCTTTCATACAGGCTGCAGCTCTTCTGTTGTGCTATTAGTTTTTCCAAATCCAAAATAAGCCCTATTGAAGGAGTGATGCTGTCTTATGGACAGAAGTACCATTCAGCTATATACATCATCAATCAAATAGAAGGAAAACTAGTTTCATGGTGCCTGAGCTACATAGTGTTTTGACTACATTCATTAGGCCCTGGTCAGCATCCCTCTCAGTTATTTTTTTTTATTTTAGATTAACCCACAAATGTCTAGTTGTGTTCAGGTATAGAAAAGTGTATGTACATTTAGAGCACATGATCACTCTGAACAAAACTGCTATTAATTTTTGGAATCCCAACTGAAAATATATATCGGACAGTACGGAAAGTTCACTTTGATCGGAGGTGGAGCAGGGGAAGATCGACAGGTCATAGTGCTTGATTCACAAAGCGGTGCTAACAGTTAGCACGCTGGTGAAAATCCCTTTATCACGCCTAAACTCAGTTTAGGCGTGATAAGTTTAGGTGTGATAAGTTTAGGTGTGATAAGTTTAGGTGTGATAAGTTTAGGCGGGATAAGTTTAGGAGTGATAAGTTTAGGTGTGATAAGTTTAGGCGTGATAACTATAGCACCAACTGGGTTAGCACCGCAGTGCACAGCTGATCAAAAGTTTTGCGCTAGCAAAGTCTGGTGCACTTCGCATAGAGTTTAATGGCGCTGCTTTGCGTGCAGGACTTTGCGCGCGATCTAAACTTATCTAAACTTATCACGCCTAAACTTATCACACCTAAACTGACTTTTCACCAGCGTGGTGCAATGGTTATCACGCCTAAAGTCTCTAACTGGGTTAGCATTGCATCAAACAGGGCAAAGCTGCAGTCTATTGAGAAATGATGTGCTGTGGGTTGAGGGAATCGATTCCTCTCTGATTAGAAAAGGATCGATCGTTTTCCGCCTAGTTGGCAAACTGATGCGTGTATGGGCAACTTTGCAATGGGTAACCAATAGTTATGTCACCTATGTTATCTATATGTTCCGAACAGTAACTGTGGTTCCCAGGTGCTTATACCCCCTTCATCGAGCAAATACAAGAGTATCTTAGCAGTGGTACAGTGGAACTCTGTCAGAGAAATACAGCACAGTTCTATTGAGTATCACTCATTTTTTCAATAAAAGAATATATGTAAACTATGTGGTCTCAGTCCACCTTTAACTTTTTTAAAACACATTGTTTTAATATTTTTTATTATCCGCTGGTGCCTCTGTTCCATTGACTACACATTGTCACATTGGAGATATTATCAGTTACTGTTTGGAGGTGATGCTGTGTACCATGGTGAGGAGGGATTTATGGTGAGGAGGGAGTATATTCATCTGTCATGAGATGAGTTGCAGTCTTTCTCCTTCTGGCTGCCTTGATTATTCTTTTTTGCATCCATCTCCCACTGTTAAATCAGTTAACCCTTTGCACACTCACATGCAAAAGCTTTCATGCAAATCAATCACCCAGGAGCCACTGCTATCCCTACAGCGAAGTTAAAATCTGGGGTCTTCATTACAAAAGAATACATTCTCTTGCATAGTCGCATACGTCGCACAGAGGCTCTCTATAAATCATGTGTTATATGCACTGTGTGTGTGTGTGTCAGGGTTGCCAACCCAATTTCTAATTTTTGACGGACAAAAGGCCCAAAAAAGCAGGACACCCAAAATTTTGGACGGGCAGGGGGCGGAGTCAGAAGTGCACTTTAAGTAGAGTTTTGGGTGGGGCTAAGCTCTGGGCATTTTTTTTTTTTTTTTTTTTAGTATTTATATAGCATTGACATCTTGCACAGCACTTTACAGAGTACATAGTAATGTCACTGACTAATCTCACAGGAGCTCAGAATCCAATCCTACCATATTATTATTATGTATTTATATAGTACTGACATCTCCTGCAGCACTTTATAGAGTACATAGTCATGTCACTGACTGTCCTCAGAGGAGCTGACAATATAATGCTATCACAGTCATAGTCTAATGCCCTACCATATTATTCTGTATTTATATACAGTGGGTTGCAAAAGTATTCGGCCCCCTTGAAGTTTTCCACATTTTGTCATATTACTGCCACAAACATGTATCAATATTATTGGAATTCCACGTGAAAGACCAATACAAAGTGGTGTACATGTGAGAAGTGGATCGAAAATCATACATCATTCCAAACATTTTTTACAAATAAATAACTGCAAAGTGGGGTGTGCGTAATTATTCGGCCCCCTGAGTCAATACTTTGTAGAACCACCTTTTGCTGCAATTACAGCTGCCAGTCTTTTAGGGTATGTCTCTACCAGCTTTGCAGATCTAGAGACTGAAATCCTTGCCCATTCTTCTTTGCAAAAACAGCTCAAGCTCAGTCAGATTAGATGGACAGCGTTTGTGAACAGCAGTTTTCAGATCTTGTCCCAGATTCTCAATTGGATTTAGATCTGGACTTTGACTGAGCCATTCTAACACATAGATATGTTTTGTTTTAAACCATTCCACTGTTGCCCTGGCTTTATGTTTAGGCTCATTGTCCTGCTGGAAGGTGAACCTCCGCCCCAGTCTCAAGTCTTTTGCAGTCTCCAAGAGGTTTTCTTCCAAGTTTGCCCTGTATTTGGCTCCATCCATCTTCCCATCAACTCTGACCAGCTTCCCTGTCCCTGCTGAAGAGATGCACCTGCGAGCATGATGCTTCCACCACATTATTTGACAGTGGGGATGGTGTGTTCAGAGTGATGTGCAGTGTTAGTTTTCTGCCACACATAGCGTTTTGCATTTTGGCCAAAAAGTTCCATTTTGGTCTCATCTGACCAGAGGACCTTCTTCCACATGGTTGCTGTGTCCCCCACATGGCTTGTGGCAAACTGCAAACGGAACTTCTTATGCTTTCTGTTAACAATGCCTTTCTTCTTGCCACTCTTCCATAAAGGCCAACTTTGTACAGTGCATGACTAATAGTTGTCCTATGGACAGAGTCTCCCACCTGAGCTGTAGATCTCTGCAGCTCGTCCAGAGTCACCATGGGCCTCTTGACTGCATTTCTGATCAGCGCTCTCCTTGTTCGGCCTGTGAGTTTAGGTGGATGGCCTTGTCTTGGTAGGTGTACAGTTGTGCCATACTCCTTCCATTTCTGAATGATCGCTTGAACAGTGCTCCGTGGGATGTTCAAGGTTTTGGAAATCTTTTTGTAGCCTAAGCCTGCTTTAAATTTCTTAATAACTTTATCCCTGACCTGTCTTGTGTGTTCTTTGGACTTCACGGTGTTGTTGCTCCCAATATTCTCTTAGACAACCTCTGAAGCCCTCATAGAGCAGCTGTATTTGTACTGACATTAGATTACACACAGGTGCACTCTATTTAGTCATTAGCACTCATCAGGCAATGTCTATAGGCAACTGACTGCACTGAGATCAAAGGGGGCCGAATAATTATGCACACACCACTTTGCAGTTATTTATTTGTAAAAAATGTTTTGAATCATGTATGATTTTCGTTCCACTTCTCATGTGTACACCACTTTGTGTTGGTCTTTCATGTGGAATTCCAATAAAATTGATTCATGTTTGTGGGAGTAATATGACAAAATGTGGAAAACTTCAAGGGGGCCGAATACTTTTGCAACCCACAGTAGCACTGACATCTTCTGCAGCACTGTACTGTCATGTCACTGGCTGTTCTCAGAGGAGCTCACAATCTAATCCCTGTCACAAGTGTAAACAGAGCCCAGCTAGCCTGATAGTGAGAACCTTTTGCTCAATTTAGTATTATTAACCACTTAAAGAGACACTGAAGCGAAAGAAAAATGATGATATTATGATTTGTATGTGTAGCACAGCTAAGAAATAAAACATTAAGATCAGATACATCAGTGTAATTGTTTCCAGTACAGGAAGAGTTGAGAAACGCCAGTTGTTATCTCTATGCAAACAAGCCATTAAGCTTTCCGACTAAAGGAAGCCATACACTGGTCGATTTGCCATCAGATTCGACCAACAGACAGATCCCTATCTGATCGAATCTGATCAGAGAGGGATCGTATGGCTACCTTTACTGCAAACAGATTGTGAACCGATTTCAGCCTGAACCCGTTCACAATCTGTGGTGGTGGTGGTGCTGCCGCCAATTCCCCCCATCCCCAATACATTACCTGCTCCGCCGGGGCGAGTCCCGGGTCTCCGCTCTTCTTCTCCGCTCTGGTCTGGTCTCCGGCATACTTCCCTTCTTCCGGGCTGGGGGAAGTTTAAACAGTAGAGCGCCCTCTACTGTTTAAACTTCCTGCCGGGACAGGAAGAAGGGAAGCATGCCGGAGACCAGAGCGGAGAAGAAGTGCGGAGACCCGGGAGTCGCGCCGGCTGAGCAGGTAATGTATTGCAGCTCTATTGCGTCGGTCGTCGGGCACTCGAACGCCGCTAGCGATGCGCTCTTTACCCGCGGGCGATCGACGGTTATTTTCTGCACGGCGCGATCGACGGGATCGGACGGAATGGATCGAAATTCGGCGTGTAGCGCGAACGATTGGCAGCAGATTCGATCCCAGTGATCGAATCTGCTGTCGAAACGGCGGCAAATCGGGCCAGTGTATGGCCAGCTTAAGTTAGTGGTGGAGAGGGCTGTTATTTGACTTTTATTATCTCAACTGTTCCTGGACTATTTACTTTTCCTCTGCTAGAGGAGAGGTCATTACTTCAGACTGCTCTGAAAGACTCATTTTGAATGCTGAGTGTTGTGTAATGTGCACATATTATAGAATGATGCAATGTTAGAAAAAACACTATATACCTGAAAATAAAAGTATGAGAATATTTTCTTTGCTGCTAATCTTCTAGTAATTATTCATAGTACACAACCAATTCACTATATCATGTTTTTTTTTTTTCGCTTCAGTGTCTCTTTAACCACTTGAGGACCACAATCTTTTCGCCCCTTAACCTTCTTGGCGGTAACCCCGAACGTAGTTCGGGGTAAGCCGCCGGAGGGTGCCGCTCAGGCCCTGCTGGGCCGATTTGTTTAATTTTTTTTTGCTGGACGCAGCTAGCACTTTGCTAGCTGCGCCAGCACCCCGATCGCCGCCGCCGCGCGCCCGATCGCCGCTATCCGGTGCGGCGCGCGCTCCCCCCCCCCCCAGACCCCGTGCGCTGCCTGGCCAATCAGTGCCAGGCAGCGCCGAGGGGTGGCCCGGGACTCCCAATGACGTCCCGACGTCAATGACGTCGGTGACGTCATCCCGCCCGTCGCCATGGCGACGGGGGAAGCCCTCCAGGAAATCCCGTTCTTTGAACGGGATTTCCTGATCGAAGAGGGCAGGGGGATGCCGCTGAGCAGCGGCTATCATGTAGCGAGCCCTGGGCTCGCTACATGATATAGAAAAAAAAAAACAAAAAAAAAAACTGCCGCGCTGCCTCCTGGCGTATTTTTTTATACCGCCAGGAGGGTTAAGGACCAGAGCCTTTTTCTCCATTCAGACCACTGCAGCTTTCACGGTTTATTGCTCGCTCATACAACCTACCACCTAAATGAATTTTACCTCCTTTTCTTGTCACTAATACAGCTTTCTTTTGGTGCTATTTGATTGCTACTGCGAGTTTTACTTTTTATTATATTCATCAAAAAAGACATGAATTTTGTCAAAAAAATGACTTTTTTAACTTTCTGTGCTGACATTTTTCAAATAAAGTAAAATTTCCTATACATTTGAGCGTGAAAGTTATTCTGCTACATGTCTTTGATAAAAAAAAAAACATTCAGTGTATATTTATTGGATTTGGTAAAAGTTATAGCGTTTACAAACTATGGTGCCAAAAGTGAATTTTCCCATTTTCAAGCATCTCTGACTTTTCTGCGCACCTGTCAGGTTTCATGAGGGGCTAAAATTCCAGGATAGTACAAATACCCCCCAAATGACCCCATTTTGGAAAGAAGACATCCCAAAGTATTCAGTGAGAGGCATGGTGAGTTCATAGAAGATTTTATTTTTTGTCACAAGTTAGCGGAAAATGACACTTTATGACAAGAAAAAACGTTTCCATTTCTTCTAACTCGCGACAGAAAAAAATGAAGTCTGCCACGGACTCACTATGCTCCTCTCTGAATACCTTGAAGTGTCTACTTTCCAAAATGGGGTAATTTGTGGGGTGTGTTCACTGTCCTGGCATTTTGGGGGGTGCCTAATTGTAAGCACCCCTGTAAAGCCTAAAGATGCTCATTGGACTTTGGGCCCCTTAGCGCAGTTAGGCTGCAAAAAAGTGCCACACATGTGGTATTGCCGTACTCAGGAGAAGTAGTATAATGTGTTTTGGGGTGTATTTTTACACATACCCATGCTGGGTGGGAGAAATATCTCCGTAAATGACAATTTTTTTATTTTTTTTACACACAACTGTCTATTTATAGAGATATTTCTCCCACTCAGCATGGGTATGTGGAAAAATACACCCCAAAACACATTATACTACTTCTCCTGAGTACGGCGATACCACATGTGTGGCACTTTTTTGCACACTAACTGCGCTAAGGGGCCCAAAGTCCAATGAGTACCTTTAGGATTTCACAGGTCATTTTGAGAAATTTGGTTTTAAGACTACTCCTCACGGTTTAGGGCTCCTAAAATGCCAGGACAGTATAGAAACCCCACAAATTACCCCATTTTAGAAAGAAGACACCCCAAGGTATTCCGTTAGGAGTATGGTGAGTTCATAGAAGACTTTTTTTTTTTTGTCACAAGTTAGCGGAAATTGATTTTAATCAATTTCCGCTAACTTGTGACAAAAAAAAAAATCTTCTATGAACTCACCGTACTCCTAACGGAATACCTTGGGGTGTCTTCTTTCTAAAATGGGGTCATTTGTGGGGTTCCTATACTGCCCTGGCATTTTAGGGGCCCTAAACCGTGAGGAGTAGTCTTCAAACCAAATGTCGCAAAAGGACCTGTGAAATCCTAAAGGTACTCATTGGACTTTGGGCCCCTTAGCGCAGTTAGGGTGCAAAAAAGTGCCACACATGTGGTATCGCCGTACTCAGAAGAAGTAGTATAATGTGTTTTGGGGTGTATTTTTACACATACAGATGCTGGGTGGGAGAAATATCTCTGTAAATGACAATTATTTGATTTTTTTTACACACAATTGTCCATTTACAGAGAGATTTCTCCCACCCAGCATGGGTATGTATAAAAATACACCCCAAAACACATTATACTACTTCTTCTGAGTACGGCGATACCACATGCGTGACACTTTTTTGCAGCCTAGGTGCGCTAAGGGGCCCAACGTCCTATTCACAGGTCATTTTGAGGCATTTGTTTTCTAGACTACTCCTCACGGTTTAGGGCCCGTAAAATGCCAGGGCAGTATAGGAACCCCACAAGTGACCCCATTTTAGAAAGAAGACACCCCAAGGTATTCTGTTAGGAGTATGGTGAGTTCATAGAAGATTTTTTTATTGTCACAAGTTGGCGGAAAATGACACTTTGTGAAAAAAAAAACAATACATATCAATTTCCGCTAACTTGTGACAAAAAATAAAATCTTCTATGAACTCATCATACACCTAACAGAATACCTTGGGGTGTCTTCTTTCTAAAATGGGGTCACTTGTGGGGTTCCTATACTGCCCTGGCATTTTAGGGGCCCTAAACCGTGAGAAGCTGTCGCTTTTTCAGCGGGGGAGAGGAATCAGTGATCGGGCTCCATAGCCCGATACATTGATTCCGTGGCTACCGAATCAGCGGCCGGGAGTGCGCGTGCACGCGCGCGATCGGCCGCAGGAGCGCGCCTGTCCTCCTTGACGTTTTTATACATCAAGAAGGACAAAGTGGTTAAGCATCAATTGGCCTCTTTGTAGACAGCCAGCAATTCACCATCACAGGGCCAGCATACAGCAACAATCACACAAAAAGTCCTGCCAGTTTTTTTTTTCTTTTTACCTCCTTAATATATATCTCTTAAATGGTCTTCTTTATGTGCCACATAACTGCAGCTCAAAAGCAGCTGCAGTGATGTATTGCAGTTTTGCAGTACATAAATAAGCAACATGGAAGCACCTGTGTAGACCTGGGGTGGCTAGAGATCATCCACATCCATAAGTAAATGCTCTTGGCTCCCCCTAAAAACACACACTATATACTGTACTTACTAAAATTATGGTAATCAGGTCCCTAAGCTCCTTAACTGTGCTCACTGTGATTGTGGTAGGGGGAGCACTGTAAGTGACCAGAGGATAGGATCAGAAAGAGCCGCCTGCCATGTGCAGATACCAGGAGCGGTGATCTGCTTTCAATCAGAGCTCTGCACTCTTTTTTTTTTACTTTCAGTTTGGAATCGGCAATAGGGCAGAGGAAAGACAAGCTGAGCTGTGCAGGGGAGTGACAGGTTGTCTGTGTGAGGCATCATACTGTGTGTATCTCTCTCTACTCTGCTGCTCTATTGCCGATTCCGAACAGATAGTGAAAAAAGTGCAGAGCTGAAATGACCTCTCCTGCTGTGTGTATCCCCACAGCTTGCTGCTTCTAGCATTATGGTAACATGGATACCTGCTTCCCGGGAAATAAATAGAAGAGGAGGACGAAGGATGAACAAACTGTTCCTTAGCAGTCACTCCTGCACCCACGCTGTGTCTGCCCTGCTCACTCCAATTACTTGTAGTCTGGACGGAGTTTCTATGTGGGCGGGCTCACTGGGCAGCATCTCTCTCTCTCTACTTCATTGGCTGGAGAGAGGTACCTGAGCAAAGAAGAGACTTACTGATTGGATGGAGGGCGGGACAAAAGAGAAAGAGGAGACCTGATTATTTCCCAGCCGCCCGGGGACAAATTTTGCAGTACCGCGGTGCACATGTGCACATTGAGAATGACTGCAGCAAAAGTTTGTTTGGACGGACGCCTGTCCCAAAAGAACGGACACTATGGACAGGGATTTTTAAGTGTCATTTGGATGGACTGTCCGTCCAAATATGGACGCTTGGCAACCCTGGTGTGTGTGAATGGTGCATATGGATGTATTTTGTTAACTCCCATGTGGGATTGGTTTGATGCATTATCTGTCCCAAGAGAGGATGTTAGGATATGTGTTCCTAATCTTCGGGTGGGTTGATGCACTAAATGCTAGCACTATGCATGTGCATACGCATATGGCCAGAGTTAGGACTCTCTGATTTTGATGTTTTGTTGGACACACCACCTTTGGCACCTCCCTTATAACTTATTTAAATGTCCTAATTGAGGCGATGAGCCTGGATTTTGTGTTTTTCATCTCCCACTGTTGGCATTTGTGAGATGTCACATAAGCACTAGGAGCAGATGCATGGAAATGGGGAGAGCTGTGGGGGATCAGGGCACTTGAAGGAGACTTAAAGGGAAACTGAAGGGAAAAAGTGCTCCTGGGGGTACTTACCTCGGGAGGGGGAAGTCTCTGGATCCTAAAGAGCCTTCCCTCCTCCTCCTCAGCAGAAGCAATCCAGCGGTGTGACCCCCTCAAAGTCCACTTGTTGTCACTGCACAGAGGCACACTAGCAGCTTCCCGCTCGGGCTCTGGCGGAAATAGCCAAACCCAATCGGGTCTGCTCGACTTCATAGGCGCCAAAGGATCCAGAGGCTTCCCCCTACCAAGGTTAGTATCTGGGTTTTTTTTTCCGTTTTATTATACTTTCAGATTCCCTTTTCTCTGAACCCTGACAGAAGATTATAAACATTCTTTCACATGCTTCCTTACGCTACTGGGCTCAAAAGGCAGCATGGGGAGGCAGTAATAGTTGGGAGGGAGGCACAGGGGCTCACCAAGGGTCCTGGGGCACAAGGAAGTCACCACCTTTGCCCATCTAAATGCAAGCCCTGATAATAGAGTAAGAGCTGCAAGAGGTAAGCAGCAGTACTTCAGAGATGCACAGTTAGAGAAAGTATTCATATAAGTTGCATTGAGAAGCTTTACAGATACACTGGTAGTAGTTAATATGATAGATGTTCATGCTTGCACCTCTCATCTTCTTACAAGGTCTTGTATAAATAGAGTGAGGTTAGATTTTACCCATGGAAGTTGCCCATAACGAACTTGTCAATGTAATTTTGCTGAGATAGCAGTTCTTTTCATGCTACTCCAAATTGCCCTAGTTTTGCTGATGTTTCAGTAGGTGTCTTTTTTTCTGTTGAGCTAGAAATATTTTCAGTAATGAGTTCTCCAACAGTCTGCATTTGTTTTTGTTTATAATCACTCGGAAAAGTTCTGGCAGCATTGCTTTTTATCTCTTAAAAGGATATTTTGTTGTCAGAAGGATATTTTATTATCTTCATGACTTTATTAGTATAAATAAGGATAACACTACAGCCTCAGCACAACAGTAAAATACATTCATTTTAAGGTAACCTTAACGGTCTTGGGATTGTACACATCCAATATATATACTACATAGTGCAATCTAATATGTTTTATAGTTGATTTTAAAGCATACCTAAACAATACACTTAGTCCAATCTGAACAAACCCTATAGGTATAGAGTATGGTCACTCATACATAAAAACCTGAATGGTTAAGAAAAGAGTTCCATTTCAGTCACTCTTAACATTAGATGCGGTATACTATATCGTGAGTGGAGGTCTTTGCTGATCCCCCACAATGGCAGGTTTGCCAGGGTGGTGTAGCTATTCCACATAAAACCGCTTCTAAGGGTCCAGAGGCAGTTGCATTGATCCTGCAGAGTCAAAGAAAATTCCCCCCAGACTCTGACTGGGGCTTTTGCTGCTGGGGGGAATTTTGTTGGTGGGGGGTGCACTTGTTTATTAGTTCATTGTATATATGTACAGCAATCTTTGAGAAAGCCGTTAGGGTGAAACATGTCAGATTTCCATATACATTCACTTTGTAAATAGCACTTAAGCACTGCTCTATACCCTAGGTTCTCAACATGCGGTACGCGTACCCCAAGGGGTACTTCTGATGGTTCCAGGGGGTACTCATGCTTGATATACTTAACCAAGTATAACAAATTTAGAGTTTTAGAAAATGATAAATCCTACATAAACAACACCAAATTAGTATTTTAGCTAATTAAAAGCGATAACAAATGCTTGGAAATTGTTTAGAACCAATTATTATGTAATACGACTAAATATTTATTTGTCAAGGGGTACTTGTGATAAGGTTTACTATGCTAGGGGGTACTCGGCGAGTACAAGCTTTTATAAGGGGTACATACCAATAAAATGTTGAGAAACACTGCTCTATACCACCTCAGCATTTTCAGTGACAGTTGCTTTTCAATGTGGGATCACTGCAGGTCATAGGTACTACAATATTTGACTCTGTAGGATCAATGCAACTGCCTCTGGACCCTTAGAAGCGGTTTTATGTGGAATAGCTACACCACCCTGGCAAACCTGCCATTGTGGGGGATCAGCAAAGACCTCCACTCACGATATAGTATACCGCATCTAATGTTAAGAGTGACTGAAATGGAACTCTTTTCTTAACCATTCAGGTTTTTATGTATGAGTGACCATACTCTATTTCTATACCTATAGGGTTTGTTCAGATTGGACTAAGTGTATTGTTTAATTTTCCCTGGTATAAATATTCTCGGAAAGTGTGCGCCATTTAAAGCATACCTATCAGATATGCAGAACACCTCATTAAAGGAAAACTTTTATTCTACAAGATTACACTTTTAAAGCCCAACTAAGGGCCATAAAACAGAAAGAAAAACTTGTACAGTACTGCTGGCACTCCAAATGACCATCCACAAGGTAATGGCAACATGTCTGCATGCCACCTATCTGTGTGGTGCTACGATTGGCAGAGGTAAGAACACACCTGCGAACTTTGGTACTGATGTCTGGCAGTGAGGAAGGCCTCACATACCTCACTCATTGAAAGAGGGTAGCAGGAAGTGCTAAGACTTGCAGGGCAGTGCTGATGAACTAGTCAGCACTGTTCCAATGTTCTGTTTGTTTGTTTTGTGGCTTAGTATGGCTTTAAACTGATATATAGGATGAACTTGCTTTCTGTATGATGTCTCAAGGATGATTTTTTTTTGTAGTAATCAAAGTAGAGACATTTGTAGGTATACTGGTGGGAGGAGACGCCCCAGTGTGAGTGTCAAACTACCAATTTTGGAGTTAATAAGGATATGGAGGTTTAAGAGTAATTTATTGGACACTAAAAACAAATGACGTGTTTCTCGGGTTTCACTCGCTTCTTCAGGTTAATAACACAATGTCTATGGATATACGTATATAGAAAAGCGCTCATTGCTGACTCATACAATTTTTTGTTTCCAAGTAATGCATAACAAATTAGCATAACATAAATTAACATATATGTTGACATAAAAAACAGACTTGGGACCCGTTAAAGTGTACCAAAGCTCAGAAAAACCAAAAGATTAGCACTGAAACACGGTCGCCGGGAAATCGCCTGAAAATGGTGCAGGCAACGCGTTTGCGTTTCGTGATTTTGGGCGATTTGTGGCGATTATGGTCCTGACATCACACTGTGGGAGGGGTTTCACCACAATTTCAGCCATACTGACCCCCCTGATGATCTAATTGATGAAAGGTAAAGATTTATGATGGGAAAGGGGGTATTAGCTACTGATTGGGATGACATTCAATCCTTGGTTATAGTTCCTCTTTAAACTTCAGGCTTTTGTTCTTTTTTTTTTGTAAATCCCATATAATAAAAGTGCTTATTTAAAGTGTACCTAAGATGAGGGGGCATAAAAGTTTAATACTTACCTGGGTCTTCCTCCAGCCCCCTCTGCACAGATTGCTCCCTTGTTGCGGTCTAAAGGCTCCTAGACTCTCCCGTAGCAGCCCACGTTCTCTGCGGACATTCGGGGCCAGTGCGGCCAAGCATTCTTCCTCGCCTCGCTCTCGTGACTGGGAGCGTTTTGCACTTGCGCAGTAGTGCTGTGCAGGTGCAGAATGCTCCCGGTGATGGGAGCACAACAGGGCTGGTGCGCGTGGCTGGGCCGCGCATGTGCAGTACACCTCACTGGCCACGAAGAACAGGGCTGCTTTATGGAAGTATCTAGGAGGATTTAGACTGCAGTAAGTGGCAAAAGGCATCAAGGCTGCCAGAGAACGCATTGGCTTGACATCATCAAAGCTGACACAGGATTGAGCTTAAGGCAACTGGCAAAAATGGTACAAAATTGGACAGCATGGAGAGAGCTAACCCATAGAATCACCAAGAGATGGATAACATAATCATCAAGGGAGCGATCTGCACGGAGTGGGCTAAGGAAGCCCCAGGTATGCATAAAACTGTTATGCCCCTTCGTCTCAGGGAAATAAGGGGTTAAAATTGGGTAATTTTTTTTTAATTTAGCATTTTTAGGTGTAGTTTTACATTAGGCCACTAGATGTCAGTACTGAAGAGTACACAGGAAGCAGTGAAGAGCTGTAAATGACCATTGTTATCACATTGATGCCAGATCGTCATTCACTACTGGCACTGTGATCGGTAAATGGGAATACATGTTTCTATTCGCAGATCAGTACTGTGTCGTAGGGGCGAGTGGCATCACGGGAGCCGCGGGGAGGTCGGGGAATGCGCGTAGCCATAAACAGCATGCTACATGTACTTATGCCCCTGGTGCTGAAGTGCAGTCCACAGGAGTGTAATACACTGTCCAGCGTTGCTAAACAGGTTAATGATTGTAAAGTCCATGCAAGCAAGATGCTTGTTTAATCATTGTAAAGCCCATATCTTCAAGGTGCTTCTTTAATAATTGCCAATTTCCTGAATGCTTTAAAATTATAGTGACTATTGTCACCCACATACAATCTTATCACAGTGCATTTTTGGCTAGTTTTCCCAAGCAGGATAGCGATTCAGTCCATCTTTGCCTACTTTCCTGATAAACACAAGCAGAGCCGTTTATTTGTGTGATGGAAGACACAGTGCCTGGAGATCAGGACAGGATAAGTGTGCTATTTGTCAATCAATCATTATTTCTGTCTTCAGCACATTAGTAAGGCAGACATCAGACATAGGACAGAATACATGTCATGCTGGCCTTTTCACTAGATAAATATAATGGCACACTTTCCTCTAAGGCAGCCTTCACACTTTTCCCTGCGATTTCTAGCTGTGTTTTTTCACATTCTGCATTTTGTATTTTTTTAGTTTCCATTTTTTTTTTGTTCACATTTTTATGCTAGTTTTCACATTTCAATCTTTCTGTGCATAACAATGAAGATAATGTACATGAAATTCTATGTAATTAGCTTCACATTCACATGCAAATCTTCATATTTGCAATTCTATTTTGCGATTCCCATTGACTTGAACTGTATGCGAATCGCATGTTCGGTGCTGTGAAAAGCATACATGTAGGCCATTTTTTATCTGCAGAAAATTCACCAATGCAAGTCAAATGCAATGCTATTGACTTGCATTGGATGTGCAATGATTACAAATTTGCATGTAAATTCTGTTGTGTGAAAGGGGCCTGACTGTTTTCGGCTTTGATAATATTCCACTTTAAGGGCCCATAAAACAGAATTTACATAACAGAATAACAGAACAATAACACATAACAGAATTTACATGCAATTTGCCGTTTTTTTTTTTTTTTTTGTGAAATTTGATTCGCTGCTCATCTAATGTAAGTCAATGGCATTGCATTTGGTTTGCGTTGGTTTTATGAATTTTTGCATGCAAACTTCTTACTGCAACCCCGCCCCCCCCCCCCCCCCCCAAAAAAAAACTGTGAATTTGGAATTGTTGCTTCCCCAATGCAAAAATTCTCATGGGAAAGTGAAGTTAATTACTTCACAATTTTATGTAAATTAACTTCATTGATATGCTTGAAACAAAGCATTAGCATAAAAACAAACCAAAAAAGAAATTTGCAACTTAAACAAAGCACAATCACAAATATGCGAAAAACACAGCCAGAAATTGCAGCTCTAGGTATGAAAGCTGTCTAAACTGTTATTTTATTGGCAATCATCGGATTGAGACAGCACTTTGGGGTGTACGTAATAAATTGCGTTAAGCAGAAGTACATACGTTACATTTTTGTATTGAAAATTTTTATTTTTCAAAAAAGCATAATA